>NC_040903.2:107983093-108710593 GCF_004126475.2 Phyllostomus discolor | reverse complement strand
AATTTTTGCTATCACACACTTTTTTAAAAAAACTAAATTATTTTGCATTTTTTTTGTCATTCAAGTACAGTCGTCTCCACTTTCCTACAACTACTCCCCCCTGCCCAACCCACCCCCACCTCCCACCCTCAATCCTTCCCTGCTTTGGCTTTGTCAGGGGGTCTTTTATACATGTTATTTGACAATTGTTCCCCCTTTTTCCCCAATTGCCCCTCTCTCTTCTCCCCTTTAGTTACTGTTGGTTTGTACTTTATTTTAATGTCCCTGGTTATATTTTGCTTGATTGTTTGTTTTGTTGATTAAGTTCTACTTGTAAGTAAGATCATATGGTATTTGTCTTTCACCTCCTAGTTTATTTCACTTAGTATAATGCTCTCTAGATCCATCTGTGCTGTTGCGAAAGGTAGGAGCTCCTTCTTTCTTTCTGCTGCATAGTATGCCATTGTGTAAATGTACTATAGTTTTTTGATCCACTCATTTATTGATGGGCACCTAGGTTGCTTCTAGCGCTTGACTATTGTAAATTGTGCTACTATGAACATTGGGGTACATAGGTTCTTTTAAACTGGTGTTTCAGTATTCTTTCTTTTTCAAACATTTATTTTATTTTATTTTTAAGTATATTTTATTGGTTATGCTATTACAGTTGTCTCATTTTTTTTATCCCTTTTATTCCCCCGGTCCTGCACACCCCCTCCCACCAGCACTCCTCCCACTTTAGTTCATGTCCATGGGTCATACATATAAGTTCATTGGCTTCTCCATTTCCTATACTGTTGTTAAATTCCCCGTCTATTTTGTACCTACAATTTGTGATGCTTATTCCCTGTGCCTTTTCCCCTTTCTCCTCCCTCTCCCTCCCCACTGATAGCCCTCTATGTGTTCTCCATTTCTGTGATTCTGTTCCTGTTCTAGTTGTTTGCTTAGTTTATTTTGTATTTGTTTTTGTTTTTAGGTTGTGTTATTGAGAGTTGTGAGTTTGTTGTCATTTCACTGTTCATAGTTTTGATCTTTTTCTTTGATAAGTCCCTTTGACATTTCATATAATAATGGGTTGGTGATGATGAACTCTTTTAACTTGTCTGGGAAGCACTTTCTCTGCCCTTCCATTCTAAATGATAGCTTTGCTGGATAGAATAATCTTGGGGTGTAGGTCCTTGCCTTTCATGACTTTGAATATTTCTCCCCAGCCCCTTCTTGCCTGGAAGGTTTCTTTTGAGAAATCAGCTGATAGTCTTATAGGAACTCCTTTGCTCAGATTAGGTAAAGTTAAAGGTGTTAACCATCACCAAGCATCTTACTATATGAAATGTTAAAGGGATTTATCTAAAAAAAAGATGTTTCAGGATTCTTAGGGTATAATCCCAGCAGTGGAATTGCCGATCAAAAGGCAGTTCCATTTTTAGTTTTTTGAGGAAATTCCATGCTGTGTTCCACAGTGGCTGCACCAGTCTGCATTTCCATCAATAGTGTACTAGGTAGGGTTCCTTTATCTCCACAGCCTCTCCAGAACTATTGTTTGTTGGTTTGTTTGTGATGGCCATTCTGAGTGGTGTGAAGTGGTATCTCATTGTGGTTTTAATTTTCATCTCTCTGATGGCTAGTGATGCTGAGCATTCTTTGGTATGGCTCTGGGCCTTCTGTATGTCCTCCTTGGAGAAGTGTCTATTCAGGTCCTTTGCCCATTTTTTAATTGGATTGTTTGTTTTATTGGAGCAGAGTCCCATGAGTTCTTTATATATTTTGGAGATCAGACCCTTGTCTGAGGTATCATTGACAAATATATTTTCCCTTATGGTTGGTTCCCTTTTTATTTTGTTGATGTTTTCTTTTGCCGTGCTTTTTATTTGATGTAGTTCTACTTGTTTATTCTTTCTATTATGTCCCTTGCTCTTGGGGACATATCGGTGAAAGTATTGCTCTGTGGAATATCTGATATTTTCCTGACTATGTTCTCCTGTAGGACTTTTATGGTGTCATGACTTACATTTATGCATTTTATCCATCTTGAGTTTATTTTTGTGTATAGTGTAAGTTAGTACTTGATATTTTCATGTTTTGCTTGTAGCTGTCCAGATCTCCCATCATCATTTGTCAAACACTTTTAAAAAGCATTTTCAAGATGCTCAGCATCACTAGCCATCAGTGAGATGCAAATTAAAACCACAATGATTATGTTGATTATGTTCCAGTTAAAGTTGAGATCATATGGCATCTGTCCCTCACCACCTGGTTTATTTCACTTAGCATAATGCTCAAAAGAAAAAAGCAAATAAAATATAAACAGTCATTGAAATTAACAACAATCTAACAATAGCCAGAGGGGAGAGGGGAGGGGACAGTGGAAAGAAGGGTTTTTAGGAACTACTGTAAAGGACACATGGACAAAACCAAGAAGGAGGGTGGAAGCAAGGGAGGGAAGTGGGTTTAGAGGGAGTACAGGGAAGGGGTGGGGAGAAAATACAGACAACTATAGTTGAACAACAATAAAATAGATTAAAAAATAAAAATAAATTAAGTATATACTCAAGAAAAAAACCCCACAATGAGATACCACTTCACACCAGTTAGAATGACCATCACAAGCAAATCAACAAACAAGTGTTGGAGAGGATGTGGAGAAAAGGGAACCCTAGTGCACTGTTGGTGGGAATGCAGACTGATGTAGCCACTGTGGTAAATGATATGGAATTTCCTCAGTAAACTAAGCATGGAATTGTCTTTTGACGCGGGAATTCCCCTTTTGGGTTTATAGCCTAAGAACCCTGAAACACCAATCCAAAAGAACCTTTGTACCTCAATGTTCATAGCAGCACAATTTACAATAGCCAAGTGTTGTGAACAACCTAAGTGCCCATCAGTAAATAAGTGATCAAAAAACTGTGGTACATTTACTCAATGGAAAACTATGCAGCAGAATGAAAAAGGAGCTCCTACCCTTTGAAACAGCATGGATGGAACTGGAGAGCATTATGCTAAGTGAAATAAGCCAGGCGGTAAAAGAGAAATACCATATGATCTCACCTTTAAGTGGAACCTAATTAACAAAACAAATAAGCAAGCAAAATATAACTATAGATGTTGAAATTAAGAACAAACCGACAGTGACCAGAGGGAAGGTGGAAGGGGATAATGGGCAGAGATGGGGGGAGGGTTTTTAGGAACAACTATAAAGGACACATGGACAAAACTAAGGTGGGGTGGAAATAGGGGTGGGGGGTGGGGATGGCTGTGGTGGGGGGAGTAGAGTGGGGAAAAGGCAAACAAGTGTACTTGAACAACAATAAAAAAGCATTTTAAGTTCATTTTTTTAAATTTCACTTTTATTGAGGTAAAACCAGCATGTAAAATTGTAAGATATTTAAAGTGTACATTATGGTGGTTCAATATATGTATACATTGGGGTCATCTGCCCTTAGGACAGTATTAGAGAATTGGCATTGTTTCAGAGGAGTTTAGTAAAGCGCCCCTGCTCCTTTGCCACTCTCAAGTTTCTGAGTATGTGTTCCTGATCCTATGCTGTCCTCTCTTCTGGTTTACTCTCTCTTTGGACAGGAGTGCATTCTCCAATAGCCTCCTTGGAAAATGGAAAACTTGAGTCACTGAATATCAGCAAATATCTTTATTCTATACTTAAATTTATTGGGCAGTAACTTTTAAAAAAACAGAGGACCCAAAAGGAAAGGAGTCCAAGGATGACAGGTGTACAGTTAGGCAAAGTCAGAGGTACCCCAGGCCCTGTCCAAACAGGATGAGAAACTGTGGGTGTGGGGAGATATTTATAAGTGTGTGATAGGGGAAAATTTCATAGACATATGACAAAATTATTGGAATAACTGGAGAGAAACTGGGAGAAAACCAACAAATGAGTTAAGTGGAGTAATTATTAACACCAGCAACTAATTGTGTAGGAAAGGAGTACTGACTTATGTGCTGATGGGCTCAGTAGTGAATAACAATTGTATAATCATATGCAATAGTCCTGACATAACTAAATCTGTGGTAAACCTATGTTGTGAGCGTGGGAAGCCCTGTCCCTCAGAGCTCTCTCAGCCACTGTGGATGAGAATGAGTCAGACCGGACATAATCTGTTGTTCTGATGGGAAAGGAGGTGGCGATTCCTTCTAGTGGAGAAGGACCCAGCCCTTCTCCGAAATGGCTTTTATTGTGATCAGTATGTTCAGGAGCATACAGTATGTACGCAAAGCTCATCAATCAATATCTAAAGGCCATAGTTAGAGAAAACAGATATTATTTATAGATAACAATTGAGGAAACACAGATCTGCCTCAGGTCAGGGTCTGTTAGATATGCTGATGTATCCAACATATGCCAGGGGATTATTAAGGTGTGGTTCATGAGATTAGGAGTTCACTCCCTTGTGCTTTGAACTTAAACATCTGTTTTTTATCAACAGTGCTATACAAAGCAAAGCAAGCTTTGAAGGGTACAATGCATTCTTCAGGCCTGATCTCCCACAGGAACCCTTGGTACTAGCAGGTACTTGGTCATACCTGCCTCCTGCATTCCTGATGTTTCAATCAAGACTTACAGGACTTTTTCAAGGCCTCACTTGTGTGGGGCTACAGTCTCTGATGCCACACAAAGTGGTCCCCAACATGGGAGGGTGGGAAATATAACAGTAATATGGGAGAATGTAAGAGGTAAGTTCTTACATAGCATGGTGGGATGTTAATAGTAAATGTCTAAAATTGACACATTAAGAATTAGAAGTAGCAATATGTTATTTAGAAATGTGGCTGTAAATACTTGAGAAAAGGTCATTATAGTCAGTTCTGAGATCATGCCTATCATTGGAACTGCAGGGGCAGAACACTGCCTTCAGAATGTTTTGATTTTTTAAAAAACCATGTATGATGCAAATATCTGTGTTTGATAAAAATATAAACTAACCAAAGAGTGTTTTCACTCTTATAAGTTGAGAGTGTTCAATTTATGAACACTTATGAAATACAAAATTCTTTGAAAAATCAGGTTGTGTGTGATTTGTTTATTAAAATCAGAGCCACACTCATATGAGATGGTCTTGCAAATGACTTGACTGCTCTTGTTATGAGTGACTCAGAGGGGTCCCACTGTGTACAGGTGACTATTTATATATAGACCACAAAAATCACAGTCTCCTCAGCAGTTCATTATGGAAATTTGGAAGTTATAATATATCATCTGTGTTATTCTCTACCTGCACGTCTGCCCACTTTTTTACCCCTGCTGCTATGTGATCTCATGGGGTAGCTCTGGCTCATTGTTTGGAAGCCTGACTTTTGAGGGGATGAAGCCTACTTCATGGATGACACGAGTTGCCTGACAATTCTGATCACAAGCCTTTGAGGGCAGAAAATTTGAATGATTCAATTAATTACATGCTTATTGGATTTCTACTACATTGAAGGCATAATCCTTGGGATGGAGGAACAAATATGAGCAAGGCACCATCCCTGATTTCAAGGGAGAGATGGAGACAGAGTTAACCATAATGCCAAAGTTAGACATTTAAAATATTTGAATAGACAGCCCTGCCTGGTATGGCTCAGTGAATTGTTTGCTGGCCTGTGAAGCAAGGGGTCACTAGTTTTTTTCCCAGTCAGGGCATGTGCCTGGGTTTCGGGCCAGGTCCCTGGTTGGGGTGTGTGAGAGGCAGTCACACACTGATGTTTCCTCCCTCTGTTTCACCTTCCCTTCCCCTCTAAAAATAAATAAATAAAATCTTTTAAAATATAAAATATCTTAATAGACAAATTGTAAAATAATAATTTAAAAAAGTGCTATAGACACTGTCTTAGCTGGGTTCCTTGTGAAACAGTGTCTGAGGCAAAGTATATGGCTAGTACCTAGGGGTGCTCTTCCAGTCCAGCAATCATGAAAAAAAGAGAGAAAGACATTTCCTGACACAGTCCATATGTGTGCATGTTTGGGCTGGAACAGCAAGATGTTTCTCTGATGGCTCTTGCCTATCTTGTCCTTTATTAGCCAAAGTGTGCCTGATGTGAGATATCATCTGTCCCAACTAACCTTTGAGCAGTGAAATGCTTACTATAGTGAGCATCCTCAGAGTCTGGAAGTGATGGGAGAAGCTGACTCTCCAGGGGACTGATCAGGTTGGGGCAAGGCGTGGGAGCTACTGTTCCTACCTGAGCACCTGCCATGGCTGCTGTATCAGATCCTGGAGAAGCTGGAGCAGCTGGCAGTGACCCGAGAGCCAGACTCAAAATGTGGAAAGTGGGTGGGGTGGAGGGGCAAGAAATGTACAGTACAAGAAATGTCTCAGTACAATCAAGTACATTTCTCTTTCCAATCCTAAGCAATCCCATTTGCTGAGAAGTAAGCACTATAAATAGCTGATTTTGTAAATATTACCAATTTTTATTGTTGGTTGGGAAGTATGATGCCATTTTCTTCTTCCTTTTTGGTCTAAAAAAGGGAAAACCAGATCTCTTTCAGATCAGGACAATCTTGAGAGTTGAATTTGCCAGAAGACCCTAAGCTCCCTGAATGCTTCTGCACCATCATGGCCTCTGTGCCTGGCTCTCAGTAAACATCGGCTGAATGGGACAGGGCATCTGTGCACCCCTGTTGACTTTTTAGTTGAACAGGCCTTCCGCAAAATGCTCACACCATCTGGGTCAGCTGTTCTCAGACCTTAGTGTACATAGGCACCACAAAAGGGAGTGTGTGAAAGATGCAGAGCCCAGTTTCCAGTGCTGAGTTTCAATCAGTCAACCTAGGGTACAGACTGGAATTTGCATTTTTCACCTAGATCTCAGGTGATCTAGGTGCAGGTGGTTTGTGGACCAAAATAAGAGAAACCCTGTTGAAAGGTTTTGGTAATTTGTGGCTTTATAAGGATTTGAACTCTAGAAAAAGATCATTCTTCATTTTTACTTGCTGCAAAGGCCACACCTGGAGGGCACAGTTTCAGATACCACACTTTCCTTCCTACCCGGAGATGTTGGAGTGGCACTTTTACAGAAAAAGGAACTTGATGATGGTGGTAATAAACAACCTGAAAATATACAGGGCATAGACCTGTCCAAACAGTGTGGCCTGAGAAGGATCAATAGTCCTGTCTCATTCAAAATATACCCATCTCCTAGGATTTAACTCCACAAGCACTTATTAGGCACTTCCTTTATGCTGGGCACAGAGCCAAGTTCTGGAGACAAATGTGCTCAAGACACAGAGGCCTTTAAAACTTTCCCTGTGTCTGCACTGCCTTTGGGTAAAAAGTCAGCTGTATTTCCTGTGAATCCAGTGGCCAGACTGGTGAGTTTAAAGTAAGCAATATAGAGCAGGGGAAGGTTGGTAGGAGGTGTAAACCTGGAAGACTGCTTTCATTCATTGGTAGCAGTGAAATGGGGCTGAGAAACAATGTTTTCTGACATCCTAGATTGGGAGAAGCTTTGCTCTTTGACTCACTTCAGTGGGAGCAACAGCCCACTCTTGCCAGAGCCTATGGGTCACTTTGACACAAGAAACCTGCCCTGGTTTCCAAACCCAGCAGTAAGGGGTTTGGACATAGCATTCCACAATTATCTTAACTGGGCACTTTCCAAGAGAACAGGACCCCAAGGTCTACTTCTTAGCCCTGCTGATAAACAGACTGTGTTATTCCTAACAGAAGCTTAAAAAAATGTTTCTTATAGGACATGGCCAAGGCCACAAAGTCTGAGTGTATCTCAAGGCAATACTACAGCTGTGAAACGATGGGCAGCCTCTTTCCTTCCTTACCTAATGGCAGCTTTTTTCTCAGTGGCTCCTCCAGCCCCACTTCCTCCTCTTAAATCATGAGTACCGCAAACCCCTTTTCTAACCTGCCTTTGTTTAATGGCAGCACCAAGGTAAAGCTGCCCCCTTCCCCAGGACCTCGTGAAAATCTTTCTGGACAGCCCAAACCCCATAACAAGTTTCTCCTCACTTCCTCTTGGTGAACCGTCCTGCAGTAGCCATGGTTTCTATCAGCTGTGGTGCAGGATGTTACTATACCTTGGCTTGTTTGGCTGCAGGTATGTTCTTGGTGTTTTGTGTTTTTTTTTTTTAAATGAGATGGGCTTTATCAAAGGTTAGGGGTTGGCAAAAATGAGATTCTTCTGTTCCTAGTGGTTCACTGGTAAATGTTTTACAACTAGATCTTCACAAAGAAAGGAAAAAAAAAAGGTCCTTATTTATAGTGTTTGCCAATTAGTGTGATGTAAATAGTTCCACTATGATCAATTTCAAGATACCCATGCGGCTTCACTGAACAGAGTCTGGGAGAGATGGGTACTTCGGTTGTTGGGAGTCTGTACAAGTGGGCTCCAGTACACCACTTCCCTCATCCACCTTCCTCAAGCAAAAACATTTTTTTTTCATTGGGTTTTTCAGAATTTATTCCTCCATGGAGTAGCCTGTGACCTTTTTTTCTTTCCCTGAATTTGTGGAAGGAATCAGGCACCTAGCTGATTTATAAGCAAGTTCTCAGGGAAGTTATGACTGATATAGAAACTCATTGACAGATGACTTGAATATAAAAATTGGCAAGAAGTAAAGAACCCCAAGCTTTGCAAACCAGTGAATATACACCCATATGGTTACTGTCAGTTCTCCACTGAAGGTGGCTTTATGGCTAGGGCAGAGGTCAGATGATTTCAAACATAGAGATGAGAAACACCCACTTTTTAGATATTAATACCAGCTTATCTTGTTTTGTCAGCACAACCTGCCTTTTTTGTGCTACAAAGAAAATTACCATATTTTGCTATGTATAATGTACTCCTGTGTGTAATGCATACTAACATTTTAGGTCCAAACTTTCAAGAAAAAAATCTTTCATTTTAATGTTTTAATTCAATTATTTATTTACTTATATTTAGAAACAAAACTGATTATCATATTCCAGGGTATTATTTTGCATACAGGTATCATTATTATTTCTAGAATTACACTTTCAATGCAAAGCATAAACAAAAGAATTAAAAACATTTGTATAGATATGGAATTAGTATTACCCATGTAAAATGCATACCCTTATTTTTCCCTCAAAAATTTGGGCAAAAAAGTGAACATTATACATAGCAAAATATGGTATCTTTGTGGAATACCTATGACGTAATTATAGATAATGGCCCATGATCTGATACTTATGAGTTCAGCCACTTGGGTGAGAAATTAATTCCCTATCTGCTATCATAAAACTTTACTCCATGATAATTCTTCCTTCCATGAACATGGTATATGCTTGGACTTATTTGCATCTTCTTCACTTTCTTTTTTCAGTGTCTTATAATTTTCTGAGTATGGGTCTTTTACATTAATGGTTAGATTTATTCCCAAGTATTTTATTTTTGATGCAATTGTAAATATGATTATTTTCTTAGTTTTCCTTTCTGGTTGTTCATTATTGGTCTATAGCAAGGGTGTCAAACTCATTTTCACTGGGGGCCACAGCAGCCTTGTGGTTGCCCTCAAAGGGCAGAATGTAATTTTAGGACTGTATAAATGTAACTACTCCTTAACAGTTAAGTGAGAGCTTGGTGCTGCTTCTGGGTAGGAACAAGGTGCCAGGCTGGATAAAACAAAATGGAGGGTGGATTTGGCCTGCAGGCCTTATGCTTGCCACCTGTGGTGTATAGAAATGCAACTTATTTCTGAATGTTTATTTTGTATTCTGCTCCTTTACCAAATTCATTTATCAGTTCTTATACTTTTTTGATGGAATCTTTAGGGTTCCATAAATATTCTCATGTCATCTGCAAATAATGACAGTTTTACTTTTCCCTTTTCCATTTGGATGCCTTTTATTTCTTCTTCTTAACATCATTAAAATGTCCATACTACCCAAAGCAATCTATAGATTCAATGCAATTCCTACCAAGGTACCAATAGCATATTTTACAGAAGAAAAACAAATATTTCAAAAAATTATATGGAACCACAAACAACCCCTAATAGCCACAGAAATCTTGACAAGGAAAAGCACAGCTGGAGGCATCATACTATCTGATATCAAACTATACTACAAGGCCATAGTAATCAAAACAGCATGGCACTAGCATAAAAACAGGCATATAGATCAATGAAACAGAACAGAGAGCTGAGTAATAAACCCATACCTTTATAATCAATTAACATTTGACAAAGGAGGCAAGAACATACAATAGGATGATGATAGTCTAGTCAATAAATGATATTTGGACAATTGGACAGATATAGGCAAAAGCAAAACAAAACAAAACTGGACCACCTTCTTACACCATGTACAAGAATAAAATGAATTAAAGACTCAGATGTTAGACTTGAAACCTAAATCCTAGAGGAAAACATAGGCAGTAAAATCTCAGACATCGCTCATAGCAATATTTTATCTGATATATCTCCTCAGGCAAGTAAAACGAAACAAGAAAAAATAGACAAATGGGACTACATCAAACCAAAAAGTCTTTGCATGGCAAATAAAACTGTCAACAAAATAAAAAGACAACTTATGAAATAGGAGAACATATTCCCCAGTGATACATGTAGTAAGGGGTTAATATCCAAAATTGCTAAAGAACTTGTAAAACTCAACACCAAAACAAAAAAAAAAATCTAATTTGCAAAGAACTGGAATAGACACTTTTCTAAAGAAGATATATGAAAAGATGCTCAATGTTACTAATCATCAGAGAAATGCAAATTAAAACCACAATGACATTATCACCTCATACTTGTCAGAATGGCTATTATCAATAAATCAGCAAACGACAAGTGTGGGTGAGGATGTGGGGGAAAGGGAACCCTAGTGCACTGTTGGTGGGAACACAGACTGACATAGCCTCTATAAAAAGTAGATGGAGCTATCACAAAAAATTAAAAATGGAGCTGCCTATGACACAGTGATTCCGCTTTTGGGAGTGTATCTGAAAAAAATGCAAAACACTAATTTGAAAGAACGTATGCGCCCAATGTTCATTGCAGTGTTACTTACAATAGCCAAGATTTGGAAGCAGCTCAAATGTCTATCAGTAGGTGAGTGGATAAAAAAAGCTGTGGTACCCTTACACAATGGAATACTACTTGGCTGTAATACAAAAGGAAATCTTTCCTTTTGTGACAGCATGGAGGGACCTAGAGAGTGTTATGCTAAGTGAAATAAGCCAGTCAGAGAAAGATAAGTACCATATGATTTCACTCATTTGTGGACTCTATAGAATAAAACAAACTAATAAGCAAAATAGAAACAGACTCATAGATAAAGAACAGGGTGACAGCTATCAGAAGGAAGGGAGGTTGAGGGGTTGGGTCAAAAGGTAAAGGGATTAGGCCAAAAAACCAGAAAAACCCTCATAAACAGACAACAATATGGTGATTACCAGAGGGAAAGGGGGTTGGGGAGATACAAGAGAGTAAGCAGGGATAATTAGTGATGGAAGGAGACTTGACTTGGGCTAATGAATACACAATACAATATACATATAATGTATTATGGAATTGTACCCCTGAAACCTATGTAATTTTATTGACCAATGTCACCCCAATAAATTCAATAAAAAATAACTTCATTATGTATTGTACCAGTGAATTAATAATGAAAAGTGTGTAATAACAAAGAAGCTCTTTTCTTAGCCTTGCTGGCCCATAGAGCAGGGCACTAGGGAGCAGATGGCCGAACACAATGCCAATTTCAAACAGGATTACCAGCAGCTTCTTATCAACCTTTTGGAACTCTGGAAATGTGGGGACTGTGAAAGGCCAACAGACAAAGATAGAAATAACATAGTTTAAAAAAGGACAACTTTTCAATTTGATGAAGAGAAAGAAAATGGTTTAAGATAGGCTTAGAAGGTTGACATTATTTTTCTAAAAAGCCATGAATGACCCTTTGACAAGAATATAAGGGTTGATGCCCCCAAAATGGAATTTATTTATAAAAAATGTGCATATATTCTTACATGTTTAAACTTCAATCACCTTCAAAGTACTTTCCATTTGATGCAATACACTATCAAGATATTTTTTCCACTGCTCAAAACAGTTTTTGAACTCTTGAATATTGATGCATTTTTAATGCTTCTGCCATTTTTTATTTCACCTCATCCACATCGGCAAAATGTTTCCCTTTGAGGACTTTTTTCATCCAGAGGAGGAGGAAAAATTCACTTGGGGCAAGATCAGGTGAATAAGGAGGGTGGAGCATGGGGGTCATGCCACCTTTGGTCAAAAATTGCTGAACACTCAGTAGGCAGGTGTGCTCGTAAATCACCCATGATGAAATGGGCAAATGTGTTGAAATAGTTAAAAAAATTCACTGACGCTGAACACAGCCTTTCACAACAATACCAGCTGGTACACTGATACAGATGGGTTTCTAGAACACCCGCCTACTGGGGGAAGCCTGCATGTAGTACAAGGGGTCCAATCTCTAGAAGATAATTCCAGTTTTGGGGGATCCTCCCTTATACAAAGAAAATAAATCTTACGTTAGTCAGAACTTTATTCAATAGATTTGTATAGTATCTTTTTTTGTGCTGGTGTTACCAAAAGGAAGCTCACCATCTACTGAGGGAAAGAAGTATTTGAGCCAGTCACTTGCTTCTTTGCTCTCAGATCCAGTCTTAGACCTTTCCTTGGAAGCTGCATTTCCCATGACACTTTTAAGGCCATAAAGCACTGGCAAGAGGCTGGAGGTGTTAGGGAGATGAGAATACATCTATCCCAATCTGTCTGTGTTGTGTGAAGTCCCAGTGGTCTCAGCCCAATTGACTGAACCTGGCCAGGTAGTTTTGATTCTGGGATCTGAGAACAGTCTCTTACCTTTGTTCTTCCAGCCCTAATAGCAAGCTAGAAACTTCCTAGTGTAACTAAAATCTGTGTTGCCTGATTGTCCCCTCTTTGGCTTATAAACTCTCTCAACATCTTTGTTACTAATTTATTGCATTGAATTCCTCTTATTGAACTACCTGGAATGAGCTTTTATTGTCAGTAGGCTGATTAATACATATAGTAAACAGATGTTGTTAAGTTATTGTGGTGGTGTTATAAACAGGGTCTGTGCAAGGTGCTACAGAGACATTTCTCTCTTACTTGCAGGAACTAGGAAGGTTTATACTAAGGGAAATTTGAGTCACAGCTCCAAGAATGAGTAGGAAGTTCCCAGACAATTAATTGAAGAGAAGGCAGGAAGAGGGAGAATATTTCAATAATTTTGCAAAAAAAACATGTCAATGTGACAGAATGTGAAATTTTAGAGGAATGCCAAATACTCAAAATCCACTGAAGAAGGAGTCAGGCACAAAATAAGTAGACTGCTGGAGGCTAGTTATCCAGATTCTAGTTACTATGACCACAGATGTCACCACTGCCACAGATGACTTAAGTTTCCCAGGAACAGAGGATGGGAGGACTTACCCAGAAGTAACTTGGAAGTTGGCACTGCCTCCTCCTACTCACTTTACCAATGCAAAAGCTATTTGCTTTACCAGCAAGCATTAACCTGTGTAAGCCTAAGGTCTCTAAAACGTTAGGCACTGTTGCAGAGTATGAGACAGTGACCTGTACAGAGGTTTCACCTCCTGCTTGCCTTAATTCTGCTCATGAAAAGGCAGAGAGAAATTTCTTAGGTCACTGATAAACAAACAAGGATCCGGGACTTGCAAATGGCCAGGAGTATGTCTGTTTAATCTTCTTCTTTTGTTAGTAACACAAATATGTCTAAAGTTTAATCATCATCCTTCCCCCAAAACACAAGACAGCAGCGGCCATTCTGCTGGGAGTTGGTGAGGGGGGTCACAGCTTCCAGTTTGGGAAACAGAAATTGAATACTGCCACTGACAGCATAGAAGAACAGAAGAACAGAAGAATTTGCTTATCTTCAAGGATGATATTTACATTTTGATGGTATAATATATCTTTCTTTAGCAGCACAGCATAGTAAATTTTCAAAGATGCTTCCATTCACTTATTACCTAATGCTCCCACACAACACTGAGGCATCTGAGGCAAATGGACAGAGTCCAATTACTTGCCTAATAGCCTTCAATAGACTTTTATCAAGACCAGAGATTGCATCTAGGTCTCTGTTTTTGGTAGGGACACTTTCTGCCATTCCACACTTTTGTGAAAATTTATCACAATACTTACTGTAAAAGCTCCAGGGCCAACATCCCATAAAAAACACAAAAGGTGCCAGGTTGGCGCATTTCTCTTAGGCTTCCTTAAGGAGACAATGTTCAAGCAGAGATGATCAACCCAAGGCAATAGCTCCAGGGCTTTCCTTTCCCACCACCTGCCACTTGACCCCAGAGAGAAATGCCCTTCTGACCCCTACTGGCTATGATGGCACACACACCAAGAATAGAGAATTATTTCAAAACTGGTATCAGTTCACTCTCCCATTCTCCACCTATGGTTGGATGAGAAGTTGCAACACAACAAGTGTCAACTCAGTTCAGATTAAACAGGCTGGAAAGACAGAAACAAATAAATCACACTGTGTGTAGCAATAATGGAACAACAAAGTAAATATTAAGGGAGAGTCTTGCTATCAATATTTAACCAGCAGATTAATGTATGGGGATTCACTTTGGAGAATAGGAGGGTGACCAGAGAGGCAGAAATGGTTCAAATATGATACATTGCCACAATTGGGGAAGAGGAGAGGGTTGTCTGCATTGTTTAACCTGAGGTTATGCATGTTCAACAGAGGAAATCAAGGTTAATTAAGCAAAGAGATGATAATGAACCATAATGCCAGGCACATTAACATAAAAAATTTGTTGAAAGAAGGAATAGGGAACAGGCTATAAATTCTTGTCAAGAGTTCTTGCCTAAGATTCCTGTACATCTGTGTCCATCTTAACAAAATTCTCTTAGGTTTTTGGCCCTTTATCCATTCAGTTAGTACAAAGGATCCTAAGGGACACTTCACATCTTGGAGAAATGCTTCCAACCATAACCTGCTTGAATATCCCTGGTTTTCATTCATAAAAACAAATACATTTCTTACTCTATTACTATGTAGCCATTTCTGACAATGGGGATGTGATCAAAGTACTGAACACAAAACATTTTTCCATGGGTCAGTAAGTGTGGGGAATTCTGAATTAAAGATTAAAGTATACACTAGCATATCAAAAGCAGCTGTGATTCTTCAAGAGGAAGTAGTATCCCCAAAATCCTTAGCAGGATCTACAAAATCCTTACTATAGAAGTATCTTAAATAACCAATATTTTTTAGGAGACTCTTGGTGAAGGACTTTGCTCTCCTGTTTGTCTTCATCAAATAGCCCACTAATTTTGGTCACTATGTTCTCTCTGCAACATTTTGGTTCTCCTTTCTTCAAGTTTGGAGTGAGATAGCCACCAGCTGGTTTTTTGTGAGTCTTTGTACCAGGGCAGTGAAAATGTCCTGAGGCATTATCTAGAGATCCCACCCTCCCATGTGCAAGATGCCTACATCTTTGGCATCTTCCCTTCCTGACAGCAGTAGTCCCAGGAATGTACTTTTTCTTCACATATTAGAATAGCATGAAGACATTTTGGCACCTCCTATATACAAATCATTGTTTCTCAACTGGAAATGACAAATTTCAATACCACTGGTACTGTGTCATATTCAGATACTATTTATCTAATAGTTAATGAAATGTGACCTGCTAAGATTGCAGGAACTGAGATTTCTAATCAAGATGGCAGCATAGGTAAACACAGCTGTCATCCTCACACAACCACATAAAAATTACAACTAAACTATGGAACAACCATCACTCAGAACCATTATAAATTGTTTTGAATGGAGGTCTATCAACTATGGAATTAAAGAGACCACATGCATCCAGACTGGTAGGAGGGGTAGAGACATGGAATGGTCTGGTCCCACACCCAGGCATGGTAGATAAAAGTTCAGGAGGGATATCTTGGAAGCAAGGGGTCCCAACCCCACAGCAGGACCCCAGCACAGGGTTCCAGTGCCAGGAAGATAATCCCCATAACTTCTGGCTGCAAAAGCCTGCAGGGACTGAGTCAGTGGAAGAAATTTCTGAAGTCCCAATAGTTCCTCTTAAAGAACCCCCACATGGAGTTACTCAGACTCACTCCATCTGAGCTGTAGCAATAGAGTAATAGCTTGAAAGGTACCAGTGGCATGCAGGGAGGAATTGAAGTGTTTGGCATCAAGGAAAGAGCTGGGGGACAGATTTATCCCAGACAGAAAGGTGGGAAAAGGGCATTGTTCCTTTTCTGAGCCTTGACCATACAGAGCCACAGAGTTGGCAGGTGGGTGCCATATCTATGACTCCAACAACCTGGCTAGCACTGTTTGTCCCACCCTGAGGCTCCACCCCACCCAATGTACAGGCCCACCCAACCTGTTACCAGTTGCTTTTCAATATGAATGACTGGTCTTGGCTCATGCTTCACAACTTCTAAAGTCCTGTCAAAAAAGCAACAGCTTGGTCTCAGTGAGACCAAAGCCCCTGTACCTCTTGCTAAGTGGCTCCAGGCCTGGCATTAGCAGCAGAGAGTCTAGGTTCATAGCGTGGCTTTGCCTGGGAATCGCCAAGCCCAGCACAAGTAGCAACCATCAGCACACTCTTTTGTAGTTCAGGCAGGGATGTCCTGGGCAGAACACAGGAGGCAGCTGACCTTGGCCTGCATTGTCCAGGAAACCCCAGAGCCTGTGTACCCAATGGACAACTACAGATCATGTTGGAGCACCACCACTCTTCCCCTGCACAGTTGATCCTCCACAAAGGGCAGAGAATGATGATCAGTGGTCATAGCCAGTCCTTGCTGCTGACTGGCCTAGGTAAACCCCTCACATTGACATGCCAACAGCAATCAAGGCTCAACCACAAGAGGAGGGTGTACTCAGCTCACATGGAGGGTGCACCTGGAGTACCCAGCTTGAGTAATAGGAGAGGCTGTGCCATTGGACCCTACAGGACACCTATTACATTAGGCCATGCTACCAAGACAGGGAGTCATTGCAACTATACCCAATATACAGAAACAAACACAGTCACCCTGTCAAAGCGAGGCCCAAATGAAACAAAGAAACATGGCCCAAATGAAAGAACAGATAAACATTTCAGAAAAAGAACTAAACAACATGGAGATAAGCAATCTGTCATATGCATAATTCAAAACAGTGGTTAGAAGGATGGTGAAGGAACTTATTGAGGACCTCAGAGGCATAAAAGAGATGGAGTCAGAAATGAGGGACATATTAATTGAAATAAAGAACAATTTACAGGGGAAACAACAATAGAGTGGAAAAAACTGAGAATCAAATCAATGATTTGGAACATAAGGAAGCAAAAAAAAAAACAAACCAGATTAGAACAACAAGAACAAAACAGAATCCAAAAAAACTAGGATAGTGTAAGCAGCCTTTGGGACAACTTCCAGCTTTCCAATGTTTGATCATAGGGGTGCCAGAAGGAGAAGAGAACAAGCAAGAATGAGAAATCTATTTGAAAAAAAAAAGGCATTCATCATCACCAAACTGTTATTACATGAAATAGTAAAGGGTTTTATTTAAGAAAAAGAAGATGCAATAAAGTGGCAAAAAATTACATATCTATCAACAATTGTATCTAAAAAACAAACTTAGCAAACAAGAAGAACAGAGACAGAATCATGGATACAGAGTGTTTTGATGGTTGTCAGATGCAAGGGGCTGTGGGCAAATGGGTGAAGAGGTGAGAGGATTAAGTACAGATAGGTAGTCACAGAATAGCCACAGGGATGTAAAGTATAGTATAGAAAATGGAGTAGCCAAAGAACTTATAGGCATGACCCATGGACATGAACAATGTTATGAGGATCACCCAAGAAAGTGGGGGGTTTTGGGTGGAGGGGGGCAAAGGAGGAGAAATTGGGACAACTATAATAGCATAAACAATAAATTATAATTTAAAGAAAGATTACAGGAACTGAGGGGATCCTGTCTCCATGATTTAATATCACAAGATCCCTGAACTTTCCTCTTAGTCCCTCTGAAATTGTGTTCTCTATTCCATTCTGTGTCTCACTGACAGCTCCTATAACAGCTGCATGGAAACAGGGACAATTCATTCTTTAGAAAGTGCTTAGTGCGAAAGGTGTTTAAAGTGAATGATAGTGATTGTCAAGGGTCAGGTTTCTCTAGAAGGAGCTGTGTTTCATTCCTACAATGGCCACTGTGAATCTAAATAAACTTGGTCAGGTAGTCACTACCTTTGCATTTTTTTCTGTCAAAAAGAGATCATAGCACCCACATGAGGTTGTGAGGAAATGTGTTTAAAAAGTAAACAAAGCCACAAAAATGTAAGTCTATAAAATAATTGAGGGGGGATCTAAGATGGCGTCGGAGTAGGAAGTAGCAGATTCGGCTTTCCTCTGCTCAGGGGAGAAAATCCTGACCGATCTATGGAGTAGAAAGACAAGCAACCAACATATTTCAGCATTTTTGAAAACAGAGGACCAAGGATTGTGGCAGAACCGAAAGAACAAAGAACAGATCCTAAGGGGAGTGCTGCAACAAGGTAGGGTCCCAGGACAAGTGTGTGGTCCGGGGGCTGCAGCCCCAGGTCTGGGGCCACTGCTGGGTTTACCATAGGGTTCTTGGGAGAGAGCCAGGTCAACTGCTCCCTCCCCAGCCGAGCAAGGTCTGAGCGGCTCTGGGAGGAATCCAGGTGCTGGCAAACACACGGGGGTGGTGAGCACCTTTGGAGGCGGTGGACACCGGAGGGGCCGAGTTGCACAGGGGACTCTGACTCCCAGGGTCACCGGTCTGGCTGGAGCTTTGGTGGTGGGAGAAGCCAGGCCACTGTGGGGAGTGGCGGGCTTGAACAGGAGGAATTTCTCAAGAGGAAGGAGTGAATAGACACAGACACTGTTTGGGGAATTCTCCTAAAGTGATCAGTGGCTCCAGCCTGTCTGCTACCCAGCTGTGGGCACGCCGGCCCATGGGCACAGCAGCCCACCGGCCCACCAGCAGACAGGCGCACCGGCGCACGGGCGCGCCTGCAAGGAGAACATCCTCGCACACCAGCCCACAGCAATAACCCTGGGGAAAGACCTGATTCCCACACCCAGGGCCCAAAGCTGAGGAGCCAGTGTGAACTCCACTGGCCAAGGAGGAAAAGCCAAACAAATCATCCTTTAGCCTGTCTCAACCAGCAAGAGCAGAAAAACCAGTTTGGCCACTTTGAAATCAAGAGACGTTATAATTTGATTCTATTTTTTAACAATTTTTAATTTTTTAAGTTTTATTGTTTTTATTCTCTTTTGATTTCTTTTTCCTCTCTTACCTGATTTCTTGTTTTATTCCTTCCTCCTTCCTGTCCTCCAATTTTATCTCTTCTTCCTTCCTTCGTCTGCCTTTTCTATTTTTTACTTTTTAAAATTTTTTCCTAAATACCTACAAGTGAGACAAAATCCTGGATCTGTGAAAAGACCAAAGTTGAACCCAAAGAAGGGGCATCACAACAGCTGGGACAGTGAGATAAATGTCATTCTGCTATTACAGAGAACCTGCAAGTTATTGCATATTTGTATTATTATTATTTTTCCAGTGTTCCTACATCTTTTTTTAACAGTATTTTTATATCCCTCTTCTTTTTGTATAGCGTGCTTTGCTAGGCTGGATATATTGTATGACCTGACAGCTTTCCCCTGATATCTCTTTCTATACTGTATTACTAATCTACTGTCCTTTAACTCACCTGTGTCCCATCAGCACACTACTCGATGTTCTGTACTCCCTATTCTTGTTACCTAGATCTCATAGACTCTGTCATATGAATGTTGTCATAATATTATTGTAAATAATTGCTGTTCCATGCAATTGTAATTACTTCACAACACCCCCGCCCAGATCTTAGCCCATTTCAAAGTTTCCTGAACTCTATTACTGTAGTGGTTAACTCTATTCTCTTACACACTACACCTATTTACTATCCTTTACTCTCACCTTACCCCAGAATCTGACCGCCCACAACCTCCCTGCTTTATAGATCCAACTCACAATCCTTCCTCCCCCAACAAGAGTCTTATCTTCTTTCCATCCTTTCTAAAAATCAGCTAGCTGGGTGGAAGACCACGGTTAACACTATACATAGTGAAAGGATCTCCTATATCTTCCCTACTTGCTACTACTGTAAATAGCATAGAATTCTCTGTTGCTGTCTTAAACCATTTTGCCTTCCCCCTCCAACTGATGACAAAAAAGAATAGGTGGAGGAGGTGAACACCAGGATACCCACTGGAAGAGGAAACCCAACAACTAAGGAACCGCTAACAGATAACAACAGAAGAAGGTGAAGGAGGGAGTAGTAGCCACACAAACCTCAATCCAGGACTTATCTGGAAATACAACTAAACAGTAGAGACAGTACCCAATACAAGCAACTGAACAAGATTTCTTTAAACCTTGTACACACAGAAGAACCAGCTTCAACACAACCTGCCCTCACCAGCACAACAAAATACAGAAGGTGGTGGACAGAGTGACCCACATTTAACCAGCTGGTAGGAAGGAACCACCAAAGAAAGACTCAACAACAATCAAAACCCAAAGGCAAACACAAAACCAACTTAAACGACAGCCCAAGACCAGTGAGCTTGGGAGATCAAGGAAATAGCACCACTGAAACTCACTGCTATTCTACTAAAGAAGTTCACAACATAAACCCAGGGAGCTAGAACAGATCAATATAAGAAGCTGAGGCGAACAAGAAGAGTCTCACAAACAATGGGAAGATAAAGAAATAATCCCCAAATGAAAGGAAAGGAGGAAGCCTCAAAAAGAATGCTATATGAAATAGAGGCAATTCAACTATCATATATTGAATTCAAAGCAGTGATTGTCAGGAAGCTCAATGAGCTCACAATGAGCTACGAGAAACTACAGGGAAGCTACAATGAACTCAGTGAAAACTACATCAGCATAAAAAAGGAAATAGAAACTCTCAACAAGGGCCAAGAGGAAAGGAAGAATACAATTTCTGAACTGAAGAACACAGTAGAAGGAATGAAAAGCAGGATCGATGAAGCAGAAGATCGGATCAGCGAGCTAGAGGACAAAGTAGAAGAAAACACCCAGAAAGAGCAAGAAAAGGAAAAGAGGCTCAGAAAAAATGAAGAGGGATTAAGAGAAATGCAAGACAATATGAAACGTAATAATATCCGCATAATAGGGATACCAGAAGGAGAAGAAGAAGAACAAGGGATAGAAAACCTAGTTGAACAAGTGATGATGGAAAACTTCCCTAATTTGATGAGACAAAAAGTCACACAAATCCAGGAAACACAGAGGGTCCCAATGAAGAGGAACCCAAAGAGGCCCACCTCAAGACACATCATAATTAAAATGGCAAAATTTCAAGACAAAGAGAGAATCTTAAAGGCAGAAAGGGAGAAACAGGAAGTAACATACAAGGGGGCCCCAATAAGGCTAACAGCTGACTTCTCAATGGAAACACTCCAAGACAGAAGAGAATGGCAAGAAATAATCCAAGTAATGAGAACCAGAGGACTGCAACCACGACTACTTTACCCAGCAAGGCTCTCAATTAAGATAGAAGGCCAAATAAGAAGCTTCTCAGACAAAAGAAGTCTAAAAGAATACACCTCCATTAAACCAGCTCTGCAAGAGATGCTAAAGGGACTGCTTTAAGGAAAGAAAGGAAAAGAGAGAGTGAAAGAGGATAACACGTACATAAAAGGCAATGAATAAGTACCTATCAATAATAACCTTAAACGTAAATGGATTAAATGCTCCAATCAAAAGACATAGAATAGCTGATTGGATAAGAAAACATGACCCACACATATGCTGTCTACAAGAGACCCACCTCAGGATAAAAGATCTGCACAGTTTGAAAGTGAAGGGCTGGAAACAAATTTTCCAAGCAAATGGACAGGAAAAAAAAGCCGGGGTAGCAATACTCACATCTGACAAAATAGACTTCCAAAGAAGGACGATAAAGAGAGACCCAAGCCCTGGCTGGCATAGCTCAGTGGATTGAGCGCGGGCTGGGAACCAAAGTGTCCCAGGTTTGATTGCCAGCCAGGGTACATTCCTGGGTTGCAGGCCAGAACCCCCAGCAACTGCACATTGATGTCTCTCTCTCTCTCTCTCTATCTCCCTCCCTTCCTTCTTTAAAAATAAATAAATAAGATCTTTAAAAAAAAAAAAGAGAAACCCAGAAGATCATTTCATAATACTCAAGGGAAGAATTCACCAAGAAGACATAGATATTATAAATATATATGCACCCAACATAGGAGCACCCAAATACATAAAGAAAATCTTAGAGGACTTCAAGAAAGATAGGGACAGCAACACAATTATGTGGGGGATTTTAACACCCCACTATCGAAAATGGACAGATCTTCCAAACAAAATATCAACAAAGATATTGTGGCATTGAACAATACCCTAGACAAAATGGGCTTTACTGATATTTACAGAACCCTCCATCCCAAAGAAGCTAAATACACATTTTTTTCAAATGTACATGGAACATTTTCAAAGATTGACCACATAATAGGACACAAAACAAGCCTCAAGAATTTCAAAAAAATTGAAATCATACCAAGCAATTTCTTGGATCACAAGGGACTGAAACTAGAAACCAACCCCAAGGAAAAAAACCCAAAACACTCAAATTCATGGAGATTAAACAGCATGCTATTAAACAATGAATGGGTCAAGAAAGATATTAGGGAAGAAATCAAACAGTTTTTGGAAACAAATTAAAATGAACTCACAACAACCCAAAACTTATAAGACACAGCCAAGGCAGTCCTGAGAGGGAAGTGCATAGCGATACAGGCACACCTAAAAAAGTTAGAAACATTTCAAACAAACAACCTAACCCTACGTCTACAACAACAAAGACAGCGCAGAGCAAGCAGAAGGAAGGAAATAACGAAGATCACAGCAGAATTAAATGACATAGAGACTAAAAGCACAATTCTAAAGATCAATGAATCCAAGAGTTGGTTCTTTGAAAAGATAAACAAAATCGACAAGCCTTTAAGCAGACTCATCAAGAAAAAAAGAGAGAAAACCCAAACAAACACAATCAGAAATGAAAGAGGAGAGATTACAACAGATACCGCAGAAATACAAAGGACTGTAAGAAATTACTACAAAGAGCTGTAAGCCAAGAAATTTGAAAACCTAGACGAAATGGACAAATTTCTAGAAAAATATAATCTTCCAAAACTCAATAAAATGGAAGCAGAAAGCCTGAACAAACCAATAACAGCAAAAGAAATTGAATCAGTAATCAAAAAACTCCCAACACACAAAAACCCTGGACCAGATGGTTTCACAGGAGAATTCTACAAAGCACTTAAGGAAGAACTAACACCTATTCTTCACAGACTATTTCAAAAAATCCAAAAAGATGGAAGACTCCCAAACTCTTTTTATGAGGCCAACATCATCTTAATTCCAAAACCAGATAAAGACACAACAAAGAAAGAAAACTTCAGGCCAATGTCGCTGATGAACATTGATGCTAAAATCCTCAACAAGATACTGGCAAACCACATCCAACAGTACATTAAGAAGATCATACACCATGACCAAGTGGGATTCATTCCAGGTATGCAAGGATGGTTCAATATTCGCAAATCAGTAAATGTAATACATGACATAAACAAAAGCAAAGACAAAAACCACATGATCATATCAATAAATGCAGAAAAAGCATTTGATAAGGTACAGCACCCATTTATGATAAAAACACTCGGCAAAGTGGGAATAGAGGGAGAATTCCTTAACATAATAAAGGCCATATGTGAGAAACCTACAGCCAACATTATACTCAATGGGCAAAAATTAAAATCTTTTCCATTAAGAACAGGAACAAGACAAGGATGTCCACTTTCACCACTTCTATTCAATATAGTACTGGAAGTTCTAGCCACAGCAATCAGACAAGAAAAAGAAATAAAAGGAATCCAAATTGGAAAGGAGGAAACAAAACTGTCACTGTTTGCAGATGACATGATAGTGTACATAGAAAATCCTATAGACTCCACCAAAAAATTGCTTGACCTAATAAATGAATTTGGCAAAACAGCGGGATACAAAGTCAATATCCAGAAATCAAAGGCATTTCTGTACACCAACAATGAAACAGCAGAAGCAGAAATCAAGAAAAAAATCCCATTTGAAATAGCAAAAAGAAAAATAAAACCCCTAGGAATAAACCTAACCAAAGAGGTAAAAGACCTGTATTCAGAAAACTACATAACACTGAGGAGAGAAATCAAGGAAGACACAAACAAATGGAAACAAATACCGTGTTCATGGATTGGAAGAATTATTATCATCAAAATGTTCATACTACCAAAAGCAATTTACACATTCAATGCAATACCTATTCAAGTACCAATGGCATATTTCACAGACATAGAACAAACACTTCAACAATTTATATGGAACCATAAACGACCCCGAATAGCTGCTGCAATTTTGAGAAAGAAGAGTAAAGTAGGAGGGATCACAATACCTGACACTAAACTATACTGCAAGGCCACTGTAATCAAAACTGCCTGGTACTGGCATAAAAACAGGCACATGGACCAATGGAATAGAACAGAGAGCCCAGAAATAAACCCAAGCCTCTATGGTCAATTAATACTTGACAAAGGAAGCAGCAACATAAAATGGAATAAAAATAGCCTCTTCAACAAATGGTGTTGGGAGAACTGGACAGCTACGTGCAAAAAAATGAAACTCGAGCACCAACTTACACCTTATACAAAAATAGATCAAGGTGGATAAAAGACTTAAATATAAAACGTGACACCATTAAAGTCCTAGAAGAGAACGTAGGTAGGAAAATCTCAGATATTTCACACAGAAACTTTTTTACTGACTTGTCTCCTAGAGCAAGGGACATAAAGGAAAGAATAAACAAATGGGACCTCATCAAAATTAAAAGCTTTTGCACAGCTAAAGAAAACAGTATCAAAATAAAAAGCGAACCAAATGTAGGGGAAAACATATTTGCCAATGATACCTCAGACAAGGGTTTAATCTCCAAAATGTATAAAGAACTTACACGACTCCACTCTAAGAAGACAAGTAACCCAATTAAAAAATGGGCAAAGGACTTGAACAGACACTTCTCCAAAGAGGACATACAGAAAATCCAAAGACACATGAAATGATGCTCAATATCGCTAGCCATCAGAGAGATGCAGATTAAAACCACAATGAGATACCACTTCACACCAGTCAGAATGGCCATGATAAACAAAGCAACAAACAACAAGTGTTGGAGAGGTTGTGGAGAAAGGGGGTCCCTAGTGCACTGCTGGTGGGACTGTAGACGGGTACAACCACTATGGAAAGCAGTTTGGAACTTCCTCAGAAAACTAAAAATGGATCTGCCTTTTTACCCGGCAATTCCACTGCTGGGGCTCTATCCTAAGAACACTAAAACACCAATTCAAAAGAACCTATGCATCCCAATGTTCATAGCAGCACAATTTACAATAGCTAGGTGCTGGAAGCAACCTAGATGCCCATCAGTAAATGAATGGATCTAAAAACTATGGTGCATTTACACAATGGAATTCTATGCAGCAGAAAGAAAGAAGGAGCTCCTACCCTTTGCAACAGCATGGATGGAGCTGGAAAGCATTATGCTAAGTGAAACAAGCCAGGCAGTGAAAGACAAATACCACATGATATCACCTTTAACAGGAATGTAAACAACAAAACAGAAAAATACTAGCAAAATATAACCAAAGACACTGAAATAGGGATAGTCTGACAGTGGCCAGAGGGGAGAGAAGAGGGAATTTCAGGGGGGAATGGGTAGGGTTTACAGGAACAAATTTGGAGGACACATGGACAAAAACTAGGGGTGGGGGGTAATGGGGGGGGAGGAGGGTTGGGTGGGTGGGCTGGAATGGGAGTAGGGGGGAGAAAACTGTACTTGAACAATGATTAAAATAAAAAAAATAATTGAAAAGTGATTACACAGACATCAATAGGGTTTAAAATGTTTTTCTTTTTCTAAAGGTGACTGTTTATTTCCTTGTTCATGGTGAAAGATACTGGTATAGTTAAAATCGTTTTATAATAAACTCTAGGAGATCACACCTTTTCAGGTGGAAATTAATGGACTGGATGAGGTGGCTGTGAGTTCGGCTTGATGGAGTTGTTTATATTCAGATTGAAACAGATGACTGTCTGGTTTCAGTTATGGGTGAGGGGATACCAAGGCACCTTCACTGGTTCTTTGTGTCCTGGAAGCTGTTTGCTGAGCCTGGTTTTGTAGCAGAGGTCAGGGAGCCTTGTAAAGTAGTACACTCTGTCCAGAGAGAGTAGGAATTGAGTAAAAATACTTTATCCCAAGAAAAAGCATCAGGGAAAGGCCCATGAAAGACCTCAGCCAGAGGCCTGAACCTACAGGGCTGGGACAGAAATAGACAAAGAGAGATGACACCAAATTATGGGAGGAATTTTTATTTGGAGACTGGAAGATCAGCAAAAGAGGGACTAAGGGTCTCGGTTTTGGTAGAGGTTTAGCTGGCTAGGGAAGGTGTACTACATGACCTTGGGGTCATACAGCTTGTCTCTGACTCTTGCCTCCACAGGCTCCCTGAGCTGCATTTGTCATATTCCTTAGCCAGTGTGTGCCTCAGTTGCACACTTAGTAAACAGGGACAATGATGATAATAATGAAAGCTAACACAGAACTATTGTAAAGATTACATAATACATGCCTGCAAAATGCTTAAAATAGCAGCAGGCACATGGTAAGATCTTACATGTCAACACTAAATAAATATCAACTATTATTGGAAAGAAAATGGGGGAGGACTGAAGCACAGAAATACAAGGAAGAGGAGAAAACCTGCCTCTGCGCATTTGTAGCAGTGAGCCTGTGTGGGGCAGTGTGTGGGACACAAGACTTTCTAAAAAGAGAAGCTGATTGAGTTCCCAGTGTTGGAAGTAGCTTCTTAACGGCTTTAAGAGATGCATCACATACAATTCTGTTTTCAGTCATTTAATATGATGTGGCTCCTCTGCCAGTTCTCCACCACACCATCCCTAACACACAGACTTTTTATTTTAAATAAAACTACTATGAACAATAGCCTGTGTGCATGGTTACTTGGGGACATCAAGTAACAACAAAAGGTTCTATGCTGACTACATAGATGGGTGCTGCCTACATATGTGGGGGGTGTTGTATTGTCACAAGATTTTCTAACAGATATTCTTGTCTTTTCTCTTAACTTTACACATGCTCATCAATCTATTGCTACCAAATCAGTCTTTCTAATCCACCTAAGTAATTATTCTGCCAAAAATCTCAAGTTTCTGTGCACCACAATAGAAAAAATTTATTTTCAGAAGTGGAAGAGGTGTTCAGAATCAGCTTATTTAATCCTGTCCTTGCACTGAGGGAGGTTTTGGAATCTGGGGAGTTTACAGGACTGCCCAAAAGTCACTTTACAGACTCAAAATTTGTACTCAGCTCTTCTGATTTCAAGTCTAGAATTTTTCCAAGAAAAGAAATTATTGCATAGTTTTCTGGGTGTTTTAGACATATTGCAAATTTAGTCTTTACAACTAGTCTTTCAGGCAGATAGTGTTATCTTCATTTTTATAAAGTAAAATGTTTGTGACTTAACTTCATTTTGATGAGTAAAGTGAAGCTTAGGAAAGTTAAGTAATTTGAATAAAGTTACATAGTGAGTGAAAAATTAATTTATATTTTCATCTAGGGCTGTTGAATTTCAAAGCTCATGCTATTTCTTCATCATTTTATCCCTATGATCTCTCTACATATCACTTGAAGGCATAAACTGAATCTTATGTACCTTTTTATATCCCATAACACATTGTGTAGGTAGGTGAGTAATGAATATTTATGGAGAAAGGAAGGCAAGAAGGAGACAAGGGGGCGGGAGCAGAGGAATTAAATAAATACTCAGGTCTCCTGAGGTCATAGCCATTGTTCTTTCCACTACACAAGATACTATCTTAAATATCACTAATCAGAATAAATGCAAAGCATAAGCTTACATTATCTTAATGTATTTCTGGTTTCTATCCTTCTTTTGTATGAGAAAATATGAATATATTAATTTAAAATAGCCTATGATAGTGGGCTAGTTAGCATGAGTTATGAAAAATTAATGCAAAATTTAACAAAGAATTTTTTTGAAAAATATTTTATTGAGTATGCTATTACAGTTGTCCCATTTCTCCCACTTAATTTCTGTCTACCCTGCACACTACCTCCCAGCCTCATCCCCCTCCCCCTTAGTTCATGTCCATGGGTTGTACATATAAGTTCTTTGGCTTCTATATTTCCTGTACTGTACTTAACCTCCCCCTGTCTATTTTCTACCTACTATTTATACTTCTTATTCCCTGTACCTTTTCCCCCATTTGCCTCTCTCCTTTCTTGCTGGTAACCCTCCATGTGATCTTCATTTCTGTGATTCTGGTCCTGTTCTAGTTGTTTGCATTGTTCATTTTTCTTTACTTTTTTTTTAGGTTTTGTTGTTGATAGTTGTGAGTTTGTTGTCATTTTACTGTTCATAGTTTTGATCATCTTTTTCTTTAGTAAGTCCCTTTAACATTTCATATAATAAGGGCTTGGTGGTGATGAACTCCTTTAACTTGACTTTATCTGGAAAGCACTTTATCTGCCCTTCCATTCTAAGTGATAGCTTTGCTGGGTAGAGCAACGTTGGGTATAGGTCCTTGCCTTTCATGACTTTGAATACTTCTTTCCAGCCCCTTCTTGTGTATAAGATTTCTTTGGAGAAATTACCTAATAGTCTATGGGAACTCCTTTGTAGATATCTGTCTCCTTTTCTCTTGATGCTTTTAGCATTCTTTCCTTATCTCTAATCTTGGGTAATGTAATTATGACGGGCCTTGGTGTGTGCTTCCTTGGGTCCAACTTCTTTGGGACACTCTGAGTTTCCCGGACTTACTGGAAGTCTATTTCCTTTGCCAGATTAGGGAAGTTCTCCTTCATTATGTTTTCAAATAAGTTTCCATTTCTTGCTCTTCCTTTTTTCCTTCTGGTATCCCTATGATGAAGACGTTGGAACATTTAAAGTTGTTCTGGAGGATCCTATGCCTCTCCTCATGTTTTTGAATTCTTATTTCTTCATTCTGTTCTGGTCGAATATTTCTTTCTTCTGTCTGGTCAAAACCATTGATTGAGTCCTGGTTTCCTTCCTGTCACTGTTCATTATTTGTACATTTTCCTTTATTTCATTTTTCATAGCCTTTACTTTTTCCTCTATTTTGTGACCATACTAAATCAATTCTGTAAACATCCTGATTACCAGTATTTTGAAATTTGCATCTGATAGGTTGGCTATCTCTTTGTTTTTTAGTTGTGGTGCTGTATGTAGGGTAGGGGTCTGAGAAAGAACAAGCCACTTGTTCAGCTCTCTGCTGGCTTTCAGTCACTTCCACCACTAACCATAAGCAAATTGGGCCCTTCTGGTGCTGATTCCTGGGTGGGTGGGTTTGTGTGTGTCCTAGGACCTTGTGGATCTCTCCAATGAACTCTCCTGTGAGGCTGGGAGTTTCTCCCACTGCCTCAACCCCCACATGTTTTTTCAATGAGAGGTTTTGAGGCTTTATTCCCCCCACACTGGAACCCTGGGTTGCTCAGTCCATCTTGCTCCCCAGTTGTTCCTCTCAGTTTATCCACATGCGAATATGGGACCACCTGCTCTTTCAGCTGCTGCCTCAACTGGTCCTCCAGCTGCCACCTTGCCTGGAGTCCTCTCTGCCCCAGCTGCCCATCTATGCCCCTCCCACTGGTCTGGATGAATGTTTCTTCTTTATCTCCTTGCTTTTCAAACTTCCATACAGTTTGATTTTCTGTCACTTTTGGTTGTTTTTTGTTTTTACATTTGTTGTCCTTCTTTTGGTTGTGTGAGGAAGCAAAGTGTATCTACTTATATCCCTATCTTGTCCAGAAGCTTTTAATAAAGAAATTTATCTCCACTGCTTAAATGCAAGTGTATGAACTTAGAAATAAAATTTGTACAATGCAGATCATTCAAAATACCTATTGTCAACTAGGTTGGAGAACTGACTGAATGAATTAACTGAAGTGTGTCACTATACAGATTTAAACCTTCTGTATTGTTGTACCCCTAACAATCATTTATTTCAGAAGTGAAATGGAATCATTTGAATTTATTTTAAATCTATAGTACTCTGGTTTATTTAAACAATAGGTCATTATGCTTATAAATTTTTGCATTTATGATTTCTGCCTACCTTACTGCCAAGAAAGGGTTAGAGGGGCCTAATGGTAACATTTGCAGAATATGCTCATAGAAACAAGGCATGATGAATTGACTGTTCTGCATTAGAAAGTTCACTTTACCTAGTGATTTCATAACAAGAATACTCTGCACTTGCAGGTGACTATCTGTGGGTCTATGTTCAATGAGAATTCTCTCTGTCTCCCTTGGGACTGAGGAATGACTCCCAAGGTAAGCAGGCACATGACATGTTGGCATGGATCTGTGCTTGGGCCACTCCATAGAGAGCTTTCACTGAACAGGGAATTCCAAGCATGATGGGAAAACTGGCCTTAAGAATAATTGTTTATTATTATTATTTTCATGAGGCTTACAAACACATACATGTCAGTGTGACAATCTATTATATATTATTTATTTTTTTAAAAAATTATTCTCACTTGAGAACATGCTTAGAAAGAGAAAAGGAGGGAGAGAGAGAGGGAGAGAAACATTGCTATGAGAAAAACATTGATCGATTGCCTCAGGTACATGTCTCAACTGGGTCTGAACCCACAACCAACTGAGCAACACTGGCCAGGGCAATTATTATTATTATTATTATTATTATTACTAATTATTTACCCAAGGGTATGTTTATTGATTTTAGAGAGAAAGGAAGGGGAGGGAGATAGAAACATCAGTGTGAGAGAGACACATCAATTGGTTATCTGGCCGAGTATCCTACTCAGAACCTTTTGGTATATGAGATGACACTCCAATCAACTAAGCCACCTCATCAGGGCAATGTTTCCTTTTTAAAAAAATCCTTTCTCAAGTGCTGAACTTCAAAGTTTTTTGCCTATTGTCTATTTTCATAAGCTAAAAGGTGTATAAATGCAGGAATTACTCTGTGGTTTAATACTGTCAGTGAAAAAAACCAAATAACATCATTTTAAGAATGACATTGAAAGCCCAAAATGCTGCCAGAAATTTGACAATGTAGTGACTGATTGGCATGGTGCCCTCTTTTGATCTGTTTAAGAGCCTGGAGGGTTTGTCAACCACAGGTTCTCCAGTGTACACTGGTGAAGCGTGAGTGCAATGTTTCTGGGCCCTCATGTAGAGAAAGACAGGTCTGAGCAAGGGCACCTAATTCTGACCTACTGATGAGAGCATTTTATATAAAATGAGTGACTTTTAGGGTAGTTTCTAAAACAGAGATGCTATTGAGGTGGTTAAAATTTGGATTTTTTTAATAAACAGGTGTTGTTTTTTTGTGATTGACATAGGTTAAATTATTGGCCAGCCAAATAGCACCATCTAGAGCTATGGTTCTTATACTCCTTGGTATTGTTCTTACACTCTTATGGATTATGGAATTTTAATTATTCACTTCCCAGTTTATTTCTCAACTCACAGAGCTCCTGCTTTGTGTCAGGCTGTTCCAGTATTTGGGCTACCATATGATCGCAGTGTGGATGGACAGTCTGCTTGTCTGAAAAACTGAGTTTCTTATTGGGACCTGTTTCAGAAATGAGTATATAGGTAATTTGTTTTTGATTTTTCTGCCTTCTTCTCTTTTATGGAATCTTCCATCTCTTTTTTAAAAATCACCTTTAAATTTTATTTTTAAATTGCAGGTTACATTTAATATTATTTTGTATTAGTTTCAGGTGTATGGCATCATGATTAGGAATTGATATAATTTAGTAAGTAATCCCCTAATAAATCTAGTACCAACCTGACACCATACATAATTATCACAACATTTCCTATGCTGTACTTTACATTCTTGTGACTATTTTGTAACTGCTAATTAGTACTTCTTAATCCCTTCATCTTTTCTACCCATTCCTTCCACCTCCTTCCCCTTTGGCAAGTTTCAGTCTGTTCTCTGTATCTATGGGTCTGTTCCAATTTTGTTAGTTTATATTTTTCTTTATTTTTTTATGTTCTATTTTATTTTATTTACATTTTTAATTTTATTTTAATTGTTGTTGTAGTACAATTTTCTATCTTTTACTCCCATCCCAATGCACCCACCCAACCCTCCCCTCCCTCCCATTTCTACCCGTCCCTAGTTTTTATCCATGTGTCCTTTATACTTGTTCCTGTAAACACTTCCCTTTTTTCCCTGAAATTCCCCTGAAATTCCCTCTCCTCTCCCCTCTGAATTCTGTCAGTCTGTTCTTTATTTCAGTGTCTATTCTTTAGATCCCACATATAAGTGAAATCATATGGTGTTTGTCTTTATCTGAAATATTGCACTTATCATAATACCCTTTAGTTCCATCCATGCTGTTGCAAATGGCAAGTTTTCATTCTTTTTATGGCTGAGCAATATTTCATTGGATATATGTACCACCACTTTTTCATCCATTCATCTACTGATGGACACTTGGGTTGCTTCCATATCTTGTCTATTGTAAATAACACTGTAGTGAACATAGAAGTGTAGTTATTCTTTTGAATTAGTGTTTTGGGTTTCTTCAGATAAACTCCCAGAAGTGGAATTGCTGGACCATAAAGCATTTCCATTTTTAATTTTTTGAAGACCATCCACCCTGTTTTCCACAGTAGCTACACCAATATGCATTCCCACCAACAGTGCATGATGATTCCCTTTTCTCCACATCTTCACCAGCACTTGTTGTTCATTGATTTATTGATGGTAGCCATTCTGACAGGTGTGATGTGATGATTCACACTTGTGGTTGTAATTTGCATTTCTCTGATAATTAGTGATGTTGAACATCTTTTCATATGTCTATTGGCCATCTGTAGTTGAGTCTTGATTACTGTTGGTCTGCCCGTTGGTGTGGTTGACTCTCAGGCTGGCTGACTGTGAGAATTCACTATGACCACATTGTACAAGCTACTGAGTGCCCACACCATGAATCACGATTCACCCAATAGGGTCTGGTGTCTGCAGAGATCTTCCTTTGGATGTGCTGCTTGTGCAGCTAATTGGGTCATGCTCTGATGCAGTCTGAATCCTGCCACCAGCTATGTTGTAGCTCTTGGGAGGGACTCCAGTACAGGTAAATTTCAGGTGCTGCTTGTCACCCTCCCTGGGCTACCTGTTTGGAGCTATGAAGCAATCCACAGTATGCAGCTGCCTTTGCTAGGCCTGGGTGTGTGGGGGAGGAGACAAACTGCCACCAAGGCTGCCTTCCACCAGCACTGAGCCCAGGTGCAAGCCAGCAAAAAGCCTGAGTCTCCCTGAGATCTGCCTCTACTTCCTGGTTGCCTGCTAGTCTCAGTCACTGGTAGAGACTCTGAAAGCATGTGAGTTATGTGAAGTAGGTTCTCAGTGAACCACCAGGTAGCAGTGAGACAGATCAAACTTGACACCAGTGTTGAGTCAGAGGCCACTGAACAACAGTACTGCAAACCTTTGTTGTAGGACAGGATCTCAGGGAATCATTAGGGTGAGGCCAGCAGAGTTTATCAAGCCCAAACACACCAAGATTTGACTGTGTAAAGGGAGGGCTCTATATAGGAATGATGGCACCAGTCAGGCATATGAGGGAAAACTCTGCCCCTACCCTAGAGCCACACAACTCAGTGTCTTCCTAAGTCTGCCAAGATCTCTTCAAGAGCCCTCCAAGAAAGTCTGCACTGTAGGCTCAGGGTGGGTCCAGCCAACTGACTCCTCTGCAGGGCATGAATGTGATAGGTGAGGGCCACTAAGGGTTGGGAATTTCTTCTTGGGGATATCTCTTCTGGGCTGAACAGCACCAGTCAGGCATCTTAGGGACAGGGTTAGGGAAAGGCCCCTAGCCCAGAGCCATGTAACTCAGTCTCTGACAACCCCTGAGTCCACCTAGACCTCCTCAAGAGCTCTCTAAGAAAGTCTATATCATGGCTCCAGGCAGCTGACTCCTTTGCAGGGCATGAACAGGCAGAGTACAGTGACAGGGAGTCAGGATGGGGCTATAGAATTCCCTTAGACTGATGCTGTATGGAGGGGAGAGCTTGTACAGGGAAGGTGGCATCTGTGAACAATGTGAGAGAGGGATTCAGCACAGGGGCCCTGGTGGCTGTCCCTTCAGCCCTCTCTCTGGAGCCACACAACTCAGTCTGTCCTCATACAACTCAACTGCTTCGCCCTCCCTCTACTGGAGCCCAGGGGTAAAGGCTATAGAAATTTTATGTGCTGGCCCTTTAAGAGTATGACTGGGTTTCTCACAAGCCTCTCTCTTCCTGGCAGACATACGGTAATCCCCACTGATTTTTATAGCCAGATATTATGTGGGATCCTCTTACTAGTTCTGGTGCTCTGGGCTGGGCAGCCTGGTGTGGGGTTGAGACCCCTCACTCCTTAAGGGGAAACTTTTGCAGCTGAAATACTTCTCTGGATTTTCAATGACCACATATGGGTTTGGGCCAGCCCTTTTGATGTCTCTGCCCTTCCTACCAGGATCAATATGGCTTCTTCTGTAAATCCTTGGTTATAAGACTTGTTCAACTAGTCTTCAGATTGATTGTTGTCTATTTTATTTTATATTTATTTTTCTGTAATTCCAGGTTGATCCTAGGAGGAGGTGATTGTAATTTCTACCTATTCTACCACCATCTTGGATCCTCTCTTCCTTCCCTTTTTGATACTTTCTTCAGGTATGCAGGTTGACTATTTCAGAGTTGTTTCCTCCTTCTGGTTTGGACATGCACCATACTCCTGGTCTCCTTCCTTTCAGAATGTATTCTTGTCCTGATTTTCCATCTACTAAGAGCCACACTTTCCTTCAGTGGTAGTGGGCAGAACTAGGGTTATAAGATAAACCAATTCCTACCAATATTTTCACTAGCTGATACATTATTTTCTTGGTAATACAAATGACTTTGGAGAACTGACATGGAATTTAAACTTATAATGATTCTTTCAGTTATTTTTAAAATACAATTTATTTAGAAAATAATACATTTTAGTTTTAATTTTGTTTTAAAATTCTCTTATGTCCTCAGCTTCAGGGTGTGAGAAATTTTAGGTGGCCTGTATGACCTATGCTATCTTACTTCCCTTCTTAGGTGCTGCATGGGGAGTACAGAACCCAAAGACCTTTCTCTTGTTTCCAATCTGAGAGAATTTCAATTCCATTACTCCTTGCTCTCCAAATCTTTTTCTTCTCTTCACTCACAGTAAGATACTTAATGTTAATTTTTCAGTGCAGAGCTTAAGTACTACAGGGTGGGGCAGTTTAATATTTTTACAAAGTTGACTTCAGCTGCTGTCATTTAGCAAAAATGCTAGAAGCAAGGAATGACAAAGCTGGCTGCCTGCTTGAAATGAGGGGAGAAGGAAAAAATAGTAAAATAAGCACAATTTACTATTCAATAAATTGCCCTGGTGCATCATTTTTTCATTAAATACCAGGGCTTTTTTATTATCATAAAGCTTTAAGATCACAGAAAAACAGGTTAAAAATAACATTCAATATTTCTAATATTAGAGCAGTAAAAATATAACATAGATTGAAAATGGATGTGTAAATATAAACATGTTTATGTAAATGGTATTTTGATATTATGGACAAAATTTTAATAAAAATATTGAATTTAATTTTACTTAAAGATAACAGGAAAAAATTTAAAATGTTGAATTTCAAAAAACAATTCTCTACTACTGGCAATATTAGTTACTATAAGATCACATAATATTCAATGAAGGAGTTTTGGGAAATTTTTAAAGAGTTAGAGTTTTTAAACAAATAGGTATTTTAATCTAAAATAGTATAGATAGCATCCCAGCTCTGAAAGAAGAGGGCATTAGCAATTTCTCACCTAGCTATCCCACATCCTGATAATGTATTATTAATTTTACATTATTCAAATACATGACTTTCACATTCTTTAATCTCCATGTCACTTTTCATTTTGATTACTTTCTTTCTTCTTTGCTTTATATTTTCACTTCTTCTCTGAATTGTCTGAATTAGAGTGTCTGTTAGTTCCTTAAATAGCAGTTCATGGGTACTAGAGTTTTCTTTTTTTTAAGATTTTATCCATTTATTTTTTTAGAGAGGGAAGAAAGGGAGAAAGAGAGAGAGAGAAACATCAATGTGTGGTTGCTGGGGGCCATGGCCTGCAACCCAGGCATGTGCCCTGACTGGGAATCGAACCTGTGATGCTTTGGTTTGCAGCCCGTGCTCAATCCACTGAGCTACACCAGCCAGGGCGAATTTTCTTGTCTTTAAGAATGTCTGCCTTTACAAATGGCCAGCAGATATATGAAAAGATGCTAAACTTCACTAGCTATTAGGCAAATACAAATCAAAACCACAAGGAGATACCACCTCACACCTGTCAGAGCAGCTGTAATAAATAAAAGAGGAGAGACTCAAGACGGTGGAGATGTAAATAGAAGCTACACTACCTTCCTCCCAGGACCAAACTTGAATTGCAACCAAATTATAGAAAAATCATTTTGAATAACCAACTGAATACTAGCTGGAAAGAAGCCTTATAACCACAAACACACAGAAGAAGCCACAACACCACTACATGACTGGTACAGTGTGTGGAGGAGACAGGAGAGGGCTAGCTGGGCTCCACAGTTGGTAGCTGAAGTCCTGGGAAGATATTTCTGCAGCAAGGGAGGTCCCCTGAGAAGTGTGGGGTCTAACCCTAAGCTCAGTGCCCTAGTCTAGAGCATCAGAACCAGGAAAGGAGCCCAAATAACATTCAGCTATGAAAAGCATCAGGGTTTCTGTCCACTAGGAAGAGATGGCTACAGACATAGAGAGTCTCTTAAAGAACTAATGAACAAAATTCTGTTTGCAGCCACTTACCCTGGGCACCAGCAGAGGGTGGGCAGAGTGAACTAGAGATACATGAGGAGAATCTGGGGCTGGTGGCTTTGGGAAGAGAATGGAAGGAACAACCACCAAGTCCTCTGTACTGAACCATTCTCCATACTGCAGGAGCCAGCTTCCGCAGGCAGAGCAATTCCCTCCAAGTGGCATCAGCCTGAGTGGAAGCAGTAGCCCCACCCAAAGGAATTACACTGCCCCACCTTGTAGTACTCAAGCCCTGCTGCTGAAGAGTAATTGCTGGAAAACTTTTGCTCTGTAAGTCTAAAAGAAAACATGAAGGCAGAGGCATATCTCTGGGAGCTCTGAGACTTTTGCTGACCCTCCTCCAGTCATGATGCTGGCAAAAGCTGGCCATGGTGCATAGTCAGGTTCTTTCTGCACACAACAAGGACCAGCAGAGGGACCACAGCTGTGGATCACTGATAGCTCCAAGCAGGTTGCTCAGGGCCCATCACAGGCTGTGTCTGACATAGGTCTGCACCAGAGTCTTTGCAGATTCACCTAATATGTAGAAACACAAAGAGGCAGCCAAAGTGGGAAGACAAACATACAGGCCCCAAATAAAAGAACAAGAGAATCTCTAGAAGAAAAACTAGATGAAATGGAGGCAAGCAATTTATCAGATAGAGAGTTTAGAGTAATGATCATAAGGATACTCAGTGACATGAAAAAAGACATAGTAACTATAAAAAAGGACAAGTCAGAAATAAAGAATGCAGTATCTGAAATAAATTATATATTGAAAGGAAGAAACAGTAGGTTAAAAGAGGCAGAGTATTGAATAAGTGATTTGTAAGACAAGATAGAAAAAAATACCCAAGAAGAACAGCAAAAAGAAAAAAGAATTAAAAGAAATGAGGAGAACTTAAGGAACCTGTGGGACAACATGAAATGTAACAACATCTGCATCATGGGAATACCAGAAGGAGAAGTGAGTGAGCCAGGGATCAAGAACCTATTTGAAGAAATAATGCCTAAAATTTCCCAGTCTGGTAGAAGAAAAAGACACACATGTCCAGGAAACTTACGGAGTTCCAAACAAATTGGACCAAAAGAAGCCTACACGGAGACACATCATAAATAAAATCACAAGGTTTAAAGATAAGGAGATAATCCTAAAAGCCACACAAAAAAATCAGGTAGTTACATACAAGGGAGTACTAATTAGACTATCATCTGAGTTCTCAACAGAAGCATTTCAGGCTGAAAGGGAGTGGCATGGAATATTCAAGGTGATGAAAAGCAAGGACCTACTACCAAGGCTACTTTACCTAGCAAGACTATCATTTAAAATAGGAGAAATAAGGAGCTTCCCAGAAAAGAAAAAGCTAACGTAGTTTATTAACACCAAACTAGTACTGCAACAAATGTTAAAGGGCTTACTTTAAGAAGAAAAAAGAAAACAAACAGAAAGAAATAGTATAACAATAAAATGGCACTAAATATGTATCTATCAATAACTATCTTCAATGTTAATGGCTTAAATGCTCCAGCCAAAAGACATAGGGTAGCTTATTGGATAAGAAAACAAGACCTATTTATATGCTGCCTCCAAGAGACCAACCATAGTTTGAAATATTCACACAGATAAAAGCAAAGGGATGAAAAAATATATTTCATGTGAATGGAAAGCAAAAAGGAGCTGGGGTAGCAATATTTATATCTGACAAAATAGACTTTAACCAAGGGTATAGTAAAAGACAAAGAAGGACTCTAAATAATGATAAAGGGAACAATCCAACAAGAGGATATAACTCTTGGTGGACATAAAGGGAGAGATCGACAGAAACACAGTCATAGTCAGCGATCTTAACACCTCATTGACTTCAATGGGTAGGTCTTCCAGCGAGAAAATCAACAAGGAGAATTTCACCCCAAAACATCAGAATAAACATATTTTCCAAGAGCACAAAGAATGTTTTATAGAATAGACTACATGTTAGGACACAAAACAAGTCTCAATAAATATAAGAAGTTTGAGATCATTTCAAGCATTTTCCCTGACCACAATACTATGAAACTAGAAATCAATCACAGGAAAAGCAATGAAAAACACACTCAACAATGAGATCAGGGAAGGAATCAATTGATACCTTGACACAAATGAAAATGAAAATGAAACAATTCAAAATCCATAGGACACAGGGAAAGCAATCCTAAGAGGGGAATTCGTAGCATTACAGACCTATCCCCCACCCCCAAAAACACCCCAAGAAGAAGCTCAGATAAACGATACAACTTTATACTTAAAGGAAGTTGAAAAAGAACAACAAAAAAGCCCAAAATGAGTAAAAAGAAGTAAATAATAAAGATCAGAGCAGAAATAAATGAAACAGGTTCTAAAATAAGATACAAAAGATCAATGAATCCAAGAGCTGGTTCTTTGAAAAAATAAACAAAACTGACAAACCTTTAACCAGAGTTATCAAGAAAAAAAGAGAGAGGACACAAATAAATAAAATCAGAAATGAAAGAGGAGAAATAACAACTGACACTGATGAAATACAAAGGATTATAAGAAAATATTATGAAGAACTATATGCCGACAAACTGGACAAGCTGAACAAAATGGATAAATTCTAGGAATCAAACGATCTTCCTAAACTCAATCAGGAAGAATCAGAGAATTTGAACATACCAGAAACACCTAGTGAAACTGAAACAGTAATAAGAAAAAAACTCCAAGAAACAAAAGCCCTGGACCAGATGGCTTCACAGGTGAATTTTAAAAACATTCCAAGAAGAGCTAACACTTCTTCTCACACTATTTCAAAAAATTCAAGACAAGTGAAGACTCCTAAGCTCATTTTATGAGACCAGCATTATCCTAATTCCCAAACTAGATAAAGACACTACAAACAAAAAGAATTATAGGCCTATATTCTTGGTGAACATAGATGCTAATATGCTCAATAAAATATTAGCAAACTGAATACAGCAATACATCAAAAAGATCATACACCATGATCAAGTGAGATTTAGTCTGGGAGTACAAGGTGGTGCAACATTCACAAATCAATAAATGTGATTCACCACATAAAGAAAATAAAGCATAAAAACCACATGATCATATCAATAGATGAAGCAAAAGGCATTGGATAAAATCTAGCACACATTTATGTTGAAAACTCCAGCAAAGTGGGAATAGAGGAAACATACCTAAATGTAATTAAGGCCATATATGACAAACCCACTGCCAGCATCATACTCAATGGGCAATAACTACAAGCATTCCCCTTTAGATTTGGAACAAGACAGGGCTGTCTTCTTTTGCCTCTCTTATGCAACATAGTACTGGAAACCCTAGCCACAGCAATCATACAAGAAGAAGAAATAAAAGGCATCCAAATTGAAAAGTAAGAAGTAAAACTGTCTTTATATGCAGATGGCATGATACTGTACATAGAGAACCTCAACACCAAGAAACTTCTGGAACTGATAAATGAATTCAGCAAAGTTTCAAGATATAAAATTAATATCCAGAAATCAGTTGCATTTTTATATGCCAATAATGAATTTACAGAAAAGGAAATTAAGAATACAATCTCATTCACATTAGCTTCTAAAAGAATAAAATATGTAGGAATAAATCTAACCAAGGATGTAAAAGACTTGTACATGTAAAATTATAGGACACAGAAGAAAGAAATGGAAGAAGATACAAATAAGTGGAAGCACATACTGTGTTCATGGATAAGAAGCATTAACATCATTAAAATGTCCATATTACCCAAAGCAATCAATAGATTCAATGCCATCCCTATCAAGATTCTAATGACATACTTCACAGAACTAGAATAAATATTTCAAAAATTTGTATGGAACCACAAGAGGGCTGCAGAGCAACAGCAATCCTTAGAAAGAAGAACAAAATTGGAGTAAACACTACCTAATATCAAACTTTACTATAAGCCATAGTAATCAAAACAGCCTGGTACTGCTTTGTAACAGTACCTCTTATAAAAACAGACACAAAGATGGATAAAACAGAATAGAAAACCAAGAAATAAATCCACATATTTATAGTCAATATCTGACAGAAGAAGCAAGCACATACAATGAGCTAAAGATAGTTCATTCAATAAATGTGTTGGGAAAACTGGATAGATATGTGCAGAAAAATGAAAATAAATACCTTCTTATACCACACACAAGAATAAATTCAAAATGGATCAAAGTCTTAAATATTAGACCCCAAACCATAAAAATCCTGGAAGAAAACATAAGCAGCACATCTTGGACACTGCTGGTAGCAATTTTTTATTAGATATATCTCTTCAGGCCGGGGAAACAAAAGAAAAAATGAACAAACTGGACTACATCAAACTAAAAAGATTTTGCACCACAAAGGAAATCATCAGCAAAATAAAAGGACAACCCATAGAATTGGAGAACATATCTGCCAATACATCTGATAAAGGGTTAATATCCAAAATTTATAAAATACTTACAAAATTCAACACCAGAAAAACAAACAACCCAGCTGAATATTGGGCCAAGGAACTGAACAGACACTTCTCCAAAGAGGATATACAGATAGCCAATAGACATATTAAAAGACACTCAATGTCACTTATCATCAGAGAAATGCAAATTAAAACCATGATGAGATACTATCACTTGTCTAAATGGCTGTTATCAAAAATCAACAAACAAGTGCTGGTGAGGATGTGGAAAAAGGGGAAGTCTTTTGCACACTTGGTGGGGATGCAGACTGGAATGCAGCCACTGTGGAAAGCAGTATATAGATATCCCCCCCCAAAAAAAAAAATTAAAAATTGATCCGTGTTTTGACCAAGCATTCTCAGTTCTGGGAATATATCCAAAGGAATTCAAAACACTAATTCAGAAGAACATAAACACCCCTATGTTCATTGAAGTGTTATTCATAATCACCAAGGTATGGAAGCAGCCCAAGTGTCCATCAGAAGATGAGAGGATAAAACTACTCTGGGGCATTTATACAGTTGAATACTACTTGGCCATAAAAGAAGAAGAAAGTTTTGCCCTTTGTGACAGTATGGATGTACCTGGAGAATATTATGCTAAGTGAAATAAGCCAGTCAGAGAAAGATAAATACCATGAGATTTCACTCATATGTCAAATATAATGAACAATCTGAACTAACAAGCAAATAGAAACAGACTCATAGATATACAGCAGGATGACAGCGAAGCTGGGGTGAGGGAAATAAGGAAGTGGAGGTTTTTAGGAAAACTGACAAATAACTCATGGACAACAGTCTGGTGATTGCTGGGGAGAGGGTGATATAAGGGTACTAAGTGGTAATGGAAAAAATACAATAAAAATTTGGGGAAAAAGTAAGAGAAATAATAGCAAGTGTTAAAGAGGTTGTGGAGAAAAAGGAATCCTCATCTACTGTTGGGAATGCAAACTGGTGCAGTCATTGTGGAAAACAGTATGGAGGCTTCTCCAAAAACTTAAGAATAATGTTACCATATGACTCAGAAATCCTTCTGTGTATCTACTTGAAATCTTTGAAAACATTTAATTGTAAAAATATATGCTCCCCTATGTTTATTGCAGCACTATTCATGGTGGCCAAGACCATGTGTTCTTCTATAGATGAAGTGTTCTTCTATAGATGACTGGATAAAGATGTGGTGCATATATATGACGGAATACTACTCAGCCATAAGAAAAGATGAAACCCTGCCATTTGCAACATGGATAGATCTTGAGAATATCATGCTAAGTGAAGTAAATCAGATGGAAAAAAGTAAGAACCATATGATTTCACTCATATGTAGGATATAAAACTGAAAGTAACAATGAACAAACAAGACAAACAAACCATAGAGAAAGGGGGTTGGGGAGAGGAAGAAGAAGGTAAAGGGGATTGAATATATGTTGACTGAAAGAGGCTTTGGGTGGTGAACGGACAGATGCAATGTGTAGTTGATGTGTTATAGAAATTGTATGTTTGAAACCTATATAATCTTACTAACCAGAGTCACCCCAATAAATTTAATAAAATAAAGAAAAATAATATCTGCCTGTTTCCCTTATCGTTGAACAACATCCTGGATTGGTAGAACTGTCTTGGTGTTACATGTTATTTCCACGGGAACTTTTGTTTCATTGTTTGCATGAAGACCTGTATGTTCCTCTGGGAAAGAATAAGGCCAGACTGATTTTCCTCTTTCTTTTTTGTAATTTGCCTTTACTACTTGGATGTCTGGACTAGTTATTAGTATTCTTGTAGTTTAACAACCTAACTAAGGTAGAGCTCAGTGCTGAAAATTCTGTATCACATTTTTTCCATAACAGTATACTTTTCAATTAGCAGATTCAGTAACCTCTTTATTTTAAGGAAATTTTCTTGTGTTATATCTCTTAATACATTTTCTTTTCCTAAGGTGGGTTCTCTGATTTAGGGACACAAAGTATCTTTATATATGGTTGACTTTTATTTTCTCATTTATAAAAGTGTTAATTATATCACTTTAATATGTTTTTCTTTTTCGTCTGCAGTTATAATTATCTCAAATCTTTCCTTTTACATCAGTAATTCTATTTCAATACTATTTTGCTTTTTCTTTAGTTATTTATTAAACCTGTAATATGCTATTTTGTTCTTCAATTTGTCTTAAGTATCAAAGTACTATTTCATATTCTACTATTTTATTCATAATAGAAGCTTTTATTTATTATAATCATGTTATGTATAGTACCAAGTAATTGTGAGTAAATACCTTTTGTTTCTTGATTTATATTTTCTTTTAGATTGTGTTATTTTTTTCCATGCTGTTTTTATATTTTTTGTTGTTTGCCTAGTGCCAAGGTGCTTCTTTTTCTCTGGCTTATGCTTGGACCACTCAGCCTGGACCTTCTCTTTGCTCTGATACAAAGTGAGTAATGCAAGGGGGTCTAGGAAATGTAGTTTTTTGTTTTCTGAAAATCATTTGTGCAGGTGAAACTTGAAAGCTCTATTATTAAAGGAAGAAATTGGAAACTCAGTTGGCTTTGTTGCCCTGGCTTCCCCCTTACCTATTGGTGGGGTGAGGCTCACTCCCAGGATGGGGCTACTCTTGGGCTTAAGATGGCTTCCCCAGGTCAGGGGGTTTCATGGTCCCTCCTCTCTTCTTTCCACCAGTTTCCCCTTTATTTGGGGAACTAAAAATAGTTCCCTAAATAGCTTTCAGTAGTTTCTACTTCTCACTCAAAAAAAGAAAAAAAGATGAGAACATTCTTTCAGTTTGCAGAACTCAATATTTGGTGTTGTTAGTGAGAATCCTTGGGATTCCTCTGACACACCTGGGTGTGTCCCTCTGGGAGTCAAAGCAGGTGAGAAGCCAGGTTTCTGCACCTCTCTGCTGCCCAGCTGCTCTAGAATTTTCCATTTGTTGAGTTTTAGATTTTGAAGTTTATTGAAGTAGGTTTTAGTCACTACCATTTTTAATTGTTCTTGGTAATATTTTTGTTTTTTAAATATCATATTCATTCTTATCAGGGTAAGGAAAGTTATTTTGTTAATGTTTTTTCTCCATTTGTTTTTATTATTTATAACCCTCCTCCCAGCAGTTTCTATCTCCCTCTGCTTAATTTTCTCCATTGCACTTACATAATGCAGTTAAAACTATTCACTATTTTAACTCAAATACCCCTAAGATGTCTTACTCATTTTCTGTTTTCTTATATATTTCATCAAATTTTCCATTCTGCTATCATATTTTCTTTTATAGCTGTACAAAATAATTTTTATCATTTTAAAATTATCATTTTATATGTAAAATACAATCTTAGGGGAAGGGAAAATACTGGTTTATGATTAATCTTTTCCTTTTGAATCAGCAGCAGAGTCAACACTAGGTTTTCAGAGATCTTTCAGTAAACCCCAAGCTCTACTATTCTGCTTTGCTAACTGATTCTGTGGGTGGCCCAGTTATGTGCCCCAAATTGATCTTTAAGGGTGGCATCCACAGAGCTAAACTTATATGTCATTTTCAACCAGGTATCTAGAAAATTAATCTCTCACAGTTGCTGGGAGATGGGTTGCTGTGAGACAGTGAAGGAATTCTCACATAATAAATCCTATGTGGTGAAGATGTTGCTATTAAGTAGAGATAAGAAAAAGAAATATAGGCAGGATGATTGATTGTATGTACCTAAGAGATAAATATTAGAGGAGATCTCATCATGTTATAGAGAAATTCCATAACAAACAGAATGTGAAAGAAATTTCAGAAAAAATTCTGATACTAATGCTCCAAATTTTTGCTCCAGAGGAAGAATCTCCTGGTAGGTTAAACTACCTCTAACTTTGCCTCCTCACTTCCCATTTCTACTGAGGTCCTGGATGTTCACCATGGCTTCTTTCTTTTCCCTAAAGATTTTATTTATTTATGTGTTTAGTGAGAGGGGGAGAGAGGGAGAAAGAAAGGCAGAGAAACATTGATAGGTTGCCTCTCATACATGACCCGACTGGGGATTGAATCCACAACTCAGGCATGTGCCCTGGCCAGGAATTGAACTGGCAACCTCTTACTTTGTGGCATGATGCCCAACCAACTGAGCCACACTGGTCAGGGTATATCATGGCTTCCTTAATCCACAAATTCTTATTTACTATCTACCATGTGCCAGGAACTATTAATTCTATGTGCTGCAGAGACTGCAGTGAACCAAACAGACAAAAATAATTATCCTCATGAAATCTGCATTCTATTAGTGTAGATGGTTAACAAAATCAATAAGTAAAATATGTGCTATACTAAAAGTCAGTAAAAACTATGGGAAGAAATAAAATAAGTAGTAGAGATGGGCACTGTGGGTAGGGGTAGGGTTCTGGGCAATGTTTGCCTTCTTTTCTTATATTTTGGCCACATATGGACACAAACTCTTCTGCTATCCCCATTTGGACAGCTGAGATGCATGGGGACTTTAAAAATTACTAAAATGACTCAATGCTAAATGACTAGATATTAAGGGAAATTCAAACAGAAATACACAGAAATGGGAGAAGTATAAAGGTTTGCTCCCAGGACTTACAGAACCTGCTCCCTTTTACATACTGCTGCCTAAAATCTTTGTTCTCTGGACACAAAGGGCTGAAATAATTCCATAGCCCCCTAGCTCAGATTCCTCACTTCTCTCCTGACCTGCCTCCACCAATAGGATGCCCCCTTGCAATTCAACATGCAAGAGTCTCATTTTTGACAGGAGTCATTTCATCTCATTTATCTCACCCTACTGACTACTCCCCCTAAGTTATTTCTCTCCCTAAGTTATGATTGTTTTCCAGTCTAAGTTATGACTGAGAGACATCTTGCTTCCTTGTGTGGCAGGCACAGTGAATGATCTCATCTACCTTCCACAGCAGGAGTGTGGTTTTGCCCTTGCAAGTTGTGGCAGAGACACTCACTGCTTATTGAATATACATGTGCTCACTGACTTTTCTCAGAGCCCTGAAAATTTGGTACACCCATGTGTCAATCCCAGGCTGCAACATCAAGACACTAGTCTTATGCTCAGAGACTAGAAGCCACATGTTTTGGTTGGTACTGCAGCATAAGGCAGACAGCCTGAATCCTTGGAAAAGAGCTGTCCTGCAGAGCTACTGAGCCACAGTCAACCTGGGGTGAGCTAAACATAAAACTTCATGTGTAATGCCACTAATACTTGGGAGTTTGTTTCTTACAACAGAGTAGACTAGCCTAAACTAAGAGCCTGGCCTAAGAGTAAAATGAGATCATAGTGTCACACATTCCAAGCTGTTCTTTTAACAATAGACATTTGTTAACAAGAAGATTTCCCTTCACACTGAGGAGGCAGTGCAGAGCAGCACTTAGGATGTGTTAGGCAGATCTGGGTTTGAATGTTGGAAATGCCACTTAGTAACTAGTTGTGTGATATTAGTTTCCTTTCTCAGCCTCTCTGAACCTCAATTTTTATAACCTCAAATCATAAGGCTGTTTTAAGGGTTAATTGAAACCTCTTGTAAAGTACAGTATGCAGTAAACATTCAGAAAATCTAATAAGGAACTAAGAAGTTTATGTAGAGTAGATTTGATAATGTGCTCATTGGTTGAGACACACATATGTGACATAATAACTCTGTGCTTAGGGAATAGTGAGAAGACCTAACTTGGAGCCACTGAAGTGGAACCTCTGCAACCATCCAAACTTAATACTAAACAGGTGAAAATGGAGTGATGACAGAAAGACTATTTATTCTTACAAATAATAGAAATTTAGGTGGCAAATATATATATATATATAAAATTAAGCATTGACTCAAGAAAAAATATGTTTAAGACTCCAAAAATAATGTCCTTTTCAATGGAAGGCTTGAATCACAGCAGAAGAATTGCAAGAGATCAGACTAAAATAATTGAGTCTGCTTTAAGTATATCATATATTCAAAGTCAAGAAGCAATTTCATCATTATTAAACATTTTCAGGGTTGGACAAAATTGGTGAGATTATAATTCTAATAAAGAATAAAATAGTTTCCCAACAAAGTTACATCAAGGTCATTATCATTGCCAGCACCATATCTCTGCAAGAAGGTGCTGGGGTTTTGAAGAAGCGTATGGAATTATCTCATGACAAAATTTATAGGGTGGCCCTGACTGGTATGGCTCAATTTGTCAGACTGTTGACCCACAAAGTGGAAAGTCACCAGTTTGATAACTAGTCAGGGTACATGCCTGGGTTGAGGGTTTAGTCCCTGGGCAGGACACATTATGAGAGGCAACTAACTGATCGATGTTTCTCTCCCTCACTTTCTCCCACACTATCCCTCTCTCTAAAAATAAAATAAATAAAATCTTTTAGGGACTTCTGGCAAGATGGAGGCATAGGTGGACACACTGTATTTCCACGCACAACCAAGATTAGAACAACAACAATTTAGAGGTAGAATAACACCCAGAACTGATAGAGTATTTATCTGAATGGAAGTCGGACAGCCAAGAAATTGAAGTAGACCTGTTTATCCAGACCTGTAGGAGGGGCTGAGAGGAGGAGTGGGCTCGGGTCACGGCACATGGAGATGGGGAGAACTGGGAGCAAAGGCAACCAGGAGCACGTAAGCCTTCCGGGATGCAGCGGTGGACCTTGAGTACGCAAGCGGCAGCTGGCAGACCCAGTGAGGCAGTGAGTGTGGACCAGGGCAGAGCGCACAACCAAGGATCCCAGAGAAGGGACTGAGGTCCCAGGAGAACGGAGCTACCGCCATTGTTACCTCCCGCCCCCGCCCCCACATACAACGTCACAATCTAGCGACTAGGGTGCCCAGCCCTTGTGAACACTTAAGGCTCCACCCCGCAGTGTAACAAGAGCGACCAGACCGGGGAAAAAAAAAAGAGAGAGAGAGAGATATGTCTTCAACAGACAAACAGATCAGTCCCCCAGGACTCATCCTTTTGAGTGACCAAGAAATAGCCAATCTATCAGATGCACAGTTCAAAACACTGGTGATCAGGAAGCTCACAGGATTGGTTGCTTTTGGGTGCAAATTAGATGAAAAAATGCAGGTTACCATAAAAGAGATGAAGGAAGATGCACAGAGAACCAATAGTGAAGGAAAGGAAACTGGGACTCAAAACAATAGAGTGGACCAGAAGGAAGAAAAAAACAACCAAGCAGGAGAGAATGAAGAAATAAGACTTCAAAAAAATGAGGAGAAGATTAGGAACGTCCAGGAAATCTTTAAACATTCCAACATCCGAATTATAGGGGTACCAGAAGGGGAAGAAGAAAAGCAACAGATTGAACACGTATTAGAACAAATAATAAAGGAGAACTTCCCCACTCTGGCAAAGGAAGTAGACTTCCAAGAAATCTAGGAAGCTCAGAGAGCCCCAAAGAAGTTGGACCCAAGAAGAAACACACCAAGGCACATCATAATTACATTAGCCAAGGTAAAAATGGAGAGAATCCTAGAAGCAGCAAGAGATAAGGGGACAGTAACCTACAAAGGAGTTCCCATCAGACTGTCAGCTGATTTCTCAAAAGAGACCTTATAGGCAAGAAGAGACTGGAAAGAAATATTCCAAGTCATGAAAGACAAGGACCTACATACCAGATTGCTCTATCCAGCAAAGCTCTCATTTAGAATGGAAGGGCAGATAAAGTGCTTCTCAGATAAAGTCAAGTTAAAGGAGTTCATCACCACCAAGCCCTTATTTTATGAAATGTTAAAGGGACTTATCTAAGAAAGGAAGATAAAGAAAAAACATGTATAGTAAAAGGACAGCAAACTCACAATTATTAACAACCACACCTAAAAGAAAACCAAAAGAAACTAAGCAAACAACTAGAACAGGAACAGAACCACAGAAATGGAGATCACATGGAGGGTTAGCAACAGGGGAGTGGGAGGAGAGAGGGGGAAAAGGTACAGAGAATAAGTAGCATAGATTGTAGGTTGAAAATAGATAGGGGGAGGGTAAGAATAGTATGGGAAATGTAGAAGCTAAAGAAATTATAAGTATGACACATGGACATGACTGAAGGGGGGATATGGGTGGGAGAGGGTGTACAGGGTGGAGGGGAGTGAAGGGGGGAAATGGGACAACTGTAATAGTATAATCAATAAAATATATTTAAAAAAATAAAATCTTTAAAAAAAATGAAGTAGAGAAGATGTCACTGAAAGGATCATCACAAGGAACCAGGACCTGGCAAGTTATCTCATTCAGGCCTCACAAATGCAAGACTCAGTGGTGACATCATGGTCAGCATGCCTGTTAATTCTGCCAGAGCAAGTGCCTTTGCAACTCCATTAACAGGGCAGTGGTAAAATTAGGTATTGGCTAGGAAAATCAGACATTTACTGAACCCCCTCATCATAATAGGTACCATGCCATTCAGATGTGGAGACAGATAGTCTTTCTCTATAGAAAAACCTTCTCAAAAGTTTTGGACAACAAAACTCTATTCTGGACAGTTGCTCACTTATTTGTGACAAGGACCCTAAGGAACGAGATTAGAAATCATCAAAGAAAGATTAAATATAGGGTTTGTGTAGTTTTACTATCAGGATTTTAACATCTTCGCAAACTGCTTCTTCCCTTCCTCCCTTGACCACCCTGTGATGAATCACAGAGTATTTGCTCTGTTTCTGTAGCACTTTGAAATTTTTATACAGCAAAACATTTCACTGGCCTTATCTTTCCTTATCAGAAAAGCCCACATTTAGGCCCCTCACAAGTGATCAGTCAAAATGGCCGCAAAGTGCTTCTGAGTGGGATTTCTAATTGACTAATTTTACTCTGTTTTCCAGGCTGCTCTGCACTCAGACTCTTCTGAAAATTGCTTTGTGAAACCTGCAAGGACGTTTCCCCATCTGAGTCCCAAACCACCATTGGAAGCAAGGCAAACTCTCTCACAGCTGATTCAGTGCAATTGCAGGCTATGTAGGAGCTTTTCACACCTAAATGGGTGCGAATACAGGTCACCTGGGGATATTATTAAAATGACTCAGCAAATCTGGGGTGTTGCCTGAGACTCTGCATTTCTAACAGGCATCGGGTACTGCTGCTGGTGGTTCTTGAGTAGCAAGGCCCTGCATGAGAATCTCATGGGAAAATGCAGGGCTGTGGAATGACAGGAGTAGTGGAAAGGGGATGAGACCAGATATATCCTGGATTCTTACTCAACCTCTCTAAACTTTGGATTGCTTACTGATAAAGTGGAATACTTATAGAACTTACCTTACCTTGAGAGCTGCTGTGAAAACAGCTAATGGTCTCAAATTAAAGTTTACTGCCATTACCATAGAAGAGTTCCATGAAGCAGGGTTTACTTTGATATGATGGGATCAGTTCATAGGACCTTTATTGCTAACAGTCAAGTGAGATGTGTGGGATAACATGATGCTCTCATCTGTATCACTTTGCAATGTTTCTTTGTTACATTAAAAATGTCAGTTATCATCCTGATCTCACATGCTTCTTGGTGTTCAGTTCTACTCAATTTGAGACTCTCTTCACTCAGGTTTCTCAACCTCCAAGTTGAAAAATGCTGAAGATCCCTTGGTGAATATAGTTTAGGAAAATAGAGCTAATTCTTGACAGAATTGTTTTGCAATGAAACAGCTATAATTACCATTGGGAAACAGAACTTTATGGAATGTTGCAAAATCCATTTGATTTGCAAAAAGATATAGTGCAATTCATCCCTAGTGGCAATTAATAAGTTAGCAGGTAAGACAAAAGATGTAACAACAAATAATTTTCATGTTTTAAGTTACAAGTTTCAATCCTCATGACATTTAATTCCTGACTTTGGGAAGTACTGCATGGTGATTTAGCTCATTAAACCCAATAAGAAAAGGCTAGATTAGCCACTAACTTGGTATAAGAAAGGGGTGAAAAACGTCTATATTTTAGGTCTTCTCAAACAATGAAACAGAGATGATATTAGTCCAAGGGCCTAAGCATTTTTCAAAAAGTATTTCTGGATTAATTCTCATAGACTCCTTGCAAGTCATTGTGGTTTTGAGAAACATCAATAAGCATAAATACAATCTAAGTTCAGTCAAGTGATCACTTGCACTGCCTTTATCTCTGACTCTTTTCTCTAAGCAGAGAGACCTAAAAATCCATCCAGTAGGGAAAATACCCTATTCTTGTTAAATCTGAGAAGGCATAAAATGTATAAAGCATCCAGAGAAAAGCAGAAATATTGATTCACTACAAAGAGCTGGGCAGACCAGCCTACCTCGCATGGAGTTCCTATGCTTTCAGAAGTAAGTTTTCCTACAATCAGAGGAAGATAGATAGAATTATTCATCTGTGGATAATGAGGCCAATAATATAACAAGTTTTCGACAGGGTTCTACTCAACATACTTTAGCTCAATACTTCCATTGGTTTTGTTGTTGCTACTACTACTACTCCTGCTACTATTTTGGTCCCAGATGGAATAGAATTTTTCCTAAGAATTACCATATATCCAGTGGTAATGCCATGATCAACTCTCCTCTATATTTAAACTTAGTCAGGTACATGCATAAAGACCATCAGATTTATGACCTGTTTTCTACAAGAACACTTGGCCAACAGGTATTTGTGAATTTTATTAAAAAAAGAAACTTTACCAAGTGGAATATAGAACATTTGACACAAAATTTGGCATTGGAAATCTTCCCTTTATAAGGCTAATTCTCTATTCATTATCTTGACAAGTGTCCAATTTGGGCTGGTATTCTACCTTCAGGAAATCTCTTCTTAATCTTCTCTTCTTATTAGAATATTACTGTTAAAAGAGAACTTAAAAGAAAGCTTGAAATTTATTTGATGCTGGAATAATACCAGTTTCTTTAATAATAACAAAGCTAATATAATAAAAGCCATCAGGTTTGGGATATCTTATGAAAATGTTTAATTCAACTGTTTCTTTGGAATGTAGTAGTCATAGTTTGGAATTTAAGTTACAGTTCAGTTCTATGCAGTTTTTATGCCACTCAGTGTCTGAGAATACAAATGTCATTTAAAGTTAAGGCTTCACTGTTCATTTTGAAACAATTTACAAGTGTCATTTTTGTCATAGAAAATAAAAATTTCTGTAAAAAAAATTTGCACAAAATTTTATGATGGTACAAAACATGAAGGAATAATATACCAGTAAAATGAAAACATTTTACTACAGAAAGTAGTTTTATAGATTTCAATAAAGAAAAAATATGTTATTTTACACCTTTAAAATTATGACACAATCTAAAATAATATAAACTGAACATTTTGTAACACTGCCTTTACAAATTAATAACTTTATAAACATATAATTTTTAAATATATTTATCAGTGCAAGATACTTTAAAATTTAAAGTTTCAGTATCATTTTTCCTTGAATGAGGACAACTTTAAGTCTATTGTCTTAAAAAAAATCAAGTCTTAGTGCTTTTGTCCTGATATGATTATGGCAACTGAATGAATGCCTCTGGGGATAAAAATCTATTCTTCATTCATGGTGATCAATGCTTTCCTGGAAATAGAAGACATTCTCAATCCAGTTAAAGGAAGATGAATGGACTGTCTCCTCCAAGATGCAAATGCAGCTCCCACAAACGTTTTTAAGTGAGACCTATAGCAATGCAGGAAGGGAGGGAGATCTAAAGGTTCTTAGGTACAACATGACATGACACAAACAGACTGAAAACAACCAAAGACTTCTCTGGATTAATTAACATGTTTCCTGATAAGATAATTACTTCTTTGAGTTGTTAGAAGCTCAGGTCTTCCCAGTCCCAAGGCAGGCCTTTTCTTTGTGAGCAAGAGGAAGTTTCTAAAAACATTCATTTAAGTCTGTTTTCTCAGGGTTGCTGCTAAATAGATTTTTAAAAACATTTGTTTTGACTTTACTAATTTTTTATACGCCAAATACTTCACTGTCAGGCACTAGAATTTCCAGCCACTTTCTTAAATTAACTGTTTTATTTTTCACTTTCTTGTCTTACCCAAACCAAAACAAGATGATCTTAGGGAGCATTTTTGCCTATTGTAGATGTAAAAATCTCATATTATTGGACATTTGAAGAATTGTACCCAGTCCTTTCTTTGAGTCTCACTTGAAAGTCAATTGGTATTATTTCTCCTCTCAAGTTGTCATTATTTTTATTAAATGCAAATATTTCTATCATGGGAATGGACAGACAAACAGCTTAAGGAAAAAAGATACTGTCACTTTAACCAGTTAACAAGAAAACCAAAGTTAGACTTTGGAGAGCAGAGTTAGAAATTTCCCTTATTTATTTACTTTTAAACATAAAGTCTAGTAAAATTCTTTGCCATTGCCAGCAGGTTAAAGCTGCAAATTCTTTTCTGGACAATGGCAAATGCTTAAATTCTAAGAGAGAAAAAAGACAGAGAGATAGGAGAGAAAGAGTTTACATTTGAAAATACATTCCATATGAAAGAACCATAGGAGAGCATATTGCAGCTTTATACAAAAGGATCAAGAGACATGAAATTCAACTACGGAAAAAGCAGAGCAATTAAGCCACATTGCCAAATATTCCCAGCCCTTACCTTCCCGGGGGCTGACGTCTCACACTAAAATATACTTTCTTCTTAGATAGTGGGCCACCAGGGTTTGATTAAGAAGCTGGGCTTTCACCAGCAAGGAAAGAGCAGGTTGTTAATGTAACACAATGTGAACCAGTACAAACAAAAAGGCACTTCAGAGGACATGGACTAGCCAGTGCCGAGGATTTTCTGTTGTGTTTGTTGGCAGCACACCCAGTTGCCAGCAGTGTCTGATAATGGTAGTTTTCTGTATGAAGTTCACAAGCACGAGGTTTAGTACAACACTGGAAAACATCAAGGGAATTGGACGGTATTGCTTCATAAACAGAGCTGACACACTATGTTGGTACTGAGGCTATAGAACTTCAAAATAAAAGATCCTAATCCTTCTTTGCCTATGCACAATGTGGGCAATTACACACAGGTACAGCTTTAGGAGTCCACTGAAATGTGGTTATTCTAACATACTCTGGGCAATGGGCTACAGAGAGCATGTCCATAAAAAGGGCCCCAGGGGTACACTAGGCGCCAGCATCTTGGATTTTGCACAGCTTTTGAAAAGTATCCATAAAAGGAAGAAGAGAGAGGGGGAGTCAAAATGAATCATTAAGTCAATCATACTTGGTCTCAACACCAGCATTTGCTTATTCAAATTAAACCAACAGAAAAAAGCTGGCTGTACACGATTCTGATTGTTAACACAGCTAACTTGTTCATATCTGTCGGCCATACTCTTTGAAGCTCCTGAGAAAAGCCTGGCTCAGCGTCATCAACGCATTTCCCAGCCTGTCCAGTGAAAGATCAACATCAAGTTGCTCTTATGCCCTTCTACCTCAATTCTCCGACTCGTCTTTTCACCTGTTTGCCTTCATGCCTCTGAATAAGTACTTTGTGTGTTCAGTTTGTCTTTTTTCAACTTCACACCATCCACCAGTTCGAAATTATAGTTCTCCAGAGCAGATAAGTTTCTTTCTGACATCCCATTGTGCCAACAGGCGCAGTACAGCACAACCCCGCAGATAGCACCCAGTAGCACACCCAGGGCACTCATGGCTATGATGGTGATGAGGATGGGGTCCAATGTCTTCAGCACATTGCCCGGCTTCCTGGAGATGTTCTCGTCCCGTTCTCCTATGTCCTCATATCCTTGGGTAGTCCCTGGGGAGAAAAACAAAATTGGCAGCATGAGCACTGCCAAGATACCAGATGGAAGGCGAGAGAACAATAGAAAAAAGTAAGGATAAAGACAAAAATCACATGCTTGTTTTCTGTTCTTTCCCCAGAGCCTGTGGGGGATTTCTGAAGTGGGGTTTGGCTCCCTGATACTGGAAAACATGTAGGTTTGTGTTTGATTCACTGTTGGGAATGGAGGTGTGGGGGAGGGTAACTGGGGAGCTGTGGCCCTGACAGCTAGCTAGCCTAGCATATGGAAACAACTGATTTTGGGTAAACAGTGTGGTTTATGTTCTAATCTAATTCAGATTTCATGTAACCCACCACCTGTGCTAGATTGTAATCTGTGTTTTTAGTCCTTGGCCAGATATAGTCACTAAGCTTAAACATTTAGTCTCACATTTGTCCAGCAGAGGATTTAACCATAACCCTGTGCATTCCCCTGATCCTATCTAGGCACCAGGAAACCGTCTGAGCTGCCCTTTCCTGGGGGCATGTCCAGTGTCTGGCATGGTTGACACATGGCTTGTTTCCCACGTGTAAAAATCTTCAAGTCAGGCATTCTTCCAAGTCTACAGTGGTTTTACTGAAGAAAGAGATCATTCAGAACAAAGGAATGCTTGCTGCTGACATTTAAAAGGGGCTATGTATGGCTTCAACCTAGAGACTCAGTCTGTGCTGTGCTGAAAAGAACATGTTTAAGAATCAGCATCTGTGCAGTCCTGGTGGTTTCACTGGAGAAGTCATGCTGCCCTGCAATTCAGTCCTTGGAGAAATGTTTTCTTTCGAGTAGAACATGAGGGATTATGAACGTGGGTTTTGAGTCTAATTAATTACCTGGTACTAGAAACAAGACTAAAATGCTAATGCTCATTGTGCATGGTGTTTACTTAGGGTGTTCAGATCAACAAAGAGTCTAATCAAAGAAAACTAAAAATATAAGATGCAAGTCCTTAAATAGGGGCAAACAACCCCTGGGGGCATATTAATATTCTCTCCCTTAATAAAACATTGTTTTGAAACAACCTTTAACAAAGTTTACATCTCAGAGCAGGCTATGTAGCTAAGCTAAATGAGCCACATGTCTCTGTCAAGTCAAAGTCTGGCTATCGTAGGACCACATTGCTAAGAGCAACAGATGTTGATGCTGATGGGCAGGGCTGGGACAAGTGTCCAATGATTAACAGCTGCTGGTTGGGAGGTATGGAAACTTCTGGAAATAAAAAAAAAACATCATACAAGACCTAACTCTGATCAAATGTCTTGAATTGGATCAACAAGCAGTGTTCAAAGAAAGCACATTTTCAAATAAATCAGTCTCAAGTTGCAGGCTACCACCTAAATGGCGGTGCTACTTCAGACAAGCCACTGCCTGGAGTTTCAGGTTCTCATCTGAAAATGGGGATAAATATACCTCAGAGAGCAGCTGTGGATTATAGAGATAACCTAGGTGGCAAGTAAAGTGAGTGGCGGCAGACTAGCTCCTCAATACATCCTTACCATCATCATCATGAAACTAGGGTTCCAGTAGAGGAAGATGGTAGCAGATGGACCAGACTCAACAGATTGTCACAGACATGGGGCTCCATTGCTTTAAAGACCATCTCTAGATACCAACCAGGCTCAAGTATTTGCACTGGTTTCAAATTACAGTGTGGAAATCACTGCAGGTCTTGGGTATGTTTCTGTCTTCTCTAGTTTTCTGTTTCCAGTTATAAAATGAGCCGGATTCCCTTCATTACCCTCTAAGGCCTCTTCCAGCTTAGGGAGGGAAGGGCCTGGCTGGCACCCCACCCTAGGCCTCAACCACGTGCACAAGCCAGACTGCCACAGAGTCTTACAGCTTCAGGGTAGCTTAGATTGCACTGTGACAGAAAATTCTCCTATAAATAGAATGAAAGCCATAGGAAATCATTTTAAAAATTGGTCAGGAAGACAAATTTACCTGTTTCATCAATTTTATTTTCTGGGTTCTTTTTATCCAGATCTGCTGGTCCTGACAAGTCAAACAAAATCGAAAGAGATATTTGAACACCCAACAAAATACAATCACACAGAATACATAAACCTTACACATATACATACAGACATACACACGCTCATGGCTCAGCTGGCTTTCCTTTGAAGTTTGAGTACAATTGACCCACCATACAACTGTGGAGTGATAGAGGCATTGTGAAATGATTATACAGTGGCACTAAATCCATGTAGATGGCAGTGCTATCAGCCAGAGTGTGCTGTTTAGGAGCAAAGAAGGGTAGAGGAAAACAGTCTTGACATCTGGAGTGTGGGAAATTTGGTGAAAATAAGAAATTAAAGTGGGGTTGTTCATATGGCTACCAGCCAGTGCCTTTGTAGGTAACAGCTTCCTAAGTTTGATGAGTGTTGGTTTGGTTTCCCAGAAACTATGCCAGCTCTTTGAGGCAAGAGACTGTGTCCTGTGTCAAAACAAAACAAAACAAAACAAAAAAACAAAACAAAACAAAACATAGAAAATGAAAAAAAAGTCTCTGGAAAAAGTAGAGTTCCAGCATGGATAGAGAACCATCCCTTATGGTTCTGAGCAGAGACGATGGGATTTTCAGTACTTTGTTCACTGCTATATCCCCAGCATTTAGAACGGTGTCCAGAACACAATAGGGGTCTCTCAATAAATATTTGATGAGTGATTATATAATTATCCTAGACATCTTTTTAATGGTACAGCAACAGAGAGTGTTTAACGGGGCTTCAGCTGCGACTTCTGAGTATAGTGCCTAGTGACAGCTACAGCAAAGTACAGCACTCACATGAAAAGGAAAGGGCTCACAGAATTGTCTCAGGCTTCCATACGTTAACAGAAGCACTGGATGCTGCTTTGCATATAGTAGGCAGTCATTTAAAACCTGTTGAGCTGCACTGAATTTCTTTGTTTTAGTTTGTGGAGTTTGTTCTACATTCGAAAAACATCATTGTCATCACCCTCACCCTGGAATAGGAAAGCAATGGTGTTACATGCACTGTGTAACTACATGTAATATATCTCTTAACAGCAGTGTAGACTTGGATATGGGGAATTTGTAAAGTAGTTCCAACTGAAATATCCTCTTCTATGAAGATTTGCTAACTAGTGTGACATTAAATATATTTCCTTACATAGCACGAAAAAGGAGATTTTATTTACTGCTCTTTTATTTTCCCTAATTTCTTGATGCTGTCAAATTATTGTTGCTTTAGGGATTATGTATATTCAATATGTTGTATTTTAAAAGCTTTGTAAATTGCTGTAGTGACCAAAAACCCATTATAGCCAAAGGTCTCCTTTGCCTTAAGTCCACCCAAAGGACTTATTCCATTTTGTTACAATTAACATCCTATTATATAATAATATATAACAAGAATTTAAGTGTAACAAATGGGGCTTAAGACTAATTACCATTCCATTCTGTTGCCATTAGTGATGCTATTTATAAATCTATATTTAAGAATTAGGAAATATGGGTTAGTTTTCTACTAATCTGACTTTTATCCTATATATATAAAAGACCAATAAATAAAGAAACTTTGAAATACTAGGCAGTTTCTAAATTTAATTTATTCTTTTGAATCATTTCAAATAGTTTAGAGTCAGAAATACCTACATTTTTATAATACAGCAAATAATCATGTCTTCTATGATTCATTAACAATATAAATCTTAAAATCACTATGATAAAAGTTTTCAAAGTCCTGCTGTGTTATTTATGCACACAAATATTTAGAATTCTCCAGATGTCTGAGTTTCCACTGCTCATTAAAAAAGTTTTGGCATGGCATATATAGCCAATAAACTGAGAGTTTTTCTTTGCTCTGATCTTTGGAGTCCACATCATTTTGTAGTTTTGTAAGGAACCAATCAGACATTCTAAATGACATAGGTTAGGTAATGGGGTAGCTAAAGGTAAACTGACCTGATATTTGCCCTGTTGTACCAGAATATTGATGTCACATGATATGCTTATAAGCCAGAGTGAAATTCCAGGTCTAGATGAGCAAGACAGAGCCCATCACATGGCAAGAATCCTGCCCTGGGCAAATGCTCCACTGGTTTCTACAGAACTGGTACTTACGTGCACAGTCCTTTTGTGAGATGTGGTTATTGATACTAATGTCATCCACCGCAATCCCACCAAGGTTTCCTTTTCCAATTTCGCCCTCGAAAATCACCTAAAAATTAGATCATTTCCACAGTATTAAAATGTTCAGTCCCAAATAGCAGTGTTTACAAATGCTTGCTCAGTTCAAGTTATGGCACAAAATTTCATGAAATTTCACATTACCACATACTTTACACGGCAATCCATATTAACTACCAGGAGATGGCATAAAACTTGTCCTCACACTTTCTTTTTCATAATATAAAATTTAAAACTGAAAAAAGCAGGAAATAAAAGGAAAGTTCATTGTGACAGCCCCAAAATAGATCATAAAATAACATATTCGCCCTTTTCTCAGCAAATTGGTTCTATTCCTGTAATCCAGGACACTGAAATATGCTACTGAGGTTATCATCATTGCAGCAATATCTCAGGTTCGGGAAACCCCTGAAATAATTTTTGGAATGATTCCTGTAGCTCATTTGATAATCTTAGAACATGACCCCTGTGTCCCTTAAGCAGCCTCCCTCCCCACTCTGGGAAGGAGTTTACCTGGTAAAGTTTCAGAGACTTATGTAGCAGGACACGTCCTTCCTTCCAGTGGTCTCCTTGGTGTCCAATGGCCATCCAGACCAGCTGGTCGTATTCCTCTGGCTTCTGGTAGCGCAGCTTGACTCTCAGCGTACCCACATGTAAACCAGACATGTGATACCAGAAGGTCATGCAGTGGGCGGAATTCTGGGAATAAACCACAGGGCTCACCAGGCGAGCCACTTTGCCCTTCTGATTTTCATCGGCTTGAGAGTAGATGAAATTGCCATCTCCTGCTCTGACAAAAAACTGCATTAGGGAGAGTGCCTAAATTTATGACTCCTTTGTTCTTTTCTTTAAACTTCCACCACTCAAAACTTCTCTCTGGGGCTGAGCACCAAGAACCCAAACCTGCAGTGGAAAGGGGACAGGGTACAGTTGTTGGGGACCCAAGGCTCTGCTATGAGCTGCTGTAAATGGACACAAAGTTGGGATAAGGCTGCAAAGCAGTACTGAGACATCATTCATTCCAAGTGCACTGTTGTATGGACGTGGACTATGACTCAAAGCGCCTCTGCACCGTTGAAAGTAGACCAAAAGCATAGGGCAGAGCTATTTTCATGCTACTTTAAGATTGCTTCAGCAGCACCTGTGTGAACACAGACATGAAATGGAATGCAGTTATTTAAACATGTTCTTATTTATCATTCAAGCAGCAAGGCTTCTGGTTGATGATACTTTGATCACTATAACTGCTTGATAATAAGAAAGCTGCATTTTTCTAAATAATCTAGTGATATTTTTTTCCTGAAATTCAGATTAGTTTTCCCTAGTTTATTTCAGTAGCTTATAAATTCCTGAAATAAACCCAAGAGCTTCAGTCTCAACTGTGACCCTGGCTCCTGCGGGATGCAGGGTTCTGATTCAAGGTGAGGCAAGGTTGCATTTTCGAGGCTTATTAGGAAGTGGCATTTTGGCAACATAGACACTTGTGGAGCTGTGAGGACTTACTTTTGGCTTTGCTTTTAATTACCCACAGTGGGAACATTACCTCCTACCACCACCTGATCTAACATACAACTCATGTTTCCCTGTTTTCTCTGTAAATAAAAATTGCCTCTTCTCTGCCTCACCTGATGTAAGTGTGAATCTGGTGCTCAGGCCTCAGTGGGCAGGAGGGTGTTTTGTTTGCTGTCCAGGAGGTGTGTATTTGTGAGGTACAGTAATTTTTCACTGTGCACACATGGGCAGATCCTTGCATCTGCTCACCTGTGTCAACAGTGTCCAGGTGGGAGTGGATGAGTCAGCAGGCAGCTTTCTTCCTTCACCTGGCTGCTTATCTGAGATTGCACTGAAACATGCTTAATGAAACTGACAGGTGGAATAAGAAAAGGAGAGAGCAGATACAAATCACAAGCTCCAGTATTATATTTGATGCTCTCAGTGCTTATGGAAGGTCCCCTGTGACTAGGCTAAGTCACTCCTGGGGTTTGTCTTATTTGACTCATTTAGCAAGTGGCGGTGGCCCGCCTGGGAGGCAGTACCATTTCACTGAGCTGAATAGTGGATTAGCCTAACAAGACAGCTAGTGAACAGGTAGACAATGCACCCATCTTGCCTCTACTTCCTCCCACAATCTTGTGGAAAAAGACTGAAGTTGGAGGTCTGCAGAGAGGAAACATGTTTATTGAGCCCATGGAGTTGATCTGGGCAAGTCAGAGAATAGGTGCAGACAGAAGGTAGGTGGACGTGGGTAGGAGGAAAATTGTCTGAGAGATCTGCTCCTCTGCTCCGGCCTTGGCTCTGCTACCTTTGTGGACTTTGAAAAATTTGATCATGTCACATTTCTGTTTAAAATGCTCCTCACTGCCTTGAGCCCATCTCCTGTCCCATATCTAACTGCTTCACATGGGAATCTGTCCAAATCACATCACTGGCAATCTGCTGAAATACAGACCCCTTCCCTTCACATCTCTGCACAGGTCATTCCTGCACAGGCTGAGCTTACAGTGTCTCTAAGAGAGAACTGCTCTCTCTGACTCCTCCTGTCTTGTCTTTCAAGATCACTTCTGACATGGGGCTTTCTCATTCCACTGCACTGTGATCATTTCTACCCACGGCCAGACTGGGAGCTCTTTAAGGGCAGGGCCACCCTCTTTTACACATGCATCTCCAGTGCCCAATACATCTACCATGTAACAATGGGGCTGCTCAGGTGTCATGTGCCCAGTGAACCAGGTGAAGATTCTGGGTTTCAAGAATCCTCTCTGAGGAGGTACACAGCTTCATTCTTAGAGGTCAAATGCAGAAAAACAAGTGGGATTCCTTGAAATAAATTCAAAAGGATAAATGCAGCAGGATATTGTACCTAGGTAGTGTTAAGTTTAAAAACAATCTTCATGTCTTATTTGCAAAGTGCCACATCCCTTGGCACATCGGTCTGTGCACATGTGAGCTGTGCAGGGTTTCTCCACCTATATTTCCTCACGTCAACAAGCCCTGCCTTTCAGATGTCAGGCTTGCCCACTGCTCTCAGCAAGTGATTGTGTTACTAGTGCTGTGGGAGGCTCTTGCCAGTCGGGGCAGGCCTGGCACTAAGCTAAATAAATCTGGGTGTCTGGGAGAACACAAAACGCAGATCCTGCTGAAGAAATCTCACTCCTCAGCTATTACCCTAAGACAAGCCCTCCTCTTCTGATACTCAATACACACAGTGCTGGTATTTTCCCCTTTAGGGGTTTTGTCACAGCTCTGGGTCAGGAGCACTGTTTGCATTTTCTCTATTAGTGCTTCACTTCTGTGAGCCTTTCAGTTTTTGTCTCTGGCTAACATCGCTTTTAACCTTCTTTGAGTGTCCGATCCCACTGAGCCATTTTGCTCTACTTTGCATAAATTTCTCCACCATTACTACCTTCATTCCAGCTAATTGCATTTGGTTAATTTGATGACATTTATATGTGCCATTGACAGTCAAAGTATTTTAAGTTTTCTAAAACTGCTTGTCTTGAGATTCAATTGAAAGTATCTCAGAATTGAAGGAGTCCAATTTTATCCAATTTCCTTGTCATTCTCTTTAGGCAAGGAGCTAGATGTGGTGGAAGGAAGCCTAGTTGACCTACTTAATGGTTATATTCGCTGAGGGAAAAGTGAATGACAAAATGGGAAAGGCATGAAGTACCCTCTGCCCATCCATCGGCTCACTGACCCACTGGCCCAAAACACTAGCATGGGGGAACTTTGCTTAATGAGATCTCTCAGCAACAGCAAATGCCCCTCTGGTGTATCTGGGGGAAGCCAATACTGAGTAAGCAGTCCTGTGAGCATCACTGAGTACGGGAAGTTTTTGTGAGTTGCATGCTTCTTGTCAGTGTGTATGTGTGTTTGTGCAGGACACTGCTGGTTCTTTATACCACTCCTCAAATTGGGGAATGAAATGACTATGAAGAAAACAAGATAGGAGTAGACAGAAGAGTTCACTGGAGTGGTTGCTATCAGTCTCCTCCCTTCCCCAGCTCATCCCTCTGCCACCAATTAGACTTAAATGGAAAATAAGATGGGGCAGGGAGGGGAGGTGTTGTGACCTGGGGTATGGTGAGGTTTCTACCTTCTCAGATTTAAAATCACCCCCAAAAGAATAAGAACCCCTCCATCCTGATCCACTTCTACCTTAAGGGTCCAGAGAGAACAAGAATGAAGCTCATTTATTGTTTGTTCATCTGTAAATAAATGAGATGATATAATATATGTCTGGACTTCCATTAAAATAGTCCAGAGTCGGGGATAATAAAGTGAGATTCCTATGATTTGATCATTGTTAAATTTGGAGCTGCACATTTAGGGCTTGTGTTACTATTTCTTTCCTACTTTTAAATGTTGAAATTTTTTTCATTGAAAAGGCTCAGAAAAAGTATAAAACAGGTAATAATTCACACAACTTATTCAAAAATATATTCACAAATATGGCCCTGTTTGCTGTATTTCAGGAGGTCAATCAGTTGGCCAATTTAATCAGCATTTTCTGCTACTAAGTATTAGGGAAAGAGATCTTGTTAACTTCAGGAAATAAAAGCTTGAGTGAATGCTCTTCAGTATTTTCTACACCCCAGAAACCCTCCACAGTTATACCTCTAGTTGAAAGAGAGTAGGTCACAGTGAACTTTCCATTACCTGTGTGATCCTGGATTGGTCCTGTTTTGCTGGTCAACACACTCCACTTGAGCTGCACATGATTGTCATGTTCCCAGTGACAGAATGTCTTGTGAGAACCCCAGCCAAATTCACAGTTAAAACCATATGTTGGAAACTCTTCAGTGGGTGGAAAAGAAAAATAGAGACAAGCAGAAAAATTTAATCATCTAGTTCAGAAAGGCCCTTAATTCATTCATGGAAAGCAGTTTATATATATAACTTAATGTCTGTTTGAGAATTCTGGGAAAGCCACAAAATCCAGAATAACCAGGAAACTCAAAGATGCACGGAAATGTCAAACATTTGAAAAATCACATTTAGTAATTATTTTAAATCCAGCTTCATAAAAAAATTATGGACTGTCTTTTTAAATGAAATTTCCTGAAAGGTTACTATCCGAAGCATGCATATTATATCTGTAGTATTCTCCCTATTTTTACAATATTTGATATAAAAGAGACACTATGTTCTTGAGGATGGATTATATAAACTGATATTCACCAATTAAAAGAATCTTAATTAGAACTTGACTCAGGAATCTCAAGTCTAGAATTGGATGAGTGAATGCCTCAGCCTGGAGGCTATCTGTATTCTCAGTATAGTGGCTTAAGCTTTGGGTCTTTAGTGTCAGATCTCTCAAGCAGTTCTTATGATTATTTTTTTCTTCTGTGCTTTATTTCAGGTTAATTAATTTTAAGTGTAGTTTCTGCTATTTCAATGAATTTTAAAATTTGCACGTAAATTATTCACCCCACTTAAAAGCCTTAATGCAAGGTCAAGGAAACCTGAGGCACATTTAAATAGCTACCTGGTCTTGCATTTTTTTTTTTTTAGTGTTCAAGACACTTCCTTTGGGATCTGAAAGGAAAGTATGAGTGAATTCTGAGGAATACTTTCTTTTGTGTGGTCTACAAGGTGTTGCTTGACTACAGTGTTTTTTATTTTTTTTACTCCACCCTCCTTTTGAAAGTAGTTTGAGTAGTTTTAGTATGGAAAAAATGAAATTATTGATGCTCAGAATTTTTTTGGTCAATTTAAGCTAACAATGAAAAGACTCCTAAAGATAAGACACTCATGCTTCTGTCAGTTCCACACCTCCTCCCTGTGAAAGTGAAATACAAGAGGCCCGTTTCCCTAAAGAAAGGGTGGGATGCTTCTCACCGAGGCTAGGCAGTCCACAAGATGGCAGTATGGAAACAGAGAGAAAGTGGGTAGGGAGACTTGCCAAATGAACTTAAAAATGTCTTAAAACCAGTCCTGTGCACAATGAGGGAAGTGGGGTATTATCTTGTTTTGATCTTTAGCTTTACCTAAGTGTTTAGTACAAAATATCTTGCTTTCTTCTTTGAGTCTCGATCCTTTGTTCCTCCTCCACGTTAACCATGGCAAGAGGAATTTTAATGAAAAGATTTGTTCAGTAGGTAAAGAGATTTTCTTTGCATTTTTAGTTTGCAAGGAACTCTTTTGAAATGCTATTGTAAAATTTGGAAAGAAATGCACTCTATGAATTGTTGAAACTGAGAAGGGTGGAGTCTTGCTTTCAATGACAATGTGACCTTTCAAAGTATGCATAAGGCCATTGTGAGGAAGTAAATAAGCCATGTGATGTGTACAACATGAGCACTTCGAGTCGGTGCTCACAATGTTACTGGAGAGCTGTACTTCGTGTCTAGTCCATCACAACCATGAAAGAGAACTTTGTAGAGCATGAGAAACCTTTTCCAAAATTTACCACATTTGTGCAGCAAGATCAGATTGTGCTGATGAATTAAAGTCAACTGAACAGTGCCTGAATGGTTGCACAACCTTGGATGGCAACATCCACAATCAGAAATGTATTGTTGCATAATCTCCTGTTAGAAAATGTTAATACTGGAAAATGTTAATGTGTGTGTGGTTTCGAGTTTTCTCCTTAAATGTCGTTTATAAGACATGCACATACAGGAGGGCAGTAAGCCATTACAGCACACACACCTCTGGTTAGATTTACCTTGTTAATACATTAAATTTATTGTATAGTACAGAAAACCACATCATCCTTATTTTGGTTATCAATGTTCTGGTTATATCATAAAATGTACAAAATTGGGTATTTCTGTAATCACTAGAACAGCTTTGCCTAAAAGGATGTTTTTGGCATTTCCTGTTTCAGTAAATGACAGTTCACCTTGATCTTTCAATGTTCAATGAGTCTAATAGGGAGAATTCCTCCAACATTTGTGTTTTACTACTCTTTCATTTTCTTGTCCTGAGTATATAACTTACTTTTGCCAATCTTGCTTATTTAAAATAACTTTAAAAAAATCTATGCATTTTGTGAGGGAGAGGTGTAGAGTAAGAGTAGCTCGATGTTTAAAATTCAAGCCTCAACAGAAAGGTTATAAAGACACAAAATACACATAAACATTTATAGAAAGGAAAAAAAGAGGAAAACAGAGAAAAAGAGAAGGACAGAGGAAGAATTGAGAAAGAAAAAAAAAACAATGGACAAATGAAACCAGAATATAGGACTATTGACCTTTAAATCTTCAAAATATTACTCAAACCCTGTAGCTATACAATTCTTATTAAATTTATTGGGAATAATCTGGCTAAATTCCTTCTTGACTCTTAAAAATAGCAGGAAACAATATTCTAAACTTAAAAACAAATTTATAGTCCCTGTGAGCAAGCACCAGCTGTACTTGTTGAACCTGTCTTGCTTGCAGTTGAATTATTAGCATGGTATATGCACAAGGATTTAACTTTTAAATCTGGATTTCTATTGAGTGTGTTAACTCATAGTCTGGACTCTCAGTACAAATAAGTAGAGTTGCTGAGCCCCATGTAATCACAAGTTGTGAATATACTCTGAGCTTCCCTAGGAATGTTTGAAGATCCTCAAAGGGTAAAAGGCTTCACTAGGGGGAGCTGGATTTAATATGTAGGATTCTCATCAGTTCCTGGTAGAGAATTAATAGGGTTTTATGCATCTGATGACAGCCCAGACAGCATATGAATATTATATACCCACCAAGTTTATTATATGGATAAGAATCCAAAATGAAATCTTTAGACTCTGCTTGAGTCTATACTGGCCTCATCAAAATCAGATTATGACAAAGGTTTATGGGTCCGATTTTCTGCTGCTTGTTAAGATGCCTGAAGAATCTGAAGCCTGCAAAACAGTGTGGACCTGACTCCTGAGGAACATCTCAGAGTTAGAGCTGGCCTCTGACTGACACTCTCAGGTCCTTGTAGCATTCTGAGCATTGACTTAGTTAGAAGGTAACAATGCATAGAACTCCTCAAAATCAAAACAAAACAAAACAAAAACAAAAAAGCAGACATCCATTATCCACAAACAAAGACCTGGAGCCAGATTTGTGATTCAGGCAATGGAAAAACAGGAAACCAGAGTGATTTGTAAAGGACTCTGGACCCTGGAATTCAAAACTGGACCTTATCAGTAAACCCTATGACTTTGACATGAACTTATTCAGATTGTGCTAACAATACATCTTCCTGGTTCACGATTTGTATATCTGCCCTCTGACTATAGTAGACCCTGTGAGGTGACTGTCTGGCCCTGGAGCTGCTCTGTGAAGCCTTCATACCAATGGCCTTGACCTCATGCACAAATCAAGTGTGTTCACAAAGTCATTCCTGTTCTGATAATATAGACCTTCCACATTTAGGGATCTGATAGACCTTTCTATTTTCTCTGCAGCTGTTGCTCCCTTTTATTTCTTTAATGCTCCTTAGCTCTTTTGATAGGCAAGAAGAGAGATGAGATAAAACAAGTTAGTTGGCAATTCCATAGTGGTTTTAATTAATTCTCTGGTATAATTTTAACTGTACAGTGAAAATGTTTGTTATATTGTTAGAACTTTGTTGTTTTTATTTTTTTTCCTTACCACTCTTCTCTATTACAGATCGCTAGAGCCAGAGTGGTTGTTCTGCAGAACATCACATCACAGGTCTGAGAGCTTTCAGAAGGATCAGGAAGCAAGTAGGGCCTGCTTTACTCATGACCCTCCAGGTGTCTGCACCATCCTTTAAGGTCACATTCTATACCATGAAAAGATGTGGGTAGGACTACAGAGTTTTCAGAATTTTTAGGTGAGCAAATTACATTGCTGTTTCATCTTTTGGTATTTGGGGTGTTTGAGCTGTGTGATAGCAGGCATTTTGTCAACCTGAGCATACTACAGGGAAACCTGGGGTTAAGTCCAACTGAAGAGAAGTTTGTTTTGCAGTTTAATCAGGTCAATGGGTGACAGGGTCCTGTAAGACAGCATACTAATTAAAGCAGTCCTTTCTGCTCTCTGCCTAGCTGGGTACTGTCATAGTGTTGAAGAAACATTGATATACACCACACGCCCCATTAGTAAGTGACTGTAGAGGCCAGGGCTACATGAGCTTCTAAAAAGGAAATGGGAGAAGCTGGAAAGCTGACCTGTTCACCTTACTCTAATGATTAACTTTAAAGTATTTAAAACCTCTGATTGCTTATACTGACTGTTTCCCTTCATGTGGGCCTGTGGGGAAGAGTTTTACAGAATACTAACACAATACAAAGGAGAATAAGAGGGAGGCCACCATTTAACTGTGGTTGGCCTTGATAAACAGTAAATCAAGGGCTTTAAAGGTCATTGTACTTTTCTATTAATAAAAGGATGAGGAGGTGCTGTTCCCAAGGGTGACCCTCTGCCCATGCACAATTATAGTCATGGCTTCCTGCACCCCATTTTGTGATACGCCCACTGGAAATGTTGTTGTCAAACTGCCAAATCCGTGGCAGGCAAAACTGACAAACTTTGCCTGTCTTGGTTTTGCAGAGTGGTGATGAAAATAAATAGTCAGGCTGCTGCCTATGAGATTTCCTTCTCATGCAGTTTGCAAACACAGTCCATGTCCTAGCTGTGCTGCATTTAAACAAAGTATGTTACCCTGTTTCTTCAGCCGAGAGCTGGGTTGTCACCGTTTGGCAATTACTGATAGAGCAGGAAATCTCGCTCCCTGCCGCATGTACGTGCGGACGGAAGAAAAGCAATATTTATGGCTTGTGCTTGGAGACCAGATGCTGTATAGCATCTCTTTTCCAGAACTTTGAGGGGATCTGAAACCCAGAAGTGCAGTAATGTTCTATTTTGGAAGGGGAGGCAGGGGAGAACAGGCATATGGGAAATCTACCACACCGCATTTTCTTTTTTATCTGATACCTGATTGTATTGTACTGTCTATTATGGTTGGCTTTTCTGTGGTCAGCACCATGGTACCACCTGAAAAACAAAAGAGTAATATACAAAAGTGAGAAATGCTGCATGCTTACATATATTTGATAGAGGCAAACATTTCCCACAGAAAATTCTTCTTTTAATCTCTGCTATAGTCATTGTTTTACTTCAGTTTTACTCATCACACTATCAAGTTCAAGTTCAAATAAACTTTTTTTCCCCAGCACATTTATTCATAAAACATCTAGGCGGTGGGGAGAGTTTGAGACTTTGTTCTAAGGGCATTCCCTGATTCCCAGACTGGGCATGGCATGCAACTGCAGCAGTGAAAACAAAGGCCTCCCAATGTCTCCAGCAACTGGGGTAACTAAACATGACCTAGACCCCTGAGCTTCAGAATTTCCTAAGGTCTCAGATATGTGCCTTTAGGGGAGTTACAAGGCTAGTCCCACAATCTATTTTAAAAACTGAAGGTTTAAAGTGGATGGAGGTAGTTCATTCTTTTTTTCTTTTTGCTACAACAGTTGTTTATTTCCCCCCAAAGACATGTGGTTTGGCGAAGGTGCAGGAAAAGGAGAGGGCAGAAACATTTCTTCATAGTGCCAAGGAACTGGAGATTGCACAACTGACACCCTGAACAATGAGAGATTTCAATCAGTTTGTGTCAACTTTGAAGTTACTAGTCAGGGGAACATGTGGAAATGTAGCTGTGTCCTCTTTCTCTCTCTGTTAGCTCTTCCATCATCCACTCTTCATCACAGTTGTCTTAGATTTGCCTAACCAGAAGAATCACCTGAACACTTGTTGGAATTGCACTTCCCAGTCCCCTTACCCTCCTTAGATCTCCCTGAGAACCAGAATCTCTAGGGGACAGCCTTTGAAATCTATTTTTGAAAGATTCTCAGGTGAGTTTTATAATCTAGTAAGCTAGGAAAACACCGGTTTGCTGTTCATTACTTAGGTGCTCATTTAGGCATTTCTCCTTAACAATGCTGGTATTGTAGATCACAGTCAGAGACAATCTATTTCCTATCCCAAGAGATAAAGTTCTGGGCAGACTCAGGGTAACAGCATGGGGTGCATCTGTGACTGTCACAAAGAGTTTTGGAGGAGGAGGTAAGGTGCCATTGTAGATCTTCCAATAGTATCATTCAATAAAGATCTGTGATCATCTCTATTGCACCAGGCCCTGGTGTGTTCCTACAACTCCCACAAATCAAAAATCATCCAGATCATGAATCGAAGCTATAGAATCATGCTCTTGGAATGGTCTGAAGATTACTGAGCTAATTGGTTGCAGCGCCAAGTCATGTTAGCTCTGCTGTCCCAGTAAATGTTGCGTCTGGGTGGTCACACATATGCAAGGCTTCAGTGAAGCAGAAAGAAGGAATTATACACATTATGGGTTAAGAAGGTGAATCTATAATGGCAGAACTGGAGGGATGCCAGAATACATTAGCATTCAGTTTGCAGTGGTCTTATAGGAGAAAAACTCAAGGTGAAAATTCACTTTTTAAAACTGATATGCATTATCGATTTTGTTATAGGTTGGAAGCCAAACTCCACTGTTGGTTGCATACAGATTCAATGTGAAATTTGGCCTCCCAGTGCCTTTGAAGGCAATTGCATTATCTTATGAGTTCAAAGGCATTTGCAAATGAATAACTTGGAGGTGAATTTTCACCTTGGCAAGCAAATACAGGAGAGTAAAACCTTTCCTCATTTCCACACATTTGGTACATTTCACCTGGAATTCAGTGTTATTTGTAAGTAATGAGCCTTTTACTATAATACTTATCTTTGTCTATGTATAAATAGGTTACTCCCCGAGGAGAAATTAAAGTAACATCTGCTTTAAAATATGAAATGTTGCTGAAGAAAGCCTTGGTCCCAATCTCCATGTTCCCATCTCTCAGGGTTAAAGTGAGAGTGCTTTCAGTTTTTGTTTTTTTGTTTGTTTTTATTGTACTGAACACTCAAAGTCTGCAGCTCTGACAGTGAAGCCTGTGCCAGAGTGAGCCAAGAGGGTGCCAAGCTGTGTGTGCCTAGGATGTGACTTGTTCACACGTGAAGAGATGCCTGACTTAGGGATGGTTTTGCTCCTCACAAACATTTATATACAAGCACACCCTTTTCCAGAAAAGGACAACAAATAGTTTTATTAAGAAAACTGGGTTATAATGCAATAAATGATCATGAAGCATGACATGCCTTTTAAAATCCCTTCTTGATGAAGGTGTGAAGAATGCATTATGAGCACCTTAGAAGTTCTGAGTATTATGCATATATTTATAGAATTATGGAGACAAACATGCAGGCCTGAGAAAATAACATTGTTTTTTTTGCTATGGTAATATATATAAAAAAGAAACTAGAATGAACTTTTTTTCTATGTACACAAAAACTACTTTAAAAGCTATCAATAAGCCATTATCTTATACTTGAAAAGGACTGTTAGTTTTCCACTGTAAGTGACCCATTTTCTGTGGTTTGTGACTCGTTGTCATACACAATTTGTTCCAGGCTAACATACTTGCTCTATTTCATTCAAAGGCTCTAGTCTCAATTGATTCAGTAATGAACTGATGCAAAAATGAGAAGGTTGGTTGTTCTGATATGAGGAGTAAATCTGAGGCTTTGTTCTAATCAATATTAACTGACCACTTTAGGATATATAAAGAAAAGAACCTTCTCCACAAGAGGGTGATTGAAAAAGGTATACTGTAATGATTGCAGTCATTCCATTTTATGAGGAATTTCACTACCACCATGTGGTAGGGTCTGCAAGAAGCCTGAGGTTTGTGGAAGTGTTTATAGGAAACACTGGGAAGGTTTCCACAGGACCTGGTTCACAGAACGCTACTCTGTTTTAAACTTCAGCTGTAGGGTTTTCAGCTAGAACTTGACATCTAATGCAGAAAATGCTTCTGCATTAATTAGAGTAATTTTTGTGGCTTATGGCTATTTACATAAAAGCTTTGTTCTTAAAGGCCCACAGCAATGTAACATTTATTGCCCATGTGAATGTAAGTGATTAACCTGGAAATTTGCAGGGAGACAGCCTTAGGAAGTGGAATTTAAATGTAAATCCAGTATATGGTACTAAATTTCTGAGCTAAATTTTATTCCTTATGCCATCCCTGAGTACACAGCTCTCTCACTCCTTCAGAGGAGGGCTTTTGAAGTAAATGGAAATGTACTTTGGTACATTTCCTTCTAGATTTTACATGAATGCACTATCCAATAACATTATGCATTATTATGAAGTTACATGGTAATGCCTTGGGCTCCACCCATGGAAGTGAATTGTGTGGGCTCTTTAAGTCCTTTTTGGATAAAAATACAGACCTGTATCCAAGGGCTCATGTTGAATCTAAAATGATTCAGATTCAATATGAACTGCATTTTGTCCCAGGTATCAGTAGAAGTCCCACAGTACCTTTTGCAACAATAGGGTGAAGATCCTAGTGTCTTGGCCAATTTCCAAATGGTGCAATTCCATCCTCTACTTGCCTAACATTTCCTCTGCCATCCAGGTGGTAGAAAAGTCACTTTCTAGCTTTGAGGGTGTCATGTTAGACTATTATGGAGTAATACTCTAAGTTAGTGAGGCATTTGACACACACCAGCACTGATATATTTGCTAATTGGTAGTAATGTGAAGTGACAACTAATTCTGTTGAAACTTTTAATGTAAAATGACTTACAAAATTCTAAGTTAAAAGCTGCATTTCAAATATAAGCCTAATTTCATCAGTCAGTTAAAGGATCCACTCAAAATATTTTATCCTCGCTAGAAAATACAAATAAACATTCCAAAATGTGTGGTTCTGTAAATGATTTGTTATGGGGGGTGAGGTGCTGCTGAAGATGAGGATCTGTTCAGCACTTTTAACTATGCAGAAATTCTTACTCTATTAAGATAATCCTTGGGATTGGGAGTAAAAAGGAGAAAACTGTATTTGAACAATGATTAAAATAAATTTTTTTAAAAAAGATAATCCTAGTGTTGGCTCTGAGAATGGCTAAACATTATCATTTCAAATGACCATGGCTATTAACAAGTTGTTTATACAGACGACATGCAGAAACAGGATGTGTGCCTCTGGCAAGCCTGCCTCTGCTGGGGCAGCCCTGCCATCACCCTGATGACCACCAACAAAAGGAGTTACACAACCACGAATAGGCATTAATTAGCTGCTCCCAACAATGGCATGAACTGAAATGGCACAGAAATGGGATGAAGATGGTTTCTGCACCTGTGAGCTGGAAGTCATCACCTGTTCCACTGTGGCAGTTGGCCTGGTCATCATCACATTCATCCAGCAGGTTCCCGTTGGGAGTGGTTGGTCCAGCTGTAGGTGCTGAAATAAAGTCCAAGGATTATTATCTCTCTCCTGAAATGTATTCTCAAGCCTCTGGCTGTTGAATCTGCTAACACTTTTGAAGAAAACTCTAATCTGTTGCAAGAAGGCCAGGAACATGGTTGACCTTTTTTAGGAGCTAAATAGACTTGGAATTTGCAGAATCCACTGGGGACTGTTTTGTTTGGATGTTTGATCTATATTTGCTGAATAGAGTTGACTGCCTTACCATTTTCTACATTGTTATCTATATAAACATAATTTTTTGAAAAAGTTCTAGAATTCTCATGGTTATTTATTCATGACCCTGGAGTTGAGAAATTTGATTGTAGAGATGTTGCATGAACTGTTTTTCTGCTCATTTTCAAGGTGCTAGAGAACCCACTTATCATGAGTTCTATTATATTCTTAGTACTTACTAAGTTTCCTTAGTTTCATTATAAGTTTTTCCCCAAAAGATAATCCCAACACTTTCACTTTTAGTACAATATTGTGTTTTGTTTTTTTTTTTCTTTAAAGACCTACCGTCTCCAGATCAGGTATCTGAGAGGATTTGGCTTAGATATCCTGGGGTCATTTTACCTGAACTCCCAGAGGACTGAATTCCACTGCCAGCAGGGATTCTCATATCTGCGAGTTTGTGGATGAAAGGTATCTGACATTAATCAAAGACTACTTTTGATCTTTAAATTAAGTTTGGTCTATTTTTTTTCAGCTTGTTACTCATTTTTGCAATCTGTTTAATGTTTTACAGTTTTGGGTATTGCATTTCACTTTATGAGACCAAATATAATGTACAGTTCTCTTGATGCCTGAGAACCAGACAAGAGCAAGGGTCTGTTCTCTAACAGTTTGTGGCCAGTAGTAATGTCTAGTAACTCCTGCTTTCTCAATAAAAATTTGACATTGTAATTGTGCTTAAATACTGAGCAGAATTATGACAAATGTAGAAATGTAGCTAGTTTCAACTTTCTCAGCTCCCCCAAAGCACACACCAATAGTCACTAGAAACTCAGCATGCACGGATATTGTGTACACTATTTAGAAATACAGTCTATACTTTGTAAAATGCATATACAAATATGCCAGGCTCTACCACTTACTTTTTTCAATTTTAATTTTTATATTTTTCAATTACAGTTGACATGAAATATTATCTTAGTTTTAAGTACAAGAAATACAGCACAGTGGTTAGACATTTATGTAACTTAGAAAGCAGTCACCACAATAAGTCTCGTGCCCACCTGGCATCATACATACTTACTATGATATTGATTATATTCCTTATTCTGTACTTTTATAGCCTCATGCCTATTTTGTAATTGCCCATTTATATATCTTAAACTCTTTACCTTTTGCACGTAGCCCCTAACTCCAGCTCACACCTGTTAACCATTAGTTTGCTCTCCGTATCTATGAGTCTCTCTATTGTGTTCATTCATTTATTCTGGTTTTTAGATTCCACATATAAGTAAAAGCATATGGTGTTTGTCTTTCTATCTGACTTTTTTTCACTTAGCATAATACATTCTATGTATGTCCATGTAGTTGCAAATGGTAATATTCCATTCCTTTTTATGACTAATACTCATATATATATATGTATACCACATCTTCTTTATCTACCCACCTACTGATGGACACTTAGGTTGCTTCCATATCTTGGCTATTATAAATAACACTGCAGTATCATAGAGATGCAAATATAGTCTTGATTTTGTGTTATGGATTTCTTCAGATAATCCCCAGAAGTGGAATTGTTGAGTCATAAGGTAGTTTTATTTTATTTTTATTTTTTGAAGAATATCCGTATTGTTTTAAGTAGTGGTTGCACCAATTTGCAATCCCATCAATAGTGCACGAGGCTCTTCTATTTTCTCCTCATCCTGGCCAACACCCGTTGTTTGTTGTTTTATTGATGATAGCCATTCTGACAATCATGAGCTGGTATCTCATTGTGGTTTTAATTTGCATCTCTCTGACAATTAATGACATTGAGCATCAGTTCATATGTCTACTGGACATCTGTATGTCCTCTTAGGTCCTCCACTCATTTTTAAAAAAATAAATGAAGCCCATTTTATTATTCCAAGTATTAATGATAAAAACATTCAGCCCAGCTGTTGCATTTTAAGAAATGAAAATACCATGTTTTTTAATTGGATCATTTGTTTTTGGTGTTAATTTCTATTTATTTATAAATTTTGGATATTAAGCCTTCATCTAGTGTTATTTTGGCAAATATCTTTTCCCACTCAGTAGGTGATCTTTTTGTTTTGTTGATGGTTCCTTTGTTGTGCAAAAACTTTCTAATTTGGTGTACCCCAATTTGTTTATTTTTTCATTTGTTTTCCTTGTCCGAAAAAAATATATCCAAAAAGTATTGTAAAGAGCAATGTCAAAAAGTTGACTGCCTATGTTTTATTCTAGGAGTTTTACAGTTTCAGGTCTTGTATTTGTCTTTAATTCATTTTAAGTTTATTTTTGCATAATGGTGTAAAAAAAGTGGTCTAGTTTGCTTTTGTGCATATTCTGTCCAGCCTTCCCAATGCCACTTGTTAAGTAGACTGTCTTAACAAGTCTACTTAACTTTACCCCATTTTATGTTCTTGCCTCCTTTGTTAAATATTAATTAACCATACAAATATGGATTTATTTCTAGGCTTTCCATTCTGTTCCATTGATCTATGTGTCTGTTTTTATGCCAGTACCATGTTGTTTTGATTACTATGGGCTTGTAGTATATTTTGATATCAAGTAGTGTGATAACTCTGTTTGTCACACTAGTGACTATCACACAGAATGACTTACTCTGTTCTTTGTCAAGATTGTTGTGGCTATTAAAAAAGTCTTTTATGTTTCCATATACATTTTAGAATTATTTGTCTTAGTGACAATGTGAAAAATTCCATTGGTATTTTGAAAGGTATTGCAATTGACTCTATAGATTGCTTTGGGTAGAATGAATATTTTAACAATATTAATTCTTCTTATGCATGACATGGTACATGCTGACATTTATCTGTATCTTCTTATGATTTTCCAAGTACAGGTCTTTTATCTCCTTGATAAAATATATTCCTAGGCATTTTTATTTTTTGATGAAATTGTACATAGGGTTTTCTTAATTTCTCTTTTTGATAGTTTGTTATTGGTATATAAAAATGCAACAAACTTCTGAATATTAATTTTGTATTTTGCCATATTGCTGGATTCATTTATCAGTTCTAATAGTTGTTAGGTGGAATCTTTAGGATTCTCTGTATACAGTATCATGTCATCTAGAAATAATGACAGTTTTATATCTTTCTTTCCAACTTGGATGCCATTCATTTATTTTTCATGTCTGATTACTGTGGGTAGGACTTTCAATACTATGTTGAGTAAAAGTGGTGAAAGTGAACGTCCTTGTCTTGTTCCTGATCTTAAGAAGAATGCTTTTGCTTTTCCTTGTTGATTATAATGCTAGCTATGGATTTTTCATATATAGCCTTTATTATGTTGAGGTGCCTTCCCTCTACTCCTACTTTGTGCAGAGTTTTTTTTTTTTAATCATAAATGGATGCTGGATTTTGTTAAATGCTTTTTCTACAGTTATTGATATGATCATATGATTTTTATCCTTTATTTTTAAGTGGTATGTCATGTTAAGTGACTTGTGAATATTGAATTAAACTTGTATCCTAGTAATAAATCCCACTTGATCTTAGTGTATGTTCTTCTCAGTATATTGATGAATTAAGTCTGCTAACATTTTTTGAAGATTTTTGCATTTATATTGATGAATAATTCTTTTCTTGTAATTAATTGTCAGGGTCTGAAATCAGAATAACGTTGGCCTTATACAATGACCTGAGACTCTTCACTCTCTTGAATTTATTGGGATGGTTTTAGGAGGGTGTGTTAATTTTTTTGGAATGTTTGGCGAAATTCATACGTGAAGTTATCCAGTCCAAGACTCTAGTTGGCTGAGAATTTTTGATTACTGATTTGACCTGTTCAGATTTTCTGTTACTTCTTGATTTATTCTAGGAATAGGGTAACTTTCTAGGCATTTATCCATTTCTTCCAGATTGTCCAATATGTTGGTATATAGTTTGTACTATTTTCTTGTATCCTTTGTATTTCTTTGGTGTCAGTTGTTACTTATCCTCTTTCATTTCTTGTTTTATTTATTTAGGTCCTTTCTCTTTTTTTCTTCATAAGTCTGGTTAAAGTTTTATTAATTTTATCTTTCCAAAGAACCAACTCTTGGTTTTATTTATCAATAAGAATATTTCTTATACTTTATGGTGTGCATTTCCATTCTATCTTGGATATCCAAATCCAGCTATGGATTTGTTTGCTGTTCTTTGTTGATTCCTTTGTGTGAGGTTAGTTAATTTGAGGTTTTCCTTGTTTCTTGAGGTGGGCCTGTGTTGCTATGAATTTCCTTCTAAGGACTGCTTTCACCATTTCCCATATATTTTGGGTCTATGTTTTCATTTTCATTTGTCTCAAAGTATCTTTTTTAAAGATGGCTAAATATAATATATTTTATTTTTGTTCATTTACAGTTGTCCCAATTTTTCCTCCATTGCTCTCCTCTGCCCCACCCCACCCCACCCCCACAATCAATCCCCACCCTGCTGTGCATGTCCATGGGTCCTCTTGCCTTGATGTCATTGTTAACTCACTCATTGTTTGGTAGCCCATTATTTAGCCTCCATGTGATTGTGTGTTTTTCATTTTTCTTCTTGTAATTGATTTCTAGTTTCATACCACTGTGGTTGAAGAAAATGCTTGATATGATTTCAATCTCCTTAAATTTGGGGGTACTTGTTTTGGGGCCAAATATTTGATTTATCTTATAAATTGTTCCACGTGCAGTAGAAAAGATTGTATATTTGGGTGCTTTGGGGTAAAATGTTCTGTAAATATCAATGAGATCCATCTGGTTTACAAAGTCCTTTATGGCTACTGTTTCTTTGTTGGTTGTTTTGTCTAGATGATTTTTCCATTGATGTCAATGGGGTGTTAAAGTCTCCTATAATTACTGTATTGATAGTGACCTCTCTCTTTAGTTTGTCAATATTTGCTTTATTGACAAATAAAATATAGGCACTCCAATATTTTTGTGCTTAAATGTTTACAAGGGTTTTATTCTTTTACTGGATTGATCCCTTTATCATTATAAAATGTCCAATTTTATCTTCTTTAATAGCCTGTGTTTTAAAGTCTATTTTGTGTGATATAATTATTGCAACCCAAACTTTTTGTTTTCATTTCCATTTGCATGAAATATCTTTTTCCATCCTCCTATTACTTTCAGTCAGTGAGTGTTTTGATTTGAAGAGGGTCTCTTGTAAACCATACATGCAGGGGGTAGACAAAAGTAAGTTTACAGTTGTGAGTCTACAAACACAGAGTTGACTCTTATATTATAATTTACTAATTATTGTATTGCTTCTTTGTATTATAATAACTATACTTCTGCCCACCCCTATATATGACTCTTGTGTTCTTATACATTTAGCGATCCTAAATTTTTTGGTTGGAGCATTTAATCCATTTACATTTAAAGTGATGATTGATAGGTATGGAGTTATTGCCATTTTATTCATATTTATGTTCTTTTTAAAATTTTTCTTTTGAAAGAGTCCCTTTAACATTTCTTGTAACACTGGCTTTGTGGTGATGAAATCCTTTAGCTTTTTCTTATCTGGGAATGTCTTTATCTCTCCTTAAATTTTATTTTTATTTAAAAAATTTTTTATTGAATTTATTTGAGTGACAATCTTCAATAAATTTATGTTTCAAGTGTATAGTTCTATAATACATCATCTGTACATTGTTAGTATGTGTTCATGACCCAAAAGTCAAGTCTCCATCACCATTTATCACCCTTTATTCTCTTCTACCTCCCACAACTCCTTTTCCCTCTAGTCTTCATACTGTTGTCTGTGTCTATAAAATTTTTTCTTTAATCCCTTCAATTGTTTTCAACCAGCCTCCTAAACCCCTCCTCCATCTGACAGTTGTCAGTCTCTTTTTTTGTATCCCTGTATCTATGGGTCTGTTCTATTTTGTTCACTAGTTTATTTTGTTCGTTAGATTATACAAAATAAGTGAAATCATGTGGCATTTGTCATTCTCTGATTGGCTTATTTCATTTAGCATAACATTCTCCAGATCCATCAGGGCTGTTGCAAAAGGCAAGATTTCTTTCTTTTTTTAAGGCCAAGTAGTATTCCATTGTGTAAAAGTAGCACAGCTTTTGTATCCATTTGTCTGCTGATGGGTACATGAGCTACTTCCAAATCCTGGCTATTGTACGTAACAGTACAATAAACATAGGAGTGCATATGAATATATTTTTTCAAATTACTGCTTTGGGTTTCTTTGGATACATGCCCAGAAGTGAAAATGCTGGGTTATAAGGCAGTTCCATTTTTAGTTATTTGAGGGAATTTCATACTGTTTTCTACAGTGTGGTAGAAACACTGGTGTAGGAATGCACCAATCTGCATTCCTACCAACAATGCACTAGGGTTCCCTTTTCTCCACATCCTCACCAACACTTGTGTTTTGATTTTATGATGATAGTCATTCTGACAAGTCTAAGGTAATATATCATTGTGGTTTTAATTTGCATTTCTCTGATGATTACTGACATTGAGCATCTTTTTATATGTCTATTGGCCATCTGTATGTCCTCTTTGGAAAAGTGTCTATTCAGGTACTTTGCCCATTTTTAAATTGTTTTTTTTTTGTGTGGGTTTTTTTTTTGGTGTTGAGTTTTATAAGTTCTTCATAGATTTTGGATATTAACCCCTTATCAAATGTATCAGTGTTCTCCCATTCACTTCATTGTCTTTTCATTTTTGTTGATGGCTTTCCCTTTGTTATGTAAGACTTTTTAGTATGATGTACTTCCATTTGTTTATTTTTTCTTTTGTTTCCCTTGCCCAAGAAGGTCTATCAGTAAAAATATTGGTATGAAAACTGTTTGAAATTTTATACCTATGTTTTCTTCTAGGACCTTTATGGTTTACAGTCTTTGATTCATTTTGAATTTATTCCTGTTTATGGTATAAGAAGGTACTCTATTTTTATTTCTTTGTCCAACAGCTTTCATTGAATAGACTGTCTTTACTCCATTTTATGTTTTGGACTCTTTTGTCAAATATTAATAAAAGCATAGATTTATTTGTGGATTCTCTGTTTGTTCCATTGATATATGTGTTTATTTTTTTCCAGTACCATGCTATTTTGATTACTATGGCCTTATAATGTACCTTAATATCAAATGGTGTGATTCCTCTGACATTGTTCTTGACAATCTTTTTGTCAAGATTGCTGTGGCTATTCTGGATCTTTTGTCATTCCACATACATTTTTTTGGAATATTTGTTCTAGTTCTATGAAATATGCCATTGGTATCTTGATAGGAAATATATTGAATTTATAGATTGATTTAGGGTAGTATTGACATTTTAATGATGTTACTTCTTTCCATTAACAAGGGATATGCTCCCACTTATGTATATTTTCTTCAATTTCTTTCCTCGATGTCTCATAATTTTCTGAATATAGGTCAGTAACATCCTCAGTTAAATTTGTTCCTAGGTATTTTAGTGTGTGTGTGTGTGTGTGTGTGTGTGTGTAAAATTATATATAGATTTTTTTAGTTTCCATTTCTGATAGTTCATTATTGGTGAATAAAAATACAACTGACTTCTGCATATTTATTTTGTATATTGATTCTTCACTGAATTAATTAATCAGTTTTAGTCATTTTCGGTGGCATTTTTAGCATTCTCTGTATACAGTATCATGTCATCTATAAATAATGATGGTTTTACTTCTTTCTGATTTGGATGCCTTTTATTTCTGCTTGTTGTCTGGTTTCTGTACTATGACTTTCTGTACTATGATGAATAAGAGTAGTGAAAGTGAACATCCCTGTCTTGTTCGTGATTTTAAGGAAAATGCTTTTAGTGCTTTCCTGTTGAGTATAATGTTGTCTGTGGGTTTGTCATATATGGCCTTTTTTATGTTGAGGTATGTTCCCTCTATACCCGTTTTGCTGGGAGGTTTTATCATAAGTAGGTGTTGGATCTGGTCAAATGCTTTTTCTGTATCTATGGATATGATCCTGTGGTTTTTATTCTTCATGTTATTTGGTATATCAACATTTATTGATTTGCAAGTACTACACCAACATTGCATATCCAGAACAAATCCCACTTGATCTTGGTGCATGATCTTTTTAATGTATAGTTGGATCCAATTTGCTAATATTTTGTTGAGGATTTTAACATCTAGTTTATCAGGGTTATTGGCCTATAATTTTCTTTCTTTGTAGTTTTTTTTATGGCTTTAGATGTTGGATTATGCTGGCCTTGTAAAACAAGCTTGGGAATATTACCTCCTCTTGAAATGTTTGGAATAGTTTGAGAAGTATAGGTGTTAGTTCTTCTTTGAATGTTTTGTAAAATTCACCTGTGAAGCCCTCTGGTCCAGGACTTTTGTTTGGGGGGATATTTTTGAAAAGTGATTAAACTTAATTAGTTATAATTTGTTATTCATATTTTCTGCTTTTTCTTGATTCAATTTTGAAGGTTTTATGTTTCTAGGAATTTATCCACTTCATCCAGATTGTCCAATTTGTTGGCATAAAGTTGTTTATGATATTTTCTTACAATCATTTGTATTTCTGTGGTGTCAGCTGTTACTTTTCCTCTTTTATTTCTGATTTTATTTATTTGGGTTATCTCTCTTTTTGTCTTGATAAGTCTGGTTAAAGGGTTTTCCATCTTGTTTAACTTTTCAAAGAATCAGCTGTTGGTTTTATTGATCTTTTGTAATGTTTTTAGACTTTATTTTGTATTTTTCTGCTCTAATATTTATTTTCTTTCTTCTCATTGTGGGTTTTGTTTGTTGTTCTTCTTCTAGTTCCATTAAGTGTAAAGTTATATTTTTTTTGAAATTTATTTTGTTTCTTGAGGTAGGCTTGTGTTGCTATGAATTTCCCTCTTAGGACTGCTTTTGTGTGTTCCATGGACAGTGCGTTGTATATTCATTTTCATTTGTTTCAATGTATCTTTTGATTTCTTTTTTAATCTCATTCTTAACCCACTCATTGTTTAGTAATGTGTTATTTAACCTCCATGGTTTGTCTATTTTTCAGTTTTGTTCTTGTGATTGATTTCTTGTTTCATACCATATAGTCAGAGGAAATGCTGATATGGTTTCTGTGTTCTTAAATTTATTGAGACTTGTTTTGTGTCCTAACATGTGGTCTATCTTAAAAAATGTTCCATGTGCACTTGAAAAGAATGTATATTCTGCTGCTTTTGTGTGAAATGATCTGAGGATATCAACCAAATCTTTCTGATTTAGTGTGTCATTTAAGCCTGATGTTTCCTTGATGATTTTCTGTTTGGAAGATCTATCCATTGATGTCAATAGGATGTTAAAATCCCCTGCTATGATTTTATTAATGTTGATTTCTCCCTTTATGTTCATCAAGATTTGCTTTACATATTTAGGTGCTCCTATGTTGGGTGTATAAATGTTTACAAAGGGTATAGCCTCTTGTTTGATTAATTCTTTTATTATGTAGTATCCTTCTTTGTCTCTTTTCATAGCCTTTGTTTGAAAGTCTATTTTTGTCTGATATAAGTATTGCTACACCAGCTTTGTTGAAAATTTCCATTTGCATGATATATTTTTTACATCCCTCTACTTTAATTCTGCATGTATCTTTCATTCTGTAGTGGGTCTCTTGGAGGCAGCATATATATTGGTCTTGTTTTCTTATCCATGCAGTTACCCAATGTCTTTGGACTATAACATTTAAATTATTTACATTTGAAGTGATTATTGATAGGTATGCACTTATTGCCCTTTTATTCTTTATGACTATATTCCTCTGTTTTTCCTCTTTTTGCTCTTTATAAAGAACATCCTTTAACATTTCTTATAGTACTGGTTTCGTGGTAATAAACTCCTTTAGCATTCTGTTGTCTAAAAAGCTCTTTATTTCTCCTTCAATTTTAAATGTTAGCCTTTCTGGGTAGAGTAGCGTTGTTTGTAGTTTCTTGCTTTTCATCACTTTAAATATCTCATGCCAATCCTTTCTAGTCTGAAGAGTTTCTGTTCAGAAATCAGCTGACCGTCTGTAAGAGCTCCTTGTGGATAACTAACTGTCTTTCTCTTGAGGTATTTAAGATTCTGTTTTTGTCTTTAATCTTTGCCATTTTAATTATGATGTGATATGACCCTCTTTGGATCCATCTTGTTTGGGACTTGTGTATTTTTTTCCTTCACCAGGTCAGGGAAGTTTTCAGGCATTATTTACTTAAATAGGTTTTTGATCCCTAGCTCTCTCTCTTCTCCTTCTAGTACACCTATAAAATGGGTGTTGTTACACTTCATGTTGTCCCAAAAGTCCCTTAAACTATTTTTTAAAAAGTTCTTTTTTCTCTTTGCTGCTCTGACTGGGTGTTTTCTCCTACCTTGTCTGCCAAATCACTGATTTAATACTCTGATTCATCCAACTTATGGTTTATTCCTTCTAATGTATTCTTTATTTGAGATATTGTGTTCTTCATTTGTGACTGGCTTTTTTTTATGGATTCTATGTCCTTTTTCATGCTGTTGAGGTTCTCAGTAAGTTCTTGGAAGTTCTCACTAAGTTCCTTGACCATCCTTATAACCGTATTTTTTAAACTCTATTCCTGGTAAATTGTTTGCCTGCATTTTTTTCTTGAAATTTGTCCTGTTCTTTCACTTGGGGCATGTTTCTTTGTCTCACCATTTTGGCTGCTTATTTGTACTTATGTAGTAGGTGTGCTGTGAGACTTAGTGGCACAGTCTCCTTGATCATCTGAGCTAGGGCTCCAGGAATATCCTTTGTATGGGTTATGTTGGCCCTCCTATTGTAATTGAGTCTTGATTCCTACTGACCCATTTGTGCATGAGGTCAACATTTAGGCTGGCTGACTGTGTGGATCTACCCTGACCACTGTGTATGAGGTACTATGTTGGTGCTGACCACACAAAGTGTAATTTGTATCAGCAGGGTCTGTTGCCTGCCAATACCTTCCTTTGGATATGCCACTTATGAAGCTAACTGGATTCTTCTCTGATGCTGTCTGAAGCTTGCCATTGAGTATGCTGGTTCTGCGCCATTTAGGAGGAGTTTTGATGCTGGTCAATGTCAGATACTGATTGTGACTGGCACTGGGTAACCTGTTTGGAGCTACAAGGTGACCCACAATTTGTGGCTACCTCTGTTGAGCCTTGGTGTGAGGGAAGGACCAAGGTGCATACCAACACCAACTTCTACCAGTACCGAGCCAAGGGTCAGGTCAGTAGAAGGCTCAAGGCACCTCCAGATTCTTGTCTGACTGACTTCGCCTGCCTAGGCTCAGTCACTGAAATAGTCACTGGCAGTACCTGAGTTCCATGAGGTATTTTCTCAGTGAGTCACCAGATAAGGACAAGTGGTGTTCACTACAGATACAGCTTTAAACTTGGTGCCAGTGCTGGGTCTGATGCCACTCACCAAAAGTCACAGGATAACCCACTGGGTGCCCACAGACCTTTGTATTTTGGTGGGGTCTCAGGGAGTCATCAGGGTGAAGCCAGGAGAGTTTATGAGGCCCAAGGAGACCAAGGTTTGGCTGTGTGAAAGAAATGCTCTGCACTGGTGGGCATGTAAGGGAATAATGGTCTCTGTCCTAAACCCACACAACTCAGACTGTCTTAGATTCTGCTGAGAGCCCATGCTCAGCAGGACATGACAGCCCAGAGTTGAAAGGGTGAGGCTATTGAATTTCATGAGGGAGAGGGGCCAGTCAGACTTGAGGGAAGGTGATGTTGAGTGGCTTCCTCCCCAGAGCCATACAGCTCAATCTGGATTCTGTCCAGATCTCCTGGGGAGTCTGGGCTTGGCAAGGCAGGATCTCCAGGAGTCAGGAGGGTATGGCTGCTGGCTGTCTAGATGATGAGGCTAGCAGATCTCCTGTGGCAGTAAGGCACCAGTTATGTTTTCAGGAAAGTAGGGGAAATGGCTTGTATTCCAAAGTCAATAATCAGTCATGACATCCCCTGAATCTGACTGGACCTCTGCACCCCAACAGCCAGGCAGCTGACACTCAGCAGGGCATGAATTCTGCAGAGTAGGGCAGCAAGGAGTCCAGAGGGTGGAGCTTTTGCATTCCCCCAGGCTGATGCTGTAAAGAGGGTAATGCTCCACCTAAGAAAGATAAAATCGGCAATCTGGGAGAAGGATTCAGTTATCCTGGCAGTTGTCCCTCTGGATCTCTCCCCAGAGCCACAAACCCCATGCTCTCCTTATGGACTCTAGTCTGCTCCACACTCCCAGAATAGTAGCTGTGAAGAATATTTTGTGTGTTGGCCTTTTAAGAGGGTTATTGTGTCTCTAGCAGACTCCTGTCTCGCCCTGGTGGACAGAACCCGCATAGATTTTCATTGGCAGATGTTATGTGGGCACCTCTTTCTGGTTGTGGTGCTCTGGGCTAGAAAGCCTGGTATGGGGTTGATACACCATAGTCCTCAGGGGTAAGCTTTGAAGTTTAGATATCCCTCTGAATTCTCAGCTGGGGCATGCAGGTGCACAAGGACAACCCTTTTTTTTTTTTTGCCTTCCTACTAGTCTGGATGTGGCATCTTTTGTAAATACTTGGTTACATGACTTCTGTTCAGTTAATTGTTCTATATCTTAATTGTAACTCTGGTTTGATCTCAGGAGGAAGTGAGTATACCTTCTACCTACTCCACTGCCATTTTGGCTTTCCTCTCTCTTTCAATTTTAAATGATTCTCTTGGTTGTTGGTCCTTGTTTTTCACTACTTTGAATATTTTGTGTCAGTTCTTTGTGGCTTGCAAAATTTTTTTGAGAATCAGTCATATGGAAGCTCCCTTGTAGGAAAATAACTGCCTTTCTCTTGCTCTTTCTAAGATTCTTTGTCTTTAAGCTTTGCCATTTTAATTTTGATGTATCTTGGTGTGGTCTCTTTGGGTTCATATTGTTTGAGATTCTCTGCACTTCTTGGACTTGTATGTCCATTTTTACAAATATGCTCTCAATCCCTTGCTCTCTCTTCTCTTTCTGGTACCCCTATGATGTGAATATTGTTATGCTAGGTATTGTTCCAAAGGTCCCTTAAACTAACCTTTCCTTTCTTTTTGATGTTTAGATTAGGTGTTTTCTGCTACCTTGTCTTCCAAATTGCTGATTCAGTCCTTTGCTTCATCTAATCTGCTATTGATTCCATCCAGTGTATTCCTTATTTGGGTCCTTTTTTGTGGTTTCTATATCCTTTTTTTTAAATGCTTACTATTTCTTTGTGTGAAGTTCTCAGTGAGTGCCTTAATTCTTTTCCTAAGTTCATTGAGTATCCTTATAACTTCTGGTATGAACTCTGTATCTAGTAGGTTGCTTGCCTCCATTCTTTTTGTTGTTGTTGTTCTTTTTTTTTCCTCCTGTTCTTTCATTTGGCACATGTTTCATTGCCTCCTCATTTTGGTGGACTCTCTGTGTTTGTTTTTATATATTAGGTTTGATCAGCTACGTCTCCCAGTCTTGGTAGAGTGGTGTTATGTGATAGATGTTCTCTGGGGCTTAGTGGTATAGTCTTCCTGTTCCCCTGAGCTGGGTGCTGCACCAGTGTCCCTTGTGTGGGTTGTGTGCACCCTCCTGCTGTAGTTGGGCCTTGACTGCTGTTGGCATATCAGTGTGTTGGGTTGACCCTCAGCCTGACTGGCTGTGAGGATTGACCATAACCACAGCATATAAGCTGCTGTGTGAGGGTCACTCCATGGAGCAGGATTTTCCACAGTGGGGCTCTGTTACCTACTGAGACTACCTTTTGGGTATACAACTTGTGGAGCTAATTGGGTGGTGCTCTATTGTGGTCTAATGCTAGCTACTGGGTATATTGGTTCTGGGGCTTATTGAGAGAGGCTCCAGGCCAGGTCAATGTCAGCCTCTGCCTATGACTGAACTGGGGCCCCCTGATATAAGCTATAAAATTATTTTTGATTATCTGCCTGTGTTGTATTGGAGATGTACAGGAGAGGTTATCTCACAAACCAAACTGAGGCTGGCTGCTCCCAGTAAATGACTTGGGACCACTCAGCAATAGACACAGTAGTCCCTGAGGTCACCTGCAGCCTCTTGGCTGCCTGTAATACACAGCCACGGAAAGATCCTTGTGCAGTATGTGAGATGGTTGGAATAGGATCCGAAGAAATCATCAGGGTGGGGTGACCGGTATTCACAAGGTTAACATAGATTCAGTTTTGGTGCCAGTGTTGAGTCTGGGGCCACTCATCAAGAGGCACAGGGTACTTGAGACCAGCTGCCACCTGCTTTGGGCCTCACATTTGAGAGTTTTTAAGAAGTATTGCAGCACAGGCTGAGGCCAGCTGCTTGCCACTGAAAGAGCCCCTAGTGGTTTGAGGGCTCAGGCTGGCTGCCAGCACCTGAAACAGCCTCTGGCAGTACAGCAGTTGAGTGGGGTGGGGTCTCAGAATCATCAAGTTGGGACAAGTGGTGTTCACTGGTTAGTGCAGACTCAGATTTGATGCCAGTGTCCAGCATTGGTTCACTCATCAAAAGGCACAGTGCACACAGAGGCCAGGAGCCTCCTTCCTGCAGCCTACATACCTTTGAGAGTTTTAAAGAAAGACTTGAGTGTGGGCTGCCTGTGGCTGTAGGAGCTTTTGGCAATGCTCTGGCCGAGTCTAGCTGCCAGCTTCTGAAAGAACTATTGAGGTGCAAGAATTGTGTGGAATTAGATCTTAGGGAGTCACCATGGTAGGGCAAGTGGTGTTCCCCAGGTTAATTTGGATTCAGATTTGGTGCCCACTGATGCCCACAGGCCCTCTGGGGGGAAAGCTCTTCACAGGAAACATGATGTTCACCTGCTGACTGTCTGAGAGGAGGGTTCAGCACAGGGACAACTGTGGCTCTCTCTTCATCTTTCTCCCTGCTATACAATTCAGCCTCTATCCATACATCTCTTTTGCTCCTCCTGCCACTGTTCCTTTGCTGGAGCTCAGAGTGAGTGCCTGTGAGTGTGGGAGGCTATGAATGCTCTTTAAGGAAACATCTATGTTTCCAGAAGCCCTCTGTCTCACCCAGATGGATAGAATCACCATTGATTTTCACAGCCAGATTTTATGGGGCTTCCTCTTTTCGTCACTGGTATTCTGGGTTCAAGAGCCCAGTGTGGATCTGGGACCCCTTGCTTCTCCAGGGGAATCACTGCAGCCAAGATATACCTCCCAATTTCCAACTGCCACACAAGGGTGTGGGACTAGCCTGTTCTGCATCCCCACCCATCCTACCAGTCTTGAAGTGGCTTCTTCTTTATATCCTTAGTTATAGGACTTCTGTTCAGTTAGTCTTCAAGTGCTTCCCCAGGTAAGCTGTTCTATAATTTAGTTGTAATTTTGATGTGGTCATGGGAAGAGGTGAGCACAGCATCTACCAACTCCATCTAGGCTAGAAGCCCCCAAGCTTTACTTGTTCCCTCTAAATTAATAGGATCCTTTCTGGCAATCCAGATGCTTATCTTTGCTAGGCTGTCCTTGCTCTTGATAATGTGTCACTTAAGTATTTTAAACTGTCTCTTCAGCTTTCTGGTTTTTTTTGCATTCCTTACGGTTTTTACAAAGGAGGTATTCTACATTGGAAGTGGCCCAGAATAGTACCAAGATTAAATAGAAAAAACTAGAAAGCAAATAATTTTTATGCTCTTATTTGAATACTTGAAAATATTTAATCATTTGTGGTTCTCTATCTTTTCTCAAACATAAGTGCTAGCCCAAAATAGGGTAGACATTCAGGGAAGGCTGGGATGCACAATATCCTCTTTCTGTATCCCTCTATGTATCTCCAGTAGATCAAGGCACAAAGTAGATATTTAATAAGGGCAGTTAATGGATTTAAGGAAGAAAAAAAGCACTCCCTTTCAACAGTTGTGTTAAAAAGCTTTGCCATTTTCTCAGATGTTGGTTTCTCACAAGTCTCAGGGCAACTTCCTTAATTTTGTGAGAGTTTGGAAACATCTGCAGGAAATCCCTTCACCAACAATCTCTACCTCACTACAGAGATGACACTGGCAAACTGCCACCAGGCTCCATCTTTTCAGCCACCCATCCATTCCACCTCCTAAATCATTGTTGTTTCCCAGAGTCCAGATGAAAGACTTGTCTCATAGCAGTAGACTCCTTTTCCTAGATAAGCACATTTCTCAGTAAATTCAATGAATGAATCTGCAGTTGGCTTAATCTTCCCATTCCTTCTTTTTCTTGGCATATTTGCCAGAGCTCTGGCACATGGTCATTTTGGGCTGTGTTGCTAGTGATTGGATAATTCAGAGGTCTGGGACATGACTATAGATATGGCAACATCTACACAATAAAAAATTAGAGATAATGTCCTGTTTTAAAATGAACACATAGAAAAGCATCTATGAATTATTCACTAGTGTGGTGATTCACAGGTTAAGATTCTGTAGTGCATAAGAAAATTTTATGATATTTAATGTGCTCAGAAATGTAATTACATTTGGGTAGCTGAAAACACACATAATTTTGAAACCACAAGAAGGTGATATTTAAAAAATATTCTTCAAAACAACTGTGAGCACATGTTGAATTGATTGGCATCTGGGTACCAACAGTAGCCATTCTTTGAACAAACCTGGAGAAAGACCTTTATAGGGATAAAAAATTTGGTATAAGAGCACTCACTGATGCTTAAATTTAAGGCAAATGGGAATTCTAAAGCACAAAATATGTCATTAAATGGTACAATAAGCAGCTATCATACTATGTTTTCAAACATTAATTTCATTTATTATGTGATAAAAATGCAGAGGCGAGAACTGTTATGAGGTCAGTGTAGGAAGTGAATTTATCCTTGATATGACCTTCAGATGATAACCTAAGTTTATGCAGTAATATCCTTAAACAGACCTCATTGTATTTTCACATACTTAATGCATGTTAAGGTTTGTGTCTCTGCAGCAGCCTAAGTAGTTCATCAAAGATAATGTCTAGATGTCTCAGTCTGTCAAATGCTGCTTCCTGCTGGTATGAGATGCTAGTCAATACCTCCTACAGAAGCCTAGATCAAACATAGACTTCTAAACAACACCAAAAATCTCAAAGGTATACCAGTGGTTGACTGTGATTGGGTGAGGGAATTAGGGCAAAGCTGTTTAATATATAAAGGGTTTTACTTTAGAGAAATGAAAATGTTTTGGAACTAGATGGAGATAGTAGTGGCATAAATAATTGTGGATGTACTAAATTCCATTGAATTGTTTGCTTTAAAATGGTGAATTTTATGTTATGTAGATTTTAGTTCAATAATTTTTTTAAGAAGTCAAAGGAGACAACCCCACAGAATCTGGGAAGAGTTATGCAAGCAACCAAGACATAAGTAGGATTCTGAAGGCACTCTTTGCATGTTAGAATATTCTAGAATGTACTAGAATGTTGAGCCTCATGGATGCGCAGGCACAGAGAGGACAACCCAGGGGAAAAGACCATGAGGGGCATAAATGCATGAAAAAGGAAATTTAAAAAACTAGGAAACTAGAAGGGACTTTGGAAATTGTAATTACCTTCCACATCACAGCCCAGCAGCTCCATTCTTAGCCCCAGTCCAGCATGAGTGGCTCTCTCAGGGTAGATCCTGATGAATCGTGTGGAAAGAGGTTGAAAAGTCCGTAGCTCAGGTGTATCATAATTACTGTTGCCTTCAAAAGACTGTAATGTATGAAAAACATGTTATTAGGAGACTTCTGTCCAAGATGGAGGTGTAAGTAGACACACCGTACCTCCTCACACAACCAAAAGAAGGACAACAGCAAATTTAAAAGCAAAAAACAACAGAACTGACAGAAAATTGAACTGTATGGCAGTCTGACAACCAAAGAGTTAAAGAAGAAACATTCATTCAGATTAGTAGGAGGGGCAGAGATGGGCAGCCAGGTGGAGAGGACTTGTGGCAAGGTGGCAGCTGGAGTACTGGATGAGGCAGTGGCTGGCAGGAAGGGCAGTCCCACATTCATGTGTAGATAAATCGGGGGGAACAACTGGGGAGTGAGATAGATAGCACAACCCAGGGTTCCAGTGCGGGGAAGTAAAGCCTCAAAGCCTCTGACTGAAAACACCTGGTGGGCTTGAGGTGGCAGTGGGAGAAACTCCAAGCCTCATAGGAGAGTTCGTCGGAGAGACCCACAGGGGCCAATGTACACAAACCCACCCACCTGGGAATAAGAACCAGAAAGGACCAATTTGATAGCCAGGTAAGTGACTGAAAGCCAGCAGAGAGAGAAGCAAGTGGCACTCTTCCCTCTCAGACCCCTCCCCCACATATAGCATCACAAGGCAGTGATGTGGGTTGCCTAGCCCTCGTGAACACCTAAGGCTCTGCCCCTTACTATGTAACAGGTGTGCAGAGATTAAAAAAAATGGCCCAAATGAAAGAACAGATCAAAGCTCCAGAAAAATTACAACTAAATGATGAAGAGATAGCCAACCTATCATATGTACAGTTCAAAACACTGGTTATCAGGATGCTCCAGGAACTCACTGTGTACTTCAACTGCATAAAAAGACCCAGGCAGCAATGAAGGTTGCATTATATGAAATAAAGGAAAATCTACAGGGAACCAACAGTGATGGGAAGGGAACCAGGACTCAAATCAATGGTTTGGATCAGAAGGAAGAAATAAACATCCAACTAGAACAGAATGAAGAAACAAGAATTCAAAAAAATGAGGAGAGGCTTAGGAACCTCTGGGACAACTTTAAACATTCCAACACCTGAATCATAGGGTGACAGGAGGAGAAGAGAAAGAGCAAGAAGTTAAAAACTTATTTGAACAAATAGTAAAAAACTTCCCCAATCTGGCCAAGAAAATAGACTTTCAGGAAGTCCAGGAAGCTCAGAGAGTCTCAAAAAAGTTGGACCCAAGGAGCAACACACCAAGGCACATCATAATTACATGGGTCAAGATTAAAGATAAGGAGAGAATCTTAAAAGCAGCAAGAGAAAAGGAGAGAGTTACCTACAAAGGAGTTGCCATTAGACTATCAGCTGATTTCTCAAAAGAAAACTTGCAGGCCACAATGGGCTGGAAAGAGGTATTTAGAGTCATGAAAGGCAAGGACCTACATGTAAGATTACTCTATGCAGCAAAGCTATAATTTATAATAGAAGGGCAGATAAAGTGCTTCCAAGATAAGGTCTAGTTAAAGGAGTTCATCATCACCCAGGCTTTATGATATGAAATGTTAAAGGAACTTACCTAAGACAAAGAAGATAAAAAATATGAACAGTAAAATGACAACAGACTCACAGCTATTAACAACTGAACCTAAAACAAAAACAAAAACAGCAAACAAGTAGAACAGGAACAGAATCACAGAAATGGAGATCCCATGGAGAGTTATCAGTTGGGGAGTAGGTGGGGTAGAGAGGGGGGAAAAGGTAGAGAGAATAAGTAGCATAAATGGTAGGTAGAAAATAGAAAGGGGAAGGTTAAGAATAGTATAGGAAAAGTAGAAGCCAAAGAACTTATATGTACGATGCATGGACATGAACTAAAGGGGGCGAATGAAGGTGGGAGGGTATGTGCAGAGTGGAGGGGAGTAAGGGGGGGATGGGACAACTGTAATAGCATAATCAATAAAATATATTTTAAAAATTTTTTAAAAAGAAAAATACCAGTTATTACTAAAACCTCCCTTTCAGCAGAAGAGTCTCTCCTCAGGACTCTCAATAGGGTAGAGAACTGGGGCTCATCCTAATACTTCATATATGCTTGATATTTTTTTCATAAATGAAAAATGGAAAAAAACAATTAAAACTCTTCTAAGAAGCAACAGATATCATTTATCAGAAACCAGAGTAATGAGACATATTTTTAAATGATATGATGATGTGCCTGGGAGAAGTGACACTTTTACCACTTCCTTGAGGTGGAGGACTCAGGAAGAGAACTTGCCATTTTTCAGAGCTTATAACAGACAACACGTTTTCAGTAACTACTCCTGTTACAATTCTCTTAAATGAGCAGGTCCTCTAGAAGAAGGGTGAATCTAATTGCTGAAGTAAGAGATAGCAAATTTAATGTAGTACAAATGCTGTTTACTCAAGAACTTGTGTTATTCTAATACCTCAAAATTGCTATTTACTTAAGCAGCTCCACCATTTGTAGATAAAAGACCTTCTTATCTCAGGAATGTAACAAGAGTCCTGTCTGTTAAACGATGTTCTGGTGCCTGGTTGATTGCACCTCTTTGTCAAGTACGTTCCTAACTAACTCACTATGACATCTTTCAGGAGCTAGGCTACCCATTGCCAGTGCTGCTGTTGGATTATTTTATTTTCCTTTTTCACATTGACAGGAAGGTCAAAATCCTTGAGGGGAATCGTAAGCAAATGGAGCAATGACTAGACCTGTTTTCTTCTTCAAAAAATGGATAAGCCTCCCTATATCCTTTTTTTCCAACACCATTGTTAATCCAGTCCAGAATGGGAGAAGGGAAAAGAGTTTAGAAAAATCAGATCGCCTTATCATTGGGAGTGGCCTTTTATATATCAAATATCCTATGATGTTTATTGGTGAAAGGCATTGTTCTAAGTGCTTAAAATATATTAATTCATTTAATCCTCAAGATAAATCCACAAGGTAGATTTTATTATTACACTTCTTTTACAGATAAGCCACAGAAAGGTCAAGCAACCTGCCCACAGCCATAAGGTACTTATGGCAGAGCCAGGATTCACACCTAGGCAGTCTGAGCTGGTGCCCTTCACTGCCACACTATATGATGACTCTGCCCTTAGAAATAATCTAGTCTAATCTCATCATTCTAATAGATGAAAACACTGAGGTCCAGGGAGCCGAGGTCTTTGCCCAACGCCACACATTTAGTTTCATTAATTTTGCTTTAAATGTTTTTCATTTTGAACTATTGAACCTGTTAGATCAAGCTGAGTGGATGGCTAGCCTCAGGAGTGGGAACCACACCCAATAGGTGAGTCATAAAATAGCCAAAAAAGCTAAAATTCAGTGGTGGAAATGTCATGGCAAAACAGGGGACACGTGTAAGAGGAGACAGACAAATTGGATAGGTGGTGACATAACCAGGGTTTTCTGACTTCTAAAAGGAAATTAACTGGTCTTTTCCAACCCAGAAAAACCTTTAGGAACCTCAAAACACATGGCTAACAAAGAACCACTCCTCTCTATTAAGGTTTCCTTCTGTTATTTTCAAGAGTAAATTACCTGTTGGATGAGGTTCTGCACTCTTGAGAGAATTGCAGTTGCTGCCAGTAATTGAGAATCTGACATACACTGTTAGGCCCAATTAAGTGTAATTAGTAAGATACTAATTATACTGTAAATAGCATTACTACACATGCAAGTTCTGTCTCTGTTAACATAGTTTCAATAATCATAGGAGAAAAGCACTTATATCTATGGAATCCCAGACTCATCTCCTAATTTTAATTTAAGTAAAGAATCAGCACACTGTAAATCTGCTAGTGATGAGCTGGGAAGAATGTTAGCAATGAAGAGCTGCATGGAACTGGGCTAATTTTTCTAGCATGAGATCATTTATGAAAAATCTTTGTGTCCTTTTACTAATCATTTTTTAGAAAAAGAGGGCTTTGGATATTTAAATCCTCTATCTGTTCCTGAAAAGTCTAGTTAATTCAAAGACTTTGATATATTTTGTTCACTGTGCACTATTTGAGGGCAGGAAGCAAGGAGAGAGCACAGAGGATTTTAAATCTATCAAAGTGCTGTTTCATTTCATAAAGTTGTACTCATTTTACTGTTACATACGGTGGATTTGGCATCCTGAGGAGGTAACCTTCATTTGTAAGTTTAAACAGAGTATTTTTTGAAATCCTCACCTGAGGACATTTTTTCACTGTTTTTAGAGAGGGAGGGAGAGAAGACGGGAGAGAGAGAAACATTGATATGATAGAGAAACATTAATTGGTTGTCTCCCATATTCCCGGAATTGGGATCAAACCCTCAAACTAGGTATGTGCCCTCACTGGGACTTGAACATGCAACCCTTTGGCTATGGGATGACACTTCAACTGAAAGCCGCATGGGCCAGGGAAATATAGTATGTTTGGGATATCTTTATATAATTTAGAAATATGTGCTGCTTTTAAATTGAAGATTTTACCAGGTTTTTTTTCACTATTAAGATTTTATTTCTGGAAAAGGGCACTTAGGGATAACTGATTAGGCTCTAGATAAACAATTTAGAAGCTTTCATGGTTTAAAATACTATAGGAAGATGATAGTGATTGATAGAATCCTATTTTAGAAATAAAATTGAACACATTCACCCAATCTTGAATGGATATTTTTTATTAACATTGAAAACTGTGTTGGCTTCTTGTGAAACTCTATAAGCAATGTACTACAACAGAGTGATTTACAGACACATGATTAAGTTACAAAGGGAAGCATATGGTGTGTCCTATCCAGAGCATATGGTGATTTGTTTTCTTTCTGCATTAGAACCTAGTACTGAAGAACATGTCATGGCGCACACTGCCATGAGACAGTAGCTCCAGGAAGTTGTTGATTTGCAGTGACACACTGTGATAAAGTCACAGGCTCACTTCTCCTTTAGAGATTGGCTCTTAGGGAGAACTCCAGTTTTCTGTTTATTTCACTTATTCTTTCACCAAAACAAGAGGGGAAGACATAAAAGGGAAAATGAAATGTACACAAGAGAGAGTAGCTGCACACAGATAGTAAAATCTCTGAAAATGTTTTAGAAACCGTAAGTTAATGAGAGGTGAAATGGGAGAGAAATTCTTACACTTACACATCATCCTTTTCAGTGGCTGACTTGCAGCTGGTGGGGGATGGGGCAGTTTCTGCAGAGCCCTGTGTCTGGACAGACTGGGAGCTGACTGCACCGCCCAGCTTTTATTTTTCTACCTGCAATGCATTTTCTTGAGCCACTATATTAAGCCACCTTCCCACACCCACTTAGAATGGAAGTGAGGACATTATTCCCTCCTGTCACTAGAATCTTCTTTTCACAAAAGGAGTAGGTCCTGGGCAAGGTGAGATGGGAAGAATGGAACTAAAAAAATCCAATTGTTTTGGGTGTGAGAAGAATCATTATCTTACTACAATTCCCACACAACATATAAACTGACTATGCTTTTTTACTTATTTTAATCTCAAACCAGTTTCTGAGCCACCCAACATACTGCCTTCCTAGTTCACACTGTGTGCTCAGGAAAGGCAAATAAATTCAACAATCACTCTAAGGAAAGCATAATCACTAAAGAACATCTATTTAGTTAAGAAGTATCATTCCATGTGTTCTGGTGAGTTCTGGAACATTTTCATATTGGAATTCCCTTCTCCTTTCACTGGATGAAGAACCAACTGCATTTTAAAACGTTCCAGTGCATAAAAAAATACAATAGTCAAAGGTAGAAGCAATTGTGTCCATCAGTGAATGAACAGATAAACAAAACATGGTCTCTACAGACAATGAAATATTAGCCTTAAAAAAAAGGAAATTCTGACAACATGGATAAACTTTGAAGGTATTATGATAAATGAAGCAAGCCAGTCACAAAAGGATGAATAAAGGATTAGGCAGACGTAGGTTTACAGTTAGTTGTTCATATGGAAAATGTTCATATGGAAATTATTAATAAACAATAATATAAGAATAAAGTCAGTTTTGCATACTCACAACTGTAAACCTACTTTTACCCTGCCTTGTATTGTATGATTCCACCTACATGAAGTGTCTAGAGGAGTCAAATTCAAAGAGACTGAAAGTAGAATGGTGGTTTTCAGGGACTGGGGAAGATAATAAACATTACTGAATTGTACACCTAAAAAGGGTAAGATGGTAAATTTTATGTTATATGTAGTTTGCCATAATTGAAAATTTTAAAAAAATACACTTAAAGGAGGGAGGGTGACAGAAAGGGAGGGAAAGGGGCTGACTGATACTCATAAATTATAATCTGCTGAAAGATTCTGAGTTCCTGCCCGGTAGCTGCTGTCAGCCCCACTTCTTACCCTCATGGCTGCTCTGTCTCCTGTCTGTGTCCAGCTATTTGCCAATCCTAAGGGAAAGAAAGCTGACCAGCAACATAGTTCTTTTCCATGTTTATCTCAGATCTTACTTTCTGTACCCCAATCCTGTCTGCCCTAGAACTGGGGATCACTGATCTCAGGGCTAAAAGGAAATAAGAAGCCTCACTTCCTCAGGAAAACACTGGAGGTCTTTCAGCTAAGTCCAGGACATGAGGGAGGACTTCCTCCTGGCAATCCCTTCGCTCCCTGACCCTGGATCTTACCTTAGCTTTGCGCTTGCTGTCATCCATAATCATTTTCCAGTCCGAGCCATTGTTGCTGTACCCGATCTTGAACTTCCTCATGGACACCTTGTTTTCCCGGTGCTTTCCCCCCTGAATAATGATGCCCCTCACAATCTTCTCCTCTCCCAGGTCCACTTGGAGCCACTCATTTATATACGGATGAGGAGCAGGTGGCAGTATCCAGCCAGAACGACTGGTCACGAGGCGAATATTTTCAGGCATCCAGTTCCTGTCCCCTTGGTTTGATGCTGTAATCTGGGAGTCAGAAATAAGTCCAGATACCATGCCCAACATTCCAGAGCAAGGATAATCTAGAGGTAGAATGAAATAGATAATGCAAAATGACTTTTCTAGAAGCCTCCTTGCTTAGAAAAAACATGAATCAAAACATTTTCTGTACTCATGCCTATAAATGTTTAAATATCTGAATCTTTTGACATTAGACTCTCCTTACATCATATTAGGATAAAAAAATCTTCAATAAGAACATACATTTCCCTACTTTTTGAGTTTGTCCAAGACAGTTAACAAGATCATAGATCTTTTTATATCTTCTACAGCAGCCCAAGTAGCTTCTGAGTATGAGTATCAATCATTGATTCATTGATTACTGGCTCAAAAACAAAAATGTTCAACGCTTCAGTTATTTTCCTTTCAAAATTCCACATCACAAACAAGGACATGCACAAGAATAAAACCCCATTTTTCTTGGAAACAACTCAATTCTGTATACTATAATCAAAATTTAGCCTAAAATATGTAACCACCTTAGGAGACGTATATCTCATACAATTAAACTATGTCCATGTAATCAGCCAAACCTTAAGAATTAATTACTGAGATACTTTCCACATGAACTGCTATACAGTCCAGATCATGTCATTTCTTTATTCACACATTCCGTGCCTGCTCACATAGGTATTGTGTACTTACTTTCTACCAAGCAAGCCTTCCACAGAATGTCCTTGAAAGGCCTTTCCTCATTTGCCTCTTAAAGATTCTAGAAGCAATTGAAATGAAGGACTTCTTCACTGGGGTTGAGAGAGTGGGGAGGCTTTCTTTCCTTCTGTTCCCTTCATCTGACCCTTCCTACTGTCTGAACTACTCAAAATCTTCATCCATTTTCAAATGCCATGGCATTTAGCCTCATCTCCCACCTGTGGGTGGCTTTCTTTTCCAAAGGTCTTCTCATATATTGATAGCCACATTCAGTTCCTTGGATGACCGCAATTTGCCTCCCCAATTTTAAGTTCTCTGAGGCCATGAACCAAGTCATATTTAAAAATGTTCTATGACTCCTTGTGTCCTGCTTTATTAATGTATTTGCTCAACAAGTCTTTGTTGAGTGAATAAACTCATTGACACATTAAAAAGCAGCTGCCCATTTCCTAAGCACCTTTCCTTGGCTGAGGTCTGAAAACTAACAATAAATTCAATGGGGATTAAGGAAAGATTTACAAAAACTATTTTACTAGGGGATTATGAAATTAAATTGTTAAAAATAGAAATCACATTTTTGGTCAGTGTGGTCACACCTGCCTGATTCAAAACCAGCTTTTATAAAGAAAAACGTTTAGCTGGTAATGAGCACCAGATGTTACCATCTGAAGAAAAACACAATTAACTTGAATATCGAAAGAAGAGCAGAGCCTTTACCAGATCAATGCCCTTCCTCTAATGCAGAGCTGGCCAGGGCATAGTTTACAATCCATAAACCTAGTGAGACCCAACCCCCATCTAGCCAATGTGTCCACAGGGCACACATAGCCATTCCTTCTGTATGTCTGCCTCATCCAAAAAGAGAGATAAAGGGGAACCTTGATTTGCCTTTGACTAAAAACCATGAGATTCTTTCAGCAATGATTGGGAGAAAAAATATATTAGCAATTTAAGGTATATGTGTGATGCTAGGATTGAACTCTACTCTTCACAGTAGCAGGCTGGCTCAGATACACTTCAGCCTGTCTACATATCAAATCCTTTGGAAATAGTGTTGCCAGAGTTAGCAAACAAGGACTCAGACAAAAACAATAAAAAAAGAAACAGGATGTCAACCTAAATTAGAATTTCAGACAAACAATGAATAATTTTTTTAGTATAAATATGTCCCAAATATTGCATGGAGCATACTTATGTGAAAAAATCATCTGTCACTTATCTGTATAAAATTTAATTGGACATTTTATATTTTACCTGGTAACGCAGTTTGCAAATCTTAAAACTCATCCTAGACGGAAAGGAGAGTTAAGTTCCATGATGGTGGACTAAGGGGATTGTTTTCACTTATATTATTTTACAATAAAATCTCTATACTTTAATGGGAAAACGGAGATATACTGATAAGTCAAATACTCAGTCAACCAAATCTGAAAGAATGAGAAGGTAATAGCTGCATTTGATGGAAGAACCTGAATGAGCATAATTTAATCTTTCTTCGATGACTCTGAAAGTGTCTTTGGATGCTGTGGTGCCTGATATCATCACTGAGAACTTTTGATTAACATAGAAACACACTCATGTGTGCAGAATAGTGTTAATACACATCTGGTTAACAAATACAAGTTAACAGAATTTGTAGTATGCCCTCATACATTAAGCAGTAACACTCTAAGATATTTTTACCAATTTCTGTCTTTGCCAACATGATAGAGCCTGCTTTGTCAATCCCCTATAAAGTAGAATGGTTTGCTACAATCTTGTTTATATCTTTACATGGTGACACATCATTACATGCTCTGGACTTTCCAGAATTACAAATTTTCTGAATACAACAATTAGGCTAAAACTTGGGGCTCTGGAGACCTTGGAAATCAAGGTGATGTATTCATGTGGTCACTACTTTTAATTCAAAAGTTTCTTAAAAATCTAGATTGAGTTAGACCTGCCTCCTCAAGAAAAGAGGGTCAAATTTTGAGATACATTACTTGTATCTGATAGCATGGATAAAACTGCAATTCATTCATTCATTAATTTAAAAGTTGGCACATGAAAAAAAAAGTTAGCACATGGAGCACTTCCAGGCATATAGGGCACAACTGAAAACCAGTCCAGGAGGGGCATGTGTTCTCCTTTCATTAGTTTCCATTAGGAGGGGACCATGGCCCCTAAAGGAAAATTTTCTGCTTCTGGTACCAAGAAGAAAACACTGATATTGTTTCACTAGAGTTTCTGTTGCTGGGGCTTATTGTAGGTTCAGTTTACTGAGTACCATGTACTGTTTAATGTACTAGGTACCATTTAGTAAGAACTTACTCTAAACCAGGTGTGTTATATATATTCTTTCACTGAATCCTTATTATAGCTGAATTAATGTTAATCTTACTGACCAGAAAATGAAGATAAGAGGGACTAAATATCTTGCCCATGGTCACGCATTCACTAAGTGGATAGTACAGAGCCAAGCCTGGAGGGCTGTGTGCCTTCTGTCCATGTGACCATCATTATAACATGCTAATCTCTCCAAAAACCTGCTTCAATCAATTATTTGGAGATTGTAGCTCTCTTATTAGAGAGAAAATATATGAAATGAAGTAGGGTTCATGAATAGCAGAGTAGCCCATAAGCCTAAATGCAGTTCTGATTTGGAAACAGAGGCCACGTTCAACAGTTGTGAAATACAGTGCATGCAAAGACATTAGAGTGTGCTGCTACAGACACCTATGTTTAAATAACTAGGGCATTTTTTAAACTATATTCAGTTGATTATGCTATTACAGTTGTCCCACTTTTTTCTCCCTTTATTCCCCTCCGCCCTGCACACTCCTTCCCACTCATCCCCCCCTCCCCCCGCACCTTAGTTCATATCCATGGGTCATACACATAAGTTCTTTGGCTTCTACATTTCTCATAAGATCCTTAACCAACCCCTGTTTATTTTCTACCTACCATGTATGCTTCTTATTCCCTGTACCTTTTTTCCCCTATTCCTCCCTTCCCACTCTCTGCTGATAACCCTCCATGTGATCTCCATTTTTGTGATTCTGTTCCTATTCTACCTGTTTGCTTGGTTCATTTTTCTTTTTTGTTTTTTTTTAGGTTCAGTTGTTCATAGTTGTGAGTTTGATGTCATTTTACTGTTCATAGTTTTGATCTTCTTCTTTGTCTTAGATAAGTCCCTTTAATGTTTCATATAATAAGGGCTGGGTGATGATGAACTCCTTCAACTTGACCTTATCTGGGAAGCACTTTATCTGCCCTTGCTTTCTAAATGAAAGCATTGCTGGATAGAGCAATCTTGGATGTAGGTCCTTGCCTTTCATGACTTTGAATACTTCTTTCCAGCCCCTTCTTGCCTGTCAGGTCTCTTTTGAGAAATCAGCTGATAGTCTAATGGCAACTCCTTTGACTAGGTCATTTAATAATTTTTAAAGATATAATACATTACTTGCCTTCTTTATATGTGAAGACTCATACTCTTAGAATTAACTTTCAGGAAAATCCTTGTGAAAATAAAAATAGAGCATTTGGGTTTAAATAAGTATTTTATTTAACTAAAGGAGAGCCTGGAGATTCAGAGTTCAAACTAACACATTTGAAGTCTTCATAAAGTTTACCTTTTATTTATTTATATTTTTGGTACAGAGACATCAGATTAGGTTAGAATAATAGGCCAGAAATTTCCACCTTGACTTCAAATGGCCTTGTTTCTATAAAGTTATGGGTCCTCTTACATATGTAATGCTCTGAAAATGACTAGAACTTTCTCTAATGAAACTTCTGAGCAAAAATAAAGTCAAGGTTGTATCTTATTTTTCAGTGTCTTTTCCTCCTTCAAAACCCCTTTCACCTAATTCCTGCCTCTAGGACCTTGAACTTCTAAGTCTTAGGTCCTAAAACAATAAACATGGCTGTCTTGAGGATAGAAATAAATAAAATTTTGGTAAAAAATCAGATGTCGGTTTTTACTTTCTAAAATGGATTCTACTTGTTTACAGTATAGTTTTTTTTCTTAGTTCACTCTTTCCCAAATTTCTTATAATTTCATGGAAAATTGTCCAGGTGATTTTTTTCCTTCAAAAGTTGGTATTTTCCTTATCTAAAAATAATTATAATAAAGCAGATAAAAATAAAAACAATAGAATTGGCTTTCATGAAATAAGAAATTAAATACCATAAATATGTATACTAATAGAACATTAAAAGATAGTTCACACACTTTTAAAAATTGTTCACTTTTAATTACTTTTTGGTGAATCAGTGACTGATTCTGTTTTGAACCTTTAAATTTACTCTAATGGTTACATTGTACTGCTCTTTTTAAAATGAAAAGATTACAATGTATTTATTTGAATGAAAGGGAATTCTAACATGGCTGCTATTTCCTTCAGAATCCAAAGTGCATGAGTAGTAACAGCAGTACTGATTGCCACAGAAATATGAGTATAAGAGGACCATTCTTTCCCCTCCAGCTCTGTTCTGACCTGGCTGAACTTTTTTTTAGCTCCTTAGTCTCTCAGTACTGCATCTTCTTCATCTCTCAAATGGGTATAACCCACATACTTATAGCAAATTTAAAAGAGACTTTAAAGTCTTATTAATGTCAGAAGAAACAAACTAAAAAACTGGAAACATTGACAAACTGATTTCTAATATTAGTATATTCATTCATCCAACAAAACATAGCTAGATATTGAGACAGCAGCCAAGAGAAAGTTGTCAGGATAGTTAGTGATTAGAAATTCTCACAAGTTAAACTTCTTAACTATAGTTCATGAGGCCACCTCTAGAATTTGAAATTTAAAAGATGAAGCATGTAGAGAACATTCCTTACAATGGTTATTTATTATAAATCTACTAAGTACCTGTCAGTGTGCTTCGTACCCTGGAGACAGGGATAAAGGGCATGACACTTGCCTTCGTGGAGCTTACGGTGTAGCAAAAAGGCACCAGTTCACAAATCCTTACCACATGCCTGCCTGTGCTAGGTGCTTTATACCCACGAGCTAATCCATTATCATCACAGCCCTGTGATGATGGCTGTGAAGTAACGATGATGACTGTGTTCCAGGTGAGAAAACTAAGGCTTTGTAAGGTGACAAATTGCCCAAAGAAACAAGCTAGTAAATACAAGTGGAATTTAAACTCAGATGTGCCTAATCCAAAGCATATGATCTTAACTATCAAATGACAATGACCACATATATACAAAATGACTCTCCCCATATTCAGAAGTTGATATAAATCAAAACTAGGTATCTCCAAGCAGGAGCTTACCTGTTATCTTGCAGCCATATACTTCAAACCTCAGAGATATGCCATTTTCCCAAGTCAGAGGTTTGATTCGGACAAATCGAGTTAGCAGAGGTTTCGGGAAAACTCCAAACACAACATCCGTGGGGTTGGTGTTTCCCTGAAAGACCTATATGGAAAAAGGAAGAGCCCTTTAATAATAGACTTGTTGGATTGAAAACAAATCTACAAATATGTTTTTGTAAATGCTTATAAAATTATTTATAATTTCAGCATTGTCTATCCAGGTTGAGGTGGTGTTAATAAGTCACCATGTTATTTTTCCAAATGATGGCAATCAGAAAGAATCATGTCTAATATAGAATATTTTCACATTGGCTAGAGCCTCCAAAAGCACTGTTACAAGGATAATATTTGTTAAAGAATACACACTATTATCTTAAAAAGTGGGTGATAACTAAATTTATCATAAAGACTAACAAAATGCTATAGACATTTGATGGGAACTCTTATTATTTTACTTTCCCAGGAACCCCCACAAGTTCTGCTTTTTGAATTCAGTGTAGGGTCTGGCTTTTAAAAAAATTCTAGGGTGTGTTCCAAGCTTTAGCACAAGGTCAAGTAAGTGGCTTTCTCCCTTCCAACTCCATTTCTTGATGGAAGATCTTCTCCCTGACATTAATTAATCCGGTAATCTTTCTGGGTTATTGGCAAAATTACATTTTAGTGGTCCAAATCAAAGCTGAGTTATAAATGATATGTACTTAGAAATCATCTTTTCCAGGGCTTCTGCTTCTAGTTTTCAAAGGAGTCATTTTATTCTAAGAAAGATGAGGCACGTCATTGCAGGTAGTGAGTGCTCATCATGAATCGTCTCCCACAAGGATTTGCCAGGGCCTGGGCCTGGGCCACAGCCACTTTCTCGAGCAGTGGAGATGGTTTGCCATTGTGAATATCCTGCTGGTAGACCTGCCTGAGATGAAACTGAAAGCCTCCATTTTCCTGGACTTTACTTTTGCCTGGATGGAGGATGATCAGTATAAAAGTAACATGTCTCAGTAACGTGGTGTGCCAGGCCAGCCTCCTCCTCCTGGACTGTGTAACTAGAGAAATTACTGGGTTCATCAGAGGTATGGAGATTCCTTTCCATCTTCCCAGGTAAGTTTGCAGAAGAGAACCACAGTTTCTCAAGGTTTGCTCTTCCCCTGGCAGAAAGGGCTTATAAAAGTCAAGATGCTGTTTTTACTTCATTTAGCTTAAATGGCCAACACAATCGAATGGGTCACATGCTTTACCAAGTTGGCTGTGAGCCTGATCCCTCATTCAGAGATGACTTAATATCATAATTTATCTAGGCTGTGATGAACTTCAGATTTCTTTCATACCTCAACATCCCTCTCTGGGAAGCAATTTGTGTGGGAGCACTTTTGTATGACAAAGAATAATGGGTCACTGCCAGGAAGGGTAGAGTCCCAAACTGTAGTGCTTAAAGGGTTAACAAGCATACCCAAAGGAGAGCCCGAGAGCCCAGCAGTCTGTTAGGGCACAGCATGCTCCAACCTTTGACTCACACCAGGGGATTTTATGTTTGCTGAAAGTCAGGTAAGGACATGCCTTCCATTCACATAGAGAGGACTGCTGGGGGGTGTGGCTGGTCCCAAGCTGTTGTGGCTGAGGAAAGCAGGAAAGAGGGGAGCAGGCAGTGGCTGAAAGGCCCCACAGTACATAGAAAGGCAGGTGGCCAACAATTACTAGACTACATGTGGATGTTTGGGTTTCACTGAATTCAATGGAAGTGCTCAGAAGAGATGCCAGGTTTTTATCTTTGCTGGATCTTTCATTATTCCTTCTGCCTCCCAATCTGAAAGCTCTGTGTGTGCCAGGGTTCTCCTGACAGTGGACAACCCCTTGCTCTGCCTTCAGAGAACCAAAGTGTGTTTCTGATACCCCTTTCAGGCCAAGTGAACAACAGACAGAGACAATGGCTGCAGAGAAGGTCTTGGAGAAGCAGCATTCATTTCCTTAAAGAAATGGCCTCAAGGTCTGGGGTCAGTTCTCCCCATTCTCTCTGGATTCTCTTGTTGTGGTGTGTCCTTGGCATTAGTGAGGTTTTTTGTTTGTTTGTTTTGGTTCATTTGTTTGAAATTAAAACATGTCTTCAAAAAACTACTCCAAAACAAAAATAAGCCATGAAACTCAGGGTCAAATTGACTTGCTTAACCACCACAAATGTTGACTAGGACAGTTTTTCTTCCCCAGATAGAAGACTGGTTCTCTGTCCTCACAGGCTAGATGGTGGCCTTGAACTTGCATGTCCACAGAGCTTTCCTTCCAAAGAGCAGCTGCACACCTATATCTGCTTTAGTCTTGCCTCCTAACAAGAGAGAGGGCTTTGCAGTAAATCAAAGGAAAGTAATAGTTCTCTCACTTCACACCCGGGAAGCTTTTCTCAGCTCCTGAGCCAGCAGAAGTCAGGCTGTGAACACTTGAGAGAGATAAGGACATGAACCTGACCGCTTCTCAAACCCAGGACTTCAACTCACATGGATCTTCACTAACATCCTTATCAACTCTCTACATTGCTCAGCCTCTGGGGTAATCTTTTAATTTTGGGGAAACAGTGAATGTGAGTTCTCAGAAATCTTTTGATTATTAAACAGAGCAAGTATAACTTCAATAACACAGCCAGGCTGAGAAAAAACACCTCAGTGTTTTAGGGCAGAGCTCCTAGAAGCAGGGCATGGTTGTGTGCCTCCTTGGTTAAAGCAATGAGGAGGTGGTGTGGATATGATCTAAGTGAACATGGTGGACTGATTAGCTTAGTTCTATGTATTCCACAGAAGCAGCAAAACACACTAGTAAATTAGTTTGTGAGCCACAGAGGGTAGATGCAAAAAGACTTTTCTAAAACTAGTGTGTTACAGAGAGGAAGAAAGAATGAATCCATGAAAGAGAATGGAGAAGCACAGAGAGTGTGTGTGTGGGTGGGGAGTAACTCCTAAGACTCTAAGAGGACAGTGTCCTGTGCACGGTCCTTGTCCCTATGGGAGGTGTGAAGTGATTCTAATGTCTGACACTGACAATGAATTGGCTTTTGGCTTCTGGATCTGGGAATATGAGACACCTTGGTCAGATTTAAACCTCTAATTGCACTTTTCATGTTAAAATGATTGAAAAATAAACCAGAAAGGCCAGACAGAGAGCTCCCAAACAAACTAATACAATTGATCACCCATTTCAAAGTCTGAATTGGTGGAAGGGGTGGTAGCCAAACTTACAACAGGCCTATTTCCTTCTTTGATGGTGATCCAGTCTTCCCCATTGGAGCTGATGTCTATTCTGTAAGTGCTGACGTAGTATTTCTTCTTGGTTTCCTTTGAAATGGCCCCCTGGGTCCCAACAGCAGTGACAAAGCGCAGAAATCCTAAGTCCACCTGCAAGACAGTACTTATGTGGTCAACTGTCCATCCCTGCATTGCCCTTACCAGGAGCATATTTCCATGCTCCATGGTATAGTTTCCACCTACCTGGGATCAGTAGATTCCAATTATTTCCATCTGGCATTAACCACCCATAAGTCCCCATCCCATTCCTTCTAACAAAAGGCAGATATTAGAAGACAACAGTTGCCCTAGGCTGGCAATTACCAGGAGGAGAAGATTCTCCTTGCTGTGATCAAGATTGCTTGAAACTGGGTTCAATGTCATGTCATTATATTTTTCTAAGAGATTAACAATGCACATAGCAATCCAAATAGCACATCAATATATGTCATTTTACAAATAGAAAATCAAGACAAACAAGATAAACTCAGATGTTGGATACTGGAGAGGCCGGGACTAAAACTCAAGTCCAACATGGTCCTATTCCCATCACTCTTCAATACCCCACCTCCTTCCAAAAAGAATGCAGACTAAAACAATACTGACTTTGAAAGCAATGTGAGTACTGTGGTTTGGGAAATGGGCCCTAGATTTGTAATCTGGAATGGAGAAGGGAGGAGGAGTGCAAAATGAGGATTGTTGTTTCATAAATTTGAATTTCAGATAAACAACAAATATTTTTAGTATAAGTATGTCCCATACAACTTTTGGGACCTACCATAACTGGGTCATTGCTTACTTGAAATACAAATTTAGCTGGGTATTCTGTATGTTACCTGGCAACCTTAAAACTAACTCATTGAAGATAAATAATCAGGTGATTTTTAGTTGTTGCAAAAACTCTGATTTCCTAATGTTTCAATTGGAAAGTTAATGGGTACTCTGCAACTGTTTTCAAATGCTTTCAGAACACTTAGTGTGTTATTTACTGTCCACTGAGTCATGCCCAGTGCCATATCTGCTTTCAAGTTGAAGGGCTCTTAAAATCTTGATATCCAAGGGAGTATGGAGCAAAGCTATTTAAATAAACTCTTCCTGTCAAACTTACAAATGACTCTTCAGCCTGAAAATGATTAAATTCCCAAGAGTGCATATTTAGCTTAGACTGATTTGAAATAACTCTATAACTTTATTCCCTGGCTGTCCTATTCCTGCTTTTTAAACTTTGTTTTTAGAATAAAATTTACTTACCAAGTAGGAAAGAAGTTAACTGGTTGTTAACTAGAGAATTCTAAGCACTAGAAACAGCTGAATTAAAAGGAGCAATTGATTGAAATTTAGGTAGCCAACACAGGAAGCACGCAGTCTCAGATAAGAAGTCCTCCAAAGTATGTGCATGAATCACTCATAAAAAGAAATGTGTTTTTTTTTCAATCACAGTGAAATGCATTAGCAACCCTCCTTTGTAATTGCATAAAGTTTCCTGCTGTGCTATATAAAACTCTGCAGATTCTCTTATTTACCACAATGGAATACTTGACATTTCATTTAATTTTCCTTCCTAACATTACTGCCATTGGATTTAGTATGGATGAATGACAACCTCACAAAATGATTAGAGCTGGGGATCATTGCAGTTAAAATTAGAAGGTTCCCAGAACTCTAACAATCAGCCTCACCAGCACTGTGGGAACTCACTGGCAATGCTGGGGATATTCTTTTAAGTCGTTTCTCCCTCGGTACCTAAGGGGAATGCCCTAACAGAGACCCTCCCGTACCTGAGGTTTGGAAGGAGACACATAGCCTTGGGCCTCAGAGGTACCATGGCTCACACTGCAGGTGTTTGTGTCAGGAGAGTCAGGACTACATGCCTGGGTGCAGACCTGTTTCACAGGTGAAGCCCTCTCTGCTAATCATGACATTAGCCTCATTTCTTTTTAGTCTCACCTGCTGCATGTATCTCCCAGACCCATTAAAATATTATTCCTATCACCAGAGAAGCCTTCGCTGCCTGTGTGCCTGGATATGTAAAGTTCTCTTGACTTAACGATTTCCTTTTTTTTTTTTTACTACGAGTGACATTTTTTTTCTTTTTGGTCTGGTAAGCACAGTAAGTCACTTGTCACCCTAGAATATGAAGTGCATAGCTCATGTCTCCACCACTGAGTCCATCCTGTTGTGTTTCTGCTCTACCGCCATCTAGACTTTTATGGTTTCTTTTAGGGAATATATGTGTTTCTATATAGAAAAGTAATAGATGGCCACTGAAAATTCAAAAGATGCAGAAAAGGTTAGAGAATAAAATAAAATCTCCATAAGACCACCATTAGGAAATAACCACTGATAGATAACAGCCTTCCAGATTTTGTTTCCTTATGCTAAATGTATGTGAGTATTACCTGTATACTTTGTTATGAAAATGTGATCATTTTACCTCTGGGTTTGATAAGCTGCTTACTTTTATGGATATATTTCCAAGCCACAATATCTTCTTACATTACTACTTTCGATGGCTTTATGGTTTGCCATGGTATGGTTGTAGCATAATCCATTTAATCAGGGTGCTACCCATGAACAGCGTTACTCCACTCAACCGACACTCATTCAGTGGACACTTAATCCTGCTCATCTGCTAAACTCTGTATTAAGTGTTGGGGATAGCAAAAGCAGTAAGAGTGTGGGGAGCACAAACACATGATTGCAGAACAGGGCAATTTGCTGCAGCATAGAAGAAGGAATAAGCCCTTTTCCAGAGATTGGAGCTGGGGGACTAGAGATATTTCAGCTGACTTCAGTGTGTATTATACAATGGATACACAGTAGGAGCTTGCAAGTGAGCACAGAGGGAAAAAATGTTCCAGGGAGATGGAAGAGCAGGAGGTGCAGGGCAAGAAGGAAATAAATGAATCAATTGGCAAACACTAAACAACCTACCACGTTTCTCTCACCTCTGTAGACATTCATCAAGAAATATATTGCTGTCTAAAGATTATTGCGCTCTAGTCATTTTAAAGCCAAAATAATTAGTCATGAAAATCATTCAAGATAAGCCAAGACCATCCTCTTGGTGGTTTAGGTTTTTGAATTATGATGAGCTCTCAACAATCTCACATTCTAATAGACAAGATTGATGACTCAAGACAGGCAGCTGGAAAGACAAAGATACAATGGAGAGCAGTTCTAGACAACACCTCCCTCTGTGTTTGAGGGTTCATTGTCCTAACAATACTTCCTTTCTTTCCATAAAATTTCAGACACACAAAACCCATAATTAAATAAGCTTCTTTCCTTAAATCCAATCAGTTATGGTCCAATCAGTGTTTTCTTATTTTGAAAGAATATCATTGTTTCACAGCTGCTTTATTTTTAATTAGGAGATGGATGTGGTTTCATATCTTAGTTTTCTGTACTTCTGTTCACCATTAAGAGTAATGGTAAGGGCCCTGGCTGGTGTGGCTCAGTGAACTGAGCACTGGCCTGGGAATCAAAGGGTTGTGGGTTTAATTTCCAGTAAAGGCACATGCCTGGGTTGCGGACCAGGTCCCCAGTAGGGGGTGCGTGACAGGCAACCACACACTGATGTTTCTCTCCCCTCCTTCCCTTCCTCTCTCTCTAAAAATAAATAAGTAAAAATCTTTAAAAAATTAAAAAAATGAGTAATGGTAAGGGAATGCGATGATGGGAGTGAGTGTACACAGACCTGTACATCAAATGCATTCATTAAAATTGTTGAATGTTTCACTCCCTGTGTGTGACAAACATCTGGTACTTATCTGATGGTATGTTAATTATTTTGCAGAAGTTAATCAAACTCCCCTTGAGTTTTAGTGGCCACTCTTTGAGTTAGATTATGTAGCACCAATAAAAGAAATGACCTAATATGACATCCTGTGTCCAATATAAAATTTCAATACTGCTGGTAGAATGTCTACCCGCATCTTACTTTCACTAAAAAGAAGACATCTCCACACACAAAAAGAAGATATCGCTAGACGTCAGATACAGAAGAGAAAAGCCCACATTTTATTTTGGGAGGGAAGTGCACTAATAGAAGAAAATAGCTGTCCTCACCTAATTCTAGGGAGCAGAAGAGAGTGTCCCAGCAGCTTCTTTGGGTGAGGACACCCACAGTGGGGGTTATAACCATGCTCTTGACTTACTCATTGTTGTGAGTTGTCTACAGGTAGAATTCACATGTGCTTATAAGGCCATGACATTGCCTCAGTAAAGACAGGAAATACATTTCCCAGATAAAGAGAAGCCAGGAGAGGCACAGGTTTTACTGGGAACCACTTGAGGAAAAAGCCTTCTCTTCAGCATTGTGTAGCAAATCATGTAGCAAACCTTTGCAAACTGTTGTTTAGGCACTAGCATGCAGCCTCTGAGCCAAGATATGAATATTGTTGCTTCTTATCATAATACATAAACACCTATTGGTAATGTCATACTGTAGAAAGCCTCATTTATAAAATTAATATCTGTGTTGCTCAGTAAAATACTGCCCATTGAGCTAGACTGGCAAGGGAGTGGTTACCAGCTTTTAACATTCTCGAGGCAGGTTAATGCAAAAGCCTGAAAAAATAAAGGACAAAGAACTGAGATCTGATTAAAAACAGGAAAAATATTTCTTGGTAGGGGGACTGTGTCAGATTTTTTCAGTGTCTCTGATAACTCGAAGAGCTGTTAAATTCATCACTAGACTCTACAAGCTAAAGAAAATATTTTTTGAGCAATTGTCCCATTTCCTTAGATAACACATGTTTTCTGACCAGCATGAGCATTTTAACCAATGCTGTCCTGGCATCAGTGGGCTGAATTCACAGCACCTGATCATTATGTTGTTTAACTTAGATCTTGGACTCTGTTTTTCAATTTTATTTTTCAATTACAGCTTATAGTCAATATTATTTTGTATTAGCCTTAGTCTTAAACTATTTATAGTTACCAATCAAAATATAACCATTTTATATTCAGTGACATATTATCTTTTCTTGTATTTTTCACTATTACTATACTACATAGAAAAAATACTGATAGCCAAAGGTAACTATTCTTATTAATAGGAAATTCATAGAGCAACACCTCTGTATCAGGCATTTTATTAAGGGCTAAATTTACATACACTATTTCTTTCAATTCTCATAACAATCATACAAGGAAAGTTTTATGGACAAACAACTGAGTAAAAAAAGTGATGTGTGCACCTCACTCAGAGCCACATAACTCACCAGGACTTCCCCCAGACAAAATTTGTAGCCCATGCATGAGTCTTTACAACTCTTGCTGTTCCCCAATTCATATTGTAAATGCAGAAATTATAAAAAGATAATTTAGAATTTTTTAATAATCAATTATTAAATCTCATAGTTATTCTTTTTGGAAATTAAATATTTTTATAAAATTATAAAGAATAAGAAATCGTTTATGATTACTTTCAGTATTAGTTTAAAATGTACACTGGCTATCACAAAGCAAAACTTTGCAAATGATTCAGTTATGCTGCAGAAAAACAAGATAGAAGTAATGAAACATTTTTAGCAAAAGATAGTGAGGAGACATTTACAATGTTGATAAATAATTAAAATACTCAAGTACAAGAAAAGTGCAATTCAAGAAGAATCTCACCAATTTCCTTTTCTAGTTTTAATTGCATGACTTAATCTTTCTTTCCATAATTAAATTACAGGGAAGCATTTTCCTGGGGGGAAACAAAATCCTGATTGCAACAAACCCTATCCTGATAGTAAAGCAGTCCCGAGTGAATGAACAGATGAATTTTCCTGTCAGAATACAGGAGCCCACCAGCTAGAATAACAGTAGATAAGGCTGGAACAGATGCAGTGGAAAGAAAGGCCTGCTTCCCTGACTGCCACAGTGCTGACAGCAGAAGAATGACAAGGAGAGGGACAAGAAAAATGAAGTCTTCAAACAAGAGCTGACCTTCATCTTTCTGGCTAATAAAAGAAGACAGTGGGTGCATGGGCTTAGCTGTGTCTGGATGCATGGCACATTATCTCACTCTCATGTTAACTCTTTTTGCATAAATTAGAAGCAACTAATTAAAAAAGAAATATTTAATTCTGATATGTTCTTTGAACTGGAGTTCCATCTGGTTCTGTTTGAATAGTAAAATCTGCTGTAGTTGTTAAAATTGGCAAGCAGCATTGGCAGAAAGAAACAAAAGGGACTCCATATAGCAAGTTAATACTACAAGCATTTCAATTAGAGATACTTCCAGAATCCACGCTATTCAAATCGCTCCAATATGGAAACCACACAGATCAAATGTGAAGGAGAATGCTGCTCTGGATGGAGATGCCACCTCTGGTCTCCCATGTCCTCTGTGTGATGGACACAGCACTAGGCTTGCGAGCAGTACGAGGGGCTGTGGCACCCCTGAAAATGCTCAGCTCTATTTATGAAACATATTTAAGACACATATTAGCAGAGTGTCTTCACATATTCTGTGCAAAACTCAAGGATTTTTTCCTTCCATATTTTCTAGATCGGATACAATTATGTTTAGAAAAATTAGATAAATATTCCATTTCAATTCCTCTCTTATAAGAAACTTGTAAAATCTGGACATCAAGACACACTATATTCTGATGACAAAGGAGGAGAAAATGAAATAGTATTAGGATTCCTGCAGACTCTGGGATACTGGCAATCAGCATCTAAGGTGATTTAAAAGTACCATGCAGAATTAAGGGGGAAAAAAGATTAAATGTCTGTGCTTTACAAGAGATTGTTTTACATTTTTAATATATACACCAAAGTGTGAACTCATTTCTTCTTTAAAATGAAGTCTTTTGCTTCAATACCATATTAACATGCAGATGGACACCTCAAAACCCTTTAATTGCTTTGTCAAAAAGATGACATTTACATGGCCCCCTCTTCCAACTAAAATATATAGGAGCTATTTCTGGGCAGTAAAAGACTTAATACTTTTAATTAACATTTTTTAAATTCTTATTTGTAAGTTGCATTAAATTTAAAACCTGAGCCTAATCCTTTGATCTGGAAGGGGAGCAAGTACTCAGAACAGAACAAGTAATCCCTAGAAACTTGGTTAAAAATTTAACTTAAAATTAATTGGAACTTCTTAAGAAAGAAAAATAAGTACACTACAGCTTTAAAAACATTGTAACAGCCTCAAATATTATCAATCTTGTCATGTCTCCTAGGAGAGTCTTAGTATATGCTCTTGTGAGATGGGTTTTATCAGGAAAGACTTAGTGAGCTTCTCCTGAGTGGACAGCACAGGCTGGCACAGGCTGTCCTGACACAACTCTTGGTTCCATCTGCTACTTGTTCATATGCAATACCCATGAAAGCTAGAAAAGTTCTCCTATTAGAGGACCTCAAGGCTAGGGCTTGTGTGTGATATGCAGGCATGTGCAAGCTGGCTGGTCCAGTGACAGTGTCCCAGATGACTGAAGGGATATGATTCCAGATATCACATGAAAACAAGCAGGGTGTGTGTACACATCTCTGGCTCCTGACTTCTGTCTCTGCCAAAACAAAGAGGGTCCAGTAATGGGAGAATGGATAAAAAATGATCTGGATTAAAATAATTTTAAGACTCAATAGCAAAATGTATTATCTGCACATAATTTCAGTCGAACTGTGTTATGTAAATAAAGGATTTATTATTGTTGTTGTTTTAAAAAAACATTTTGGGGCAAACAGTAAACTAATAGAGTGAGTTAGGGTGCATGATCACACAGATGTGTCTTAAAGCCCAAATGTTGTTTTTCACACATTGTAGATGTGTGAAATTAAACTGGAGGACAATAAATGTCCAGATAAAAACGTTTAATCCATTAAATTCAACACATTTATTGTATGCCAGGTTCTGGAAGCAAGTAAGACTATCAGGAAATAATGATAATATAAGACTGAAAGTAAAAAGTGCTGCCATGCCAATAGACCAGGCATTTTGGAATTTAGAAGTAAGGACAATTATTTGTGGAAGAAGAAAAGGCTTTGTGGAAAAGAGGTCATTTGAATCATTCAAAATGAACCTCATAGGATAAGATAATACTCTGCTGGGGAAGGGACCGGGGTTGATAAGCTAAAGGCAGAAGAAACAGGAAAAAAAAAACCCTACCCAACTGCCTACATTTCAAAATGTGATCAATACTTTCCTTCTATCTAATATCTTTTGGTAAAATTCATTTTGAGAGCAAAGAAAGTATCCTCCACACACCCACCCCTACTACTACACTTCAGCATTTGTGGAGGCCTTCATGTCCAGGCCAGGAAGTGCTTGATCAGTGATGGACAATGGAATCTTACTGCTAACTAAACTGACTCATGACAGCACACTGCACTGCACTGCTATGGAAATTCCACTGGAATGTGAGCTTTCACTGCCTCAGGGATCCATGCTTTCCTGGGAATGAGCCCCAGACCTCAATTTGCCTGAGTCAGACTCCTCTCTAGAGCCTAATGCCACACTTTGTGGTCCTATCCTATGATTATACCTACATTTAAAATAAAACATTTCAGCGAAATGGCATAAAAACTGGGTGATGTTTTTTCCAGGGATTCACACTGCTGTTGAAATCATACCATTTTCTCCTCAAACCTTTAATAATGAGAGGACAATGAGTTCAGAACATGATCTTGTAATGGTGGTATTTTTGTTTCTAATACCCGTTGCACTGTGGAGAGACGTTGGTGACTGGCAGTTATTCATTTGTAACAAAAAAGTACTAGACACTTGGGTGAAAGAAAGGGAAGGTTACCAGATCCCTGGCCTCTATTCAGTGAGGGAAAAAGCCAAGTAAACAATAAATCTCAATACAAACTGCATAAAAAAATACTTTCTGAATTCTAATGAATTCTAGGACTACAGGGAAAAAATTGGAGTGATGTGGGCAGCATGTGGTGGCAAAAGAGCAGAGGCCCCAGGACTACCTCTGAGGCTTTGACATTAAAGGGTGACCTGGACAATGTTACACAAGTAAATTAGCCATTCCAAGCCCCAGTCTCCTTCTCTCTCCAACAAAGTACCAATGCTTAGCCTATTTAGTTACATCTTACAGTTGTTATGAAGATCATAATGCATTTGTATACACATTCATCGTAAGAATGTGAATCTAATATATTTTTTTCTTAGTCATTTGGATAATTGGAGTGTGTGTGTGTGTGTGTAGTTTTGCCTTTAGTTCCTAGATTATAACTCCTTTGAAAGAGAGACAAAATCTTCTTTAACTTTAAATTCACCTAGCTCCACATAGTAGCCCATAATTCTTAGCAGATGCTAAATGTTTGTTGAATTTAAATTTAATGCTAGGTCAGTCCAGTATTGCTGGAAAGAGCTGAAATTTCTTTCTTCCAAACAAAAGCTAAATACCCATCATAAAATTCAATGTTAAAGTGTTTGGGCAAATAACATACTCTAATGTTAGGAATGTAATTATTCTTATCTTGCTGTTTATAACCACAAATATTATAACTACTCATAAAATTTCCAGTCCTTTGAAAAGTTCACTGCTTAAATCTAGACTCAGCTAAATGATGAGCTTCATTGGCTAGGTCTATGCCATATGAAACATTCTTTTTCATTTATTTCTCAAATAACCTCTTATTAACTTAGTAAGTGTCCCTTCTCCTAGAAGTTACCCCAAAGGGTAGCAGGGCTTAACTCATTTCTTCCTTTATGTCTATTATGCTCTCAAATACCTACTCAAACCTATTCTCAATTTTTTTACTTTAAAGCTAAGTTATTTGCAAGCATGATGTCCATCCTCAGGATGTTTACATATCTACTATCTTAGATTGTTCCCCTAAACCTTCCTGTACTGAAAAAGTTACATCAAAATTTCACCACCTAACCACAGGTTTCCATGGTTTTACTTAATTAACATGTGATCTCTATAAGATGTTGGAATGATAGCTTTATGTGGCTACGAAATGACTGCAGATTTCAGTCCTTTTGTGACCCTTCTCTTTCTCTGTCTCCTGGTCTGTCAGAAGCAGTCCCACAAGAAGCACTGGAGCTGGCCCTGCACTGAGTGACAGTGACCTCAGTGACCTCGACAGTGACCTCACCTCAGACTGGACACAAATCTTTCCAGTCTAGCAGCAGTTTGAAGAGTTTTTAAACCTAAAAGACCAAGCACATATTAAAAAGCACCTCAGGTAAGGTACGTTTCTGTTGCAAAAGCTGTGGTTTTATGCTACCCACGTAGCTTTATCTGTAGTATTTGAAAGATTCTGAAATGACTCAAGATAAACACACATTTGTACTCAAATAGCATTTGTCTATCCCAGCACAAAGAAAACAACTTGTTTATTATTAGATTTGCAGTAAGTCATGTCTTAATTTTTCCTTCTCCTTAAAGGTTGGTTTCAAAAACAAATGTAAGAATGAATTTCTGGAAACTGAAGATTTGCAGATGGGGTGATGGTCTAAATCAGTCTCTTGGACTATAAATTCTGATTGAACCCTTTTATACCAATTTCCCAGGTATTTCCCAGTGATTTAGGTGGGCCTCTTATGTCAATGAGAGTTTCTTGTGCTAATGCAGAGTCTGGAAGTACAGGTGTCCAAAAAAACTCCTCTACTTGGCATTAAGAATTCTGCAAGGAGCTGATGGGATTATGGAGATTAAGGTCAGTCACTTGCTTAAGGTTATCAAGAGTGCTGTCCCAGAGACAAGAGAGAAAAGACAGGCTGCCTTGGTACAGCTGCTCATCAGAAATGGTGTGTAAATGGTCTCTGAAGGGATAGCAATTATTGCTGAGAACGGATAAAATGAACTTCAAGATTTGATGTTTGGTCAACAGTGTTTTCCCTGTTGGAAGCTAACCAGTCAGCCAAATAGTGTATACTGATTCTTTTTTGAGAATTGTTTATAAAGGAGGTGGGGAAAGCTTGAAATTAAGCATTTGCAAAGTTACTCTCTAAGAGAATCATCTGTAAGTACAACTGATATTCTTTAGTTTTGGCCTGAGCAAAGGCCAGACCATGGCAGGAGAAAAGCTAGAATGATGGCAACTCCATGGATGGTGGTGAAAAGTGAACATGAGGAAGGAAAAAATATTACAAAGGATCAGTGACTTCCAGGCTCCTTCTGGAAGACAGGGACAAGGCAGGTGCTCTGAAGACATGCTGCTTTGCTAACCAAATGCAGTCAGTAGACAGAAATGTGAATTCTTTTCATGTTCTGAAAACAAATCTAGCTATATGTATTTCATTCACTTCTGCCTGGGTTGTACAATGAGAAAAATGGACCTGCATGAGACCACTTTAATCTACAGGAGAACAAGCACACATGTTACACTGGACACAACGTGGTATATTCCTCCCCTGGTACTGGCCAAAGTCCCTGACATAATGGAAGCTGTGATTTGCATTTATCCACTGGGACCATTCTTAACACATGGTGGGCACATCTATTTCAGCCATATAATTTGGAGGTGATAAGAGGTGAAATGTTTTCCTGGTGACATGGCACACTCAGTTGTGTGTGTGGGTTTAGGGGGGATATTCTTCGTAGGAAACATAGAGCTCTGACAGAAGCTTTCCTTCCATGTGACCAGAGCCATAAAGTTTTCAGAGCAGTAAGAGTCCTATCATGCTGTCACTATACTTTTAGATGTAAAGTTAAGGATGAGAGCATAGCCCTTTATATGGTTTTAATAAAATTGCCAGCATTTAAAAAGAAATAGAATGAACTGGTTCTTCATCTTTTTAAATTACTTTTGATAAAAGATTTTAATTGAGATGAATTTTATATGAAACACATGAATATTCTAAATATATGTTCATGTAAACCCTTCTGGAAATGGAAAAGTTCTTAGACTAAGGGAACTATATTACTGCATTATAAAAGTTGGTAATCCAAGGTGAATTTCAGTAAATGTAAAGTTGAACCCCAAATTATCTATTCCTGCCCCCTTTCCTTTTTGTCCTACTCCCCTAAAGGTACAAAGTGTCCAGAGAGAGATCATGTAAGAGACTTTCCGTATTTGTCTCAATAAAAGAAAGTCATTTATACATTAGTGGTTGATTTAGAGGAACGGTTATGTTAAATGAACAAAGGCTTTAACTGCTTTTTCTTTACATGGTAAATGGTTGCTGAAATAATGAATTCTTTCCATCTTGGTATTGGAACTTTCTAAACAAATAACAGTATCCTTAAAAATGAATGCAATATTATTTAGAAACATAAGTTAAAGCTACAGAAATAGTATAATATATGTGCTATAGAATATTGCTGATCAACAGTCACAATGACTAGTCTGGGTGTTTAAAGTAATGTTTGAAAAACAAGGCAAGTAAAATTCTACATGTTATATCTTCATTTTTTAAGATTGTGAGCTTAAAAAAACCTTTTTCTGTGAGTTCTGGGTACCTCTTGTAATAGCAAACACATTTTCTTCAGCATTTCACATGATTTGCTAATGTCTTCTTTACCATGAGTGTTTCCCTCTGGAAAGTTTCTATTTCACTTCTATACCCTCAAGCTGAAGGCTGTGTCCAGTTCCTTGGTGCTCGGTAGCCATTAGTCTGTGCCTCTCCCTGGATCTAGATCTCAGTCTTTCTCATTCTTCAAGGTGAGCTTTATTGGCTTTAGACCTAAATAAACATACCTGGTCTCTGAGGTAGAAGATAACTGTGAGGAGTTCCTCTATGCAGTTGGATACCTGGGACTTCTTTGCCCCTCACCTTTCTGCATTACTTATGGCCTGTAACATGCTCAGAATTAAACATGGCTTTTGTCTTCTTAAAGAAAGAAAAAAAAGTGGATGTTGGGAGGACTTGAAGGTATGGATGCCCAAGCCTTGCAGGTATTTCCTTCAAAGATTGGACAGACATGCAAGATGAATGGATTGGGCCTACCCTCATCTCCAAGCTTGGGGCTGGGCTGCACTCCCTGGAGCACCTGCACAAAGGAACTGCAGGAAGTTGGCTTGCTAGTGAAGCTTCTGTGTGAAATCCTGAAGTAAGTTTCACAGGGAAGCCAACCTAAACAATTACTTGATCTAAGCAAAGAAACTCTTTAATGAATTACATTTTTTTTACTATGTGCCACCTCACATGATTATTTAGTAGTATTTAAATAAATTTCAGCTATTCTCCATAAATGTATAATTTCATGTAGGCAAGCCCAGGGTACCATCTGATAGAGTAAATTTATTTTTAATAGAATCATAGAATCTTAAATGCTTAAAAAGATTTCAGAAATGGTCTGGGCCAATCACCCATTATCCCCTGAGGGATTTTATCAATAGCACTCTCAGGCTTGCTGAAAGAATGAAAGACCAGATTTATTTCTTTGCTAAATCCAGAAAATGTAGTTATAAGTTTAAAACATTAGAATCATAAGAGAAATAAAACTTTAGTAAAATTAGCCCTGGCTGGTGTGGCTCAGTGGATTGAGTGCCAGTCTGTGAACGAAAGGGTCACCAGTTCAATTCCCAGTCAGGGCACATGCTTGGGTTGCGGGCCAATTCCCCAGTAGGGGGTGCACAAGAGGCAGCCACACATTGCTGTTTCTCATCCTCTCTTTCTCCTTCCCTTCCCCTCTCTCTAAAAATAAATAAATAAATTCTTAAAAAGACTTTCATAAAATTAATACTTCATTCTTCTGAAGGAAAGCAATTAGAAGGATGCCACAAATCCATTTTAACCTCTTGAGGTAAGGGTTGAACAAAAATGGCACAAGTCACCTGCACAAGTACATACATGATTATTCTGAGTCATAATGTGCAATTAGCCTCAAGTACTTACTCTGTAGTTGGAAATATAAAAACATAATGCATTTTATTACTATTGGAAATTATAGGGCATTTTTAATTTAATCTACTTTCCTCTATCTGAACAGAGACTTGAATGAAACCTGAAGGCTAGGGAGTGAGATGGAGAAAGGAAGTGTGTGTGTGTGGGGTGTGTGTGTGTGTGTGTTTTGGGTGATCATCCAAAATTGTTATTTTGATTTGGATAAAAGTTGCCATTTTGATAAGAAGCTTTCAAATGGTGCATTAAATGAGGAATATACCAGGGCATATAATATTGATGAGCATCAGGCTTCAGAATTTCCAGGGTCCACCTTTTCACCACTGGAGGAGGTTGCTGTGGATGTGCTAGAGAAGTTTCAAACTGTTGGTTCTGCCAGTTCTGTAGAACACACTTTTTTTTTTGCTCTGGGGCTTTTAAATTACAATATGAAAGTTATTTAAAGCTTAGGAGTTTGCGTTACATTACACGCTACATAAACATAGCCATTGCTCCTAAATGTGAACATTAATGCACTCTGTAAAGGTACAATTATTACCGCTGGGACAGAAATCAACAAACCCCACCAAAGACATTTCTTACAACTGCTATCATAAAGTCTATACATGTTATGGATTTCATTAACATTTTACTCCCTGAGGATTCCCAATTGCACAATAACAGAAGTTCTTTAAATTTTAAATACCACAGACAGGAACAGCATTTCACCCAAAACAGATGTGAGACCATCAACCTTGGCTTTTTATTGGTCTGTGGATATGAGACTGTTTGGTAATTGATAGCTCTTAATGTGTTGTTGTTTAGATTACAGAATTGGAGTCTTAATAGTATTTTTCCCATGAAAAGATAAGTTAATAAGCAATAGACAGACTTTTCAAACATAGTTCCTTACTCTTGATTATATTTGAAGTTAAAAAAAAACACCTTTGATTTGAACACTTCAAAAAAACTCAAACAGACAAAGGTCAGTGACACACAATGTCCAGGTGTGGAGAAGTTCATTTCCATCTTATTTTTCCTAAATCTTGTCAATGATGACTTGTGATTTTTGTCCCTGGGTTTCCTTTTCTTAGTTTTATCCTTATCTGTGCATTTGGAGACCCAGTGTACAGTATTCTAAAATAATGTCTGTATTTATTTGGCTAAAAATAGTTCACTTTTAAAAACTAAAAATAGTGAACCTGAAGATAAATAAGCAAAGAAGTTTATGAGGCTATTTTCCTGCATAAGGTAAACAGGTGAATTTGTATATTTTGGAAAACAAAAGAGCTACAGTTCTGTTCAAATATCTATGATAAGCAGTTGAAAAGGAACAAAAGCAGACAAACAACCAGTTACTTTTAATTTCAAAATGCTGATTAAACTATTTTAAAAATGACTTGACCAGGGTTTGGGGCATCTTCTACACCCTTGCTTTTTACTGGGGGGTTGATTTTACCTCCAATAGGACTTTCAGCAACATCTGGAGACACTGTTGATTGTCACAGTGGAGACATGTGTGAGTGTGTGTGTGTGTGTGTGTGTGTCTGTGTTAATGGCTTCTAGTGGGGGGAGGCTAGGGATACTACTAAACATCCTACAATGCACAGGACAGGCCCCCAACAAATAAATATAATTCAAAATGTCAGTATCATCCAGGCTGAGGAACTCTGCTTCTGACATAGTCCAACCATTTGTTTAAGTTAAAGCTTCTACAGTGAGTGTTCAAATTAATAGACATCATTTACCAATAAACAACTAAGTAGAACTATGCTGGGATTTCAGTGTTCTTGCTTGGTCTTCAGGAAATCATCTTTTTTCAAAAAGGATCCAAATCCATTTGTACATATTGTTGCAGTTAAATAGTAGCAAAGAAGTGAGAGAAAGGACACTAAAATACTAGTCCAGATTCAGCCATTAACTAGCTACATGATCTTGCACATCACTTAACCTCTGAACATATGCAAAATAAGGAATTTATACAAAATGATGTTTTCATCTGTTGTTAGTCTTATTCCTACTCTACATGTCCTAGAAAGAAAAAAATTCTAGTGTGTAACTATGAATGTTGGCTACAAATAGACACTGGCATAAAACATTAAGAAGCCCAAGCTATAAGCAAAATGAAATGTGCATACTATGAAAATTAATTTGTTTTTCAGTGTAATTTTTCCTAAAATGTGGTTCTTTTAATATTGTCTTTTCAGTGATGCTTCATCATAAAAATCTAAGAGGTTTCTTTAAATGTCATACATTTTCTTTAGGATGGGTTGACATGAAATACCCTTGTACTAATTAATAAAATCATTTGGCTAATTTATAAAACTGAACTAAGTGGTCAATTCAGTTTTTGACAAAAATCATCTTGATATTTTCTATATGAGCAAACAACCAGTTATAAATGTTTAAATAATTCTGTTACATGTGCTTTTTTTTCCCCCAAGTCATATCCTCCTTAAGGAAAAAAAAAAACCTCTGAATTTAATCCATTCTTATATATATTTCCTTCTAATCACTTCCAGTAATATGGAAAGGAAAGGTACCAGAGAAAGCATTAGGAAAATCTCCCCAGGAGACAGCAACTGGGAACATGGGACTCCTGGGTGGAAAGCTAGTCATAGAATAGAGACCTATGATGCAGGAAGGGTAGGATGCAAAGTGTTCATTTTATGTAGGAAATAGAAGTCAGTACAGAATAAGGGCAAGAGAACCAAAGGCTCACCTGGGGAATTTTTTTAAAGCAAATCATCTCTCTTCCAGATCAATGTTTTAGCTAAATTAGCAAGTTAGTTTCAGTTCCAATAAACAAGCGGCAGCATGCCAGTGTGCACGCACACACACACACACACACACACTCACAAACTCACACACAGAGAACACCTGGGAAATAAACATTCAATTGAACAGCTGTATTTTCCCTAAATTTTCCAACATTATATAAATATTTTATTTTTAAAATAATAACATAGTTTTCTTTTTATTTTCTTTTTATTTTTTATTTTAATCATTGTTCAAGTAGAGGTTTCTGCCCTTTACTCCCATTCCAGCCCACCCACCCATCCCTCCCCACCTCCCTCCCATTTCCACCCCCTACTAGTTTTTGTCCATGTGTCCTTTATATTTGTTTCTGTAAACCCTTCCCATTATCCCCTGAAATTCCCTCTTCTCTCCTCTCTGGTCACTGTCAGCCTGTCCTCTATTTCAGTGTCTTTAACCATATTTTGCTTGTTTCTTTGTTTTGTTGTTTAGTTTCTTGTTAAAGGTGAGATCATATGGTATTTGTCTTTCACTGCTTGGCTTATTTCTCTTAGCATAATGCGTTCCAGCTCCATTCATGCTGTTGAAAAGGGTAGGAGCTCCTTCTTTCTTTCTGCTGCATAGAATTCCATTGTGTAGAGGCACCATGGTTTTTTGGTCCATTCATTTACTGATGGGCACTTAGGTTGTTTCCGGCACTTAGCTATTGTAAACTGTGCTGCTATGAACATTGGGGTGCACAGTTCTTTTGCATTGGTGTTTCAGGGTTCTTAGGATACAGTGGAATTGCTGGGCCACATAAGTTTTGGGTATAAGTTTTGGGTAATACTTCCCTCTCAGGACTACCTTAGCTGTGTCACATGTTTTGGGTTGTTGTGAGTTCATTTTTATTTGTTTCCAGAAACCTTTTGATTTCTTCCCTAATTTCATTCTTGATCCATTCATTGTTTAATAGCATGCTATTCAATCTCCATGATTTTGAGTGTTTTGGGTTTTTTTCCCTTGGGGTTGGTTTCTAGTTTCAGTCCCTTGTGATCCGAGAAGATGCTTGGTATGATTTCAATTTTCTTGAAATTGTTGAGGCTTATTTTGTGTCCTATCATGTGGTCTATCTTTGAAAATTTTCCATGTGCATTTGAAAAGAATGTGTATTTAGCTTCTTTGGATGGAGGGCTCTGTATATATCAGTTAAGTCCATTTTATCTAGGGCATTGTTCAATACCTCAATATCTTTGTTGATATTTTGTTTGGATTATCTGTCCATTTTTGACAGTGGGGTGTTAAAATCCCCTACTATAATTGTGTTGCAGTCAATATCTTTCCTGAAGTCCTTTAAGATTTTCTTTATGTATTTGGGTGCTCCTATGTTGGGTGCATATTTACAATGTTTATGTCTTCTTGGTGGATTCTTCCCTTGAGTATTATGAAGTGACCTTCTTGGTCTCTCTTTATGGCTCTTTTGTGGAAGTCTGTTTTGTCTGATATGAGTATTGCTACCCCAGTTTTTTTTCCTCTCCTTTTATTTGGAAAATTTGTTTCCAGCCCCTCACTTTCAGCCTGTGTAGGTCTTTTGTTCTGAGATGGGTCTCTTGTAGGCAGCATATGTGTGTTCATGCTTTCTTACCCATTCAACTATTCTATGTCTTTTGATTGGATCATTTAATCCATTTACGTTTAAGGTTATTATTGATAGGTACTTATTCATTGCCATTTACGTACATGTGTCCCCCCCCCCTTTTCCTTCCTTTCCTTAAAGCAGGCCCTTTAGCATCTCTTGCAGAGCTGGTTTGGTGAAGGTGTATTCTTTTAGACTTCTTTTGTCTAGAAAGCTTTTTATTTGGCCTTCTATCCTGATTGAGAGCCTTGCTGGGTAAAGTAGCCTTGGTTGCAGACCTCTGGTTCTCATTACTTGGAATATTTCTTGCCATTCTCTTCTGGCTTGGAGTGTTTCCATTGAGTGTCAGCCACTAGCCTTATTGGGGCTCCCTTGTATGTTACTTCCTGTTTCTCCCTTGCTGCCTTTAAGATTCTCTCTTTGTCTTGAAATTTTGCCATTTTAATTCTGATGTGTCTTGAGGTGGGCCTCCTTGAGTTCTTCTTGATTGGAACTCTCTGTGTTTCCCAGGTTTGTGTGACTTTTTCTCTCATCAAATTAGGGAAGTTTTCCATCATTACTTCTCAAATAGGTTTTATATCCCTTGCTCTTCTTCTTCTCCTTCCAGTATCCTTATTATACAGATATTATTATGTTTCATATTGTCTTGCATTTCTCTTAATTCCTCTTCATTCTTTCTGAGCCTCTTTTCCTTTTATTGCTCTTTATGGGTGTTTTTTTCTATTTTGTCCTCCAATTCACTGATCCAATCTTTTGTTTCATCAATCCTGCTTTTCCTTCCTCTTACTGTGTTCTTCAGTTCAGAAATTGTATTCTTCATTTCCTCTTGGCCCTTGTTGAGAGTTTCTATTTCCTTTTTCATGTTGATGTAGTTTGCAGCAAGTTCATTGTAGCTATTCTGTAGTTTCTGGTAGCTCATTGTGAGCTCATTGAGCTTCCTGATAATCATTTCTTGAACTCAATATCTGATAGTTGAGATGCCTCTATTTCATTTAGCATTCTTTGTGAGACTTTCTCCTTTCCCTTCATTTGGGGATTGTTTCTTTGTCTTTTCACTGTTTGTAAGACTCTTCTTGTTAGCCTCTGTTTCTTAAATTGATCTGTTTTAGTTCCCTGGGTTTATGGTGTGAACTTCTGTGTAGAATACCTGTGAGATTCAATGGTTCAGTCTCCTTCAGGTATCCTGGTGTTCACAGCTTCCCCCTACTCTTTTTTTGTGATCAGTTGGAGGAGTGAGGCAAAAATGGTTTAAGATAGCAAGACAGTATTCTATGGTATTTACAGTAGCAGCCAGTAGAGAAGAGATAGGAGATCCTTTGGCTATATATAGTGTTAACCTTGATCTTCCACCCCACTAGCCACGTTTTAGAAAGGATGGAAAGAAGATATGACTCTTATTGGGGAGGAAAGGATTGTGAGTTGGATCTAGAAAGCAGTGAGGCTGTGGGAGGTCAGATTCTGAGGTAGGGTGAGAGTAAGGAATAGTAAATAGGTGTAGTGGGTAAGAGAATAGAGTTAACCACTACAATAGTAGAGTTCGGGAAACTGTGAAGTGGGCTGAGATCTGGGAGGGGTGTTCTGTAGTATTTACAATTGTATGGAATAGGTCTTATTTACAGTAATATTAGAGCAACAATCATATGACAGAATCTATGAGATCTAGATAAAAAGAATAGGGAGTATAGGCTCTTGAGTAGTGTACTAATGGAACACAAATGAAGGACAGTAAATTAGCAATACTCTATGAATGAGATAACAGAGGAAACCTATCAAACGATACAGTATAACCAGCCAAGCAAAGAAGACTATACAGAAGGAAGAGGAATACCAAAATACTATTAAAGTAAAAAATGTAAGAGTAATGAAAAAAACATAATACAAATTTGCAGTAACTTGCAGGTTCAAAAAAAAAAAAAAGGAAAAAAAGTAGAAGATGGAATGAAGAAGAGCTAAATTTAGAAAGGAAGGAAGAACACTAGGATGAAAGGAAGAGAAGCATAAGGAGTTGAGATATAAAAATAATACGAATTAAAAAATAAGTTACTTAAAAAAAGATAAAATCAAACAATCAAACAATAACAACAACAACAATAAAAACCTCTTGTTGGTTTCCAACTGGTCAAACCAATTTTTCTGGTCTTACTGGCTACAGCAGGCTGAGGGGCGATTGGAATGCTTTTCTCCCTTCCCAGTCAGAACTCAGTCTCTCGCATAGTGTCCCCGGGGCTAGCCGCTTGCTCTCCCCAGGGCCGGTCTGGTGTCTCTCCACAGGGCCCTGGGTATGGGTCTGGGTGCTCCCAAGCATGCTCTCCGAGCTCACTGCCATGGGCTCCCAGGCTTCGGGATCCCGCAGAGCACCCGAGTGTTTTCCGGGTTTACGGTTTAAGCTCCGGGGATCCCCAAGGGGCGCATACTTCCCCTGAGTTCACCTCCTCGGGCTCCAGGATCCTGCAAGTGCCCATGCCTTTTCTGTGTTCAGGGCTGTGGGATCTGAGTTTCCACAAAGACACACTATCTCCGGGTTGGGGGTGCGGGCGCATGGCCAGGCCACCCTTGGTTGAACAGGCTGGGACACACTCTTCCCAGGGCTATGTGTGGGTGCTCGCAGCCCCTGTGAGATTGTCTCTCAGTCCTCACTCCCCTCTCTGTGCCTTCAAGCAAGGAGCCCTTCCCCAGGGCTGCTCAATCCTCCTTTTGCCAGCGAGGGAGCGGTTGACACAGCTCTCTCCCAAGTGCCTTGAGGCAGACCCAGGAGCACTGGGCCTGGGGGCTGCAACATCCCTGGTCCTCGCGCTGATCCCTGGGCCCTTATTATCCTGAAGCAGTCTCCTTACTGTCTGGTTTTTCAATGTCCACTATAATTTTTGATGTCCTATTATCATAAATGTTGTGATGTTGTTGGCCCCTTGCTCTATTCCTCCATAGATCGGTTAGTTTCTCTCCCATGAATAGGGAGAAGTGGAATCTGCTCCCTCCTACCACACTGCCATCTTCCTCTCTCTAAATAATTACATAGTTCTCAAGTGTATAATGTGTTGTGGATTTACCACCCCAAGTCAAGTCTCCTGTCACTATTTTTCTTTTGCCCTCTCCTACCTCCCCAAACCCCTTTCCCTTTAGCAATCATCATTCTCTTGTCTATGAGGTTCTTTTTTTTCTGGTTAATACCGTCATCTTTTTCACCCAGTCTTCCAACCCTCTCCCCTACCCTCTCAACATTATATTTTACACATGTCATTCCAAATGTGAGTAACCCAGTGGACTATTTCTGTCAGTTCTCTAGTTACACATGCATAAAGTATAATTTTATTGCAATTTCAGCAATTTACTAATGCTCTGAGCGAGATAATGCATACAGCACAGTGTCTGGTTTATAAGCACAGAGTTTACAATCAGGATAACCTGGCTCAATATATGTTCTAAATTAGTCAATTTAGGAGATGAAACCAATTTTTAATATAGCATTACAGATTATAAACTTGATGGAAACTAATAATTATATGAAAATTCAAAAACTACTTCATAGAAGATATCCACTCTATACTCAACACATTAATATGAGAGAAAAAAGACTTGTCCAGAAAGCTGAGAAGAAAAAAATTATATATGAATCTTATTAAAATAAATGACATTAAAGCCTTAAGGTAAATTACTTCAGTTTCTTCCTTCAATTTTAGGAGATAATTTACTTTAAGGATAAAAACAAGGGCCTGAAATAAATTCTTCTATTTGAATAAGCATCACTCAGTTCTCTGACCTAAAATTTGCTAAAAACATGTAATAATACTGTGTCAGAGGCAATACTTCCAAGAATTCATGAATTGTTTAATTCCATTTGACACTTCAAGGACATTGAGTAAGACCTTTCTTAGCTCCTGAAATCAAACCAATGCCTTCAAATTATCTTTTGTCTCCGATCTCAGAAAGTCATAACTGATCATTTAATTTTGGAATCACGACAGAGCCACTTTAGAAGTTGCTGGTGGCAGCAACTCACAGCCCTGGATTGATGTGGGGGAACCCATGAATAGTCAACTTCAGAGGACCTCCTGCACTGAAGGAGAGGCCCTGGGCTTGGGGGTTAGGAAACTTGCTGTGTGAATAACAGTTCCTTCTGTGACCTGTGAGGCCTGAAAACCTCACATGGCTTTGTCGCTTTTGACTGTATAGTTGGCATGAGAGTATCTGCACAGCTTACTTCACATGATTGGCCTTAAGAGCTATGCAAACACCAGCTGCACCCTGGGCCTTGTCAGACTGACTACAGTGGTGATTCCCAGCTTCTGTCTGCTGTCAGATGTCTCAGTGCCTCCTGCTTCCCTCCCTGGTTTGTGGAAGGAAGCCCACTTCAGTTGTGTAAGACCGATTTTTCCCACCATGGACATCTCTTTACCAAGTCAGGATTCTATGAATTGTTTAACCTCTCTGGGCCTCATGAAGATGCAAATAAAAATCTGTGGTCTAGTTAATTTATACTCTAAGACTAAAATGGAATGTGTATGCAAAAATGCATTTAATAAGGAAAAATGCTATAAAACCCCCTAGGTTTTATTATTAGAACATGTCTTCCTACCTATTGCGACAGCATGGATGGAACTGGAGACTATTATGCTAAACAAAATAAGCCAATCAGTGAAAGACAAATACCATATGAGCTCACTTCCATAAGAGGAATCTAATGAACAAAATAAACTAATGGGCAAAATTGAACCGGGGGCACAGAAACACAGAACAGACTCTCAGCTAGCTGTAAGAGAGGAGTGGGGAGGTGGGGACTGACTGAAAGGAGGTAAAGGGATTAGTCAAAGAACATAAATGAAGGACCCAAGGTCATGGACAACAGTGATGGGACTGATTATGGAATTGGAGAGTGGGCTGGATGGAGGGGGAGACAAAAGGGGGAAAAGTGGGTCAACTGTAATAGCATAAACAATAAAATATCTAAAAAACCCTCAAAACATGCCTTACACTTAATTTGAAAATCCACCAAGCAAACTAAATGCCTCAGATTTGACCACTTCTACATGTTGAACTTTAATGAGGGCACCTACTCTCTTTGACACTCTACTGAGTGCCCAGAACTGAGTGTGTGTGTATGTGCTGTGGTGGGTGTGTTTTGATTCACATCAGCCCACCTCCTTGTCACACTAAGGACTTTTGTTACTAGTGTCTGCTTTCAAAGGTCCTTCCATTGGAAAACATGGAAATACTACGCAAGAGAAATACATAGGAGGCAAAAGGGAAACAAGCTTCCTGACAAAGTTAGCACTAGCTCCTGTCTTCTGGAACTTTTCTTTTCCTCATACCTCAGAGTAAACATGTGCACTCAAACATGTAGTGGAGATAGAAGGCACCCTTGGGTCAGGGACTGCTGTATTCTAACAGCTACAGACTCATCTCAGAGGGCTCCTCCTTCTGTGTGATAAATGTGTAATGAGGCTGATTTACCAAACCAAGCAGGATGTGGTTTAGAAGTCAACTGCTTCCTGGTCTCCTGCAGTAAGTGAAGGCATAAATCATCTAATACCAATTTTTTCCCACAAAATACAATGCCCTCAAATTTGTAGAAGAGCAGAGTGCAGGTTGAATTGGCTTGTCAAGTAATTCTATATCAGAAGTCATTGAACGGTGTGGTAATTGATTAGTGCCTGGTGCCATTTTTATTTCTTTGGATTAGCAAAACTCATATTCCATCCAGCCATGATGTCTCTTGCCTTTTTTCTTTTTGTCTCCTGGCATTTTAATCAGGGAAAAGTCACAGTTGTTTTGAGGAAAGTGCTCCCAAGAGCTTTAATTAAAGCTGGAAGGATAAATCTGTTTGTAGTGTGGAGAACACTATCATTAATAAAACACTAAAATAATTAATGAATTAAATTCTGCTTTGTGTGTGCATAGCTACATTTAGGATCTCTGAGAACATGTCTCCTAAATGCACGGGTTTGCTATGCACTTATTTGCAGAGATAAAAAAACAAAACTGAGACTGTGTTTCTCCAAGATTCATAGCATTACAAATGGCTAGAGTTGAAATGGAGAAGGTAACATTACCTTAATTTTGTAGAAGAAGAAACTCAGTTTTAATAAGCTTAATGGCTTGGGTTCTAATGATGTGTTTGAAAATTAAGGTTTTTTAATAGCACCACTGATAGCCTGAGTCTCCTCTTTGAATCCTTGAGTGTTCAACCAAAAATAAAAACAAGATTAAATTAATAATAAGAAGCAGTTCTAGGACACAGAACAGAATGAATACTTTGAAAAAATGGGCAAATTTCATGGTGTGATTCAATCTGCCATTGACAATTAAGAGGTTTCAGCCACTCAGGATATGAAGGGGCCTTTGGAGCAGGATATGACCACGTGCAGACCTATGAGTCAAGACTTCCCTTTGTGCTGCTTCTCACTAAACCTTGCTTCTTGTTTTTAAGCTTTCTGGCAGACTACAGACCTCACAGGAAGCACCACTGTGAACATTCACATCGACGGTTAATGGTGCATTGTTTCTTTTGTGTCACTCAGTAATTTCCTAGAGAAAACAATGGGAACCGAAGACTGTTCCTGTCTTAAAGAAAAGTCAGTTTCCAATATTGCCTTATTAATTTAACACATGCAAGTGTTTTTTCTTGTTGCTACAGCAACATGTTTGTGGGACATATTTGATGCAAAATGAGAAAGAGCTCAAAAAAGAAAACAGGTGCCATCCGCACACTGATGTGCACAGACACAGAAATGTCCATGAGCCACTATTCCTGTGATAGGGTATGTGCCTAATGCCTGCTGTCCAATTATGCTGTATTTCGGTAATCTGCAAAGCAACCATCCAATAAAAAAACAAGGAACTAACCACTTCCATGTAGTTTCTGAAAAGCTGAAAACACATAAAATTATTCATAATTATGTATTGGGTGGATGTTAGATGCTTCCAATTTGTACACAGATACAACAAGCATGTAAATGAGCCCCCTGAAGGAGGCTCCTAAAGGAGGAGAAGTTCATTTTGCATCAAGGTGAACAGATGCCAAGCTTCTCTGACATTCACCTTCTTGGGTGATGAAGGAGCAAGGCCCCTGCATCCCAGGCTTAGAGGGAGTAAGCACCCAAGTCATGTTGGCATGTGCCTTCTCAGTGGTAGGAAAGTATAGCAGAAGGGAGCGATGCTTCACCAGATCCACTTGAATGCATAAGGACAGTAATGAATGATAAAGATACAGCATGCCAACTAGTAAAGAAGCTGGTGCTAGAGTCCCACAGACCCTGCTTCCAAGCCCAGCCACTAATTGTGACCTAAGGCAGTTATTAATTTCTCCAAACCTCAGTGTTCTCATTTTTAAAATGAAGATAATTGTATCTTCTTTGCAGATTGCTGGATTAAATAAAAATATGCCAAGTATTCATCAAGATTTGGCCACATAGTAAGTACTCAATAAATGGTAACTACTCTATGAATGGCACAATTGTTAACTGTGTCTACATCTCTTCCCTCTAGCACATGTCAAAGCGCTGCTCTTGGATGTATAATGTGGCTGTGGGATGTGCTTTGGCAATAAAATGTGGGTGGAAGTGCTCTTTCTGAAGGAACTCAAGAACCAAAGTGTTCTGCTATATTCTCTCTTCTTCTGTCTTGGTGACAGGCAGCATTTCAGATGATAGCCACTCCCTTGTGTGGGTCCTGCTATGAGGAAATATAGAGCAGCCCTTGACTGACTAGAGGTGGAAGGTAGCATGAGAAAGAAAGAAACCTTTTTGTTTGGTTACTTCACTTATCCTGACCATGCTTTCATGGAAGAGAAGGAACAAATGAGATTTTTTTCTTCTGGGGTGATCTCAAATTATGTCTAACTCCTGAGAATGATGTAAATCCTGTCTTGTTGAAAAATGCTTTGCGACAGCCCCTTTTGTCTCCGTGTTTCTACAGATTGGCCTCACATGGAAGAATTACTACAGGTGCAATTTCAGACCTTGCAAGACCACTGCCCCTAAATTATTGAGAGCTCTCCACATTATTGAGAATAGGGCTACATTACCATACAAACACGCTTAGCATTGCAAAACATAAGCTTTCCTCTAGAGGCACATCTGTCAACCACACAGAACTGCTTGTTGGTTTGGGATGCGGAAAAACAAGTTACCAAGAAATATTTTGACACAGGCAAATTCATTTCATTTCTGACATAATTTAGAGTGTATTCAGCAGTTCCAAGGTAAAAATCTCATCTTGTCTCACCCTCTAGACATTTCTCAGCATTATCATTTAGAGGTTAGCATGAGTTCAGTTTCCTGTAATAGGCCATTTCACTTTAAGTGTATGTTAAACTAATATTGACCTTTCCAAAGTAAAACAAAATTTGGTATTTTGTTATCAAAAGACTGAAGCAGCAATAAATGTGGAAAGTAGGGGATTAATCATCTTGGTTTTTTCTTGCCTAGAAGTCTCTCTGGGAATTAGTCATTTATATATATTTAGCAATGAATGTAAGACAGGCAGGCTCTGCTTACTCTCCTCAGAAGGAAGCCTGGATCCTTTAGCAAATAACTGTATAATTTGCCCACAGTTTAGCCTACTCAGCTGATATGTGTGTTTCATTTGACAGTGTGTGAAAAAGTCAAGAATGCACACATCAGGCCTTGGGTGGGAGTATCCATACATCAAGGTTGGGCAAGTTGAGGATTGGGAGTGGTGTTGGAATTAACTCCAGAGAAGGGTGAAGCATGGGGGTATTGGTGGGAGGAGGAGAGTCTGTGGGGAATATAAGGGTCATGGCAGACAAGGGAATGCCAGAGCAAAGTGAGGAAAGCAAAAACAATTTCACTAATAAGAAAACATTTATATGTGCATTTCATATGTGTACGTGTAAACATAATCCACAGAGACCAGCAGCCTCAAATAAACTGCTTCCTGGATCTATGTGGGAAAGTAAACTTCAATCCATTTCTTCCCTTCTTCTACAAGAATAAACAAATAAAAAACTCTATACTTGGAAAGAATTATTTCATGCAAGTCTATAAATAGGTTTACTATATTTCATCAAGGAAATAAACATCTGTTGAAGTAGGAAGCATATTAATAAAAAAATGTGCAATTTTTGGGAAAAATCAGATCTTTCAGTATTACCAAAGTAAGACATCTGTGCTCAAATTCTGTAAAGAACCATATGTAAGTATCTGAGAAGACATGTGGATTTTCAGGGGTATTGCCTGGGCCTCCTTTGCTTTGATGGTGTGCTATTGTGACACAATGATGCCACAGAGTCACTCATTGCCCATTGGCCTTCTTTCCTCAACTGAAGGCATTTGGCAGTCATTGCGTTTTTTCAACAGCTTTTTTAGATGACCCAAATCATCTCCCACCCTGAATGTGTCTGGTCTCATGCAACATACCTGTATCCACTCTCGGAAGGAATCTTCTCCAGGGGTCCACCCATTCTCTGGGTAGTTCAGGCGGGAGCGTTCTGAGGACCAGTTGGTGCTATACTGGGAAGAAGCTGTGATGTGGTCAGAATGAATCTCTCCTGATTCCATGCCCAGAGCTTCCATACATTTGAAATCTGAAGGGGGGAAAAATGGCCCAAAGTCATTAAAGCACAGGGCATCTATGTTTCTTTTTTTAATCTGGCAGACTAAAAAGTTCATATTCTATTCACACAAAGTTTTACGAAAGATGACAGCAAGGGACTTATGAAAACATAGCACTAATACATGTATTTTCATGGCAATAATTTTTATTTCTGTTTTGTTTGTTCCTTTATTTTGTTTTATAGAGTCCACATATAAGTGAAATCATATGGTCTTTTTCTATTTCACTTACAGTATAATATCCTCTAGATCTACCCATGCTGTCTCAAATGGCAAGATTTCATTATTTTTTATGACTGAATAATATTCCATTGTATGAGGTCTGTCCAGAATGTATCCAGCCATGCAATATGAAAAATAGAGACATTTATTGAAGAAGATACAAGAAACATTGTACATATGACAATGAAGCCTCAGTCCTCTTCAAAGTAGGCACCTTGGGCCCTGGCTGGCATAGCTCAGTGAATTAAGTGCGGACTGAAAACCAAAGGGTTGCTGGTTTGATTCCCAGTCAGGGCACAGGCCTGGGTTGTGGGCCAGGTCCCCAGTGGGGGCCATGTGAGAGGCAACCACACATTGATGTTTCTCTCCCTCTCTTTCTTCCTCCCTTCCCCTCTCTAAAAATAAATAAATAAAATCTTTAAACAAAGTAGGTACCTTGGGACCTCACGCAGTTCTCCCAGTTGCCATCAGCTCCCCTGTTGTATTTTCCCGAATCGCATCAACCATCTCAAATCTCTTCCCTTTCAAAGGTGATTATAGTTTTGGGAAAAGCCAGAAGTTATAGGGTGCCAAATTGGGGTTGTAGAGGGACTGAGTCACCTGCGTGATTTGATGTTTCACCAAAACCTCTACAGGAGATGTGATGCATGAGTGGGTGCATCGTCATGATGAAGCTGACAATCACCAGTTGCCCATAGCTGAGGCCTTTTGAGTCATCTGAATAGTTTCCATGGAGGAATGTTCATGCTTAATGCAAAACCTGATGCAGATACTTTGCTCTTCTCGTTCAGTCATTTTGAATGAGAAGGCAACATAGTACACATGCTCACTCAATGGTGTCCACCACCCTCACTGACTAGTACAGTGAGGTTGTCATTGTTCATGCATGCAAATTCCAGTCCTCTCTCCTTCGCTGCCAGGTTATACAGATGCTGCTCAAACTATTCTCATTAACAATGGCTGGACTTTTTCTGGGCAGACCTCATATATATGTACCACCTATTCTTTATTCATTAGTTTCTCAATGGACACTTTGGTTCATGACAATAATTATTTTAATGTAAGCCTATGAAGAACTCATAGCAATTAAATATTTTCCCAACTGGACCTAGGTTGACAGAAATACTATTAGAAATATATTAGTAAATGATGAAAATTCTGATTTATTTTCAAAGTTGAATGCATGTAGGTGTCACATGGGCACATACCAAAAATTGTGTTTCAATAAAATTTTACTATTGAACTATTTCCTCTAATATCTAATAAAAGTGAAAAGTCTCTATTTCCACTTACAATACTTACTGGGTGGATACAAGAACCACCTCTTTCTAAGCCCTTTAGTTCTCATGCTGCCTGCCCCTGGCCTGGTCATGATTATTAACATCATTAGTTTATTTTATTAAAACATAAAAGTATCTATCAGAGGTAAACTGTAGTATCACATGGTTACACAGAACACAATAGTATTGGAGCATAAAATAATAATGCTAACAATGATGACCATGTATTTCATTAGGTTTCATCCATTCAGTGAAATGGTAAAATATGAAATTGATAAGACATATGATACTGGGAAGTAAATCATCAATTCTAAGAAAACACAAATCTAAAATACTAAAGTGAAAAAAGCTTTAGAGATGAAATAACAGATTCTCAACCATCCAGAAAATCTCAGTTAATCAAAATTTTTCATTTTTTGAATTTTCTATTGCACTAGTTAAGGTTTTATGGCATAGAAGGTTTTAATTTACTAGTTTCATATTTTTAAGGTTAGGTTTGTTATTTCTAATATAAAAATATTTATAGGCACAGAAATACAAGAATTAATGAAATAAATTAAGTACAAATAAGTTTTTGAAATTTAATTGGCCTTTTTGTTTTCCAGTAAGATCTGGTAGAAAAGAATGAGCATATCTATAGGACAGATCTCCAAATAGCCCATCTTCTCCCCATCCCACTTTACAACCAGATGGCTAGAACTGATGAAACACAACTTATTCATTGTTCTTCAGCTTTTTTTCTTGGCCCTTCAAAGAGCTAGAGACCATGTAAACTTTGAAGAAGGGCTGAATCAGTAGAGTATTTAAATACAATACAGACCTATATTCCTTTTTTTTCTTTTGTGCAAAGTTGTAACAGAAATGAAAACATACTTCTTTTACATGAATACCCACTTTCATTCACATAAGAAAGAAAGATGCAATGGCTACCACCAGGGTCTCCACAGGCCAAACCACCATGCACCATCCATTCTACAGGGCTGCCCTGTCAATGAACTGCCACAGATTCGTTCCCACCATCCGTGATCAATGCCTGTCTTTTTATGAATCTCAGCCCAGTACATAATGGAGGATACCAGGTAGGTGGCCTGGCATACTTCAGTGTTTCAAGGCACTGTTTTTCCATTTTCTACTTCCTCCCATAATTTCAGAGGCTCACAAGCAGCCATCTCATCTACAGTTTTACTAAGAAAGCACACCAGATAGTTCTTCCTTTTGATATTCATAAATCCCATTTAAAACAGAAAAACAAACAGCTGGCACTCCAATTCACAAAACATCTCTTTAGCGTTTCAGGCTGCCCCAGGTGTGTGAGGAGGAATAACAAGGTGTATTTACCACAGGCTTTGCAGGATGAATGAGCACTGACCTTCTGAGAGGCTGCTCTGCAGGATGCTGTAGTTTGCTGAGAAGCCTTCTTTTGCTATAGCACTGTCGGTATAAAAAACCATTGATAGAATGCCCGATGAGGAACGAATTCGACCTGGTGTTTTCTGCCCACAGTAACGCCCAATGTGAGGGCCAACTGGAAAGGGAGAAATGGAGGGAACATTAAAATATCTTTTCTTCCACAGCAGATGCAAGAATCACTATATGCAAACATGGGTCCCAGCAGAACCCAGAAATATTTTCCTACCCAAAGTGCCTTCCTTGGTTAACTGCTTTGCAGTGAACGTGTTGGATCATGATTGCAGAGAGGGTTTCCAAGAGTCTCAGAAAGGCAGTGACAGATATAACCACATTCCCTAGGGAGCAGGATTGTTTTCAGGAACAGAATCGAAATTCTTGCTTCAGTTTCAAAGAATGAGATTTGACCTACTAAGTGGCACCTTGACATTCATCTCCAGAACCAGACTGCACACCCAGTCCCATGCTATGGTCAGCAAGGTCTCTTGGAGTTGTCTGTCCTCACTCCCCTGCCTTAGATGGAAAGGCCTATGTCCTAGGAACATGTCTGGAAACAGGGCAGTGCCAAGGGTCTGATCCAGCCCTACATAACCCCAATCTCCATCCTCTTCTATAGTTTAATCCTGGAGGTTTATTATGACAAACATCACTGACTTAGATAAAAGATTATGTCCAACACAGGGTTTAATCTGAACACTAATTTACAACTGTAATAATTAAAAATTTAGAAACTATAGGAACCAATAGCAAGTTGTAATCAAAATGAAAGGAAAATACATCTTTCTGACTTATGTCCCAGTTTTTTCTCCCCCAAACCTACGAGAGGTAACTACATTGACCTGGTGTCCAGTTGCCCAGAGAGGGCCTGAGCAGCTGTTGACAGGGTGTGCTGGGAGAAAAGTGGTACCTGAGGGAGAGAAGGTTTGGGAATGCCAGCTGATTTAAGATAAAGTTAAATTGCCATTTTGCTTAAACTGGTCACCTCCTTGTTGAAGTGTTTTCATACAAATCTTGGCAATTTGTAATTCTAAGTTGCCTTATGGATGGTACAGAAGCCCTCTAGGCTTGGAGAATCTTTCTGTTTCCCTGTCCAGATTCACAGCAATACAAAAACACAAGTCCCATTTTCTCTAGGTTTTTTCATTGCTCATATGGTAAAAACACACTAGTTGGTTTGGGCTTAGAAAGACAATGTGGTGTGGACCGTTTCCCCCTTCAAGAAACCTATGGTTCTCTGCATTTCAACTAAGAGTTATCGCTTTGTTCAAGGAAGCACAGGAGGTGAACCTGTCCCTGGCAGGATGGGCCTTCAACAGGGAGGTGGTATTCCAAAACCTGTGTGTGCAGCTTGGACACAGAAGGCTATGGATGAGAGCTAGGAGAAGCTGCAAGTGTGATTAAAATGTGAGCCTCACAAGAAGTGATTGCTAGGCTGTTAACTAATCTGAGTACCCTACTTTTTCCAGTGCTCAGATTCTTGGCTAACAGTTTTTCAGCTCTTGGCCAACCCTCTTGAGAAAAAGAAAAAAAAAAGAAAACAAAAACAAAAACAAAAACAAAAATAAAGCCTAACCCCAAATGGTTTACATTGTTGAGTTAGAGCAAATGGTTTTTTTGAGTATCTGACAACTTTTTCATACATTCAAGTAACTGATTTGATAGAATTCTATGAGTTTTCTGTCTGCTGAAACCCCTCACTCTTCAGCAACCAAACATTGTGTATGTGTAGGTTGCTTTATTATGAAGAAAACAAGGAGGCTGACCCATTTAAAGGAACTGATACAAATTATCTACAGGGCATCACATAAGTCTTGGACAGTGGCTTTGCATTATAGAAAGAACATTTTGTTACTTTAGGCTTCCCAGTTGGTAGAAGAGAGCATCTCAGAAGATGAAACTCTTGCTGTTTTTTGTTTCTTTTAATCCTGGCCTCAGATTCTTCTACAAACGCTAGTATTTTGTCAGATTTTCCTCATTCTGAATGTGGCCCTACCATAATCCAACATTGTTTTTCTTCATTATGGAGTGTAAAGTTTCCCATAACATATACGTGAAAATATCTAGGTAGAGCCATACACTCAGGGCTTTACTTTCCTCATAAAGAATCACACTTCTAAGCCTTCAATCGAATGGAAGGCTTAGAGTCTTATTTATACTCTCTCATTTACATGCCATTATTGTGGTTTCATAACTTTCTTTTTCATTAGTTTGTAGGCAAACTTTTACAGCCCTAATCCTTGGGGTTGTTCTCAGATAACAAGGGCCCCCGACCTTGCCAAGAATACAGGGCTCAAGGGAAGCTGCAGCCACCCCCTCGGCTCTGGCTACTGATTCCCCTCCTCCACTGTCACCCAATTTCTCTGGAGAGTGTGGGGGAAGGGGATCCTCTTTGAAAGAGCAAACAGAAGAGAACTTGTCCAGTGCAGACTCATAATTTAGAGTCTCCATGACTCACTGATTTATAATGTGTAAGACATGCTGTGTAAATCTGCCTCTGTCCTTTAGAACATTGCTCGCAGACAGCAGCATGCAACTCTCCCCGGGAGCCCTCAAGATATGAGAGTGAAAGGCTTTTTCGACTATAATACAAAGAAGTATTGAATTTTCCTGAACAACAGTGAGACCTCAGCCTAGCAAGCTAATGCAATATTGATCTGAGGGAGAGTGGGTGAAGTACTTTTGTCCATCTCGGGTGTGGGTGCATTTGTGTATTTCCATGAACACAGCAAACGCATTTCCTACTTCTATTCTTTTGGACCCAAGGCCAAAGAGAGGAAAACTGTCACAAAAACAGAAGTATCATTCAAAAATTGAATTATTAAAGAATTCAAGCAGGCAACATGTTCTAAGCTGTTGCTTGAGGGAGAGTAGACCTACAGTCATCATATCTTCTCAAGTGTGAAGTCAATATAGTACTTGTTTGGTTTAAAAGACAGACCTGCAACTGGGAATGGCAGTACGTGATTCTTTGTGTTTTCCCATTAATCTCTCCAATAATTACAATCTTACCTCAGAATCAGGAAATTTGGCTTTCTGCTATCTTTTTATGTGAAAAAGGGCAATGATCTACTATAAAGAGGCACTTTTAAAATGAGGTCCTTTGAATAAGTAAATAAATGAGGGAATCATTTTAGAAGGGTACAAGATAGACCTTGTACACTAATCTTACAATAATGAGACTTTCAATGGAGAATATCTGGGCTTTGCAACATTTCCCCAGAAAAACATTTGCACATTTATATCATTTATATTTTGGAAGGTTTATATTTATATCATTTATATTTTATATTTATAGTTTAGAAGGTTAATTTTAGTATAAGAGTAAAATTTGAAAAACAGAATTTAATCTAGCTCTTATGAAACTTATTTCTCAAATCATCTCTAATGCTTGTAATGTAGGCAATAATGGTGGTTTCAGCTTCTACCCCCAGCCAGAAGGGGCTGACTTTGAGTGCACATATGTGCTGTAAGTTACACATTCATGCTTGGCACCATGACATGGCACAGGCATTTTAGGCATGGACTGGGCAGCATGTTTAGCTCATCGTTCTCAAAGCATATGTAAACTTCCCCAATTACTGCAGGGTGGCTACTTGTAAATCCACAGAGCTTCAAAGAGCGTGATAGATGGAGATGTGCGGTTCACAACGTGCATGGCTCGGATTTCTAGTTTGGGAGTAAACTGATTTTCTTCAAAGTCAGTCTGAATCAATGGGTAGCTTTCAATTGCTTAGTCATCTACTTCAATGTTTATGATAAAATGCAACATAAAATCACTTGATGGTTAAAAGCCTTTAGCACTTTCTGGTTATTGTTTTTGGAAAGAATATCAAAGACTAAAAGCAATTTTGCTGGCAGAGGAACTGTATGTGTTGAACTATGATGACAAAAATGTTTCTACTGCCATGGACAGAAACCCAGGAGCATGGAGGCTCTCATTTTGCCTAAAAAAGAGAGCTGCTATGCTGGCATAGGCTGGACAAGGCCAGGTAAATATTAACATACACAAACACAATTTTCCCATTCCAAAGCCAGCTTTCTCTGGGAATAAATCAAAATCACCATAGTTTAAAACATGGGTGAATTGCAAGGCTGATGACTCAATTGTTAATTGTTCTTCCCTTCAACTCAGTGATTTTCCAAACCAGAATATCACTACTATGAAAAACCCTTAGCACTAACAACAATTGCTTCTTTCTGGAAGTACTCTAAATAAGTGGGTTGATTGGACCTTCTTTTCAGAAGTCCACTTTAAATGTAAGTTCTTGAAAGGGAGGCTGAAAATTTGGGTTGTGAACAAATAACCTCTTTATTAATGTTCCAGCTATTATTACAGAATATTATAATATTGTTTTCCTAATTATCAAATTGACTACTTGGAAATCAATCAGTACTCTGGTTGGGCAAATCTCATTACTTAATGAAGGAGTTTCAATGGGATCATCATCACTCTATTTACATTATAAAAGACTAAAGAAGCAGCTAAACTAGGGTTAACTTAACCATGCATTCCAATGACAACATAAGATTTCTCTAAACCCAGTTTTTCTACTTGACTGTTTAGGAACATATCTAAATTCAATTACACTGATAATTTTAATGCCATATCAAAGACAAAGGCAGTCTCTTTCACATTATTCTTGTTGTCCATCTACAATTTATTTAAATACTGTTTCCTCCAACTTGATAATGATATTCAATAATAATATTTTATAGACAGCTATACATGTCTAACTGCATGATTTGCAAGAACTTCCAAGCTGCCCTTTCTGATTTGTATGTGTGTTCTCTAGGGAAATCTTAATATTAAACCAGACTAAACACAAGAACTAGCAATGCAGCTGCAGCAAATTATTTGATATTATCTCCCTCTGTTCAGAATTTGGGTGTGTATTTTTGCTATTCACCTTCTAATTCACAAGGATTGAAATGAAAACTTTCCTTTAGTTGTCCACATTGGTATGTCCTCCACCTCCTTCAAATCTTAGCTCAAATGTCACTTTCTTTAGATGGCCTAGCCTTACCACCCTAGTTACAAATTAACCCACACATCCTCTCCCCTAACACCAGCACTTTTCATACCTTTACACTGCTCTACTTTTTCTTTCTTTCACTTGTTTTGTTTATAGAACTTCTCACCTTCTAACATTCCATGCACATAATTCATTTACTCGTAATATGCCTTGTTTATTGTCTCATTCTCCCACAGACTCTAAGCTCCACAAAAACAGCCATCTTTGATTGTTTTGTTGCCCAGTGGCTAGAATAGTACCTGGGACATGATAGGTGCTCAATAAATATTTTTAAATGTATAATGAATTTAGATGATAAGAACAATAAATATGAACAATGTATTGAAGTGATTCAATTTACTAAAGATAAAAAATTCACTAGAGAGCAGGCAAGGAATCTGTCTAAATTAGAAATGTCCAAACATTCTCATTTCTCTTCTAAAGTTTTTGATAGCATAATGGATGCTTGCTTCACCTTTAACATTTTTTCAGGTACTTAACCTACTCTAACCTTAAGCTCTACATTTGTAAAATGAATGGTTTGATTTAATTGATCTCTTAATATCTCCTCCTTCGACGGTCTATAAACTAACAACCAGTAAGGTCAATGAAATGAACAAAATATTTTAGTCAGGAAAATTATGTGTTGGTTCCATTTCTATCACAAACAAAGCTATAAGGCCTTGCATAATCATTAATGGCCTTAGTTTCTTTATTTATAAAATGAAGTAGTTGGACTGGCTAATTACTAAGGCAGTTTGAGCTCAAATATTTTATCGATGCTCTACATAGAATTACCATTTTGTCTTGTTTTCCCTCCTCTTTCTGAGCTATTTTTAAAAAACAATACATGTATCATGACACCAGTGAAAGGATCCTAGTGCCGCTTCCTCAGGTCTTTCCATTTTGGAGATTCTTTCTGCCCTTCTTACCATCGGGGAATCCATCCCAGATTTCTAGCCGGTCATAGCGACAGAACATGCCCCCTGGAGGATTTGAGTCAAGCTCCAGGTCAAAGCTTTCAAATTCCAGGATAATCTCTGACATCTTTGGTGCAAAGATAATATAAGTGCATTCAAGGCTGTTGGGATATTTTTCAGGGAATCCAGGGGACTTTATCACTCCACTAGGGCTTGTGTAGTTCTGGGAACACTCAGGACCTATAAGTAGAAAAGAGAAAGGAGCAAAGTGAAAATCCTCTAAAATGACTTCACCAAGAAATAACCCGGGCAAAGACTGAATAGCTTTCTAATAAAAGCTCACCATTGCAATCACTGTCCTAATAATTCAGCTTTTTCATAGTAGTGCTAGGTATGAAAAGTCAAGTTCAGATTTATTGTGTTCACTTTAGTTTTTCATTTGTGTAGGGCAATTTAAAAACTTCTGCTATTGCAGAGAAAGAAATGACAAATATAAAACCATGAGGGAACAATGAATAAGCTACAGAAATCTCTCAACAGAGCCCTAGAGAAATAATTACAGCCCCTTCAAGTTTAAATCCTTAAATCTTGAGACTGACAACCCTTTATTGGTGAAATGGAACATTTATAAAAGCAGGGGGAGAATTCAGTGGAGAGAGTTTGGGTTTCAGATTCCAACACCAGTGACTCAGTAACTTTGCCAGATGTGACCTCTGCCTCTTTGACAAACTAAATGTGAAAGGTAATTTGTACATGTACCCAGGGTGAGTGACTCATTCCAAGTGGTGTTGACACAGGTGTTCTGGTGAAGTGTGGCTGCTAGTGAGGGCATGATAAACTGTGATTATAGGCCATGTTGCTAGAAGTCACCTGATATCAAGGTTGACATCCTAACCTTCCCCAAAGTATCATATATAGTGCTGTATGCCACTTTAAAATTATTTGTTTATATATATATATGTATGTGTGTGTGTGAGTGTAATGTACATCATTTTAACGTGTGATTTTAATGACTCTGGTGTTATTAAGACTTTACAAATTACAGTGAGTTGTAATTTAAATTGGTCAAGCATTCTGGAACATAATTGCAAGTTGGTCTTATGACTATACAAATGACTACACTTCCAACCTGTGGCACCCAGCACTGAGTAGGGTGGTACTCACCACACAGTTGAAAAACTGCCCATCTACATGGACATGAGCATATACATTCTGCCCCTTTACCACTACCACTGTCATGATTTTCAAAGAGCACTTAAGGCTCTATTTGAATCAAAGATGATTTTACACTTTTGACTCATAGGATCCAATTTAGGGAAGTCCAAATCAACAATTCTTTTCCTGGCCCTGGCTGGCATAGCTCAGTGGATTGAGCTTGCGCTGCAAACCAAAGTGTCGCAGGTTTGATTCCTAGTCAGGGTACATTCCTGGGTTGCAGGCCATAACCCCTAGCAACCCAACATTGATGTTTCTCTCTCTCTCTCTCTATCTCTCTTCCTTTCCTCTCTAAAAATAAATAAATAAAATCTTTAAAAAAAAACCAATTCTTTTCCTGTGCCATTGTGCCACTGATGGCACGCAAGGATTCAACTCTAAACAAGGAGGGTTGTCGAGATAATTCTTAAGTACTAGAGGTATTGACACAGATTAAATTTTACTAGCAGATCTCTAGTGTCAGTGGCAAAGGTTAGCAGGCTAAGTCTCCACCTCAGTATGTCAGGCAGCCTTTTGAGAAAACTGATCTTTTGCTTCCTCCCTGTGCATGTGTTAGATCTCCACAGCATAGGGGACAGGAAGAGTGATACTGATTAGATGGGAACAATACCTGGTCTGTAGAGGGCTGAGTTGTTTAAAATACTCCCCCAAAGCCTTCTTGATGCAGTTCTCACTTCACCGTGATAGCTTCAAGTGCTCATCTATTTGATTTCAGTTGAAAAGTTATTAATATGTAGCATTTTGCTAAGTCAGCTTCAGGTAAAACGATTATGAAACATACCATGTAGTCTGTAATTGTTTCTAAGTAAATTGGTGGCTTCTGAGGTGACGGTGACTATGCCAATTTATGTCCTTAACTTTCTCTCTCTAATATATATATAGATATTAATATCCATATATATCTAATATATATACTAGAAGCTCTTTAGAATTTTATTTCCAAGATGTAGGAACAGTAACCCTGGAGACCTCTAACCTCCTTGCTGGGGTAAAAAATGCTTTGACTAAGCCCTTGCAAGGCAAAGAAAACAGTAGAGTTTCATATAGGTACTAATATTTTCTCCTTCTTAGACAAATCTGTTTAGGTGATATTAAGATTGAGTAAGAGAGAAAAAAATGACAGGAATTAAGGGCATACAGTCCAAATCAAATATATTTCAATGCTTTCACTGTGCTCTTGTCCTGACAGATATGTTTGGAAGCTAAACTGGGGAAATCCCATGCAGTGATGATAGAGAACTAACCCTATTGAGCACCAGAAGGCCTAAGTTCCAGTCCTGCCTTTATCACAAACCTGCTGCGTAGTGTCATGTGGCTTCCTAACCTTTCTGGTCCTCAGAATCTCTGCAGAGCAAATAGGAAGTGGACTTTGGGATCTGAAAAAAAAGTCCATTTAAACTAAAAAGATCCTATAATTTCCTACTTTCTCCAACATGTATCAAATACACTTGTTTTAATATTTTCTTCATTCACAGTTGTATAAATTTGCCACAGTTAAGCAAGCACAGCCCCAGAAGGGTTATGGAAGGAGTGGGTTAAGGAATTCTGCAGTGAGTATTCAAGCAAGGAACAGGAATGGAGGGTAGCAGCCCTGTGCGCCTAAGAACAAAGGAGCTGCAGGTGTGAGATGTGCACACCCAGCACTGCAGCCAGCGAACACCATACTTTTTATGTTATCTGTAAGACTGAGAGAACTTTGTGTAGCTATGAATGGCACATTTCATTGTTAATGACAATAATAATGGGCAATGATAATAACTAAGATACTTTCTTTGGAAATAGTATTAAATATATAGACTTTTAATTGAATAAGGTACAAAATGACCCACACTGCTCTCAGTAAATGTGCGTCTCCCCTGCACTGAGACCCACAGAAAATGATTGCAGCTTTTCCCACATTTGGGCCTGGATGACCCAGGCCAAGGGAAAGACAGGAAGAGTGATATGTGGGAATGCTTGGGCTTTGTAGGGAAATTTCTTTAGGTGCATGGGGATAATTTTAAGGCTGATGGCCCAAAGTTTCAGCACCTGGAAATAGATGTAGAAGAAAAAATTGGGGTACCTAGGGAGAGAAATTGGGTCCCAGGATGGCTCTAAGAGGCATGGGAAGAGGTGAGGACTCGCCTTGTTGTTCCTCAGCCAAAGGTATTCCTGTAGAACTACAGCCCTAGGGACTCAGAAATGGCCTAAATCTTCCTTAGATCTGTAATTAATTGCCAGGAAGCCTCAGTGTTACAGGTGAAAGATTAATTTATTGGTTCATTTATGACATGTGTTTTGAAGAAACTTGAAATTTCTGCATCCTGGAAGATGTATTATGTTTTAAAAGGAAGAAAGATTCATAAGTTCTATAATACCATTAAGTGACTTCTGGAAAGAATGTCCATGAACTGGTATATGCATGCATATATGTATTATTTAATGACTTTTTATGGAGTATCTATAAGTATGTGCAGTAAAGGAAAGGAAACTTTTTTTTGCATTTTTCAGGTAGTACCAATCTAGTTGGGAAAGGAAACATGGATGCAGGAAGAAATTTGAAGATATTAAGAAGAAACTTAAGTGAAACCTATTTGTGTGTGCATATTCATATATAAGGGACAAGTTGGGTACATGTATAGGAAAAAAAGTAGATTAATTAGGAAGAGTTTCCTGATAACAATTCATTTAAAGCTAGGTATCTATAGATATTAAGGGACATAAATCGGAAGAGAGCCAGACCTGAGAAAACTGAAGGTACAAGGTTTATCCATAATCATTATAATAGCTAGTGCTCATTGAACACACTTTTAATGACAGGCAGTGGCTACACGTTTTCCATGTTTTCATTTCAACTGATCTTTACAACAAGCCTGTACTAGATATTATTACTTACTTTTCAGATGAGGAATTGAGGCTCTGAACATTCAGAGATAGTGGCAGAATTAAAATTCACATTCAGGTCTGCTGGGCTTTACCCAGTGCACTATCCTAAGGCAGGAAGCCAGGTTACAAATCTATGAGAGTAGATGCTGGAGAAGGTCCAGAGTAGTTGATATCAAGCCTTGCACTTGACCCAATCAGACACTGAGACTTGATCATGGACAATGGAGATCTGCCATAGGCATTTTGAGGACTGTGGCTTGAGGACTGTTTGAAAATTGTGTGTAGAATATGAGAGTGTGGGGAGAATCACAGATCAGGCCTGTTTGGTTAATGGCAGCAGACAGGGGAAGAAAGCATGACTCTGACACCTTTGGATAAATATTCAAAACAGCTAGGAGCCACATGTGATATAGGTAGAACAAGGAGAAGAAGAAAGAACAAAATAAGGCTTCAAGTCTTAAGGAGGGTGTTGGAGAGGAGGACAGGAAAATTGTGGTACATCTGTGACTAACACAGTGGAGGGAACGGAATTTTTTTGGAAGATGAAGAATTCTTAATGACTAAGTGAGGGAGCTGCCTCTCTCTTTGATCCATCTTCAGATCTTCAAGAAATATTGAAATGAAAGGCTGTTCTTAGCCCTCTTGTTGATACCATTTTTCTTTGACAGTGTCATGTACAGACAGAGCAAATGTAGAAGTGTGTGTGTATGTACATGTGCATATGTGTATAATGTGATTTATTATAGAACACATCAAATGGCTTTCAACATGAGAAAATATGTACGTATGTAGTCATCTATAAATACTGATGTCATATGTACACCACTATTTATACCACAGAGTTTCCAAGTATGTACTTAGATACATTTCTAAAATAAGTTCTCTCCATCCATCCATATTTATATGGGGCAATGCCAGATTTCCTTGAAATTTTAGGAAGTTGTGCCAATGTTCCCAGAAACTCCTAATGATTCCTTTTCATTATTCTCACTTGCTACTGGCCCAAAAAGACCTTAGGCATTTGCCATTGGTATGACTTGATTTTTTTCTACTACTACAAAAAAAATAAAATAAACTCTTTTTCCTATTCTAGGGCAATACATTTATATGTTGGGCCTCTGCCTTTGGGTTCTCCACACGTTAATGTCAAGAGAATAATTAAATAATTAAGTAAAATAAGTAAGAGCAATGGCTGGATTTAACACATCAAAGGAATTTGCAGGCTGTTGGAAAAACAGTGTTGTGCAGATAAAAATATACTGTTTATCAGTTCGACTGATATGTGTCTTTAATTCTTCAAGGCTGGGAGCCTCCATTTTATCAGATTCGATCTCATCTCAATATATATTATTATATAAAACATATATTATATGATTAGTAAGTAATTATATTGAAGGGGTGACTGCTATTTAATTTCTAAGGGGAATGCCACTTAAAGTATTACTGTTTTGTTCCCTCTAAAATGTTCTTCCCTCATCAATCACCTCATTAATAGAAATCCTCCCATAGCTTTGGACACTCTAAGGCTACTGGCCTGATTTGCTTTTCCTGGGAACTACTGGCTTTGAATTTATAATAAAATAAAGGGGACAGGATATACTTGACTTTAAAACAACAGACACTGCCTTTTTAATTGAAAAAATCAAACTTCAACAGTAAATAAAATTTACTTTGAAGAAGAAAAATAAGAAATGCTCTTAAAAGAGTTCTATGGAGTATATACCTAATAAACATTGGTTAACACATTAGAATCATGCAATTTTGATATATGAAATACTTTAAAAAATTTGTAAACATACTTAATACATTGGAGACTTTTCCTTTGCTTAATATATTTCTAATATTTTTGTAATGACAATATATGTTATTTACACTTTGTCTTTCACGAAACAATGTTCAGAAACACTTAGCCATATTTGATCTACTCTAAGATACTCACCTCTCTTGAAAATTTCATAACGTATGGAAAATCCTGCACCATGTGTCTCATAGTCAGAGACAAATCTGATGAAAAGAAATGGCCCTGAAGACACTACAGGAGAAGGGGCAATCTTCCCACAGAACTTTCCCCATACACGTCCGTTTTCATTTTCTCCATCAATGACTTCCACGTAGTCATACCTGACATAGAAACGTGGGAGAACCATTAATTTATCAAGAAATTCCCCTTTAATTTCAACAATATAGAAACCGGCATTGCCCAGCACAGTCTGTCAGGGGAAAATGTGCATTCACCACTGTATTACAGGGACGGGAAATAATCTAGCAAACTGAAATAATTAAAATGGACTACATCATGTCTGTATACATCATCTGGCAGCAGAGAACTATTAAGAATAATGGTGTCCATTATACTTGGAGACAATGTAGTTAAAGTAACCAATTAGCAAGAAAAAGAGAAATCTCATGAGCACAATTCTCTATTATTAAATTGTGTTCCTTTGTCTATAGTGGTGGGGTGTCAATACATAATGCTATGCATTCTTTTGAAACTGTGAAGCTCTTTTACGAATTCAAAATGTCTCCTTGGCTGGAGCTCTCCGTGAACAATACTTTGATTTCTGTGAGCGGTCCTCTAAACATATGGCCACAGAATAATAAACAGATTCTTTACTATTTAACCCAGTTCTACCAAATGCCAGACTTCTTAGAAAGAACTCTCTCAGTATCCACAGTGGTTCAAACACAGATCATCTTCTTTCAAACTACACTTGAATTACAGAATGTAATTTCTCCAAAGAAAAAAAACTTTTTTTAAAACCAGCAAGTAACTTTGTTTATATCTTTTGTTGTTTGAAAAGAAAACATGACACATTTGAAAATACCAAAGTGATGTGATTTTAAAAATTCAGGTTTAATAAATACACTAAGGAGATAAATGATAAAGGAAGTGACAATAAAATGTTACTCTAAAGATTGCACTAAGATAAGAGATATACTTGGAGCTTCTTTATCTCTAAAAGGTGGAAAAACATCTTCAATGAACAAGAGTTCTCCAAGAAAATAGGAAGATTTTCATTTGTTTGTCATTACATATTTCTTAGTGTCTTGCTCTTTTCTCTCTCCTTATCTACCAAGTCACCTAGGAGCCAGATAATCTGATTTGTCTTCCATTTGTCTACTAGAACTGACACAAAAACATTGTAATCCTTTCACTTCAAATCTTCATTTTATTTATGTGTTTAACTTGGTTCAAAAGTCCTGGGATATATTAATTTCATAAATGGCTAAAATATGGCAGTTACATAAACTGTATCTGGCAATTTAAAAGGGATCAAAGTAGGGGAAGTCTTCATGACGACCAATGCCATCTTTAACAATCCCTTTTCAAACTGTCCAGGACACATTGCTTATGTTTACATAAAGTCTCAAGAGACAACTACAAAGATGATATCACTAGTTAAAATGGACAGTTTAAGGCTCTCTAAATTAAAAACGACATTACCTCATCAGTTAAAGCCATGTGCCAGCTTTGTGTATCCGAAGGAGAAAATAAAGCTGACATTGATGGAGCTAAGCATTAACATATGTGAACTGTTATAGGAACCACATTTCCTTGTGGCATCCCATGTTTCCAGTAGCTCTCCCTGGCCTGCTAGCATTGCTGTCCTTCTGCAAAACTGTGCACATACCCAGAGGAATTGTTCCTTTCTCAATGTTTTGGCAGATGCTCTTAGTGTTAAAAGAAGATAGAGAAGTAAGGAGAGCACTATGTTCAAAATCCTTACAAGCCTTTTACAATCAACAGGGAAGGGGGACAGCTGGAATAAAGGGCAACTCTGTATTCATTCAAGCCTCACAAGTTGGCATTTGTGTAGTAGGTCCTTTTATCCCTGCTGCTTCACTGATGAGCCAGGTCTGCATGTTTTGCCCTGCTTGCAATAGTTTAACTGTGACTTGAACTGTTGACTGTGTTCATTCTGGTGACTATATCTCCAGCTCCGCAATATGGGCTTTTTACCTGAATGCTGACGTGGTCTGAATACTAAGTAGCTGAATCAGAATGCATTTTGCCTTTCTGGCACCAATAAGAGGATTGGGTCAGGCTTTGGGCAGCACTAAGGGCACTTCTGTGAGGAGACCTTTGTCCCAGGTATGAGGAAGCTTGGTCATGCTGTGCTGGGGACTGAACAGGGAGCGAAGCTGGCACTTCCATTCACACAGCCCCTAATCAGAAATACCAGGTCTCCCCTCCGCAACAGTAAAAGCTATTTTTAAAAGGGAGAGAGGGACTGCAATCTCTTCCCAGCGAGACATAATTCACTATATCATTAAATGCCAATTTTAGGAAATTAAATTTTTGTTCAGGGATACAATAGATATATTTATAAACTGGAATGCAGCTCTTATTTTGCCACTTTCCTTCAAAGTACCATCCTCTGGGTACCTAAGAGTATTGCAAAAAGCAGTTCAGGGAAATATTCAGGAGGGGGCATTACACAAGTTGTAAATGGTAGTGTGGCCAAAGACCAAAGACGAGAAGAAAGCAGCTTGGCCTCCCTCAGGAGCTGATACCAATTCCAGTGAGTTTCTCACTGGTGAATGCAGTCAGCAATGCAGCTGGTGTGCCAGGATCCCCCAACCAGACTAAATGTTTCACCACAGCGATGCCTCCCCCGCCCCCTGCCCCCACCCCCAGCTTGCTTTTGCCTGGGGGCCCAGGCGGCTCTGTGACTGCACCCTTGGAAGGTCAAACTCCCCAGTGGAGACAGCAGAGGCCTCCAAGCGTGAAATGGAGGCACTCGCTGGGCCTCATTTGGAGCCGAAGAGCTCTGGCTGCAGGGACTGAAGCTCCGTCGACATTGTCTCAGGCATGTAATTTATAAGGGCTAGAGGAAGCATCAGGAAATTGACTTGTCTGTCCCTTCAGAGACCTGCTGCTAAAAATGAATGTTCTACAAGGAGACCATGCCTTAGTCCAAGGGTACTACACATGGGAGCCTGTGCCTGGCCATGGCCGCTTCCTGTCCTTGCTGTCAGTGAACCATGGGTCCCAGTCAGGAAAGCTCTCCCTCAGACCTCATCCTCCCCATTACCAGAAGGTAAACAGCATGTGGATTTTTAAAATAGTCAGAGGACAACCAACCCCTCCTCCTTTGGCCATCCTCCCATTTCTTTTCTTAAATCTTCTGCTTTAAAGCTTTCCTTTCTGCACTAATAATGGTAAAGCAGCCTATATTTACTGGGAAGTAATAAAAAGATCTCTCTACCCAACCCTTTTACAATTAATTAAAAGAAACTTTCAATGGTTTCTGTCTTGGAGTGTGAAGTGCTGGGTGGCTCTTCTCTGGAGTATCCCCGGTTTTCATGGGCAAGCTTCCAAAGCCAAAGGCCTTTTTTGTTTACATGTTTTCCCACCCCTACCTTACCTTTGAGTGATGAAAACATTCTGCATCCTAAGAGTAACCATGAGTTAGGTTTCCCATAAGAGTGATAAGAGAATAAAGATTTCCTTCTAAGAATTTTTGAAAGGATTACCCAGAGATTATGTTTTCTTTTGGAAAGTTTGAATTATAGTTTTAGAAAAATAGCCAAGTAGAGGGAAAAGTGATGGAAAATTAGAAATGTATTGAATTACTAAAGAGACTTTTCTGAGCCTTTATAGGTATGCAGTGCTTAGTATACTAATAGTATACTTGACCGAAGTTGGGTTTTCTCTTGTGAGTGCAGAGGCATGGAGGAACCTGTTAATGGGAAGAAAGCTAATCCCCAGCAGGGTGTTGTCTGTGTGGTGAGCCAATGTACCAGCCCCTCACAGCTTCTGGACAGTCTTGCATTACTAGGAAGGGGGATTTTAGTTGGTGGTGTCTTTTTAATAACCTTCCAAGAGGATCTAACCCCACATACATACATACATTAATGATGGAGAAATTGGATCCCTGACATCACAAACCAGAGTAAGAAATAATATTGGCTAACATAAGTTTCACCTGCAAAAAATGTGTTTCTTTGGCCCTTTGGTTTGTTTTCCACAAAGCATTAATAGCTATCCCAACTGAACAACCTGTAAATGATTACTATGCTGCTGTCCGAGAATCACCTTACATACCCCCAGAGGAAAAGAGACTGTCTCTCAGAGCTTTAGAGAGAAGATGGGGAAAGAAAAGCATATGATGATGAAGTTAGGAGGAGACAATGAGTCAGGAGACAATTAGTCTACATCCATGTCTTGGAGGGATTTTATATGAGATCCACCCCTATCTGTTCTGTTTTGCTTGCAATGTTTTAATCAGGATATATAAAAAGACTTACAAAGTTCATAGCCTCTTAATTAGCAGAAGGTTCTTTTAGAAATCTGTTTCATGGAAATAATCTGAAATAATGTCAAATATTTATGCAAAAAGTATTACTTGAAGCTTTATTTAATATGGGGAAATAGAAGGAAGTAAGAAAGAATTTATATTCATATCATGGAATATTATCAGCCATTAAAAAGCAATAAAATATATTTTAGTCCTGACCAGTGTGGCTCAGTTGGTTAGGCACCATTCCACAAAGTGAAGGGAAAGGTTGATGGTTCAGTTCCTGGTCAGGGCACACATCCTTGGGTTTGTTCCTGGTCCGGGTCTGTGAGAGAGGCAACCAACTGATGATTCTTTTTCACCTCGATGTTTCTCTCCCACTCCTTCTCCCTCCCTTCCCCGTCTCTAAAAATAAATAAATACATAAAATCTTAAAAAAGATATTTTATAACTTATGAAAAGTGCTTATGATAAGTGAAAACTCAGAACATAAAACGCTGTATGTACTATATATTCTCAATTCTTATTCATATGTAGAGAAAGAAGTGGAAGGAATAATGCCCAGCTGTTAATAAACGTTAATAAGGTATTAATACTATCTGGTGAGATTATGTTCCTCAGCCATTTCTAAATTTGCATAATAAGCAAGCACTTGTTTCTAATCAAATAAAAAATATTTTGAAGAGCATTAACTACCTGTATATAAAGTAACAAATCAATACCTTATTGCCTAGCTAACAATTTTATATTTCTTGGCCAGAAAACATTAGATGTTTTATTTGGAAGTAAATCAAAGGGTTTGCTTTTTTTTTCCCCCTAAGCAAGTGGATCAATGAGACTACGTTTTTAAATATTTATGCATTTATTTATTTATTTTAGTACTGGGAAGTTAAAATAAAGTTTTGATCTTATACTTTCTGAAATGCTGGTGATAATACTTGCCATTTGTTCAGTAATTTCCATGTTACAAAGTGCTCTCAGTTGTACTGTCTCTCAGAGTCTTTACAGGAACCCCAGGAAGGCAGTTACCAAGTGGTGCCCCGAAAGCCCAGAGCTGTGGAAGCACTGGGCGAGAGACACATGTGCCTGAAAGAACTGGTACTCTCTCAGTATTGCCTACTTTAGGGCAAATTTTATTCCAATTTTTGCTCTTATTATTCCCTTCATACATATGTTTGAAGGATGAAGAATGGGTATGGCCTTATTATTTTAGAGTTACCAACTCCTAATTAATTTTTTAACTGGTCGTTGTTACCAGAAAAATGGCACATCACAAATCTAGAAGCTTAAAAGAAAACACATTCATTAGCTCATTGTTCCACAGGTCAGAAGTCTGGCAAGGCTGGGTTTTTCTCCCTTTTTTTGAGGTCAACTAGCTTAGGAACTTCATTACACCTGCAAAATCCCTGCGCAGCACCACCTAGGTTAATGGTTGGTTGAACAATGGGAGAAGGTGTGTATATACCAGGGGCCAAGGATTTTGGGGGCACTTTTCAGAATGCTGCCCACCATAGACACCTAGCTCTGATAGGAAACATTGAGCACGGAAGCTGCAGCAGGAACTGAAGGAAGGCGGGATCATCCACTTTTGTCACCTGATAGAGCAAAGACTAGTAAGATGCAGCATATAGCTAAGGGCAAGACTGGGAACATGAAGCAATAGTGGAAGCAATTTCAGTGTGCTCATGTTACATCGGCTATTGGTTTGGAACCCCTGAGCCACAGGCAGTGCTTGCAATAAAAGAGAAAGCAGGGTTCTGGAGTGAGCCACATTCTCCTGATTGAAGCAAAACAGAAGTGCCAAGATTTCCTACACATATGTCTAGAAACAGAAAAGTGGTAGTAGCTTAATTCAAAATTAATATTTAAAATAATTCAAGATGTGGTATAAAATAATGGTCAAAATACATAATTTTATTGGAAGATGTTTGGAGTTTGAATGTTTCAATTTTGAGGAATCTCACCTCATAATTAAGATTTATTAGCATGGAAGATAAAAAAATGCTTCAAATTGGAAAACATTTCTATGATTTAACTCAGATTGTGAAATCCAGAGATGCATTTTCAATGGAAGAGAAGGAACGCCTCCCTTAAAAAAACTAAGCTCCAGAGGGAAGTAATGGAGTCTTCCAGTGTCAAATTTGCAACGTTCAGTATTTATAGAAAAATTCACATGCCTTTAATCACAATAACTTCAGTTCCCAAGTAAAACCATGCCATCTGGAAGATATTAACATCATTTACAACTTGTTTGCCCCTCTATTTCATAGAAAATTTTACTTCTTGCCAACTTTCCACTGTTCTCAGGAAAAAAAGGATTACTTTTATGAATTGTCTCAAGCTGGGTTTACATAGCAAGTCAAGCCATCAAGAAGTGACAGAGGGGGCTTTTTGGACACATTTACTTCCTTCTCATTTACTTTAAATCCTCATATCTTTATTTTAAGGGTTTTTTTCCCACTATAAAGTATATTTTCTTCTCTCTGCTCCCACCCTCTCAGCCTTCCAAAGGGAATTTTTTTTTTTAAGTGAACTGAGTCTCTTTTAACCTGGTCCAGTGGAGAGGGGCAGGAAGAACTGGGTTCTGGTCTCAGGTATGAACCTCAGGAGCCACTCCGGCACCTCTGATCTGTCAAGAAGTGTCACTCTCTTTGGCCTCACACAAGAGTTGAAGACAACTGTGGGGCAAGGAGGTGACAGCTGCCTGATCATCAGGCAGTCAGATTATCCAGAATGGAATGGCTGTGATCCTAATCCCCACTCTCTGCCAGTGATGAGTGTCGTGCTCAGATCCCTAACTAACCTCTGTGAACCTGAGTTGCTCACCTGAAAAATAGACAAGATAATTATTAACTTGATGAAATAATTATGTAATGGGCTTTGTATGGGCTTGATTTCCCTTTCCAGGTGAGGTTGGAATGAAGGAGAAGGAAAGAAGCAAATATATAGAAAGCTAAGTGGAGCAGTTTTGTTTTCCCAAATGTATGCAATCCAGTTCAAAGCAGACCATAGTTCAGGTAGTACAGGACATTTAGCTATTGTTATCTCCCAGGGATACTAATCAGTCAGAACATGACTAACTCAGAATATGACTATAATCTGATATTCTGAGAAATATTAGTTGGGATGACAGTAGGACTTGCCCCAGTAACTGCCAACAAAACTCAATCAATTAAAGCCATTGTCAATCATGGAGTTAAAGAAGTTAATTTTTATGTACCATGATATGTTTTTTTTTTAATTACTAAATGCTCTAAGTGTTTCCATTGAGGGACCCCACTGATGTAATGATCTGCAGGTGGATGAGTACTATTAGCATGGAGTGCTGAATTTACTCAGAAAGCCCCTTATTGGTGTGATGGGAGCACCAGGGGGCAACTTCTACCTCTGAAAAGGTAGTGACTCTGGTTTACAGCATCCTGAAGTCATAATCCTCATTTTCTTTTTAATCTTTGGGAAAAGGAAATAAGGCCACAATTCTGTCTTAGACTATGGCAACTCAAGTTCTAATTTTAAGAGTTTTAAATATCCTTTTGATTAATTGGGAATTATTCAGTGGGGATCTAGATAGTTGGCTAATCAGAGCTGCAAGGAACAAAGCTGACAAATATTTGGTTAAAAAATATTTTGCCGTAATTAAAGTAGGTGAGATTATTTCTTTTGGTGTGAGGAAGAGGTCTTTTACCCTGAGATGACTACCCCTTTTTCTCTGAAAAGGTGGAAAGCAAAAAAGCTGGGAAAAAATGTGTCCAATGATACAGATTAGATGTCTCTTCCCTTCAGTGACAGCAAGTAGAGAAAGAAAAGTTGAACTAAAGTTTAGGATGGGCAGCAGCTACTGACCCACATTGAAATGGCTTTATCCTGTACAGTTTACCAAAGTACTGACTACTAAACTAACCACAAGCAAGAAACATTAATCTTTTAGGTATGAGCTTAATGCACTTATGATGCTAGAATGAAATGCACATAAGAAAAATCAATCATGTCATAGAGATTTCATTTTCCTTAATCCCTAATATTTATTGAAAGCAGCAAAGTGTTTGCCATAAGTCATCTTTAGAGTCTGATGAATTCATACTTGGAGTATTCTTTTTTCATTATTTAAAATTTTATTATATCAAAAAACAAGCATATCAGCTACAGACAATTGGGATTCTAGTAGTTTTACTAACCTAGTACCCAAAGTTAATCTGGTTCCCAAAGTAATACAGGGAATAGTTTGTATAATGAGAAATGTAGCTGTGGACATAAAATAACTACAAATGTCAACAAGGGGGAGTTTCTATATTAGAATATGCAAACTGGTTAAAAAACAACATATTCAGGGAATCATTTGTTATTGGCCTAAACTTTAGTTGACATATTTTTTTCTTATCACTGACTTTCATCATAGACTAATTTCTTGGTATAGAGCAAGACTTGACCTCTGTGTTAGAAACAAGCTCATGCACAGAAGAAGTGAATTAATGACCTAGGTGGCCTCATGATTTATTTGGACCTTAGAGTAATTGTGTATTTAGAAGAAAGGAGGCAGTGGCCATGACATTATCAGTAGCCTAAGAGCAGGAGCACCATCTCGTTAAGTTTAACCACATAATTACCTAAAGAGTTACCTCACTGAAAGGGCTCTATGCTTGGAGCATGTATTTAACTCAACCAGGTGATCATATAACCCCCATCCTACCATCTAAAGTACTCCCCAACCCCAAGACATCTTATGGCAAGTTAAACAGAAAGAAAGAGGGGATGTGGTCAAGTCAGCTAAAATAAAGTGAAGCATAAGGGAGCATTTCCAAATGCACTCTTCTCCTAAGCGGAACACAAGCTAGAGAAAGGTATAAAAATTTCCCCTGGATAATACTAAAGTCTCAGCTGTAATAACAAGACAGGTAGGCAAAGGAGGGAGAAGGTTATGCTCTACCTTCCTTGCTTTAATTATTCCTTAAAGGGAAGTGATTTTTTTCCCACTAAAAATCCAGAATACATAAAATGATTTAGTATTTTATTATATTTAAACAGCCTAATTTCTTTGAATGCTCTTCATGTAGAGAGCTAAAATTTACTGCAGTTTATGAATACAAGTTTATTAAGAGAATTGATAGCATGAAGGCACAGGGAAAGATAGGAATAAGGCAGTTTTTCAGCATTTTAGTTCTTGAATTATTTCAGTGCAAATAAATACTTACTTACAAATGTACAATAAAACAGGCCCTTTGAGAATCCTTTTGTGGGAAACTTATTTAAAACATTGCAAGTTCTTGAAATTATCGTATTACTTTTAAAATACTCCATATTTCAGATATTTCATTAATTCTGATTGCTTTTTTTTTTAGTAACAGTATATTACCTAGATCGCATTATTATTGTTTTCATTACTTTCCAGTGTGGTGTGCTTGCTCCCCCCACACTTTTTTTTCAGTATGAAGTAGAGATAGTAGAGAATTGGTCCTAATATGTGTTCCCCAGAAACACTTCAAGAGAAAAGATGCTTTCTATTTTCCCCAAAATCATTTGGGAATGATTCATATAATGTTCATTGTAAATATTTATAATTTATGTCAGTATATTAAAGGATCTGATAACTTTCACAGGTATGAAACCTTGATTTAACTTGGTTTAACCCAACATATGTCATTCTCATTAATCATAATCCTTTTATTACATAATGCATGGGGGCCCAGTGTTCATCACAAGTATTTCCTAAATGCCATTTAGGAAATGGCAATTAGGAAAAGTCACTCTGTTTATACCAGTCACAGGTCAGAAGTAATAAAAGTATTCTGGGATGAAGTGAACTTTGTAAATGATGACATAAATTAAAGAAGATGAAGATGAATTTGGCAACCTAACTCCTCCTATTTGGCTTAATAAATGTTAGGAGTTTAATTTGAACCAGTGCTTTAAAATGCTGTGTTAGTAACTGTCTTGGGCTAAGCAGGTATAATGCCACTACCCAAGCCTGTGTCCATACTTGTTCCAAGGGGCTTAACCAAGGTTAGAAATGCATTTGGCGTGGGTGCTTCTAGTTTGTCTCTCTGAGAGCAAGAGTATGGAATGCTCTGGGTTTGGTGACCACCATGAACAGAACCAGCAAAGTTTTACAGAGGGGAGAGACATAAGGGGAAATAGGCTGATATTGCATTTTATAGATGAGAAAACTGAAGCCCATAACACTTAAGGAACTAGAACAATATTTCAAATCCAGTTAGAAGAACCAGAACTTTTTGTGTATTATGATGAAAGACAGACTGTTCATTACATCTCATTTTTAGGAGAAGATGAAAAAGGTCTTAATAATGATCATTCAACTTCTAATTTAAAATGGTTACCAAGGGATTATTTTGCTTTTCTCAAAAACTTATAGGAAAAAGAAATGGACCATGCGGGGAGCTCACCCCATCGCTGACACCCTGGGGACTAACTTGTCTCCCTTACTTTGTCTTTGACTTGTTCTCTGGATAAATATTTCTCTAGTATTTAATGTAGCTTCTACCCATTGATCCTAAGACCACATTCAATTCCCCTTTCAGGTGTCCATGGATACCTGGACACCTGAAAGGGCCATCATTATGGCCCTAAAGTTTTTAACATTTCTGTTGTAAGACAAAAATTTAAAGAAGTCATTTATTAGACTGACACACAAACAGGCAAAACACAGATAAGTATAGAAACCACTTCTCCTGCTTGTTTGAAGGTTGTAGAGACATCATTATTTAGCAGTTACAGAGATGGCAAGCCCTTTGAAAAGACTACATGCATTTCAAAGGCTCTCTGTGTTTTGGGGAACTGGAAGTATCTGTTCCACACAGGGCAAGCTGATGATTAGGCTTCTGTTCTCTGCTCTTCCAAACCTCTGTACCTTCCTCCTACCTCCATGCCCCACATATCCAGCACCTGACCTTCTTACAGATTGGAATTAGGCAGTGTTAGAGCTAGGGTCTTGTCATGGAAGTTGAAAAGTAGAGCACAGACCCATGAAATGAAGAGAGGGGCAGGACAGAGAGAAAGGCTGGTCCAGGTCTGTCCAGGGATGGAGCCAGAGAGCAAAAGAAATATTTAGGTAACAATTTAACATAAGCATTTTCTACATCTCCTTTGAGCGTTGGCTTTCTGATGCCAAAGAAAGTATTTAATTTATTCTGCTGATGTTTCTTTTACAAACCAGCCATGCCAGTCAAGAACTCAAGATTCTGGACTGAGGACATTTCTATTTTTGTAACTGTTAAATTTCTATGTTGAATTTCTCTTATTCCCACCCTCCTCACTATTATGTAATTTCATGCCAACTGATAGTCTCTTTAATATTTTTATGTATGTAATATAGTCAGATTATTGCTGTACTGTAAAAATATCATTGATTCAGGATACTTTTCTTTTAATGACTCAGGTTGTAAGAATTCTTCTTCCCAAAGGTAAAGTACCATTTTCACTAATTAAACACATACATAGCCCTCATAATTTTTTACTTTAAAATAGACTTTCATAAATTTAGAAGTCAAGTAGCATTTATATCAATTACTACAGAATTCCTTCTTATTTATTCACTGATAAACATATACTCAGGAACACCGATTAGCAGTTCAAATACTGCTGAGACAGAAATAATGTTGGACTTGCCAGCCATTAAAAAAATAATGACTTCCTGGCTGGTGTAGCTCAGTGGACTGAGCGCAGTCTGCGAACCAAAGTGTCACAGGTTCGATTCCAGTCAGGGCACATGCCTGGGTTGCAGGCCACAGACCCCCAGCAACCACACATCGCTGTTTCTCTCTCTCCTCTCTTCTCCCTCCCTTCCCTCTCTAAAATAAATAAATAAATCTTAAAAAAATAATACTTCTACTTGATGTTTTTTGCAATTTTTCTTCCTTTAAAATACAGTATCTTCAAAAACCCTTTCCCCTTACTGTGTGACAGATATGTTAAACATAGTCTTTGTAAAGGTTTTGAACAGTAATACTATTGATCTCTTCAATGGAAATTTTCTGCACAAATGGTAGAGGGCCATTACCAAAAGCTGTGATTTTTTTTACTCCCATTATGCTCTGCAATTAAGGAGATATATAAACTTTTTAGTGAAAAAAGTAGTACTAGCTTGTCTTTATTTATGTGGTGCTGTTTTCTGAAAAGCCGAGAGAGCTTGTATGCCTGTCATTGTTTTATAGGCTTGAGAAAAGAGTGACTGGTTAGCAGTATATGCTGTGACATGTGAAGATGTATCTATGCGGCTATGTGCATATCACTACTAAAACAGCTAGTCACTTTGGTTAAACCACTGGTTTCATGGGCAGGCCTTTACTGACCTGGGTTAAGTCCTGCATTGTGTACTGAGAGTTGCACAAAAGTGCCAAGTGGTGGAGAGGTAGAGGGTGAGCAGTACCACAGGCAGAGCTCACCCTACAGGCTTTTGGTCTGGGTCTCACAGCTAGTGACTAGGAAGTGAATCACCAGCATGAGTGTTAAGCGAAGGTAAAGAACAAAAGTTGTAGCAGTTGACTATACTGGAGAATATTTCTGCAGCTACATGTTGGCCAGAGCCACCAGTTTCCCCTTCCCCCCGCATGTCTGCGCAGTCACAGTTTCAGAAATATTCAAGGTAGGTATATGCCCAGGCTCTATTGGGACCACAAACAACATGGTGTGTTTCTTTTTTACTCTAACCTGGACTTTTTAAAACAGCATTTAAATCTGGTCAAATGAATTTTGGTCTTGGCCTTAAAAAGAAAAAACAGATAAAAGATCATGTCTGGTAGATAAATTGCAGGGTAAAAAGAAAATTAAAAAGAGTGTTTTGGAGGTCAAATACATGTCCAGGGATGAGTTGCAGTGTTTTTGTTTTAAGGGAAATACTTGATAGAGCCATTGCTTGGCTAGTCCTGTGGTCTTGCCTCCAAGTCTCTGTCTAGGTACCATTCATGAGATAGTAGTAGCTCTTCTGAAGGTCAGGGGCAACTCAGTTTAATTGTACAGAATTGTTAGGAATAAATCTCTTTCCTAGAAGTTCCTTTTATTTTTGCCAATCCAAATTCCATTTTTCTAAAGCCTAATTCAAGGTTCATTTGTTCTGTGAAGCTTCATTTATATTTATATTTATTATTAATCACCTGTAAATGTTTTTTCCACTTGAATTATGAAATCCTTAGCAAGCATGAATCAAATAATTCTAAATCTGCCCATTTGTTGCACTGGAATTATTTTTTAGGTGTTGCCCATCCTTACTGATTTCTCTGATAAGATTATATTTTTAGGTAGAAAAATATTATCTTAGATTTTCTGAAAAATAGAAACAAAACTGTTTCCTTGGAAATAAGTTCATGCTTATTGAGAAAATGAATAAACAAGAAAAAAAACTAGAACAAACATCACATAACCCAGGTAGTCCCAATTATATTCACATTTTAACAACATTTAAACTAAAAGTTCTAAGTTTCTTAATAAATAGTTCTAAAAGAAAACATCTTACACCTTCAGAAGTATTTTCCTAAATATCACATAAATCACTTTTGGGAAAACTTGAGGCACTGGATGTTCTGTTTTTGTTCCAAGTACATTAAACCTGATTAAAATAACCATCATGACAACAATATCTCTTCAAAAGGGCACACCAAACACTTAGGAGCATAGTCTCATCTAGGCACTCTGGGATTTAGGTACCTAACTCCTAGTAGTGATAGTAAGTATTACATCTATGAATACCTGGGTGCTTATGTCAATCTGATCTGTTTCGGTTTCCACAGGTGGATGTCTCCAAGATTTCTATTTAGAAAAATAAAATGTTTAGCCCTGGCTGGTGTGGCTCAGTGAATTGAGTGCCAGCCTGCAAACCAAAGGGTCGCCAGGCGATTCTCAGTCAGAGCACATGCCTGGGTGCGGGCCAGGTCCCCACTAGTGGGTGTGCGAGAGGCAACCACACATTGCTGTTTCTCTCCCTTTCTTCCTCCCTCCCTTCCCTTCTCTCTAAAAATAAGTAAATACCATTTAAAAAAGAAAAATAAAATGTTTAGATCTCTACTTTTCTGCAATCCCTGGTAATGTTGGAGAAGAGTGACATCTAGACTTTTCAAATTGTATGTTGAAGAGCTGCAATTCATTATCTTGTAAAGAAATTTGTTCCACAAAGTCTTAATCTAACTGACATCAGTGTTTGTTAGAAACATGTGCAAATGGTTAAGTTTTCCTAATGAAGCTGTGAATTACTTTCTCCCCGTATGTTCCTTCCTTGGACCATCACCATCCCCCACTTTCTCCAATTACAGGACACGCATTAGAGGTTTCTCGGGCTTCATCTTCCCACCAATCTGCATGCACTGTACATGATCCATTCTTTCTTCTTCAGTGAGTAAACAGAAAACACACAGCCATGTCTGCTTAAGGTCAGTATCTGTGAAAGCCAATATTTTAGACTTTTTTTCCACCATTTGAATTTCAAATTCTTATCCTCAAATGCTTTTCACTGGGCTTTTAAATCCAGAGCCGAGGAGGACAACATGCCCTGTTCCAATAATCTCTGTCTTTTATAGGCTTACAGAGGTAAATTACAGGTTTTGTTCTTGCATTTTTTTTCTTTTTAGTATGCAGCTTGCATTAAAACATAATATAAGTCTAACAGGCACTTTGCAAGTAAGGATGTATGTAATGCCTGCATGGAATATGTCAGTATGTGCATATATTCACATAAGCATGAGCATAAATACAAAAGATTACATCTTATCTGTCCAGGAAGATTAAAGTACAAGACAAAAGATTCTCCATCTGTGTTAATTTACACAAAATGTTAAATTTGAAGTTGACTTTTGTGCATTCCTTTACAAATGGGGAGGGGATGCTGACCCTGGTTAATCCAAATCACAGGATTGACAATGATTAACTCCAGTCATCAGATGATTAGCCCTAGTCCTTGGGTCGAAACCTTGTCTGTCAGTAACTTGCACCCAAACTCCTTCAGGGAAGGTAAAGAAACTTGAACAAACCATTTTTTTAAAGTCAAACTTGGTTCAATTGCCACAGACCCTGTATTCTCTCCATGCCTTCTCAGAGGAGTCTAATTTCCAGTTTTTGTCAAATTAGTTTCTTATCAGTCAATACATGTTTAAAAACATGTCACAAGTCTCAGTGGGCTGTGTCTGCTTCAATTACCTCTGATTATTACATCACGATTCACAAATGAGATACCAGAGTCACTCCTATTTACTGCAAAATGCTATTGAAACAAACTGAAATTCAATTTCAGTACAGACTGCAGGAACCCATCAAAATAGATCAAGTGGGGAGGAAGTGGGGCCTCAAGGTGCACTGAGCCATTGTTAAATGCAAGACGGCATCACACCTAATAATTTAAACATGGTCTTGTGGCCTGACAGTTTTAATGATTTCTTGATCTCTTTCCTTTGGCTCTGTGTGCACTTTGCCACTGTAGAGTTTAGCACATGACAGGTTATGGATTAAATACGAAGCCCTCTTCTGCCAATAGCACTTCCAGGAGGAGAAAAATGACTGGGTACTTTTATAAATGGTCATGCCGTAGGTGTCTACAGGAAACAATCTTTAGTGTAAAAGCAGTTTTACAAACTGCTTTTTAGATACAAACCAAACCATAAAACTGCTAAGTTCAAATTTTCAACTATTATCTGGACAATAAGAATCAGGCACCTTGGTAGGCTGGCCTGACATTTTTGTTGGCATAAATTAAGATCCCAGGCATAACTAATGCAATCTGATTCTCAACATTAATTTAACTCCCACAATGCCACTGCTGTGCAGCCCATGGTTCACATTTTGTGATTCATTGCATTTGGATTAAAGGAGAGGTTTAAGAATTTTATAGTTGAGGCAGCTCTGACTCTCAAGAAAAGAAACATACACATATTTCTCCCATCATGTGTTGCTTGAGGGCAAGAAAAAAGAAAGCCACTGTCATCTGGAGACAGGAATTTTCCAGAAATCTATGAACAACAGCAACCATAGCATGTCACCAAACAGAAGAACTGTGCTTTAGAAACCTAGAAAGCTGTAAAAAATTTAGTAGGGTACAAAATGTGCTCTCTAAAGAGATAGTGTTGGCATGAATTCTACAAAAAAATCAAAGACTTTGCAAAATCATTTATAATAAGCATTTAAAACACAGGTTGCGATGTATTTCCTGGAAGCAGAGAATCAATTAAATGAAGACAAAATTTAGAAGAGTTATATATTATAATCATATGCCATTTGTACACACAATAGCATATATGTTCAATCTACTTTTAAATAATTTTTTATTTTGCTAATTTTTTTTCAAGTACAGTTGTCACCATTTCCCTCTGCTACTTCCCTGCCACCACAGCCATCCCCACCTCCCACCCCTTGATCCTAAACCCCTTTGACTTTGTCCATGGGTCCTTTATACATGTTCCTGACAACTCTTCCCTCTTTTCCTCCCATTATCCCTTCCCACCTCCCCTCTGGTCACTGTCAGTGTGTTCTTAATTTCAATGTCTCTGGTTATATTTTACTTGCTTGCTTGTTTTGTTGATTAGGTTCCACCTATACATGAGATCATATGGTATTTGTTGTTCACTTCCTGGTTTATTTCCTTTAGCATAATGCTCTCCACTTCCATCCATGCTGTGGCAAAGGGTAGGAGCTCCTTCTTTCTTTCTGCTGTGTACTATTCCATTGTGTAAATGTACCATGGTTTTTTGATCCACTCATTTACTGATGGGCACTTAGGTTGCTTCTAACACTTGGCTATTGTAAATTGTGCTGCTGTGAACATTTGGGGTGCATAGGTTCTTTTGGATTGGTGTTTCAGGGCTCTTAGGGTATAATCCCAGCAGTGGAATTGCTGGGTTAAAAGGCAGTTCCATTTCCATTTTTAATTTTCTGAGAAAATCCCATATTGTTTCCCACAGTAGCTACATCAGTCTGATCCCACCAACAGTGCACTAGGGTTCTCGTTTCTCCACAACCTCGCCAACACTTGTTGTTTGTTAATTTGGTTATAATGGCCATTCTCACTGGTGTGAAGTGGTATGTCCTTGTGGTTTTAATTTGCATCTTTCTGATGGCTAGTGATGCTGAGCATCCTTTCATATGTCTCTGGTCACTCTGGATGTCCTCCTTGGAGAAGTATTTGTTCAGGTCCTTCACCCATTTTTTAATTGGGTCATTTGTCTTCCTGGAGTGGACTCATGTGAGTTCTTTATATATTTGGAGATCAGACCCTTGTCCGAGATATCATTAGGCAAATATGTTTTCCCTTACACTTGGTTCCCTTTTCACTTTGCTGAGGCTTTCTTTACTTGTGTAGGAGCTTTTTATTTTGGTGTAGTCCCATTTGTTTATTCTTTACTTAAAGTCCCTTGCTCTGGGAGACATATTGGTGAAAATATTGCTTATTGGAATATCTGAGATTTTCCTGCCTATTTCTCCTCTAAAGGTTTTTTGGTGTCATGACTTATATTTAAGTCTTTTATCTACTTCGAATTATTGTTGTGTATGGTGTAAGTTGATGGTCAAGTTTCATTTTTCTGCATATATCTCTCCACATCTCCCAACACCATTTGTTGAAGAGCCACTTTTATTCCATTTTATGCTTCTGCCCCCTTTGTCAAATATTAATTGACCATTGAAACTTGGGTTTATTTCTGGGCTCTCTATTCTGTTCCATTGATCTGTGTGTCTATTCTTATGCCAGTACCAGATTGTTTTGGTTACTATGGCCTCATAATATAGTCTGAAATCAGGTATTGTGATCCCTCCTGCTTTGTTCTTCTTTCTCAAAATGGCTGTGGCTATTCAGGGTCATTTATGGTTCCATGTAAATTTTTCAAATGTTTGGTTTATATCTGTGAAATATGTCATTGGTATTTTAATAGGGATTGCATTGACTCTGTAAATTGCTTTGAGCAGTATAGACATTTTGATGATGTTAATTCTTCCAATCAGTGAACACAGTACATGCTTCCATTTGTTTGTGTCTTATTTAATTTCCTTCATCAGTGTTGTGCAGTTGTCTGAGCAACAGGTTTTTACTTCTTTGGCTAGGTTTATTACTGTGTACTTTATTTTTCATGTTGCTATAGCAAATAGATTTTTTCCTGATTTCTGTTTCTGATATTTCACTTTTGGTGTACAAAAATGCCTACTATTTCTGAATATTGTTTTTGTATCCCACTGTTTTGCCAAATTCATTTATTAGGTTGAGTAGTTTTTGGGGGAGTCTATAGGATTTTCTATGTGCACTATCATGTCATCTGCAAACAATGACAGTTTTGCTTCCTCCCTTCCAATTTGGATGCCGTTTATTTCTTTTTCTTGTATGATCACTGTGAGTAGGACTTCCAATACTATGTTGAATAGAAGTGGTGAAAGCAGATACCCTTGTCTGGTTCCTGATCTTAGTAGGAAAGCTTTTAGTTTTGCCCATCGAGTATAGATGTTGGCTGTAGGTTTCTCATATGTGGCTTTTATTATTTGAAGTATGCTTCCTGTACTCCCACTTTGCTGAGTGTTTTATCATAACTGTGTGCTGTACTTCTTATCAAATTGTTTTTCTGCATCTATTGATATGACCATGTGATTTTTGTCTTTGCTTTTGTTTATGTGATGTATTACATTTACTGACTTGCGAACATTGTACCATCCTTGAATTCCCGGGATGAATCCCACTTGATCGTGGTGTATGATCTTTTTAATATATTGCTGGATGCAGTTTGCCAAAATTTATTGAGGATTTTAGTGTCTATGTTCATCAAGGATATTAGCCTCTAGTTTTCTTTCATTGTGTCTTTATCCAGTTTTGGGATTAGAATGATGCTCGCTTCATAAAAAGAGTTTGGGAGTCTTCCCTCTTCTTTGATTTTTTGGAACAGTCTGAGAAGGATAGCTCTTCCTTAAATGCTTTGTAGAATTCTCCTGTGAAACTATCAAGTTCAGGGCTTTTATGTGTGGGGAGTTTTTTGGTTATTGCTTCTATTTTGTCAGCTGTTATTGGTCTGTTCAGGCTTTCTGCTTCTTCTTCATTCAGTTTCAGAAGGTGGTATGTTTCTAGAAATTTGTCCATTTCACCCAGGTTTTCAAAATTTTTTTTTAATTAATTTATTTTTTAGAGAGGGAAGGGAGGGAGATAGAGAGACAGAGAGAGGAAAACATCAATGTGCGGTTGCTGGGGGTTATGGCCTGCAACCCAGGCATGCACCCTGACTGGGAATTGAACCTGCAACACTTTGGTTCACAATCCGCACTCAATCCACTGAGCTACCGCCAGCCAGGGCTTAAATTTCTTGGCATATAGTTGCTCACAGTAATTTCTTACAATCATTTGTATTTCTGTGGTATCAGTTGTAATCTCTCCTCTTTCATTTCTGATATTGTTTATTAGAGTCTTTTTTATTGAAGAGACTGCTTTAAAGGCTTGTGATTTTGTTCATCTTTTCAAAGAACCTGCTCCTGGATTTATTGATCCTTAGAATTGTTCTTTTTGTCTCTGTGTCATTTAATTGTGCTCTGATCTTCATTATTTCCTTCTTTCTTCTTGCTCTGGGCTGTCTTTGTTGTTGTTCCTCCGGTTCTCATAGATGTAGGGTTAGGTTGCTCACTTGAAATGTTTCTTTTTTAGGTAGGCCTGTATCACTATGAACTTCACTCTCAGGACTGCTTCACTGTGTTCCATAAGTTTTTGACTGTTGTGAATTCATTTTCATTTGTTTCCAGAAACTTTTTGATTTCTTACTTGATTTCATTATTAACCCATTCATTGTTTAATACTGTGCTATTCAATCTTTATGAATTTTTGAGTGCTGATAAGTTTTTTCCTTGAGGTTTGTTTCTAGTTTCAGGACCTTGTGATCCAAGAAATTTCTTGATGTGGTTTCAATTTTCTTGAATTTTTGAGGCTTGTTTTGTGTTCTATCATGTAGTCTATCTTTGAAAATGTTCCATGTGCATTTGAAAACAATGTGTATTTGGTTTCTTTGGGATGAAAGTTTCTATATATATCAGTTTAGTCCTGTTTGGTCTAGGGCATTGTTCAATGCTGCAACATCCTTGTTGATATTTTGTTTGAAAGATCTATCCATTTTTGACAGTGGGTGTTAAAACCCCCTAGTATAAGTATGTTCCTGTCTATATCTTTCTTGAAGTCCTCTGAGATTTTCTTTAATACTTGGGTGCTCCTATGTTGGGTGCATACATGTTTCTAATGTTTATGTATTCTTGACGGATTCTTCCCTTGAGTATTATGATGTGTCCTTCTGTGTCTCTTTTTATGGCCTTTGTTTTGAAGTCTATTTTTTCTGTTATATGTATTGCTCTCCCTGCTTTTATTTCTCCTATCCATTTCCTTAGAATATGTTTTCCCTACTCAGTCTGTGCAGGTCCTTTGTTGTGAGGTGGGTCTCTTATAGGCAGCATATATGTGGGTCATGTCTTCCTATCCATTCAGCTACCCTATGCCTTTTGATTGAAGCATTTAATCCATTTACATTTAAGGCTTTTATTGATAGGTATTATTCATTGACATTTTACTTTCTTCATACCTGTGTTTGTCTCTCTCTTACTGTTTTTCTTCCTTCTCTTAAAGCAGTCCCTTTAGCATCTCTTGCAGTGCTGGTTTGGTGGAGGTGTATTCTTTGAGCCTTCTTTTGTCTGGGAAATTCCTTGTTTCACCTTCCATTTTAATTGAGAACCTTACTGGATAAAGTAGTCTTGGTTGCAGGCCTTTGCTTTTCATTATTTGGAGTATTTCTTGCCATTTCCTTCTCACTTGGAGTGTTTCCATTGAGAAGTCAGCTGATATGTTACTTCCTGTTTTTCCTTTGCTGCCTTTAAGATTCTCTCTTTGCCTTGGAATTTTGCCATTTTAATTATGATGTATCTTGAAGTGGGCCTCTTTGGGTTCCTCTTGATTGGGACTCTCTGTGTTTCCCGGATTTGTGTGACTTTTTCTCTCATCAGAGTAGGGTAGTTTTCCATCATTACTTTTTCAAACAGGTTTTCTACCCCTTGCTCTTCCTTTCTCCCTCTGGTATCCCTATTATAAGGATATTATTATGTTTCATGTTGTACTGCAGTTATCTTAATGTCTCTTCATTCCTTCAGAGTCTCTTTTCCTTTTCTTGCTCTTTCTGGGTGTTTTTTTCTAACTTGTCCTTCAGCTCACTGATTTCATCCTCTGCTTCATCTAGCTTGATTTTTATTCCTTCTACTGTGTTCTTCAGTTCAGAAATTGTATTCTTCATTTCCTCTTCGCTCTTGTTGATGGTTTTTATTTCCTTTTTCATATTGATATAGTTTGCAGTAAGTTCCTGACAGTTTCCCGGATTTTTTTGGTAATTCTCTGTGAGCTCATTGAGGTTCCTTATAACCATATTTTGAACTCAATATTTGATAGTTGACTTGCCTCTATTTCATTTAGCATTCCTTCTGAGGGTTCCTCTTTTCCTTTCATTTGAGGATTGTTTCTTTGTCTTCCCATTGTTTGTGAGACTCTTCCTGTTTCCCTCATCTTCTTAAATTAATCTGCTTTGACTCCCATTTTTTGTGGTATGAACTTCTATGGTAGGAGACCTGTGAGATTCAGTGGTGCAGACTCCTTGATCTCTTTAACTTGATGCTCTTGGTATGCCTTTTATGCCATTTATGTTGGCTTTTTGGATGTAATTGGGTTTTGATTGTTGTTGGGTTGTTCTGGTAGGTCCTTCCTTCCAGCTGGTTGAGAGTCACTCCAACCAGAATGTCTTGTATGCTGTTGTACAGATGTTGCCAGAAGAAAATCACAAAGCACAGGGAACAAACCGACATTTGCAAAAATATCTCCCCCCTGCAATCTCACTATCAATAGCAAATGTACCAGTATTAATAAAGGTTTAAAGATATTAAGACTATTAGAAGAAAGGAGAGAAGTAAACTATAGTATATATTCTAGTGACTTAATATGCACAAACTTGCTGGACAAGAAATGAATCTTAAAAAGCTATGCAGGAAAGAAAATGTCACTAATCACAGAGAAGACCACAGTGGATTTTGTCTCAGTAGCCTGTAGTATTTACCCTATTTTTTCTTTCTGGATTCACCTCTGGTGATGTCAGATATTGATCCTGTCTGACCTTAGGCAGCCTGCTCCAAGACTGCCAGGGATCTACTGTGTATGGCTGTCTCTGTCAATTGTTAATCTAGTCACTCTGCACTCAGCAGTGAGGCTTAAGCCCTTTAAGGTGGGGCAGAATCCCTCCTAGGGTTGGTGCTATATTTTCCCCTTCAGGCTGCTGTTGCTTAGAGGGAAGTGGTCTGCCTGAGCAGGATGGCTGCTGCCCTATGGGGGATGACTTAGTACTGCGTTCCAGGTATCTATTCTCTCAGCTCTTTCCCTAACACGTCTGTCTGCAGTCTCTCCTCAGGCATCTCTAGTCCACTCTGCCCCCACCTTTGCTGGAGCTCCAGGTAAGTGGCTACAGATGAAATTTTGTGCATTGGCCCTTTAAACAACACTTGGCATCTCCAGCTGTCCTGGCAGACAGCAGCCCTAACACTTTTCACTGTTGGTTGTTATTTGCGTACTTTTTAGGCTCTGGTGCTCCATGCTGGGGATCCCAGCTTAGGGTTTAGATCCCCCAGTCTTCTCTAGGAGATCCAACCAGCTGCTTAATTATCCCTCCAGTGCTGCCACCTATGGGTGTCCAGCCAGCCTTCTCAAGTCTCCACTGCACTGCTTACTAGTTAGTTAGTGCTGAAGCTGATTCTTCTGTCTGTCTAAGGTTATAAGGCTTCTCTCTTGCTATTGTTCAGTTGTTTGTTGCAGCTGATTTCTCCACAATTTAGTTGTAATTCCAGATTGGTCCTGGGAGGAGGTTAGTGTGGCTTCCATTCACTCCTCTGCCATCTTGCCTCTCTCTCCTTTATTTTTTTTATATTATAATATAGAAACTAAGATGAAGAGATGGAATTGCCAAAGATTGCAGTGTTTTGTAGGGGACCACGTCTTGAGAGGTGGAAAAGTAGCCCAGCACCCATGTGGAAAACCAGTGGGGGGCATGGCAACACACCAGACCACACCCATGAAGAAGTTCTCCCATGGGGAATTGGGCTTGCAATGTGCCTAGGCCACTTGGAGTCTTTCTCTTGCTAAAAATCTCCCTCACCCTGAACTGAGGACATTTACTGCAAAGTAACTTCCTAAAAATCCATGCTAGGCCTTCCAAGGATGAGTGTAACCAGTTCGACCACTTTTGCCTTTTCATTTGCAAATATCCCTCTTCTGTGATGTGATTAGCAGCATTGGCTCCTTTGTTTTCTATAAAAGGTAACCACCTAAAGCAAACCTACGCATAGTGAATGAGGACCATCATGCAATGTGCTGAGAAACCCAATAGAGGCCTTTCACGGCAAGGGCCAAGGGCTCCCCTTGAGAGAAAAGCCATGCTGTCCCTTTTCCTCCACTGGACTCAGTAGTACATGTGAATGTCTCATTTCATCCATAATGATGTGGACACTATGGGCTGGTGTCTGCATCAGTGTTTTAGCATCAAAAGATGCAGGTCTTCAGACTCCCTACCTAGTTCTTTTCCACAGATTTCTTAAACACGTTTTCCACTTTTATCAGTTCAGAAAGCAAACCTTCTCATATATTTACTACTTTCTTGATTTTTCTGGAAAAACAGAAATCTACAACTGTGGGCACTCATATTTCTAGCATGTTTTTTAACTTTAAGCAAAGTAATTTTAAAAATCTTAATTAAAAATTATGCATTTCAAGTATTCTGATACACTAAGTTAATGTATCATTACAAATAAAAGCAGAAAATACGTAAGTTTTCTATGTGCCACTCTGCTGACTTTGACACTGATCTTCAACAGGCATCTGAGCATTTGAGTGGAAGTCATCACAATGAAGAGCTTGACCAGTGTCATTGAGTTCATGTGTACAACCTAATCCAATTCAGGCTGATGAGAAGATGTGTGTCCTGTCCTACTTTTAAACCCAGCCAGGAAAGAAATTCAGAGCTTCCAGAATAACTTATTTCTGCATTCCGTAACTACTACTTTAAAGAAAATTTAAGATGTTTCCAATCTGTCTTATTTCAATTTCAGACAATTTCTTCTCCTTTTCTTCAGTTTATTTAAATGTACATTTGCACATATACTTAAATAACAATCGATTTTTATCCCAGAGCATGAAGACTATTTCTTTTTAGACAAGATAAGAAACATTTATAAAATCTTAACTTTAACACAGTAATCTGGACAGGGACTTTTTCCAGGCTTTTTCTTCCCTGAAATGGTTTTGGATTAATAACCTATAATTCTAACATCTTCAGTAGCTATCTTGGCATCTAGTGCAGAAGAAAACAGAAACAGTGTGCTTCCTTAGAATTTTACAACCTGTTTGGACTATCGCATTTTTACAATGGTGATGGTATATTTAATCACATACAATTTATTTCATTGTGCTGGAAACAAGGAAAACCACCATGAACAAGAATTACAGTCCTGGCTGGCATAGCTCAGTGAACTGAGCACGGGCTGAGAACCAAAGTGTTGCAGGTTCGATTCCCAGTCAGGGCACATGCCTGGGTTGCAGGCCATGGCCCCCAGCAACTGCACATTGATATTTCTCTCTCTCTCTCTATCTCCCTCTCTTCCCTCTCTAAAAATAAATAAATAAAATCTTAAAAAAAGAATTACAGAGAAAATTTGGAGGGCAGTTTCTCTGTCCACAAAATGTTCCAGGTAACGAAACAGAGGCCTTAGTAAGTGATGTGGACTGCTACAGGTCACATTACTTACTAAGTCCAGTCAGGACTGGACCCTGGGTTCCTGCTTTCAAATTCAGTGCTTCCTCTATTAAATTATACTCACTCAGTATCCACCAAGGGAAAGAAACAGAAAATATATTTATTATTTTTTGAAGGAAGAATGCTTGACACTGCTAACAGTACACACACATTCAAAATCCACAAAAATTCCTCCAAACAGCTGATTCCCATAATGAGGGTGTGACACTATTACCATACTGTGGACTTACCAGTGTTTGCATCCCCATGTGAATGGATAAATTTCACTTGGCCATACAAATGTACATTCTTTTATCTATCACAGTTGCAGCATGGATAATGTTTTTTCTTCAGAAGACAAAGAACTTGCTAATGTCAATTAAATGTATTCTTTATTTTATGTTGCCATTGGAAAATACTATGTATGAGCAAGTTCAACTAAGTAGAATTTCTTTATATAAAATCAAAGTGGGATCTGCAAACTCAAATTAAAATCAGTGTATTTCTATCAGTATAAGATGTTGATCACTTACTGATTTGTATGTATGCAGTTTTATGTAGTGGTGAGATTCTGGCAAATCTCAATGCTTTGTTGAGTACTGGTTTGGGGGCTAAGCCCTTAGCATGGGAGAATGTAACAAAAGTTGAATGTGGCATCTGGCTTCCTACTAATGTGAATCACTCCTCTTTCTGGGGCTTGATATTTTTTACATAATAATGCTTCAGCAAAACCCATTTCTAGTAACTGTGCTGGCAGATATAAGGGTCCAGAAGAAAAAGCATTTGAAAGTTAATGGAGAGGAAAAGAAGTGTTATGCCACTCTTGTGAAATCCTGAAGGTTTACCCTATATAAGTGAAGCTGTTAGAGAGCTAATCTCCAATTTGTATCTGAGCAATAACAATAACATGGAACAAATACCACTTCCTGAGTGCCATGCTACCAATCTGCTAAACTGCCCAAGTGAACTACAGGCTGAAGCAGGCAGCAGGGATGAACACAGCCTTGGCCAAGGAATCAGGAGAGTGGAGTTCTCAATCAAACTCCACCTGGACTTATGTCTCTGGGCCTTTATCTGAAACCCAAGAGGGCTGCCTGAGGTCACTAAGGTTTGTAAGTAGTGGACTTGTGCTCTGCTTTCATCATGACTTCTGATCTTAGCCCAGTGCCTCTGACCAGCCTGATACCCTCTCTTAACACGTCAGATGTGGACAGTTATCTCAAGCTGGTCATTCTTCAGTGTCACACAGTTACCAAAGAATTTTAAATTTGTTTTTTTATTTCTATAATTAGCCTTTAAAAACTGCAATGTGACCAAGATAGCCACACATGTTCCTGTGTTTCTGGTTAAGTGAGTGCCAAGTGCAGGCTATATGAAAGTGTGGCTGCCTATGTGGACAAATGTTTCCCAGTCATTCAAACACACACAAAGAGTAGGATAGTGAGTCATCACCTGAATCTACAGAACTGGCATCCTGGTGGCTGGCACCATGGTCTAGTCACTGGGAAACTAATAAGCAGCAGTTCATTATTAGCAACTCTAGACATAAGTAGGCAGTGAAGAACTTTTCCTTAAAAAGGAGTTTTTTCAACATGATATTTTTGGAATATAACATTAAATTAATCTACCACTAATTATTTTTTAAATAATTAAAAAAATGTAAAACCAGCAAACAGTGACAATGGCTAAAAGAGTTTTCCATAGTGCTGACATTCAAGGAAATTAAGTTAATCACAAGCAAAGCATAAAATTGCAAACATATCCCGCTGTGATTATGTTACCCAATAACTGGAATTTTCTTTCTATCAAATGCCATCATTCATCACATTGAATTGATGTTGTTATTAGAGTGTTTTGGTTTTGTAGTTTTGCTGGGATTAATGAGTATATTTGCATTGTTTTATTTATTCTATGGAAACACAAAGCATAAATAAGGTATGAATAATTTTTGGTAGCTGTATAATAAGTAAATTTTAATAGGAATAATTTTGAACACCAAAGGTCCATGGGAATGTTTTTCTTTTTAAAAGGAGTATATTCCTTTAAGTCTGAGAAACAGGTTTCTTTTCTTTCAGCCCTGTCCTCAGGACAGGAACCCAGAGTCAGACAGGAAGATCTGTTTGAAGGTAGGCTGTCTCCTGGTTCACTGATCTCACTAGTAATTTTGATTGTTCTGGAACTCTTTAGTCTCCTTTTCCTTTTGGTTACTTTAAGTGGACTTATGATAAAGGACTCTCTTTTTCTCTTAATCAGTATTAAGAGAAAGGACTTAATCAGTATTAAAAAGGATTCTCAGCCAGCCTGAACCATCTGGAAATCTCAGAACCAGCTTGTTCTTTAATGAGAAGGACAAGATGTTTCTGCTTCCCTCGGTAGGCCTGGATGCAGACAGGAAAGCTGTGGAGGGATGATCTGGAGAAATAACAGCCCCAGGGGTGGCACGAGGTCCCCTTCTTAATCTAGAGCTGGAGGGGTGGGAAGGGCTGCACAGGGAGGTTAGTTTAGGCAAGTCATTGATTTCCTGGAAGGCACCAGGCCACCAGAGTCCAGATAGGATTACTGTTTTAGTCCTAATAATCCAATTTAAACAAAGAAAATCTTTCATTCAGCACAACTTTAAACATGCTACAAATTGATTATAAATCACAAATTGTAAGTCTACACAATTTGTAATACCAATTAAACACTAAACACTGCTGTCTGGAGTGATGGATATAATTTATGGAAAATCTAGTTCCAGCTAGTCTGTGTGTCTTATTAAAAGAAGCAGCACACTTCCAAAGGGTAAATATTTCATTTGTAACCCATGAGTTAACATTTTTCTCCAAAGATGTTCTTAAGGACATTGGTATGAATTTCTCAGTTTCTTTAGATCTACATAAAATATAAACAAGGATTCTGGATTATTGCTGGGTTTCTGCAAATTTTACTTCTTACCTTACACCACTTGTGGTCAAAGTATTCCTTGCTGGGCTTTAAGGTGGGCTTAACTGTCCTAAATTATGCAGGCCCTGAGGGCACAGGGAAAGAAAGGAAAAACAATAGTGCAATTTCTGGTGATTTCCTGGGATCTTGCAGTCAGATGGGATGTGGCCCCCAGGACACAAAAAGTCACACTTTTGAATGCTGCTCTAAGAAAAACTTCCTAGAAATCACATTTTTCAGAAAATGAGAACTGCATTTTCCTGTTAATAATATGCTTATCAAGTTCAATTCACATGTGAAATTCAGTTATTCCATTAATCTTTTTCATTTTGCCAGGCATTAAAATACACATTTTTATGGGGCTGAGCAGGGTTTCAAGATATTGGGATTTCCAGGAAATAGTTTTAAAACTGGTAAAGGGAATTTGCAAGAGAGCCTATTGTCAGCATGGGCGGGCCAGGAGCAGCACATGAAAGTCACATTAGCTTATTTCTACCCTGGGTGAACAGGTCTCACCTGCCCAGCAATCAGGGGTGCAGGTGGGCCTCTGCCTCACTGGACCTGAAAGCACTATCTGTACACAGCCAGCCCCACCCTTCTGTGCAGACCCTGGTCCACTCTTCAAAAGCCCTCATTATGCAAAGAAATGCTGCAGGGATTTTCAACCTGGATGCCAAAGGGCCAACCTATGGAGTTAGTGCCTAAATCTCCAAGATCCCAAGTACTTTTCATTTGCTGCCCAGGAACTACAGTAGTGCCAGTTATGCAAACAGGAATTCTGGGTCCTTGTTTCCCTGGTCAGGGACATAGGTCGCATAGTTGAGGATCTGGCTGGGCATCATAGGGACCTGGCTTCAACCCTTCCTGCTGCCACTTTGAGTCCTATATTCCTAGGAAGATCTTTTAACCTTTCCATACTTCATTTCCTCTTGTGTAAAATGGAGATAATATTTTGCAGTGTGCTTGTGAGGATTAAAGATTATATATACACACACCACCAGGCACACAGTAGACATCATATGAATTGTTGCTGTTATTATTATAGGCCTTGGCTGGAATGTTACCCAAATGTATAAATTCCACATTCTTCCCACTAATCAAAGTGTTACCACTGCTATTATTAGTGCTACTGCCTGCTCTTCGTGAGCATTTACCTGTGCCAGGGACTTTACTATGCACTTTCCCTGCATTGTCTCAATTTATACTCCAATAACCCCTACTATTTTTAGGTCCACATTGTAGTTGATAGAAATGAGGCTTAATTAGGTTTTATTGCCCAAGGTCACAGAGGAAGTAGCTGGCCCTGGGTCTTCCTGACCTGAAATTAAGGATCTGTGGACCATGCCACACTTTTTCTGAAGGATGAGACAAAGCTGCAGCCCCCCCAAACCGAGATGTGCTCCTTCCTCAGGACCACCCTTCCTCATGCTCATCAGCCCTATAGCCCTGGCCTAGCACAGAAGTCTAAGAATCTAAGGCCTGAATACTGAGACAGGGGGTCTCAATCCCTTCTGCTCACAGAACTGTCTCTGATCCTTGTCTGAGCACTATTCTCAGGATCTTATCTGAAGCAGGAAAGGCATAGGTTTTTTTAAAAAATTGCTGCAGGCAATGGACTCTGAGGCATGTGCTTGATTGAGAATCCCTGAGAGAAAGAGATCCTGGTTACCTTGAGAGCAACTGTAGAAATTTAGGGGACTCACTGGGCCTCCCAGTTTTTCATATATGAACCCTGAGTCATTAAATGCTCTCTACTGCCCCAAAGAGAATCGGTGAAAAGGGAAAAGGTCACCTATGTAACTTGGAAAAGCCACCTGAAGAAGCTCATGTTCTGACCTTCTGCTGTCTCCTATTTCCTGCCAAATCAAGAGGAAAGACTGCTTGACTTCCACAACATCTAGAACCTTCACAGTCCTCCGGGTGCAGTCTGTCCCTTTTCTTTCTTTGCTGCCATGGTGACACCCTGTGTTCATTTCGGGCAGATTTTCAAACCTGTAGTAAGGAAATGCTCCCAACGACCAAATCATGTCACTTTACAATAACTTTCAAAAGGACAAGAAAACACTTTCCTCCTAATTTCATTGTCCTAACAGCAATAAAATCTCTACATACTTCATGTGTATACCTGGAAGCAGGATCATCAAGTAAAATATGTCAATGTCCAGAAAAAAGTGCCTCTCTGTTGAGGAGAACTAGTCCCAGGTTCAAGACCATCACTGCCTCAGGTGGGAGCTCTGATGCTCCACTTTGGATGGAGCCAGGAGAGGATTTCAGAAGTGCTCCTACCTGCTGGTCTGGGTCAGTTGAGGCCAGAGCATCCCATAGCAGGGTGTGCCCACAGCCTGACCTGGCTTCCTGTGCTGACCACAGTCTTTTCCAGTGTGGCCGCCCTGATCTTTCCTCCATGTGAGTTGAACCAAGTCTGAAGCAGGAAGACATTTTCACTCAACAGGACATGAATGTTGCATCATTCAAACAAAAAAGGGATGCCAACCCTTTCTCACTTGGGTTACCCCCACAGTTGGGATGGGATGAACAGTGTGTCAGGGGAACACGACATTTGAACATAACATTTGATGGGTTTGTTTAGCTCCTATATTCTGAGATTGCATTAAGAATTTTTCCTTCTGCCTGAATATTAGGGAGGGAGGCAGAACAAGGCTGACCTTGGGAGTGAGGTTTTCATAAAACAAATAAACTGGATGACAGCGTATAAAAGTTACAAACCTCTTCAGAATGCAATATGTGCACAACTTGTAAACAGTCCATAAATATTACCTGCTGGGGCTAGTCATGGGGGCTAAGGCAGAGTCCTGTCCCAGCACATTTTCTGCAACATGGAGCCATCTGGTGATGACAATTTAGTCTCCAGTTGGCATGGGACTATAATTATAAAGCATGTTACTCCTGACTTCTGTCTGGAAACAGATGATCACGCTCACCCTGCAGTGTGGATACGGCAGGCAGGTGTAGCTGAGAGGTCACAGGCAGGCTGGGCAGTGCTTGCAGAGGGAATGAAAAATTAGAGGGGTGTTTGTGCAGAGTCCTCTTTCCATTAGTAGCGTTTCCACTGCTACCACCACAAACACAAAGTTTTAAAGAAAAATTGTTCCTTTCATAGTAATGCCTAATTTTTCAGCCATGTTTTTTAAAGGTTCAAACACTTGAGTCATGCTTGGACAATAAGTATAGAAAAAGCATAGTAATAGTAACTTTACCTTTTACATACATCTCCTATTTTCAATATCCTAATTATTAATTGTAGAATAATTAATTCTGTTCAGGATAACAAAGTCTTCGCCAGGTCCTGTTTCACATACAGAATAATAATAATAATAATAATAATAATAATAATAATAGAATGAATTTTGATTGTCTTCCTCCTAAATAGATTTAGCAGAGTTTATTGTGTAGAAAAAATATTCCAGATTTCTCCAAAGTGGAGAATAATGTGACAAGGGAAGCAGCACTGAAGAAAAGGCTAGCTAGTAGCTTTATCATTACAAACCCACACAAAAACTAGACATGTTTTAGTGCCATTATCCCCTACACACCCAACACAAACCTTTCCAATTATGCTTTTAATCAAGAATTCCTTCTTATGCTGTTACTTCCTGCCCTCTGAGTTCCTATGATATGCAGTTTCCATCTTGGTCTCATCCTGTTTGGTCCCTTTTTGTAAAAACTAAGGAGCCTGACCCACACAGCCTGCCAGGGCTTTTCAAAGGCCCAGAAGTCTGTAAACAGGAAAGATTTCCTGAGGCCAAGGGCCCCTCCTCCATTCAAAAGATGGCTCTTAGATAAGGATTTCCCCCAAATTCTCAGTCATTAGCACTTTCCAGAGCAGAGGTTCCCTCTGAGGGCACCTTGCTAACTATCCACAAAGCAAGTGTCAGGCCTCTTGCCAGAAGGCCAAGGGCTTCACAGAAGGTGCAGGAAGAATACATTGCAGCTGCTGTGTTTGCTGACAGGAGGTGGAGCCTGAGAAACACAAGGCTATCCTCTGAGCAAGAGTTCAGGGTTGGAACCCCTTCTGGTGAACTGCCAGGGAGGGCACACTGATCAGCCCCAAATTCAGCAGAAGAAAGTGGACAGGAAAGCTTAGTGAGGTACTCGGGCAACCTTTGGGACCCCCAAAATGGGAGAAAAGGATAATGCATGTAAACAAGACTGCTTTTACCACGTGGTTAGTAAGTGGCCTGAGGCCACTTTAAAACTATTTTTGGGAAACCAGAGTATACTTGATGACTTTTTAGTTGGAGGCATAAGTCCATGTAAAGTTTGGGTTATGTGTGTTCTTAGAGTCAGCTTTATTACTTCACAGTCATAGCTCATAGTTTCACAGTTGAGTACATCTTTGTCCAAGGCAACTAATCTTTCCCCTGTAATTTCATCATAACCTATCAAACTCAGTCAAAGTCTGTCCCTCAGCAGTCACAGTATTTTGCATTCCTTTCTACTTAATCACACCTGTGAGCCTCAATACATAAGAGTGGAGAGAGCAATCAAGGCTACCCAGTTGTCTTTTTTCTGAATTGGGCAAATAAATAAAAATGTACCCAAATAAAAAAACATTTTTAAAAGGTCGTCTTTCCTGTGTTGGTCTTATTTATTGAACTCACTGTTTGTTTTTTTACTACCTGCTCCCCTTCCCTCCCCAAAAAAGGGTGCTTTGAATATCAGCACACATTTCTCTACAGCAGTCAGCTGGCACTTATGGACTAACCTTGTTTCATTTGCTACCTCATTATCAAGATAAACTCCATCTTCTGAAATAGATTAAAAACTTACAAATCCAGGGCATTCTAATGTACTTCTTTTCCTCTCCCTCCCTTCCGTACTCCATAGGCACTAAGACGTCAATAACAGTTTCATGTTTAAACTCAACCTCACTTCCTTTCCTATTGATAATCAGGGCCGTTATTTCAGTATAACAGAAAAACAAAGTGATGAGGCTAAAACTTGTCAGTGTGAATGGATGTTCAGTCACAATGTCCTGAAGACAGAGGCTGGTGGTTAATGACAAAAAAGTAAATGTTAAATATGATGAAGGTGGCGGGAAGAAGGCAAAGTTTTGCCCACACAAACAAACTGGGCAATAACTTAGAAAACATCTGATTGACACTTCAGTTACAGCATTTACCGTCTCAAATTTCAGTATCTCTGTTTACAAGTCCTGCCTCCACCATTTACTAAGGACACTTCAAGGACAACAAATGAAGCAACTTTCATCTTTCCATGCCTAATACCCACTGTGGTACTGGCATATGATGTATACCCCCAAATTTTTGTACCAAATAAAATAAAATAATATTGGTATGGTGATAAGAAAAATGAAATCATGATGTTTTCCAAATTTCGAGAATCTGTTTTTCCATGAAGGTATATGTGGGGGATTCAACCAGATCCATGAGGGAACAAATATTTCCTGTGAACTACTTAGCTGTTCTTGGGAAATAACCTAATGTATACATAATACATAAATAAGGCTGGAGAGTTAGGTGATGCAGGGCAGAAGGGAGATAGAGGGAGGAAAATTGGGAAAACTGTAATAGCATAATCAATAAGATATACTTTAAAAATAAAATAAAATTTGATAAATAAATAAATAAATAAAACAAAGGCCAAACAGTTGAAAATAGCTGAAACACATCATAATAATTAGTTTAGGAGTTGACCTGAGACATGTTTTCATTTAAATACTTTCTCTTCTTGGCCTCCATTTGGCCTATTTCACTGATTTACTTTTCTTTATTTGAATGGACCTCTACTCCCAGAAGGACTACATGTATCATTACTGAAAAAAATTGAGAAAGCTAAGATGAGGAGAAAGAGAATGACACCATGACAAGAGAATCTGGGTTCACTTTATCATCAAGGTGGTTCCATTTGCCATCTCTGTGCCGCTCTACAAGACCCCTCCTGGCTGGAATGTTTTCTTCTAACCAATTGTTGACTCATTGGTCCCTTTGCTCTTCAGCACCCAGGAGCACCAGAACTCTGCTACACGATGATTTTCCCTTAGCAGCCACTCTAGTACCACTATCCCATTTGAACTTAGCTTTGAGGTGAGCTGTGTCTTTCATTATGTGTTCTGGGGAATGAAATGAAAATGACTCCATCTAAACAGGTGGGCACTCAATCTACCCATCTCCATTTTTTTGTGGACCCAATTTAGTCTAGATCTAAATCTTTACAGAGATGCAGAGCACTCCTCACAGATGGCATCAGACACTGATTGAAAGCTTCTGGGAGGAGGGGAACTTGCAGAGTAGAAATAGGTAGAAAACCATATGACTTGAGTCTAAGCCATGAAACCCCCAAAAGCAAAAGCATCCATACAACCAGATTGATTTAAAGTAATATATATAATTAAATCAATTCTGTGTAATTTTCCACGGAACAATGTGCACTGTATTCTGCCAGGCTACCACTGAGCACTCTGACATTACAATGCCCCAATTCAGAGCATGTGGGAGAGTAGTGGGAATCAGCGACTTCAGGTGACTTCATTGGTAACTTCATTCTAAAGAACTGCTGTCACATATTTAGATGGATAACAATTAATACAATGTATTGAATTATATCTGTACAAACACACGTAATATACTAAAACCATTTTATTTTAAAATGTGTGAATCTTTCAAGTTAAAATAACTTAAAATTTAACCTGGAAATGCCTAGAAAATCATATTTTATGAAAGTTATAAGGTTTGTTGTGGTGAATTAGGACAATAGTTTCTACCCATTGGTCTCTGTCCTTTCTTCCAGATGATACAGAGTAAGCTATGAACCCCTTGGGGTACTAGCGACAAAAGGGGTGCATATACCCCAAAGCACTGCCTCAATAATATGCACCACCTGATGCAGATTACAAACAGAAAAGACACACGGCTGAAGAAGAACTGTGAATAGGTGAGGAGACAGGAGAACCGAATTTGCACCATAGACCCATTCACTGGGCAAATCATGCACTGTCAGAACTCTAGTTTCTTCCTTCATTAAATAGATGGGTTAAGAATATAAATCTGAGATTGTCTTCTCAGCTAGCTGCTGAGCAGTATATGTGTGTAACATTTTACACATTTTTATTTTTTAAATTTATTATTATCATTTTTTAAATCTTCACCTGAGGACATTTTCCATGGCTTTTATAGAAAGAAGAAGGGACAGACAGAGAAAGAGAGAGAAACATCATTGTGAGAGAAAAACATTGATTGGTTGCCTTCTCATAAGCACCCCAACTGGGAATCTGTCCCACCACCTTTTGGTCTATGGGACAATGCTCCAACTGAGCCACACCAGCCATGCTTATTCTACACCTTTTTAAAAATGTGCATTATGCCTAAAAGCTTATGATGGAAACAATGGGGCCTTTAAGTGAAAAACTATCTCTAACCAAAATTGTAACTGCAGCTGTTACACATGTGTATGCAGCAACGTTATTGTTCATATTAATTTGAAAAGGTCAAATCCATTTTCCCCCCAACTCTTTGTTACTTGCTTGACCTCATCAGCAAACACATTTCTATTATTGTCAGAGAGCTATGGACATCTAGCTCCCATTGTTTCTCCAGCATAAATCAAAGAGACAGAAACGATGAGCATGAAACCACTGCTGGACTCAGAGGTGTGTTTACCAAGGCAGCCACTTTGTATTCTTGGGGTCAGAAAGCTCTGTGTGTGTGTATGTGTGTGTGTCTACACACACCTAAATTAGATTCCACTAGTCACTGATAGACATTTCCTTCCTTCTCTATTTTACCATAAAAATTCTGAATTCAAAGCACCTTCAGGAGGTAGGTAGACAAGCACTAAAATAATATGATGAAACACATTTTATACCTGTGCGGTATACAGGTGTTGATTTACAGGTTTCTTTGATAGCTAATTGCTAATGATCTATGACATAGTAGCTTTATTTAGGAGTTACACTTGGTTTAGTCTCTTTGTGTTTTATACCTTTTTAAAAGGTAGTCAATGATATCTTTTAACTGCTCTACAAAGGGTCACCTGAGGAAAAGCAATTATGTGTTTAACATCTGGGGAAAATATTCTCTATTGGGTAGGTTTCATGAGAACAAAGCTATCTATCAGAAGATTTTTTTTTCCCTTGCAGCTTCAGCTTTGTTTCCCCAGGAATTGTGTAGCAATGCTGGAATTACTGAGTGACAGAGCCCCTGACTAAGTCAATGTTGAGCAAGGTTTATATACGTAGATGTGAGTACTTTTGTGGGAGTCAGAATGAATTTCTTAGGAAAGCACACTAAGAAAAGATTCAGGGAGGAGGTACAGCAGTCCAACCAGGGCAAACAAAAGCCTAACTTTAAAGACTTCTCCATACATATGTTGAAACAACAGGTTGATTCATAGCTTCCTTGCTCAGTTCACAATTGCTTTGCAACAAAAGCAGATTTACTCCCCTCCCTATGTATTCACAAGCCTACAAGCTCCTATTTTCATAAAGGAAACTGCACAAAGTATGGCTTCTTATTCTTGGTAACCATAAATTCACAGAAGAGCAAAATTTTCAACTAAGACAGGGGTTGGCAAACTAGGGCCCGCACACCAAATCTGTCCATCTGCTATTATTGTAAATAAAGTTTTATTGGAACACATACATGCTCATTCCTTTACCTACTCTCTCTGGCTGCTTTCATGCTGTAATGGAGCTGTTGAGCAGGTGAGATTGAGACTGTCTTGCCAAGAAGACTTAAAATATTTACAATCTGGTTCTTTTTAGAAAGTGTGCCAATTTGTGATTTTAAATATCAATTATGTCATAAAAACATCAATTTCTTTGGAAATGTAGTTGCACTTTTAAAGTAAATGTAATCAACTTCCCACCCCAAGAATTACTCTCTCAAGCATGACATCAATTTGTATTAAGAGTCTTAGCCCACTGCCAGTGCCTTTGCTGTGTCCATTTCCTGACCCTCCCCACTCAGTGAAACCAAGGAGAGCACACCGCCTGAATCTGGAGCAATCAGACCTGAAGTATAACCAAGGGCAGCACAAATGTGAGAGAGAAGCTGTGCACAGCGGCGCTCTCACTGGAGTCATTCTAGATGTGGGGGAAATGCTTCCCAAAAGCAGTTTATTTGTGAAGGTGTGATGCTGGGAAGCATTTTCTGTGCCTTGATCACTATGCTAGGGCACGTTACGATTGGTTATGGAAATAGAATATACTGCCATGAACATCATCACCTACAAGCTTGTAATAATGAGGATATCTCGAAAATTTCAGAGTGAATGCATGGAGCTCAGTAAGAGTTTTCGGGCATACTGTATCATCTTAGTAAAACCCCCAAATGTGAGTGTTTGGGCTGCAGTGAAGGAGAGTTGGACCAAACACTGTGACAAAGCAGAGTTCTTCAGTTCTGAAAATGTTAAAGTGTTTGACTCAATTAACATGGAAACAAATGACATGTGGTTAATGATGAGAAAATCTTACAAATATGCCTTTGATAAACACAGAGATCAGTACATCTGGCTCTTCCTTGCATGCCCCTCAACATTTCCTATTATTGAAAACTTAAATTATTTTTTGTTAAAAAGGAATCCATCACAACCTTTCTATCTAGACCACATGTAAAATCTGGAAACGTTGAATATGTGACTGTGGAAGGAGGAATTGTCCTAAGCATGGAATCAATGAAAAAACTTAACAGCCTTCTCTCAGTGTCCCTGAAAAGTGTCCTAAGCATGGAGGGATGATTTGGAAGTTATCTGAAAATAAGTAGCTACCAGTGTGCCTGAAATATGCAGGAGTATTTGCAGAAGGTTCTGAAGGGAAAGATGTATTTAATACCAAATCTTTTGGGCTTTTTATTAAAGAAGCAATGACTAATCAACCCAACTTGGTAGTGGAAGGATGTTGTTCAGATATGGCTGTTACTTTTACTGGACTAACTCCTAGTCAAATGCATGTGATGATGAATGGAGTATACCATCTTAGGACATTTGGGCATATTTTCAATGATGCATTGGTTTTCTTACCTCCAAATTGTTCTGACAATGACTGAGAAGTGAAGCAAAAAAAGCATGTATGTGATCACCTTATAGGACAGGTGTTGTCATTATTTGTAGTAAAAACTACATACCTAACACAGCAGTATGTTTCTTTTTTTCTTTTCCATTTGGTGACACTGGTTTAATCACACATTAAAATTTAATACTCAACTTTTAAATAGAGTGGGTTTTTTCCTTAAAAAGATATGACAATTTCAAACATGTTGGAAGAAATGTTTTAATAATAATAATTTTGCAAAAAAAGCATATATTTGTAAATATATTTATGTGATAAATTCTAAATTATGAACATTAAAATCTGTGGCACATATTTTTGCTAATTGGTTAAGAATTAACATCTTTTTGGCTTTCTAAGATACATAAATGAATCTGCAGTTGTGAACTTCTGATTAAAGTAAAACTTTTAGCTATGTTTTCATTACTTCTAATGTCAGTTTATGTTCTAAGCCTCTGCAAGTGCCAATTGATTTGCTTCCTGAAAATACATAACCAAGCAACAAAGGAAATGTTTCCAACCAATATAAAAATGGAAGGTGAAAGCTATTCTTGAGAGAAAAAGTGACACATAGATTTTAATAATTTTCCTGGGAGCTAATATAGTGGCATTCCTCAGCATACACAATTTAAGTGTAACTCCTGTACTTCTCTATGCAGATTCTAAAATTGGAGTGATGACTATGAAGAATATAATGTCATTTAACTGTGTTGTTTCCCAGTTAATCAAGCTCTCAGCTGTGGCTTGGATAAAACTATGTCAGTTGATATTTATACAGTCTTGTTGGGCAAATGAGTTCTGTGGAAGTTTCCTTTGATAAACTTCTTTTGATCATGTCTCAAGCCTTTTGGCTAAGATCAAGTGTAGGTATCTGTTCTTGTCAGTTTAACGTTTGATACGTCCTCTATCTAAGGACAATATAGTAGACAGTATAGTATACCAACTGTCTTTGGTATACAGAAGGCTTAACCACCTTGGATTACCATATCATTTGCCTAGTTTCAGTGGCTATGCAGAAGCTTTATCCAGTGTTGAATACAATAGCTCCTGTGCTCGTAAATGTGTGAAATACTTGGAGCTGACTTGTCCTATAACTGGGTCTGTGTGTGCTGTATTATGTCAGATCCATAAGCACCTATAGGGTATGCGACCATGACATTTTAGAGATCAACATTTCTTGTAACTGGGCACATGATATTAATGGTCTCCCACAGCTTTTGCAAACCAGAAAGAGAATTTCCTCAAGAGGACCTTGGGCATCAAATTGTTGAACAGGGTAGTATGCAAAAATTGTTTCTTTTAATTTATCCAATTTTCCTTATTGGGGCTTTTGGTTAAAATGAAGGTTATTCATTTTGAAAAATAATAAACCCCTTTATCAAACACCCTAATATGTGGTCTCAGATGCAATTATTATAGATCAAGTCATGTTCAGTGTGAGACCAATGACAAACAGTATCTCACTGACTGTAACACCCTGTGAGTGCTCCCAACACCACTATACTACATTTCTACTATATTTATCACCTTCTGTTACATAAGTGTATTGCGGTACACTTGTAAAAAATATATCAGTGAATGCATTCCATTGTTTGATTTCCTAGTGGGTGCTAAGGTAACAATTGTTTTTTAAACCAAATTGATGCTCTTGATTACATTTTAATACATAAGTATTTCTCTATAAAATGTTAGTTATCTTAAATAACATGCTGTCTCTTTGAATTTATTTATACCCAGTCTTGTAGATAAAATCTAATTCTGTAAAACAGAAAATAGTATTACTGAGGTTAGGGTTACAGATTTGATCACTGTGCATTCAACAGCCAAAAACTGTAACTCTAACCCCACTCTGTTACTTGTGGGGAGAATTGGGAATAATGAAGGTCTAATGGAAATTGATCATGATAGTGAATGTATTTTATATATGCCTAGTGGCTACCATATTGGACAACACAGGTGTAACACATTACAGAAGTGAGAGACCCACTGACTCAAACATGAATGATAGAAAACTTGAAAAAGAAAAGAGTCTTAATACTGTCTTATTATTATTCAGTTCAGGAACCACACTTCTAGAAGTCTCTTCAAAAAAAATCCTCAAAGATTCATAGACATGCATACACACGTTCATCTCAGTATTATTCAGAATTATTTAAAATTTTGAGTTATTTGAAAACAATGCAAATATCCTAAGCAGTCTGCATAAAAATTATTATTTTGAAAAAATAATGTGATTTGTAGCTGTCATATTTTAAAAACTATTTAAGGTCCTAAATAATGCTTTATATGTAAATTTAAGAGAAAATGGTAGGATAAAAAGTGTGTTTACAAAATCATCTCATTTTTTAAACATATGTGTATATGTAAATATAAAGGAAAAAGGCTAAAGAAGATATATAAAAATGTAGATAGTATTATCTGTGAGTGCTAGGATTATGGGTTACTTATTTTCTTGTGTTTTTCAAATATTTTTAAGGGGAAAACAGACACCATGGTTCCATCATTACACATACAGTGTCCATACATGTCTCCATAAAAGACCTATTGTGCAAAACACAATATGAGATTTGCTAAACCTCAGAGGGAAGTTTTACTTAGAACTACAAAAACGATAATAATTTTTTAAAAATCTGCAAGTGTCGAATTTTTAAAAAGTGACTCTATAGAATATACACATTAGACTTTAATACAAAGAAATTAATCTAAAAATTGTCATTGGGTTTACATAACAATTAGATTTTAAAATTTACTTCTAATAACTGTGCTCAAGAAAAATAAATATGTATGCTTGTTAATTTAATTAACAAAAATGTTTGTTCCAAATAAACTCTTCTCTACCCTTCTACAATCAGCCTATTTTCAAAACAGGCCACATATGTGCATGGGTTAAAAATTGCAGATGTGCCTTGGCTACTGTGGCTCAGTGGATTAAACACCGGCCTGTGGACCAAAGGGTTGCTGGTGTGGTTCCCAGTCAGGGCCCAGGGCTGGGTTGCAGGACAGGTTCCCAGTAGGGGATGCACAAGGGGCAACCACACATTGATGTTTCTCTCCCTATCTTTCTTCCACCCTATCCCTCTGTCTAAAAATAGGTAAATAAAATCTTTTAAAAAATTGCAGATTTGTAGCCCCTGTGGAACTACTTTTTCCTGAAGTCCATGGCAAGCATTGCAGTCCATGACGTCAATTCTTCCCAAGGAGCTTTCTCAAGTGTACTACAGAAGATACTACCAATCCATCAGAGGTATACTGTGATATCAAACATATTTGCCATCCTTGACAGGCTACAGAACAAGTCTGAAAAGTTAACTCCAATTTTCTTCCTTCCCTTAACAGTAAGTGGTCAGACCCATTTTCATAGAATTGAACTTGATCATCTTACTTTAAAAGCTATAGAATATTGTATGTATATTTCAAAAGCATCTCAAAATGTCTGAAATGGAACCTACTAATTTTTTTTTACTATTTATGTTATGGAGACTACTTGTTTTTCAGATCTGAACATGGAGGCTGTTTAGTCATTAATGTCCCAATTCCCATCTCCCCTCAAATCCTCTCACTGGTCAAGCTCTGTCCCTTTCTCCTTAAGAATGTCTCTTTATATTTCTTGGGCCACTAGTCATATTCAGGAAGTGCTTGGGGACTTTTTGTGGGGAGAGATGGGGATGAGATGGTAACATTTATTTAGTAGTGAATATTTTTATTAAAGAACTATTATTTTTATACCTTGGCTAGAAATATGAGGTAGAAAAGATTTCTACAGCTTCTTTCTATCCTTTCTGGTTAATTTGTGTCACTTGAAGAGCCAGTAAAGTGGGTGCTAGGATGATAAACCAACTCCAAAAAGTCAGAGCTGACTGTGTTTAGTCCCCCCGCCTGAGAGATTCCTATTTATGAATCCCCTGCTGACCTGACTTCTGGCAAACATATCCCTTTCAATTTTTTTTTTATTTTAAAGATTTTATTTATTTTTAGACAGAGGGGAAAGAGAAAGAGAGGGAGAGAAATATTAATGTGTGGTTGTCTCTCATGCACCCCCCACTGGGGACCTGGCCCAAGACCCAGGCATGTGCCCTGACTGGGAATCAAACCCGTGACTCTGTGGCTCTCAGCCTGTGCTTAGTCCACTGAAGTACACCAGCCAGAGCAAACACATCCTTTTTAAAGCAACCCCAACCCATACAGGAATCTTTGCAAGCCACATATTCCCTCTGTCCATGTCTATTGTTTCCTGAAATCACTCAGGTTTTGTGGAAAATTGAAAGTTGGTTGAGTGGGACCTATCATAATAGCCCAAGACAGCAATACTTAAAGTTAGAACAAGACAGTGAGTACCAGATGTGCAGGGATATTGAGTGACCTGGGGAAACAAGAGTAGCTCAGCTGAGGTCTGAATCAAAGAGGATCTGAAACCCCAGCAGAGTGTTGCAAACAGAGATCACCAGCAACTGGGAAGAGACTTGATGCTTAGCCAACAATTATCTCAGCCAAACTATTTTTATATGCATCTTGTCTGGATGAAGCAAGGGAGCCTACCTTGGAACCTGCAGGTGAAGGTAATAAGGATGCGTAAGCCAGAAGGGCAGAGAGAGAGCACGAAAACAGTTGCAGATGTAGCAGATCTCTTTTGTTTGCCATTGTCTTTCTAGAAGGTAAATACCATGAGGGCAGGGAATGATGTCTATTTTGTTTACTGCCTATCACTAAATGATAATTAGCACATTGTGGGTGGTCAATAAATACTTCTTGGATGATTAAATGAACAACAAATGAATGAATGAATGAATGAGGTGTAGGTAACATTTGGGGTACTCAGAAAGAATTGTGGTATCCAAATGAATGATTTTTTGGAAAAATACCTAAATTTACTCAAACTCCCAAGTTGTGAATTCTAAATTTATTACCATGTATAGTTTTTTCTAAGTGTATGTTGTGATAAAAAATTAACAATGAACTTCTGCCCACCATCAACCTCAGGGCCTGCACAATCAATATATAAACCAAACCCTAAAACAACATTGATAAGAAACATGAATAGTTTAAACCTCAAGGTAAATCCTAGGAAAGATGTAATGACAACAGTGAGGGCTGACAGTTTCAGTTCTCTTTTTATCATTGTGTTTAGAAATACTAGACATTTCTCAATTAATACTGGGAATCAGCTAAATAACTTTAGATACTAGTCTACCCATTAATCATTTGTTTTAACAAAAACATGGCCCAGGAGGACCAAACAAGAGAAAAGTACAATTAATATGATCATTCATGTCAAGTCCTATTTACATTTAAATATTGATGACTTAGATTTATTTTTCAACCAAGTTTCCCACCTGTAATAAAAACATTAATAGAGCTCTTTAATCTTTATTGATAACACATTTATGTTTAAAGTGTTCAGAAGTTCCTAGTCAGATGTGTGACGGAATGGACAAGTCTTAATCTCATTTCTGTCCCTGGTTAGCCTTTGGCAAGTTGCTTTATCTTTAAACATTTGGTGATTTCATTTTAAAATGGGTCTGGTACAAACAATTTCCCAAGGATGTGAGAATTAAACAGTGGTTATAAGGAGCTTGGAAATGATGATATGCTATGAATGCTAAGTCAAATTATGAAATTGCACCTTTGCAAAAATGCTATTGTGGGAATAAATAAATCTGAACATTGTATTTACACTGTGATTTGCTTCTGAAATACAATATTCATAATGGGCCTCAGCAGGCAACAAAAAGTACCATCTTATCTCCTGTTGATAGACCACAATTTCAGAAAATTATTTTTACAATGGCAACTGAATAAGCTCCTTAACTCCAGACTGTTTTACAAATAGATACATAGCGTATTGCATAGCTTATGCTGCCTTTGAGACAAGAAGAATGAGGTTCATTAACAAAATCACTGTTGTCATTCCTTTGTATTTTTTCTGATGTAGTTTCTATGCTTTACAATCTAATTTTAACAATCTATGTTGAACAAAGAGGTGAGGTAAAAGCTACCTCTGTGATAGTGATCAAATCCAAGTGTATGTTAAGATCCAAGTAATCTTCTGCTGTTAAATTACACCTTGAACTTGGCTTGTGGTTCATCTGGTATCAAGAGCAAACAACTCATTCCTACACAAAATTTCCACTGCCTGCAAGTGTTATAGTCAACAACAGCAGAACAATAAAGTATTTCTGAGGACAGCATTTTTAGTTCTTGTAAATCACTAATTAGATAAAACATATCTGTCAACGGGTAAAATTAAAGTCTAGGTGAAAAAGTGGATAATTCCTTGGAATAAAAGTTGCCAAAAATAGAGTCTAAAATGTCACATAATTTAAGGGTGTAAAACTGACATAAAATATGTGTCTTGGGGGAAAAAAGAGAGTAGGAAAAGAGAAGAGGGCTATGTTACAAAAGGCAGGGAGGGTTTGGGCTGGGGTAGCTCAGATACAAGGAAGCAAGGAAGAAAACCGGGGACTGGGTGGTTTTCTTGTCAAAGACCGGAGAAAGGCCCTAAACTCAGAGTCATTCTGACCATTCAGAAAAGCTGCCTTTGAAATTTGCTCTTCTGGCAACAGGATTCTCCACACAAACAGAATCCTGTTACATTGGAGACAAAAGAATTTAAAGCACAGAACCCACCCTTTTCATTTCACAGATGAGGAAATGAAGGCCCAGAGAGATTAAACACTGGAGCCCACAGCTACTTAGAGGCTGGGTCACTGCTAGAACTAAGGTTCAGGATGAGTTCCTGGAGGCATCACATGTGAAGGCAAGCATCCTGAGGGACTATGGTCACCACAGGCTTGGCCCAAAGGAAGTAAGTTGAGGACATGATCTGGTAGCACTTCTGCCTCTGCCCAACAAATCTTTTATCTGCCAGAAACACAGATTTGAGAGTGTAAATTATTCTGTTCTCTGGTTGCAGACAAATGATACAGATGTGAGAATAAGGAACAGCCATGGGATTCTAGATTCGAGAGATAAGAGAAACATTTAGAAACATTCCAGAAAACTCAGTGTGAGTGGCACTGAAGCAAAAGAGAAATATAAAAACTCAGGGTAGCCACACAACTGCTACTTCTTTGTCTCCTCCTCTTGGGTTGACACAGTTTTAAGACATGCTTAGGAAATGCTGGTATGGTGATACTGCTATGGTGACTAAGGTGTGAGCCACAGGAGCAGCTGAAGCTCGTGATTGTCCATTTTAGAAAGTGCCCCACCACAGGGACCCTGGGCTGGCTCATCTAGCACCTTTCCAGAATGGCATCTTAATGTGGCTGCAACGAGACCCGGGGTCTGGTATTTATCAGGTGTCATGGACTAACATGTCTACATTCTTCTTTGGGGGCTACCCCCCATGTTAACTTCTCTAATGCAGAAGTTCACTTTATGCACCTTCTTTAGAAAGCCTGCTGTGAAGTGCACAGGTGCATTTACTGGGGTTGCCAGCTGGAGGAGAAAAAGATTCTAAATTACTCCTGTTAAATTTCCATCCATCTTTTCTGTGTTACAGAATTGTGACACAAAGTCTCAAGAGTTGTGCGGGGTGTCAGAAAATACTCAGCAATCAGTCCTGGCTGGTTTGGCTCAGTGGATTGAGTGCCAACCTGTGAACCAGATGGTTGCCGGTTCAATTCCTGGTTGGGGCGCATGCCTGAGTTGTGAGCCAAGTCCCTAGTAGAGGGTATGCAAGAGGCAACCACACATTGACATTCCTCTCCCTCTCTTTCTCCTTCCTTTCCCCTTTCTCTAAAAGTAAATAAATACAATCTTTTTTTAGAGAAAAATCAGAATCAGAACATATGCCTACATTGTTAATACAGTTTTTGCCTCTAACTCCAATATAGATTATAAAGATGACTGTGAAACAAAGAAAATCTTTGAGTTAACTACTACCTCTGCATATTTTTTTTGAGATTTAGATGACACTACTCACATGCAGAAATCTAGGCTTTTAAAAAGAGGTTTTTAGAAGAAAAAAATGTAAATTTGACTCCACTACCCAGGAAAATGAAGGGTTTCTCATGTAGATGAGAAGTTTAAATATGAATTGTTAGAGCCTGATTACCCCAAAGAGCTTTACTAAATAGCTGACCTGATACTTCCATGCTAGATGAACACACTGGAGAAGACTTGTTAAATATCAGTGATCAGTTCAATTAAACAAATATTAATTAAGCACCTACTTTGGGTAAAGCACTGTAACAGGCTATGCAACTCATAGAAAACAATACCCATCTCTGATCTTAAGAACTTGAGGAAGTAATTGGTGAATAGTAGCAGAATATTAACAATTTCAACATAATACAGACTATTATAAGGAACATGAATGATATATAAACACAGTTCTTGGGGGTGTTAGAAGACAGAGAACAAGAGACCACATTTAACTGGTAGTTGGTTATCAGTAATGACTTTATGAAGGAAGCATAGCTTCAGAAAGAACAAGGAAGATATGTGGTATTTGGACAGGTAGACACAAGTATGTGAAGGAAACATTCCGGGACTAGCCAGCCGTGAAGGAGAAAAGCAAGGATGAGTCTGAAGAATCACAGGTGAGCATGTTGGTAGAATACAGAGGGAACCCTAGGAGATGAGCCAAAGAAACAGGCAGGAGCTACACCATGGAAGGCTCAGAGGCACAGGAAGTAGCAAGGGAAACCTGGGGAACTCAAAGTTTCTAAGCAGAGAAGAGAAAGGAGGGAAGGTCCTTGAGGAGGCTAAGGTAACTGCACTAAGGATAGGTTACAAATTCTCAGAATCTGAGTGGTAGCAATAGAAAGAGAACAGAAAAGATGGATGTGAGTGACATTATGAATATGTAATTTAGAGGCCTTTAAACAGACTAAATTTGAGAGACAAAAAGGAATCAAGAGATGATCCAGTTTCAAATTTGGGTAAATAGGGAAGGAAGCAATCAACAATTGAAGAAAAAAAGAAGTCATTTTAAGGGGAGGAATGCAATTTGATTTTTCATTCCAGGCAGTCAAAATCATCCAGAGAGAATTAGAAGTTTGAGTCCAATGCTTAGATTAAATCTAGATGAATGGCTAAGATTAAAAAGGTAAGTCAGGGATAAGACACTTGGGGTAAATTTGACACTTGTCAAATGCCTGTGTTTCAGAATCGGAGGAGAAAAAGACACTAGCCAAAAGCAGAAGTGGTCAGAGAATTGGAGAGAATATCTAGGTGATGCAAGGTAAAAAGATGCAGAAAAAAATAAAGTTCCAATGCATAGAGAATAGCCAAGTATGTATGATTTGTACAAAGGTTGAAGAAGTAAGGGCCAAGGAAAGGCCAATGGTTTGCGGCATTAGAAGAGTAGTTGGAGTATAACATTGAAGCAAGCAGTTTTAGTCAACTGGAGGGAACAACAATTGTGATGAAAAGAGGTTAGTGAGAATGTTCTGGAGTGCATACACCATGTTCAATACCCTTGACAGTAGTAGGGAAAAGAAAGAGGGAGAGATGAAATTGTTGTGAAGGGTAAAAACATCCAAGGAGGATTTCTTTTACTCATGAGTGGGAAAGTCCTATGGAGTCTACTTGACCCCTTGAGTCCAACAGTGGTCCTACAAGAAGAAAAAGCAAATGCTTCTGAAGGAGCTCCCAGCCACACACACTTGCAGACATTTCAAATGAAAACAGAGCTGAGAGTACTTTGAGAGGCTTCAGATATAACTGTATCATGTGAGGCCATTCACGAGGGCGAGGTGGGAAGGAGGGAATAAAGTAGTAATCTCTTCTCCACCACTGTTCTATGGGCCTTCCTGTGGACAAGTTCTTCACTGTGGCCACTGACAATCACCCTCACTAGTGGGAAATCTGTCACAACCAGAAAGAAGGGAAGGAGACAGCAAGGTGAAAGGACCTGGGGCAACTAGAAGCAGAGAAAAAGGGATGGGATTGGGATGGACCATCAATTTAAAAACATTTGTTTTCTCAGCTGCTTTCTCTAGGAACTTATACTACAAAATCCACATAGTTTTCTCTTTCTTGAACACTAATATACTGGCACTATTTGGTTTAACCAATGGGAAGGACTAGTTTCCTTGCTGTAACAACCACCACGATATTGATTTCTGCCTTAAATAAAGTAAGGGCTGGTTTAGGGTATGAATGTACTGAATATATATAAAGCCCTCAGGCACACTTAGGAAAATAATAGTTTTTTAAGCCATTAATGTTAACATCAATTTTGTGACACTAAGGTAGCATCTTTCATGAGATTTTCCAGAAACTCCATCATATAGATTTTTACAAGACTGCAATTGTAACATACTTAACCAGGCAACTTATTATAAGACATTCAGAAATTCTTGGCTGAATACTTGCTGAGCATTAGATACCATCTCTGTTGTGGATGTGTACAGTGTTTTTGAAATATTTATCAGTGCCTCCTCCTAAGGATGCAGATGTTGTTGTTTACTGCCTGAATGTATTTTAAAGAACAAAACCTGCGGATGCACTTCCTGTTATAGTAATACCTAGGCTTATTTAACATGTGTTCTTGCATTCATAAGATGCTTCCAGCTACATTATCTCATCAACACTGTGTTATTGAGATAAGTAGAGGAAGGAAAGCCTATTTTTTTTTTCTTCAGAAAGAGAAGGGAAAAAGATCAATTAAAGCTGTGTCTAGGTCATGTTCCTCCATCAGGCCCTTATGTTGTTACATCTTCTTGAGTTGAACTGATTAACATAGTCAAAACCACAGTATTAATGGTGCCATAATCAAGCCATTCATAGATTGCAAATCAACCCATATGACCTGTGTCCTGTCTCACAGATGTGAGTGAATGGCAGAGGTGCAATTATAACCCACATCCCTAGTTCCCACTGGAACACTTTTCACAGGGAGCTGCTAGCATAGTCCCCTGGCAATCAGAAATCCACAGTGGCATGAATGAACTCACACACACATCACGTATGATGCAGGAAGAGCTAAAGAGGGAAATGAGGATGTGTCTTAAAGGACTAAACCAATATATCCTAACAGTTACTCAGTAGTGTCCCCAGCCAGGGACAAAGAAATTGGCACTGGAATAAAGGATATGGGAAATGTAAAACTTTATCCTTGTGGGAAAAAAGGGAACGACATTCTAATTAGTGCTAAAAAAGAAAGTCCACTTTCGCTTACTGGCAACAACCTTCATCAAAAAATAAAACTATGGACTACCCCTTGTAAAGTGAAGAAGCTGCTATGACAGTTTTGCTGATGGTTTGGATAAAGCCTAGGCTGAAATCTGTTCCAAACATATGCAGTGGAAGAGGAGCAGGCCATTCATGTGGAAGAGCCTGCTCCCACTGCTCTGTCAATCTCCAGGTGATCTGTGGTCTTTGCCTGTGCCTCTGAGATTCAGAGCCTCCAAAATTCCAGTTCTGATGCCACTAACCAAGTGGTGGGGACTGGGGAACCTCCACGTTCAGGCTGTCAGAAGTCCATTCTGAAAGGACTTTCAGACTGACCACACACTTGTTAGTTATCTAAATTGCCCCACTCACTGTTCCTTCACCCAATTTTGCCCTACATTTTCCGTGTTGTCAACTGTCCGGAAAAAGTGCAGCAATTGTTAATGAATTAAGAATAGTTTTTGCAACATGTATGTAACCTGGCAGCCAAGGAGAGTGGACTGGAATGCACATGCATGAACAATAGTGACTTCACTACACTAGTCAATGGAGGCAGTAGACGCCATTGAGTGACCATGTGTACAATGTGGCTGTCACATTCAAAATGACTGAGCAAGTAAAGCAATGAGTCTGCATCAAATTTTGCATTAAGTTTGAACATTTCTCCGCAGAAATTGTTCAAATGATTCAGAAGGCTTTTGGGGACAATGTAATGAGTACAGCACAAAAAAAGTGTGGCACAAATGCTTCAAAGACAGTCAAGAATCTGTTGAAAAAGGGACCCACATTCTGGAAGGCTTGCAACCAGCAGAGCACCTGAGAATGTTGAACATGTACAGGCTGCAGTCAACAAAAGATCAGAGACTGACAGTGCGAGAACTAGAAGCTGATCTGGGGATTCCAAAAACTACTGTGTCCAAGATTCTGATGCAGGGTCTTGGCATGAAACATGTCATGGCAAAATTCATTCTGCAGCTTCTGCTACTAGAGCAAAAGGAACATCATGAAGCAGTTGCTAATAACTTGATTTAAACTACTACCAATGAACCAGATTTCTTCAAGGTCATAACTGGAGACGAATCGTGGGTCTATGGCTATGATTGGGAAATGAAGGCCAGGTTGTCCCAATGAAAGTCACTGATTCTCCACACCCAAAGAAGGTGTAGCAAAGTCACAGCAAATGCAAGATCATGTTGACTGTGTGTTTTGATTGGGAAGGTGTTGTCTACCACATGTACACCTCTACAGGCCAAACGTTTAATAAGGAGTACTACTTCAATATCCTTCAATGGTTTGAGAGTTACAATGTGATGAAAATGGCCACAGCTATGGGCAACTGGTAACTGGCAGCTTCATCATGACAACACACCCACTCATGCATCACATCTCCTGTAGAGGTTTTTGGCAAAACATCAAGTCAAACAGGTGACTCAGCCCCTCTACAGCCCACATTTGGTGCTCTGCAAATTTTGGCTTTTCCCAAAACTCAAATCACATTTGAAGGGAAGAGATTTCAGACTGTGGATGAGATTCAGGAAAATACAATGAGGCAGCTGATGGCTATTGGGTAAAGTGTGTGAGGTCCCCTACTTTGAAGGGGACTGAGGTGTCATTGTTCTATGTACCATGTTTCTTGTATCTTTTTTAAAAATATTTTTTAAATTTATTTTTAGAGAGGGGAAGGGTGGGAGAAAGAGTGGGAGAGAAATATCAATGTGTGGTTGTCTCTCTTCTGCCCCCTACTGGGGACCTGGTCCATACAACCCAGGCATGTGTCCTGACTAGGAATCAAACCAGTGACCCTTTAGTTCACAGGCTGGCACTCAATCCACTTGAGCCACATCAGCCAGGGCCAATGTTTCTTGCATCTTGCATCTTCTTGAATAAATGTCTTTATTTTTCATATTACGTGGCTGGATACTTTCTGGACAGACCTCACAGACCCTACTCAGGGAAACACTGTTTTTATTTTCCTTAATTCTTCATGACCAGATTTCAAGTTCGACAAAACTAACAGCTGTTTAGTTCTATTAAACTACTGTATACTATATGAAAAGTATTCTATTGAATTGGGAATTAGAAGTATGTAAGATATACTGCCTTCATAGAGTTTGCCACCCATTGGGGAATCAAACCCTTATTGTTCACTTAGAAGGAAGAACTCAAACACATGCGTATTAGAACAGAGATGCACATAGAGTCAGACTGTCAAATCAATGAAGATTTGTTATTTTTAATGGCTCCCAATTTTTTCAAGAGTGTGGTGATCAGAAATTAAAATTTTAAACATCTTTTTTATGTCCAAATTTGTTCATGAATATATGCCCACTTTCTTGAAGTAATTCAAGAATGAACAGATAAGTATGAACCAAGATAAATGGTCAAAAAGGAGGTCTAAATTGAGCTAGGTGTCACTATATCTACAAAATAACATAATCCCAAATCAGACAAAATCAACCTGTGGTACCAAGTTTGTGGGGCTTTGTGTCCTTCATTTTATGTGATTCAAAGTGTGCTCTTTTTTCTTTAATTTGGGAATTCTGTATTTAAGTTCCTGTCTAGGACTAAGATTTGGATCACACCTCACTTTTTACATGCCATTTTGTTGATAGCTTACATCTTATACAATAGCTGCCCAGCTAGTAGCACCCATTGCTTAGAAAGTCAGGCAAGAAGTTGGAATGGTGACTGTACTGACTGGCCTTTGTCACTTCTGCCTGTTCCAGAGAAATTTAAGAACCTCGATATGGAGACATTTAGATCCTCTTTCACCCCAGGACTGGCCAGTCTCCCTATGACATGCCAGACATCACAGAAGCAACAAGCCATCACCTCCAACCTGGCTGACTGATTATACAAGAATCTGACCAGATAAAAACAAAAATACTCTGCAGCGTCTGTTTCTTCTCAAAAAACACTCTTCTATTTCTCACAGGAATCCAGTGCTTGGGCAAACATTTTCTCTTTAACCCTTACTGAGTCACAAGTGGCAAATACAAGTATCAAAATGTTCCAAGCAGGGGAGTTAGGCAGGGTGAAACTTTTGGGCTATTTGCCTGAGATTAATGAAGTCAGTGAGGAGCACCTGGAAAAGAATGCAGCCTCCCTACTTCCCAGACTGTGAGGAAGTGCCAGATGTAGTCAGAATTCCATGTGTCTCCTGAACCAACTGTATGCATTGAACCCTTGTGCTGCCTGGTTATCAGCTTTCAAGTAAAGATTGTATTTGTGTGTGATTTGCGCTTTCCAACTCCATAGACCTAAGGGGTCAGAATTCAGATATTTCCCCCTAGGACATCAGTTTCTAAGTTAAGGCAAATCTTAACTTTTTGACTGAGTGGAAATCACCCATTTTTTGGAAGTTTCTGGGCACAGTTTTTATCAGAGCTTACTTAAACTGAACTAAGCATTTAAAAATTAAGTCCTTACTCAGAATTAGTTGGTTCATATTTAAACTCTTGTGTGAGGTATTTGACAGAAGAAGATGGCTGCTTGAATAAAAAATAAGTTGACAATATTGCATAAAAATTCTCTCATTCAAAAGGCATATCCCAAGCCCCTTTGGTCACAAAAATGGAAAGGTTTTTTGTGCAGCAGCTAAGTCTTCTGGCTCAGGCATCTGACATTTTCTAAGCCTCAGTGCTGCTATCTGTAAGACAGGGATGACAGGAAGAGGAAGGAAGACCATGTGCACAATGTTTAGCAAATGCTGTGGTGGCAAATAGTGAGGGCCCGACAGTCGGAAGCAGTCATGATCATTCCGTTCTAAACTTTCTATTGATTATTTAAGTTAAAGAAGAAAAAAATATGTTGAGCAAGTAAGATGGAAGATGTGAGCACTGTAGACCAGGGCTTGATGAGGAGAAACACGACACTACTAACCAATTGAGTACACAAAAAACAAAAGACTTTTTTCCTCTCTGCTCTTCTACAAAATTTAGTAGGGTTCTGAATGAATGCAATTCATTTCCTGAACTCTTTGTAAAGACTAAATGATGTCAACCATAAGCCAGCATGTGTTTGGCATGCTTCATAGCCAGCCTGGGAGTTACACTGACCTTTTGCCATCCGTCACTGACCTAGACACAGTTTAATCAATCAGAGACAAGGAGGAAAAATCTTTTGAGGTACTGTGTTCTGCCAAGTCACTGACTCTTACAGTCAGGATTGATTACAAACACCCAATTATGAGGCATTTGGAATCTGATCTGAACACTAATCTTGTCTCTTGCTTTTCTTCAGGCTTAATGATCAGCCTTGTTGAATACTACAATGGTAATTTGGTAGCCTCCTTTACAAGTGCTGAAGTGTGTTAGCATGCATTCAAGTATCAGGTTTTAAGCTGGAAAGAAAGGAGCTGAGAATATGCATGCTGGCTGAAGGCATATGTCTCACTTGGATCAATTTTTAAGTGCCTACTCCTCAAAGTGAAATCTGGAAATGCCATGTATATGCTGATTCAATCTGAAAAGATTTCAATGAACCTTCTTTTTTAGCTTCTCATAAAGGTTGCTTCTTTTGAATTACAGAAATGCCTAACCCACAAACAACCTTGTAATATTAAAAATTCATTGTGGTCAAATGTGATTGCTTATAGTAAGAAATAATAAACAATATTAATTTTACAAACACATGGAGTTCTTTTCAAATTGAATCAGTGCTAATGGCAGGATAGGGTGCAGGGGTGGGGGGGTGGGTTGGGGAGACAGATCAAGAGGAAGAAAGTAGATAATTCTCTGCCTGGGTCGTAAGTAAGGATGCTACAGGTGGTGACAATATTGGCCAACAGTTGTTCTCTGAAGCGCTGATTCTTATCACTCAGTAGTTTTATTATGGAACTGAGCTTGGTGGTGGTGACCTCACATTGCCCATATGGGGAAGTTACTTGAGATAAAAACCAACGATAAAAAAAATGAGGAAAAATAAAGCAAAGGAAGAATTTTTCAGAATTTGCCTTGCATATAAAGCAGGCTCCAGACTGAAAACATTTTGTTTATTTTATAAACCATAGTATATACAACAAATATAAAATATTTCTGGAATAGTCACCAAAAAAATTATAAAATGCTTCGGTAGGACTCTGGTTTTTTCATTAGAAAGGGAACATCACACAACTTTTAATCTAAATTCCAAAGAATTTCACTTTAGTGAAAGAATAATACATATAAGCATCTAAGACTATAGTTTAGTTTTGTCTGATTTTGAAAATTATAAAAATGGAATCATACAAGTCAGGAGAGCAGCTGCCCTTGAGGCCAAAGGTCAGTGACTGCAAGTGAACATAGGTGCTTCTTTACCCGGTGCTGGGAATCTTTACTCTGGCTTGGTTAAATAGATGTGATCAGAATGAAGCCTTCATCAAATTGTACACTTACTTTGTGTATTTTTCTAGGTATAGATCATACTTTAATTAAAATGACATATATTCCTATATTACATATAGAAAATAAAAAAGTTTTATAGGTTAAATACCCACTATTTTCCATAAAACAATGTCTTTCTTTGTTTTGGTCAACATGATGTGACAAGACCGGAACTAGAATGAGGCACTTTCCTTGGATACAAAAAGCCAAAGAACTCACTCATCAAGATAAATAATATTTTAATAAAAATTTAAATTACCAAAACTATTGTAAAAGTCCATGCTGAACAAAGTAAATAGTGCCAAAACAGAAAATATTACTTAGGGAAGCCAGAAATAGAACTTATATTCCTCAAATTGCCAGTAAATGACTACGTGACCATAATATAATTAAAATTGTAGAAATAAAAAGATTCAAGAAACTAAGGGCAGATTTTTATTCAGTGAGTTTACATTCCATTAAAATAAATGAAATGATGGTGTTTCAAAGTTTGAGATAATTTAGGTAATTTGAAAGTATCATTAAAAAACAATTTGTATTTTAACAAAATACCCAAACTTGAAGTTCATCTATTTAATTATAATTTTATTGTAAATAAACTTCATATGAAGTTATGAGTGGTATCTTCATTTGATTGCACTAAATTAGAAAAAGACATCTATTATTGGTTACACAAAGAAGAGATTTAAATTCTAGACAGCAAAGCATCTATGCATGTTAGCCTTGCATCTTGAGAAAATCCTACAAAACAGCACTGACAGTCTGTAAAGTTGGGAACTTGTCAGAAGACCACTGCTGGGCTTTCTTCTCCCGACACTGTCACCTTCTGGGACTCTCTTTCTAGAGCTTCACATTAATTTTATTAATGTTTGTAACTCAGTGTCTGTGAAATCTTTACTGCCCCCCAGATGATGACAACTGATCTGGATGTAACCACACATCTCTTTGTTCAGCAATATTTGTCACAAACTATTATAAATTATCATACTGATAGGCGGCATTCCTGGGAAACTGAGGAAGTTTCATAAACTCTAACTACTGTATCAATGACATTCTTGTTTATTATGCAGATATAAAGTTTTATGCAATCCAGGATGCCTGCCTTACCATACTTCACAAGCATGAAGCATTCTGCTGGTGCAAAAAAAAAGAGAAATAATCATAACTTCCATTTCCTGAACACCTCTACTCTCCTTCTACTCTCAGAATACTCTCTAGCACCATCTGTTATATGAACATAACAATAAAACCAGGCAGTATACCTAGCTAGAAATCTAGCACAATGTTAGCCCTGCAGACAGATGCTCTACTTAACTGCTCTGATGAATGATTGATCTATACCCCTTGTTCAATAAAAGAATTCAAGGGATTATAATATTATGTTTTTAATGCTTATTTGTAATGATACATGATTCAGTGGTGTCATAAACTCATACTGTTGCATTTTAAAACCATTAGGTGCAACTTGCACTTTACTTTTCCCTAAGGAAACCCTTTGTATTCACTGTAAGAACTCTTTGTAAGGATAGGTCCATAGTCTATTTAAAGACTGGGTCAGTTTTGGTTTTATTCACATGAAAAGTTGTGATAAATAAATCACATAAATTAAATACATTCTATTGTATTGTTAAATTATGAAATAGTTTTTATTTAATTATAAATAAAACAGTAAAATTTAAATTAAAACATTTATTCTACCATAACTAATGTATTTAATGACTTATCTACCCTTATACCTTACAGAAAAATGATTGTTTACTTGTGTCTGAAGGATGTTTCTCAATAAACAAATGTGACAAGGAATCAATTTCCTGAACTTTCACATGGTGAAAGCTGATGAAACAGAAACTGACAGTATTAACAGAAAATTCGGCGTGTATTATGTGCAGATCATCCCATTACTGGGTCAATATATTTAGTTTGACATATGCTTAATTTCTTATTTCCAAATGTTTTAGCCATCACCAAGTTGTTAAAGATATTATAAAAATGATAACTTCTTTTGAGGGGAGCTTTTAACTTTTCAAAGGGCCCTCATACCCACTACCTCATTATCCACTACAGTAACCTTATGACATTGGTACAACAAGTACACATAATACAGCTGAGAAAGGGAAGGATAGTAAATATCTCAAGACTACAGCTTATTCTTAACAGAAATAATAACTAAAAGCTCTCTGAATGTGGTTGATTATAACTAGTTTTATATAATTTCAAATATAATTTTGGATTAAGCCAATATAAATCATCAAAACAACAACAACCAAAACAAACACCAGAAGCCACAAAACTATGGTTTTGTACATCTGACAAAAATTTTTGAAGTCTGTAAATATGTTGTTCAAGAGTTTCTGCTGGTTTCCATTTTTTGTAGGAAAGTCTAACCTCCTATAAATTTTAAAGCTGTTGATTCTTCCCACAGCCTTTTCTAAAGGAGATAAGAATTGCGCCACATTTAAAGAATTTCAAGTACAACCTTCAACAACAACCAGGAATCATGTGGACCAACCTGGAAAGTCAACAACTGCAATGTGTTAAGTTGGTCTTCCAATATTGGTTTTGGAATTTTCATCAATAAAACAATCAAACAACAACTCTTCAAAACATAGCACAAAGAACTTTCCATGCCATAATGTTCATTGACTTCATTAAGAAGGCTAAAAATAGACTTTCAAGGCTGGCCAGGAGATGGCACCTTCACAGAGAACAAACCCTCAGTTACTAATTATAGATAGATATAATTAGTGACTATATAGATAAATAAAGAAATCACTTTATTCAAGCATTTAAAAAAATCTCACTATCACAGTTACAGAACCAATATTCTTAGCCATGTCAGTTTCTTGAATACCTTGCTAACACCACTAAAATGGTCTCTTCCTGTAAAATATAGTTATCTGCTTTTTTTCTCATCTTGGAAAAAAAGAAGACTACCTAAAATCCCACCATGTCCTACCTCCCATCATGGTGTGGCAAATTATTAATTAAGGCTTAATGTGTGTTAGACACTGCTATAAGTACTTTACATATATTAACACACTCAACTTGCTTCCTCTTCTTACACTTCTACTCCAGTTGTGCCCTGAAGCTGGCTTGCACCAGCTCATAAGAACTAGCTGTACACATCTCTTTGCAAGTCTGTAAAGAGTGACATCACAGGGGTAGTCTGAAATCAGCCATGGAGGGAGAATTTATACTACAGAAATCGGCAAATATCACATATCAGGACTTGACTCCTCCCGCCCAAGATCCAGTTGTCAAACATTTACCAGTACTTCCTTGCTATTAACTACTGACTATTCTGAATTTGTTAAGTACTGTATTACATATACACGTGGTTATGATTTTCAGATCAGGAAATAGTAAATATAAGTTTATTGAAATTTAATAGCACCTTATTTGGGGGAATAATGTTATTTCTTGGGTATGTTTTATCAGTTTCTTAAAAATATATCCTATAGCAGTTTAAATATTGCCAAAAACCAAAAATAAAATAGGGTACAAGTCTCTAAGCTGTCTAGGTGATTGACATTGTAAAAACCACCACCCAGAATATTGTAGCAGCCACTGTAACACTCTATAAATGACAACTTTCACACAAGATTAAGAAGTCTGTTTAATGCCCTAAAGCACTTCTGAATCACAGAACAGATTAAATTATAATCAGCATAATTTTATTGCACTGCAGTATATGCTGATAATTTAGAAATTGATCAACAGTACAGGAACATATGCTAATTCTTTAGGCACTAGGATGTTGAGTTAACCAGATGAACATATTACCTTATCCATGAAAAACTAGTTTACCCCACCAACTCAACAGATTGTTGAGAACTTCCTAAAAGTGGAAACATTTTCATATTATTGTGTTCTTACCTAAAAGGGTTATGTGTTTGCAGATACAATAGTTTTAATAATGAGTGTGCCTGCACAATAATGTTTATATCTAATGAAAGTAATAACCTATGTACATTATACACAATTATATCAAATTGATCCATTTTAAAAGTTGGGAAACATAGTCCCTGACATACACTTTAGAATTTATATTTAACTAGATTGTTTTCCTTTGCTAAAACTCTTTATAGGTCTAAACTTCATTAAAAATTGACATTCGGGTTCAAGTCTCTGGAGAACACACCATGAATAGTAGGGCAGACTGGGATAATGGGGACAAGACAGAGACAGGTGGGCAGCTGGATGTCCAGAGACAAAAGTGAATTCTGGATCTCTGTGGGCTGCTGCCTGCAACATCAACACACACTTTCCATACTGTGGAAAACTGCACAGCAGTTTTTTCACATAAAGTGAGGAAATAATAATTCAGACTATGTAGTGAGAATGTTTTCATAATAATAAAATCTGGCACAGTAACCTAACAATGCTTAGTAACTTAATAGAAGGAGATAGGAAGAGTAAAGCAGATGGATGAAATGCTGATTCATATTTACGTTCCATTGTATATTAATAATTATTTTCACATCTTCAACAAGAGATTTGTAATCATTGATCTACTGTAAGAATCCCCTCATCTGACTTACCCTATATTACTTTTATTTTCAGTGACAATTATTTTATCTTCACCCAAAGACATGCTCATTGATTTTAGAGAGAGGGGAAGGGAAGGAGAGAGAGAGGGAGAGAAACACGAATAGGAAAAAGATCAACAGTTTCCTCTCATTTGAGCCTCAACCAGGCACTGAACCTGCAACCTAGGCATGTGCCCTGACCAGGAATTGAACACAGGACCTCTCCCAACCGACTGAGCCACATCAGCAAGAGCTCAATGACCATTTTCTTTTGTCATGCCAACAAGACAGAGTTCTTAAATCACAAAATGTGTCACAGATTTGTTGTAAAAATATCCAATTTCATTGTCTTTCAATGCAATATATGTTAGTGGCTTGTCACATTTAATAAAAACTCAAGTGAGAGTTTGGGTTTCTAATTCTTCCCTTTTCCCTGAAGGGTGGGGTGTGGGGAGGGAGAAACATATATACATTTCTTAAAAGAGTTACAAAACCAAAAGTGTTAACAGAAAAATTATGAGAGATTGCATATTTAAATACAATCTTCCTAGTTTGGAGAACCCAGAAATCACTTAATGTAATTTAATTTCCATGCCATTGACATATGATCTGGCCTAGATTAGAATTCTTCCTGGATCCATTTATAGACCAGATCATACATACAAACTGTCCCCCATTAGACAACTGTGACCACTAGATGGTGCTGTGGTGCCCTGTTCAAATAACGTCAGCACTTACTTGCAGTCTCGGTCTTCCAAGTCGAAATGAGGGTTGAAGTTGATCATAATTCTCTGGTATGGGTCGGGAGCCTGAATTAGCCATTCACATTTTTCACTTGGATGATAAGAATGAGGATAACCAGGAGAAGTAAGGTATCCAGGGCTTTCAATTTTTATAGTATCGCCACATTTATCTGTAATGAAAATAACACTTTTGCAGCTCTTTCCCTGATAACCAGTTAGATATTCTAGTTTTGTATGTCAATTATTGGCTATTAAACATTCCATAACTTCTCATGGGGAACTCTGAGAGGTCTTTGCAGGTCCTTCAGGTGGCACTGATAGCAACATCTCACCAAGAAATGCTCTGATCCCAGGAAGGTTGGATCAGGAGGAAAAGTAAACTGAGATCTAAAAAGACTGGACTCTCATTCCCCACAAACTTCTGCTCCAAGGAAAAGGTATTCTACTTTTAAAAACATTAAACCACTCAATGGATGTTAACATGGTCCCCAGGGAGCCTCTTCTAGATTTAATTACCACCCAAAAGTGTAATCACATTAAGTAGTGAGTTCTGAGTGAAAAGTGACTGAACGATGCTACTCAGACCCTTATGTAGCTTTTGATGATAAGCCTGGTCTCTGTCATTGATCAGTGGAAATTATCTTCCAAGACAAACCTTTTCTTTTGTTGTTTTATCTACCCATAAATCTAAGGGATTGTGAGTTATTTCTGCTCCTGAGATCCAGATCAACATAGAACAAAGTACATCTCATGAAGCAGGGATAATTCTACTCTACTTCTCCAAGTTGCTCAAGCTTGGAGACCAGATCAAAATAAGGGGGCAGAAAGAAAAATAAATTAGCCGCATGGTATTAATTCCAATTATCTACGTACTGAAAAAATCCCCCCACACTGAGATCTGGTATCACATATGGTAAGCCTCACTCTCACATTCTGGGAAAGGTGAACTAACTGATTTTGAGCCTTCATTTAAAAGAAAAGCCCAAATGCTGAAGTGATCGACTAAGAGCCAAATAAACCAGTCTCTTGTCTGGGTTGCTTTCTTGTTCAGCACAGATTCTCATTGTCACTTTTTGTGATGGATTTCATGCTGTAGAGCCTCAGCCTGAAATGCTTCCTCATTTATTGATGCTTAATTTTGAGCAATAAAAATTCAGTGCATAAACTATTTAAGAGGGACAGGTATGAAAGTGGTGAAATATATAAGCCTATCAATCACAAATATTCAGTAATGGTATATATAGATTTTAATATTGCATCTAATAGATTCCCTGTGGGGAAAAATAGCATTCTTTGCTCTCAGCATGAATTTAGAAATCTACAGAATTATATTACAGGAAAACCAGGTCAAATGGAAATGAAAGATGAAGTGCACATCAAAAATGCATAAAGCTACATGCATTACAGAAATTATTGCCCATAAATTAAAAAGAACATAATATAAATTATATTGTTTTTCTCAATTGCTAGATGTTTCTGACTATGTTTCTTAGACCAGGAGTGGCCTTACACTGACTTCCTGTGCCCTTTCCTCTGTTTTTAAAAGCTTAAGGTTTGCCAAAAAGAAATGATCTTGCAACTGGTGTTCAGAATCTCAGCTAATGATCATATTGGACTTTGTTGTGTGATTCTGCTCAGGCTCTTGCATTCTGTTAAATGTGCAGGCAACTTGGAAAGTGACCCCATCTCATTAAGTCTCCTCCACCTCTGTATGAACATCATGACAGAGTCTGGCATCTGTTAGAGGAGTGAAATAAAACAGCACTCCTTCTAGTCACTCACCAGAGTCACTTCAGAAGACATTTAGGTGGACTCGGTACCGCACCAGAGCTCTTTAATCTGTGACTTCTGAGAAAGTGACAGTGTAATAAGATAATGTGGACTCCTAGACTCCCTGGCTCTGTTGAATCTCTCTAACAGTTGATTAAGAAAAGAGCAATTTCTAATGACTCTGGACCATTAGTCCTAAATAAGGTTAATGAATTAATTTAGTAGTCACAGGGACTCAGAGGAGGTGGACATGGCTTTAAGAGGTCTGCTGAGTTACAGAAGCTATGGCCCCTGTGAACACAGCAGCATGGCTTTAACTAGTCAAGCTCACCAAACCAAACTCTGGTTCTTTGCATTCCCCAGATTTCTGCTAAGAAAATAAATATGTATTCATATACATATTTCATATATACATTCATTATATATATGGAGAGAGAGAAAGAGAGATATCACAACCTAAAGTCTGAAAGCTTTTTGCATTAGGTTTCAAATCCATCCTGTGAACATCTCCACTACTGATTTAATTCAGGAGTTGGGGAGGCTGAGTTGCTGTAATTTCTAAAATCTAACCACCTGACCTACTTCAATTGGAGGAGAATGTTACTTTATCCCCTACCAAATTATAGAAATATGCCACCAACTCAGGTTCATTAATAAATTGAATCCACATTCACAATTTTGTTTGTGTGTATGTGTGTGTGTGTTGCTTCTAGGTCTATCCCTTCAGAACACTACTTAGTAGCTGTGGGTCGAGGAAAAATCTATTGTTTCAATCACAAAACCTCCAAAGAGCATATTATAGAGACTATGTTCTATCATAAATACAGGATTTAAATTCCTCCTGGTCTAAACACCCTCCACTGTGGTGTCTTATTAAAACAATATACCACAGTAAGTAGCGAATGGGCTTTTCTTATAATTACTCTGAAATCTGAGCCAGACAAAAGTAAATGTTTGATAATAACAGTAATAATTGCTGAGGACTCACTGTAAAGATAATTTCATATCCTTTCCTTCACACTTCACAATGTTAATGAAACATGCCTACAACCAGATCACATTTTAAAATACATTATTTAGGTTGCAGGATAGTGTTTGTAACACAGCACAGTCTTCCATTTACTTAACAGTGAATGGTTGTACAACTCAGTGGAAGCTGCAGCTAGGTTAGGGATTTTCAGATATCCTGGTGCCTTACACTGTATATATGATTCCTGTAACGAAACTATGTAGTTTTCATTCATGCCCCAGACTGTTTAGGGATGATTTACAAAGGAGGGGGGAGTTCCATCAATCCACAAACCGCTATCTGTTGCAGGCTGTTTCCCCACCCAGAGGAAGCAGTTTAGAGGAGCTGAAAGAGAACCAGGAAGTTCTGGTAAAGCCTTCATTCACTTTCAAGAGCCATCCAGTTTTTGAAAGGGAGTCTCCTCTAATTGCCTTTGGGAGGAAACATTATTAAGGTAATTGATGTGCTGATCTAGGAAGGTAGGCAGCGCTGCCTCGTAACACAGATAGGAAACCCCCCCACAACCAAACCCCCAACATCAGGAGCCGGAGGACTTGAAATCCTCCTGCCCTAAACTGACTGATCTGATTTCTTTATTTCTCCTCCCGGATAAAAGTTTCCTTCGCCCAGGTGGTGGCTATTCCGGCTTCATCCCTGCCGCCGCGAGACTCGTAGCTGGGCGGGAAGCCGAGCTCGGCCGAATTGGGCAGCCGAGAGCCCGGGCGGCGCTGTCACGCGCGCCTCCGCCTGTCACTTACCATTGAGAAAAGATCTGGCCTGCGCGAGGGCCAGGGCGAAGGCTAGGGCGAGCACGGCGCCGAGGGGCTGCAGCCCCCTCTCCATTCTCCCTTCGCTGGACACCGAGGCAGGTTCCGGAGAACCAGGACGTGCGGGGAAAATGGAGCAAAGAGGGAATCTAAACCAGCCGAAGCGCTCCAACTCCGCCTAGAGCTGTAAAATCCTCAGTGCGTCTTGGAGAAAGGAAAGCAGCGAGGCAATGACTTGATCCGAGAGCAATGCTTCTTTTTTTGTGTGTCTCAAGTCGCCTGCATCCTGTCATTTAGCTCCGGTTTCCTCTCTCTTTTCCCACACTTGTTCTTCCAGAAGCCACTGCCCGGACTATGCCTTAAAAAGGGAGGAGGCAAAGGGGAGGGAGGAAAGCACACACCAAAGCCAATTTCCAGAAAGAAAAAAAAAAAAAAAATCCGGCTTGTCGTTGGACCCGTCGGAGCCGAGGAGCTGGCGCCCAGGGGAGGTCCCGGGTGTCTGCTCGGAGAGGAGCAAGCAGTGAGTAGAGCAAGAGGCAGAGGAGTTTCACCAACTGCACCCCTCCCCCACCGCATGCTCCCCTCCCCTCCTGAAGCCCTTCCCCGCCTCCTCCCGCCCCTCTCCAAGCACTGGCTAGCCGTCAGTGTCTGAACGGAGACAGGAGGAACAAGTTTCCCTGTGTGTGCCTTCCGAGTCCCACTGTCCGTCTCTCCGGTAGCCTTGCAGGGAGCCCCACGGGAGGGGAGACACTGGGTCTGCTCTCAGCGCGTGTGCATTTGGGTAGGGGGCATCGATGTGGGTGCCAGCGACAGGGCAGGGACAGCTTACCTCGGCGTGCTCGCTTGAGACCCCCCGGGTGCAACGGGCAGCTCTCGGAAGATCTGTGGGATTCTGCCGCAGGGAGCGCGCAGCGCCCGGGAGGTGGTGGCTGCTTTTCACAACTCAGAATCCCCCACCAGCGTCCGTTGGGCAAGGAGAGCAGAGTCAGCTCCTGCCTGCGGTGCGGGCTCAAGACCTGTGGCAGGGAGCTGAAGGGCGCCCCTGGACGCCCCGGGCCAGGACTGCAGGGACCCGGAGAAAAGCGAGGCTGGAGAGGGAGACGCACCCTGGCGCGGGGCGGGGGGTCGTCAGTGTAGCTGCCACGTCAAGCGGAGTCAGACCAACGCCTCCCTGACCCCCATCAGGGCGCGCATTGGGCGCCTGTCGCACCGTGCTGCCCAGAGACTTGGTATCCTCTTTCCGGGTAGAGGGAATGCTGGAGTGTAGGGGATGGTGATGGGGTGAGAGGGGAGGTAGCAGTTGTCGCCCGACCTGCCCAGACCCACATCTCGGATCCCAAGCATCTAGGGTTTTAAATGAGGGGTCCAAAGTCCCCAGTTTCTGTTGTATCCCAGGGGAGAGGGAGCAGTGGCGGCGGGGAGAGGTTTGGTGTTGCCAGGGTCCTAACGGTGTCTCTTCAAGGCCGCAGGCATTGTTACGATGGCCTTCTAGCTTCGGCCTACCTTCACGTCCCCCTGCGGCAGGGGACGAGTTCTCTCTGCAGACGGGATTCCCCCGGTTCCATCACTGAGGCTTTCCCAGAACAGCAGCAGCAGGCCTCTGAGGGTTTGCATTCAAGGACATTTCAGGGCAGAAACTGGTTTCGGCTACCAATTAAGTCCTTGAGTTGGGTAAATACCCGCGGACCCTCTCCGTATTAGTTCGTGGGAAAGGTGTAAAGGTCACTACACCTTCTGGGAATTGGCCTTTTCTGTCCACATCCGAAAGCAGAGCCTTATTACTAACCTGGCGAAACGAGCTGGCAAAGGAGATTTAGGAATGTTGGCAAGGATACTCTGGTCAAAGGTTTTGGCAGAAGGACGAGGGGCGGGACAGGAGAAAAGGAGCCCCAGACGGTAAGCAGGAACTCGGCGCTCTCAGGTCCAGGCTGGGTGGGGAGACATGCGTCCGTGGCAGTGCCCGCGGTACCCGAACCCGCGAAGCTAGATCCCCAGCACCCGCACTCGTCCCCCACCCTCTCTTTGGGTCAAGCTTTTCTTCCCGCCTCGAGGTTGTAGGGGGCCCCGCCTCCAAGCTGAGGACTCGGCCCCCTGGGCTTCGGGAGCCCGCTCGGCTTAAAAGCACCTCCTTTCCCTCACCGGGTTCCTCCTTCTCCGTCCCGGATTCCTGGAGGCGCAGGGTGAGAAGGTGGCCGGGTGAGGCTAGTAGTCCATTGGTTGGGTCGAGTGGGAGGGGCGGTGAGCAGACCCGAGCCCCGGCCCCTGAGCGCAAGAGGGAGGCGCGGCTGGGGCACCTACTGAGCCCAGGGAAGGCCCCGGGAGAGCAAATGCGGCAGAGGGAACCCTGGAGCCTACTCGCGGACCTCTCCAACTGGAGCGCAGCCCCACCAGTCCCAGTCCGCAGCTGTTCCAGGCGAGAGGCACCGTGGTAGTCGTGGTGACACTGCTCGACCTCAGTCCCAGGCTCTGAGAGAGAAGCGCCAATCAGAAACTGGCAGGTTGACAGAGCAGGGGAACTCGAGGGGTGCAGCGGGAGGGGCGGCCCGGAGTCACAGATATCCGCCTTTTTCTGAGTGGTAACTGGGAGGCCCACTCGATCCTGGAACCGGATTTGACCCGTCTGTGTGTCGGTGGGGTGAGCAAAGGGACACAGGCGGGGTGACTTGAGCTGTGTTGTTTTTAGAAAACTAGCGCCAATCTCTTCTCCTTTCCCTGCTGAGTGCGCATTTCCCAGCCTAGACCCAGCCGGCTAACAAAGCCACCAGACCTTGAACTCAGTCGGTGACTGCTGCAGCCCCGCAACCTCGATCCTCTGGCTCCCTCCCTCTGTCCCTGGGGAGGGCTCCTCCAGCGAGCAGATCCCTGTGCAAAAAAACACTTTTCTTATTCACCAGCAGAGATCTTTTGCCACACTTTCTCCAACCAACTGATAAAACATACGCTATGTTCTTTGGTGTGAAATATTATAGTTAAGTTCTGCCTCAGATTTTTCCAGTCTTGGCTGATCTGAGGCATTCCTAGAGTCCTTGTTTCCACACAGCGCTGAGTAATGGAGCCCTACAGCATTGGTTGATAATTGCCCGCCAGTGGGTAGGGATGGTGTGCAGGGCAGGACCAATAAAAAATGGCATTGGTCTGATCAAGATAGCATACAGTATACAAAACAAAGTGGAATCACTCATGTCAACCAAGATGGCTGCTAGTCAGCCATAACATTTTGGTTCAAGAGGGAAACTACCTAAGACATGCTAGACACATCTGGCAAGGAGACACACCCAGGATATCCGCACGAGTGATCATTGATCAGAACAGCCACTGTCTGCAAAGCAGAGCCCTCCATAGATAGGCTACTGGGGAAATTCCTCAGTCACCATCAGTCATGCTAAGATAAGACACATATCAAAGGACCATGAAGGGTGGATGGAGTATGCCACTTTCAAGATATAACTGAGACAGGCTCCAGACCACTACTGAGACAGCCAAGCTCCACACACCAGAGTGCTGCTCCATGCCACGCTTATCTCTCTTTACACCCGGCCACCTGAAGCTCTGCCCTGCTAGACTGAGGACTTCATCTGCCCTGCTGCCCACCTGGCTCCAGAAATCTTTCCTTGCAAGATTCTGAAGACTCCCTTGCCTACCATGCTGTCTCCCAGATCTGCAGACTGAGACTCTGGGACTCAGCATCATTATTTCCCATTGATAACTGTGTGCTGGTGTGCATTATATTTCTCTTAAATTGTTACAGTGTGAGTAGGATATTAATGTACATTGATGTTCTACTCTGAGTAAACCTATGTTCAATAAAAGCTGAGTGAATAGCATAGTTACCTGGTATATGGCTCTTGTCTATTCCTTGGTGCTGGACTGCTCAGCAGGTAGCTAGCCAAGCAGTTGCCTGGCTGACTTATGGAAAAAGCTATATAATGAACACACGCTCATGACAGTTGGTACAGACCAAATTGTTCTTGCTAATGACCTCTTTATTCTGCTGTTGGATTCCACTAACTGCTGAAAAGGGTCAATTCTGGATTTCTGCAATTCTTCAGCAAGCGAGACAGACCCACATTTACAGGAGAATAAGTGATAGAGGAAAAATTTGTCAGTATTTCTGAGTTGATTTTGTTTGGGCCTCATGAACATATCATTCTTCCTGACATCACAAATTCCCAGACTAGATAGAACCCAGCTTTAATTAAGGGAAGATTCATGGACCACACCCCAGGAAGCCAGGCAGAGGCTCTGGGTGATCCACACAAGGGCCACTGCAGGAGTAAGGTTCTGGGCAGGAAACTGGCCCTTCCTTAACAATAGACTGGGTGGTAGATGTTTGGTTCCTTTCATCAACTTCTCACCAATTTGTCAAAAAATAAGATGAGATTTATTGCTCCCAGAAGGCCATTTAAGCCGCTAACTTCCTCAAGTATTTCAGATTGATGCAATGTGGAGATTCAGGTTGGTATTTCAAAGCAGTATGAAGTCTAGACAATTTTTTCAAAGCACCAAAACCACATATTTCAGAAAAGCAATAAAGTGAAACTGAAAAAGGATTGAACATTGGAATTTAAATTAATGTACTATTATTTGAAATAATTTTATTAAAATGGCACTTCCATCAAATGACTCAATCATTCATGAGGTGTCTTTTGAACACCATTTATGGCTACCTCCTTAATTTGGATTGGCAGAGGAAGAATAAATACATAAACCTTTACTCTCTGATCCTTCATTTTTGTCCTTTTCAAAGTTACTTTGAAAATTTTTCAAATATTGGCGAGAAGACTGCCATCTAGATTTCTTTCTCATTTAGTCACTTGTTTTATTTTTATTGTTGACATTATTACAGGTGTCCCCATTTCTGCCCCCTTTGCTAACCTCCATTCAGTCAGCACCCCCCTTTCCTGTGGCCATCACCACACTGTTGTCTGTGTCTATGGGTTATGCATGTATGTTCTTTGGCTAATCCCTCACCTTCTTTCATCCAGTCCCTCCCACCCCATACCCACTTCCCCTCTGACAGCTGTCAGTCTGTTCCTTGTATCCGTGACTCTCTTTTTATTTTGTTCTTCAGTTTATTTTGTTCATTAGATTCCACATATAAGTGAGATTATATGGTATTTGTCTTTTCTAACTGGCTTATTTTACTTAGCATAGTAATGTCCAGGACCATCCATGCTGTTGCAAAAGGTAAGATTTCTTTCTTTTTACAGATGCATAGTATTCCATTATGTAAATGTACTGAAGCTTTTTTATCCTGAAAGAAAACATAGGCAGTGAAATCTCAGAAATTTCTTGTCACCATCTTTTGCCAATATGTCTCCTAGGGCAAGGGAAACAAAGGGGAAAAAAAAACAAATGAGACTACATCAAACTAAAAAAGCTTCTGCACAGCAAAAGAAGTCACCAATAAAATTAAAAAGGGATCCACTGTATGGGAGAACATATTTGCCATTGATACATACTTGTCACTGATAAGGGGTTAATTTCCAAAATATATATAAAGCACTTACACAACTCAACACCAGGAAGATACACAATCCAATTAAAAAATGGGCAAAGGACCTGAATAGACACTTCCACAAAGAGGGCATACAATGACAAATAGACATGTAAAAATGCTCAATGTCACTAATCATCAGAGAGATGCAAATTAAAACCACAATGAGATATCACTTCACATCTGCCAGAATGATTATCATCAATAAATCAATAAAGAACAAGTGTTGATGAGGATGTGGAGAAAAGAGAACCCTAGTACATTATTGTTGGGAATGCAGACTGGTGTGCCACTGTGGAAAATAGTATGGAGTTTCCTCAAAAAACTAAAAATGGAACTGCCTTTTGATCTAGTGATTCCAGTTCTGGGAATATGTTTGAAGAAACCTTAAACACCAATTCGAAAGAATATATGCACACATATGTTTGTAGCAGCATTATTTAAAATAACCAAGACCTGGAAACAGCCCAAGTGCCATTTAAATTTTTTTTAAAAGTAATAATGCAAAGTTCTTGTACTCCAGTATGTGAGACAACAAGTTGCAGAAAGACAATGGCTAAAATTTGAATCATGCTATTAGATTCAAAATATCATTTGGTGTTAAGGTAAGGCTAGAGTTTGAAAACTGTATATTATTTGCCCAAAATAATAATTTTAGATTATTATGCCTTCACTAAATAACTTTGTAATTAAGAATTAAAATAATAATAACCAATAGAAATATTCATCAAGCCAATATAAATATCGTTCAAAAAAGTATTAAAAATTTCAAAAGGATTATTTTTAAGTAGGATGATATATAGAATATAATTTGAGCACTCCAATAGGGAAAGGGCTCTCTATTAAAATTTAATCATAGTTTCAAATACAGAACTGAAATTTTAAGGAATTTTAAAAAATAATAAAAGTAGTTTTAAAAATATAAAATAAAGATCAAAAACACAGTTAAGGATTGTTGAATTTAATTTTATTTTGTGTTTTTATTAGAGGACTATGACTATATAGAGAAAATGGGTTATGGATGCAAGTGAAGAAGTGGAAATTATAAAGTTAAGAATATGAAGTTAAGAATATAAAGTTAAGAATAAAAGGAAGAAGTTGAAAGGCCAATTATGAAGTAACTACAGTAGGAATATAAATGAGAGTGTGAACAGGATCATAGCAGTGGAGACTGGAAAAAGATATATTCGTGATGTATTTAGAAGATATAATTAATCAGATGATGAGATGGATATATCAGTGAAAGAGAGGGTGTTGTCAAAGATTGCTGTTAAGATTCTAGCTTCCATAACTGGATGGGTGGTATGACAGCCTTTGTGAAGTCAAAGGAGGCTAGCATAGAGAGAAAACTGTGAATGTGATCTGGTCTAGATTTTTTTTTCTTTTTGAGATAATCAAATGAGTTAGGAATATAGACATGGTTTGGATGTGCAGTTTTATAATAATATAGTAATTATAATAACATTATAATTGAGGCAAGGGAATGGATGAAATTGCTGGGAATTTGGAAAATTGTTGGAAATTGGAAAAGGAGGCCAAGAGAGACACTGAGGAACATTCAAAGGCTGGATTGTTAGCGTAAGACAACAAAAGACCTTGAGAATGAGCAGCTGGAAAGATAGGAGGAAAACAAGGAGAGCGTGCTGTCATAACAGTCATATAGAAGGAAGATTTCTAAAACAAGGTACTAGACAAAGAAATTAAATACCATTGAGCAACGATTTTCAACTGGTGTGCCACAAGAATTTTTGAAACATGCAATACTTTACTGTTTAGTCAGGGACACTGACCTCTTTTCCCCTACCAGGGTGTTCAACCTGCAGGCTTCATGCAGCTCAGGATGGCTATGAATGCAGTCCAACACAAAATAATAAATTTACCTAAAACATTATGAAATTTCTTTTGTGTACATGTCACAATGTATTTAATGTGCGGCCCAAGACAACTCTTCTTCTTCCACTGTGGTCCAGAGATGCCAAAACGGTGGACATGCCTGTGACTCTCAAATTAAAAATTGACAACAGCCAACACAATAGCTTTCTGGTGTCAATGGATCAAAATTATACCTGTTTTTTGTCAGATCAGCAAAAAATATAATACATTTTTTGGTGTGCCACAGAAAGTTTAGTAATTAGTTTATGTGTGCCATGAGATGAAACAGGCTGAAGATTGCTGCCATTGAGAGTACTAGTTGGAGAATACTAGTACTAAAATGCAATTGGACATAGTGGCATGATAGTTACTGAGAGGTGATTTTAACAAGAGCTATTTCAATGAAATAAGGGAAAGACAGGGCTAGAGGCCAGATTGAAGTGAGCTAGGGAGAGAATGGAAGTTAGGGAAATAGGGACAATGATCAAAGATAATCCTGTCAAAGTGTCTACTGAAGTAGAAGAGACAGATAATAGCTGTGGAAGGAAGAGGTGGGGAGGGAGGTCGATGTCTTTTTTCTTTTTCGTTTGTTTTTCAGATGGGGTACTCTTGAACATTCTTAACCACTGATGGTTAGACTCTAATAATATATTGGAGATGTTGAAAATAAAGCACAGAGAAGATCAGAGCATAAATTACCTGAGAAGGAAGGATTGAATACAATTGAGAGCCCCAAAAGACAGATTTACCCTAAATTGTTATAACTGTGTGGGTAAAGAGGAGCTGATAGGTGTAACTTCAAATAGGTTTGCCATTCTGGTAGGAGGCAGTTTTCCCCTACTCTCTTCTATTTTATCCTGTGTCATATGAAAAGAGGAGAGGGAGAGGTACTAAAAGTCTAGGGAGAAGAGTGAAATTGGAGTGAAGACCAAGATGACCACAGAAGCTGCTGTCTTTGTGGCTGCTGTCTTAATAATTTTGTAGGTTGAAAATTTGGGCTAGAAACACATTTTTTTCTTTTTCCTTTTTAAATCTTCACTTGAGGATAAGCTATTGACTTTAGAGAGAGAGGAAGGGGGAGAGGGAGAGAGAGAGAGAGAGAGAGAGAGAGAGAAACACATTGTGAGAGAAACATAGATGGGTTACCTCCCATAAGCACCCTGACTGGGTATCAAACCCATAACCCAGATATGTAACTTGACCTGGGATGGAAGCCACAACTTTTGGTATATGGAATCACACTCCAACCAACTGAACCACCTGGCCAGGGTTAGGAACACATTTTCCTAGAAAAATTGGATAGTCTTTCCTGAAACTCATAAAAATCCTACTGACATAGTTATGGAATATTAATGATGTTATTTCAGTTTTAACAACTCAGAGTAGGTGCTCAATAAATGCTTTAAAAAGGGGAAATTTCCCTAACCATTTTTTTCACAATAAGTTTATGATTGTGTATGTTCATGTACAAGAAAGTATCACTCCAAATGACTCTTTGCAATAATGTCTTCCCCCGTTTTCTTCTTTTTTCTTTATTTCCCCAAAGAAGGCCAAAGAATTTTAAATGTGTATTTACACCTGCAATAGACATTCACAAACTGGCTTATTGGGATAATTTATGTGAGACATACCAACATGTTTCTTTAGTTTTGTAAAGTCAACCAACCGCAGTTTATATGCACTTTTCACAGATATTTGTATGAATTTTTTCGCATGCTTTTAGTTGTTATACAATTTCCTATATCAGTAGTTCAGTGAAATATATTGAGTTGGCTATTATCAGTGGGCATTATTTTCAACAAAGCCTTCTTTCTTAAATTTATTATGTTAAGCCAGCAGATTGTCAAAGTCCCTTGCCTCCTAGGTAGAAGGCAATAAATGAACTAATACTTGTTTGTGGATTTTCAGCTACAAAATTCACTGCCTAGATGGACATGCCCAATGACACACAAAAGCCTGCATGACATGAGAAAATCATGGCAAACAGGTCAGCCTTGTTGGAACTTTTGTATTTAAAAAAGTCTTCAGCCTATTAGTGTTACAGGTTACCTTTTATAGGCAGATTTTCCTCCTGCTCAAATGCTATAAACACCCCACCAGGGATGTAAATAGCAATATAGACAGAGAGAAAAAATATTTGGGCAGAGACACTCCTGCACTTACCCTTCTTGTTTTTTTTTTCAGTGTTAGTTTTAGTTGTAGAAACTGAAAATAATAGAAATATAAAAATTCAGACAGCAAATTGTAAAGTGACAGGTGATGAAAAACAAAAATAGGGGTTTACATTTTGAAATGCTAAGCACAAAAGGAAACACACATTGGGACTTTATAATTATTATTTGCATTCGGAGTCAAAGTAGACCTGGCTACTACCAGCCTCTAAAGGCATTGCTGCACCCTCTTCTGCCACAGGTAGAAAAACTGAGACACATTAAGAGTTCAAAGTTGGCAAAGTTATGCAGCAATTCTGTGATGGAATGAAATATGGGAAATGGATGTCCTGAATATATGTATGTATCTTAAAGAATATGAAGTAAATCTTTACAGTGAAAGAAAGTTGACTAGTATAATCAGTTTATTCTCTGTTTATTGAAAATTCACAATAAAACTTATTAGCTTGTGTTTTCTGAGGTCAAGTGTTTCTTAAATTCATACTGTGCTGTTGCCTCTAACCTGGTACTCAAAGGCAAGTTTCCCCACTGTAGTTCTTTTTCTGCATTTTTAAACCTATTTGTGACTTCACAGACTTTAGAATTATGTTGAGGCATGGACTGGATATTGTGAAACATACCCAAATTTAACTCATACTTAAAGTTACTCAATTTTAATGCTGTCTGCAGAGAAAACTTCTGTCTCATTGATTTTTAAGATTCTTTGGACTTTGGTTTGAATTATCTGCCTTGGGTTTTTAAAGTTGTCCATCTTAGATCAATTCTGATATCTATGTAGTTGGTATCAGTCCTGATCATGTCAAGTGAGTATCTTTTATTAAGCAGATAGAAGATAACATAACTGTCCTGTTATATATAAGAGAAATCATTTCATAAAGTACAGGATACTCAAATGAGTGGTAATCAGAGCTGTCAGATGCATATCAAGAAGCACAATCTGAGACTTCTGGCAAGATGGAGGCATAGGTGGACACACCATACTTCCATGCACAACCAAGATTAGAACAACAACAATTTAGAGGCAGAATAACACCAAGAACTGATAGAGAATTTATCCGAATGGAAGTCGGACAGCCAAGTTGAAGTAGATGCATTCATCCAGACCAGTAGCAGGGGTGGAGAGGAGCAGCCGGGCGCTGGGCACAGCCTGCGGTGAACAGGGAGAACTGAGCGCATAAGGCAACCGGGAGTGCATAAGGCATCTGGGGTGCCCCAGATCGCAGCAGGTGGACCCTGGTATGCAAGCGACAGCTGGCCGACCCAATGAGGCGGCGATTGTGGACCAGGGCAGAGTGAGCAACCCAGGATCCCAGAGAAGGGACTGAGGTCCCAGGAGAAAGGAGCTACCACCATTGTTCCTTCCCGCCTCCGCCCCCACATAAAATGTCACAATCTAGCAACTGGGGTGCCCAGCCCCGGTGAACACCTAAGGCTCCGCCCCTCACTGTAACAGGAATGACCAGACCAAAAAAAAAAAAAAAAAAAAAAAGAGAGAGAGAGAGAGAGACATGTCTCAAACAGGAGAACAGATCAATGCCCCAGGACTCATCCTTTTGAGTGACTAAGAGATAGCCAATCTATCAGATGCACAGTTCAAAACACTGGTAATCAGGAAGCTCACAGAATTGGTTGATTTTGGGCACAAATTAGATGAAAAAAATGCAGGTTACCATAAAAGAGATGAAGGAAGATGCATGGAGAACCAATAGTGAAGGAAAGGAAACTGGGACTCAAAACAATAGAGTGGACCAGAAGGAAGAAAAAAAACAACCAAACAGTAAAAAATGGAGAAATAATAATTCAAAAAAATGAGGAGAAGCTTAGGAACCTCCAGGACATCTTTAAACATTCTGACATCTGAATTATAGGGGTACCAGAAGGGGAAGAGGAAAAGCAACAGATTGAACACATATTTGAACAAATAATAAAGGAGAACTTCCCCAATCTGGCAAAGGAAATAGACTTCCAGGAAATCCAGGAAGCTCAGAGAGCCCCAAAGAAGTTGGACCCAAGAAGAAACACACCAAGGCACATCATAATTACATTAGCCAAGGTAAAAATGAAGGAGAGAATCCTAGAAGCAGCAAGAGATAAGGAGACAGTTACCTACAAAGGAGTTCCCATGAGACTGTCAGCTGATTTCTCAAAAGAGACCTTACAGGCAAGAAGGGGCTGGAAAGAAATATTCCAAGCCATGAAACATGAAGACTTATATCCCAGATTACTCTATCCAGCAAAGATTTCATTTAGAATGGAAGGGCAGATAAAGTGCTTCTCAGATAAGGTCGAGTTAAAGGAGTTCGTCACCACCAAGCCCTTATTACATAAAATGTTAAAGGGACTTATCTAAGAAAAGAAGATAAAGAAAAAACATGTATAGTAAAAGGACAGCAAACTCACAATTATTAACAACCACACCTAAAGCAAAAACAAAACAAACTAAGCAAACAACTAGAACAGGAACAGAACCCCACAAATGGAGATCATATGGAAGGTTAGCAACAGGGAAGTGGGAGGAGGAGAGAGGAGGAAAAGGTACAGAGAATAAGTAGCATAGATTGTAGGTTGAAAATAGACAGGGGGAGGGTAAGAATAGTATGGGAAATGTAGAAGCTAAAGAACTCATAAGTATGACACATGGACATGACTAAAGGGGGGATATGGGTGGGACAGTGTATACAGGGTGGAGGGGAGTGAAGGGGGGAACATGGGACAACTGTAACAGCATAATCAATAAAATATATTAAAAAAAGAAGCACAATCTGAATTAGCTTAAACAAAAAAGTAGTTTACCAGTCATGACAGGGAAATAAGGAGTAGGTCTGGCTTTAGGCCCAGCTGGGGCCAAACGTGTGTTTTCATCTGAGCTGACTTCTCCAAGCACTTATTCTCAAGCAAGTACTCTCCAGGCAGTGTAAAAGGTAATGGCGGCTCAACACATAAGTGGTTCCTCCTTCTAGGATGTGATCATACAGAAAGATTCAAACATAGCATGCTTTCCTCCCCAGACTAGCTAATTATCTTTAATGAAATACTGATTGGCTCTACTTGGATTATTTGCCTATTCTATTGTCAAGGGAGATGGTTTATTCCTATTAACCCACCTGGGTCACTTGCCCACCCTATGGGCAATGAGGGCACACAAAGGGCAGAAGGAAGAGAGGCAATTTCCAAGAGAAAAGTAGGGCTTCCGTATTATATGAAGAAAGTGGAAAGAATGCCTGGTCATCAGAAGCCATAGGTGTCTACTATTTAGCAGATGGCTCCCTTTGATACTGCTTTCAAGTGAGAATAACACAACTTTCAGTTTTTTGTTTTTTACAACCACAGAGGGGTTGTGCTTGTCTTATTTATTCAAATAGCCACCTGTGGCAGATAGCATGAATCCACAGTTTTTATTTCAGAGTCTGAGACTAGTACTTCATTAAGGATTTGCTGTCAGTAAAAGCTATAAAGCATGTGAAGGAGTTCATTTTTAACTCCATTTCCTTTTCAGGGAATGTCCTGCATTGTACTCTCTTCTCTGTGCCCTCTCACAAAGACCTTTGAAGTCATACATCACTGTATGTAATAGCACCATACTTAATTCCTAAAAGGTGAGATTTCAGGGCCATCTTATCCAAGTGGGGAAGGTTTTAGAGGCAAGGACCCTTCGAGGATTTCCTGGTAAGAATACTGCATAAGGAATCTATGCATAATAGTGTCAGAGTATACCACTGGGTTTAGAAATTTTAAGCTGCCTTTAAAAGGGGAATGAAGACATATTTAAACAGGGAGAGTGCCAGGAAGACATGGCCTAAGGGTTACTTGTAAAATAATGCATTCTTTTCAACAAATGCAAAGTGTTTGAGGTGACTGGATTGGTGGACCCCAGGTATGAACAGCATTGCATTATAAAAGGAACTTGGAACAGTATGTTTTTCTGCAAATCTCGTATGGTATGTTTTTCTGAAGTATGTTAAGCTTCATGGAACATAAGAAGTACTTCACCATATTGAGATATTTTTGAAACAGGCCCACATACATCTTATCTGTAGTGCCAGTTTATTTGTTTGTTTGTTTATTTTTGCAAAATGTTACCCTTTTAAAAATTAAAAGGACATTCTTAAGTGGAGATGGGAACAATATCAGAAAGAGTGTCACCTATGAAGGTATAAAAGCACAACTGGGTTTCTGAGCACTGTGCTGCAAGTCCAGTCCCAGTGCTAGCACAACTCTGTGATTCTGAGTACATTGCTCCATCCTGTGGGGCTGCTGGTGTTTTTATCTGTTAAAAAAAAAACAGGCCTTGAATCAAATACTCTTTTAGAACCTTATCAGTTGCATACTTGGATGACTCAACTGTTCTGTGAGCAGTTATAAAAAGAAAACATTAGCATGGGTATGCTATCACCCAATATTATTTGAGACTTTGAGTGTATGGAGTGCTGTGCCAGGGTGTCGCATGCCTCACACTGACTGGCTCCTTTGCACTTCTGACATTTGAAACCTTCTCAGTACATTTTTTTTCTGAATTCTTTGTGTTCCTAACATGGACCAAGAAGATCTGAAGTGGACATGGAGACCACTAATGGCTATCAGAGCAATGCCAGACCAAAGCCACAAGACAAAGCCAAGCAAAGAAACCACAGAACTCACAGGCGGACACCTTTTACCAAATCTCTTCTCTGCTTGATTTCTCTTGTGTATAGAGGCAGTAGTCCTATTCAGCTGGGAACAGAAGTTCTTAATTCATAAAGAATTTTTGTGAGTTACCTAAAGTATAAATTTAAGGAAAAGATTTATTGAGAAAATACATATTAAAGCATAGCTGCTCCTCTTTATCATTCTCTGAGTGTGTGCTATTTAGCTACTGGGAATTTGTCTGCCTCTCTAGACATCCTTGTCAGTGGGAGCAGAATGTGCACCCATCTGGGGTACTGCTCCTCCTTTCCCACTTCCAACTAGGAGAACAGTAATGGAGTGTCCCTTGTGCTAGGTCAAGGCAAAGACAAATAAGAATAATGTTGACTGTGGGTCTACTTTTATGTTGCCTCTAGCTTCTGTGACAGGGTGTATTATATTTTGGAGTATTTTTTTCAGACCAATCTTGTGCTTAATGGCAGAGTTGTTTATGAGGTTGGGTGCTCTACCTACTGAGTACCATGCTTTTGACAGAAAAGCTTTCTGTAGCTATTTCTGGTTCTTTTTAGAGATATTTGACTCATACTGATTCAGCTGTGGCTGACTGCAGCAAATATTCTCAGTATTATGGAGTATTGGAAGTAGGTTTTGTTGTTAACATAAAAATATTCCTCAGTGTTGTGCTGGCCCACAGCAGGAGGAGGTCATAGGAGCTTCCTCATCCATCTAACAGAGCATAACTTTGCTGCGATTTTGACAACCATATTCCTAGTAAAAATTGTCCTTGAAAAACAATATAAATAAAATAAAGTTTTATAAAGGCTTCCAAAACATTCTACCTTTTCTCCTGAGGCTATCCTGATTTTAAAGTCCCTTTCTTGTTCCTCCTGAGTTTTCCCATCTCATACTCCCTGGGAGTTTTTCTATAAAATACCTGTATAAAATGGGTAATAAGGAAATCATTTCCTTAATTGAAGGTCACATCTACACAGATCCAGGTAGGTGTACATTGGCTGATGGAAAAGTCCCCCATAGTGATATCCTGCTGCCCTAAAAGAGAAGCTTCATTGTAATGTGTCAGTGCCATGTTGGCCCTGGTTGGTGTCCAACACATTGTCTTTCTTAATCTTGCAAGCATGTAATTTCCATTACTGGTGATTTCCTACATTTGAAAGGGAAAATGGTCCCCACAGGCTTCCATAATTAAGTGCAAACACTGCTAAGGTGTTAAATCAAAGCTTGCAAATCCTCTTGGTGTTGAGCTCATGCATGCTACCCAATGGTGACCTTTATCCTTTCCCTTCAGTTCTGACTAGCTTAGTACCCTGACCTTGTGATTTTGCAGTTTCTTCTAGTGTTTTTATTTTAAAAGAAGAACAAAGAGAGTGATATTTTTGTTTATTCCTTGGCTTTCTTTTCTTTTTGGTTATATTTAGCATCTAGTGTTGACATACTTTTTAGGCTAAAGCATAGAGAACACTCTATGAATACCAAAGACACTATGCTTTCAATAACTTGATATCCTGAACCACTGGGGGATTCTGGGGTCTGTTAAAATGCAATGTAAGCATTTTATAGGGGTTCCCATGACAGCTTTATTAGCTACTTGTTTCACCTAAAAAGCCTTAATTTGCTTTCATCTTTTTTTTGGTCAATTTACTGTTTCTTTCTATATCTACAACTATTAAATGTATGTTCCCAATACCTTAGTCCCTCTTCTTTTCCTGGTAGAATATTTTCAATTGTGTAATTTCAGCTCCTGCTGTGTATTTTGGATGATGATAATTATTATATGTGGTCCCTAGCCTAGGAATGACTTATATTCCCAGTATTTGTTTCAAAATTAGTTGGTTAGAATTCTACATGGTCCCCTCAGAAACAGTGTCATAAAAGATAGGCCACAGACCAGTCTACCAAAACATTTTAAGCTCACACAATAGCTTTACTTTCATTATTGATGGCCCTGCACTATGAGACCCCTGATGACCCTAGACCTGGTTATTTTTTTAAAAAATTTATTTATTTATTTTTAGAGAGGGGAGGGAGGGAGATAGAGAGAGACACACACACATCAATGTGCGGTTGCTGGGGGTTATGGCCTGCAACCCAGGCATGTGCCCTGGCTGGGAATCGAACCTGCAACACTTTGGTTCGCAGCCCACGCTCAATCCACTGAGCTACGCCAGCCAGGCTAGACCTGGTTATTTTTAAGAGGGGTGAGAATGTTAACTCAACAGGGTACCAGTGGGGAAGGCTCACAAAAGTCAGGCTTTGGTCACTGGGTTCCTCTCCTGAAATTGAAAGGGGAAATTTTTTAAAGCAGTGCCTTGTTTGGGGTTCCAATAGTACGTGTATTTCTGGAAGGAAGAGCCCTAACAACTGAGAACATCAATTTGAAAAAGAAGGTCAGAGAGAATGGGTTATCATCGGTGGAGCTAGGGATGGCTTTGTGGTCTGGAGGGGAGCAACAGGTAAACAGAATTTGCTTCTTATTTGTGAATGGCTTCTTTGGAAATTTAGAGCTTAGTCAGTGTGGGTATAATTATAACTTTAAAAGTAACTTATTTCACTGACTCAAGGTGACATTTCAAAGGCTATGATTACTTTTCTCTAAATCCAAAGACATCTAGATCTCTTTCCTCAAATCATGTTTTGCTGTTGGATGAAAATGGTCATGTATGATGTACTATCTTTAAATTTTCAATAGTAGATTTGGAAGATTATTATCATTATCCTGTACTCTTCCTTTCATGACTCAGTGATATATTTTTGCACTTTTACTTAGCCTTAAAAAGTAAGTTAATGTATCTAAGTATAAAGTCAATTATAAAGTGATCCCAGCCGCTTTTGTTCGAAAATACTATATTGTGCTATTAATAACACCAATTGCTATTGTTGGGGCAAAAATGATAATTTCAAAATTATTTCAATAATCTAGAGATACTTAAGAAATATTACCCCCATCCTGATATAGTTTTTCAGATGTGTTCTTTTTGCTGACATTGTTTTGTAAAAATCTTTATGATCACTCCTCTTGTCTTGAATGTTACAGTCTAGATTCAGACAATTTGCTGTAATGTCTGACATACCTTTTAGGTCATCAGAAAGGCTAGATCCTTTCCCCAACACCAGTTGCTATCTCATATATCCAGGCTGGAGTTTAGAAGACCTGAGAACTCCTTTTTATGGTTCTATTCTTTAACAACCCGTAAAATCAGAAACCCTGACATAGCACTCTCCAATGGTGCCACAAAAAGATGTTGGTGCTTTTTCTAGTCTATTTTTGTCTCCTACCAAATCATAGCCCCAGAAGGGAGCTTTAGAAGTCATCAATTTGTTTCATTTCCTTCATTCTCAACAAAAGCTAGTCACAGGAAAGTATTTCAAAATTAAACTAGAAATATTTGTGCTTATACAGAAAGTATGGAGACAAACTGAAAATTATAATCTCCACAAGAATTTTACATTTCTTTTGGAGAAGACAGATACATATGTGTGCATTAAACAGCCTTCAGAGACTCCTGAATTTGGAGTAGATCTAACTTCTTGACCATTCAAAGATGTCCTCTTGACACTACTGCCATTTGATCCTGTTAGTTAATCACTGGGAAATTCCAACTGCTAATAATTTTCACCCATTTCTAAATTCTAAGAGCTTTAATATATGATAATTATGTCTATAGAGGTTAAGTTACTATTCTAAAAATAGCCTGGTTATAAATTTTGGCTTTACAAATTATTAACAGTGTGGCCTTGGGAAAATTACTTAACATTTTTGCCTTTTGATTTCACATTTATAAAACAAGGAAAAATAAACTCTACCTCATAGCATTGGTAGAGGTACATGTTAATTTTTAGAATGGTGTCTGATATAGGTAGGGTAAAAACCCATCATGTGAAATGGTGTTTGTATAACAGTCATTTAAATGTTTGGCTATATCTTTAATGTCCCATTCCCCTGACTTCCCTCTGCCTGCTTTTTTGCAGGTGATCCATTTGTGTGATTAATAATATAACTATTTAATTGCTGATCATAGAATACAAATTAATAACTGACTGAGTCCTCCTTGCTGGTTATTAATGTCATCTTTACTCCAAATATAAATAGAAAGGGGTAGGTCAATTACTCTCTACATACTATACTAATGTTGCATACCAGCTTTGCAAAAGTGTTTTAGCAAAAAATTGGTGAACAAAACAAAATCTTTTTACTCAAAGATCTTAATGTCTAGTAAGAATGGCAGGCACAGATACCACTTTCTTACTTATTCATTCTTTAGTGTAAAGGGCCAACCGTGGATCACCAAACATTTGAGAAAAGCATGCAGCTTTTCTCAAAAACCCCAACCCCAAATGAAAGAGAGATAATTTAGGGAGGAAAAAAAAAACTTGAACACTATGACTAATACTATACTCAGAGAGATTTAAGAAGGTGTTACACCCCTAGATGGGGCAAGGGACATGAGAAGGCACATGAAATGAGTATCAAGAGGTCACTGAAGACAGATAACAGGGACCTTAAGTTTATTTTACAGATAGCGTTTTTTAAAAGCTTAACTTTATTCTGGATTTTAGCTTCTAATTTTGTGAAACACTTGAATTGATCCATGACCAAGTTACCACCATTCCAATCCATGTGTATATTCTTTCCCAAAGTAAGTTCATTGTACTAGTGTGAAGTTCTAGTACTAGTGTGTTAATTTCTTTGGAAGATATCCAGTTTCATTTCTTGCTAGAATATTATATGTGTGTGTATGTGTGTACACCCAATATTATGATTTTGTGTTGTTCTCTTCTGTTTTAGAGACTCTTATTTTTTTCTAGCTACATATATACTACAGCACATAGGAACAAATGATCCTAGAAACTGAGAGTCTTGATCTCATTTTGCAGATTAGAAAACCATGGCCCAGAGATGTTTCCAGCTGGTTCAGGTATACTGATCTCTGGTCTGATAAATACCAAATAAAAACTATGGAAGGTTCAGAAAGGCAGAATGGACTTTAGTAGGAAAGGGACTTGAGCTGAGCCTTCAGGGATGTGTAGGAATGACATAGCAGGGTTTCTATTTATTTCTAAGTATAGGGTAAAGGAAATTAGGTCAAATATAGAAAAACTATTAGAAGCATGAGTATGTAAGATTTGTTTGTTGACAGTGAGTAGATGATAGAGAAGGTTCTGTTAATAGAATAACAGAACATAAGGTTGTAGCTTGCATATGAAGGATTGCTAATGACAAAGAAAAGGACTTTATACTTTATCCTGTGAGCAATTAGGAGCAATTCAAGGTTCTTTGAATAGAAAAGGAGCATGCCTGGTAGAGTCTCAGAAAAATGTATCTTCTGTCATTGAACAGGACCGATTGTATTATAAAGAGTAGACACAGAAAGACTAAATGTGCATGGAGAGCATCTAAGAATAAAGAAAGCTAATATTTTCTTCAGAAAAAGTTTTCTATTTGGAGCCATTACATACTAAGACACAGAGGAAAAAAACACAGAAAAGAACTTCACCTTGTTTTTTAAATGGATTTTTAGAAGTAGAAATACATGGAAAAATATATAATTTAATGCCTAAATGTATTTTGACCTTTCTGCTTAAAGCACAATTGGTCTTTTCTGGCTTTTTCCACTGACTTCCTAGACATTCTTTTCCCTTGTTCTTTTCCATTTGTATTATTCCTATCATGCCTTTCTTTTTTTTCATACATTTCACACTGTGATGTTTATCACTCTACTCTTAGCCCTCTCTCTTTCACACTTCAATGTTTCTGGGCTAACCCAGTTACATCTTTGGCTTCACCTCTCACCTGTTATCTTCAATTCCCTGAATCCATCACAATTTCTCTACTGAACTTAACCTGAATTTTCATCTGGTTAAGGCAGAGCCAATTCAAAACCAAGCAGCCCCAATTAATTTTACCTCACCCCTCAATCCACTTTCCCAAATGTTTCTCCTTTTTGACTCCTCCTCTTGGTCATGGTTTCCACTGAGATACCACAGCCAGAAACCAGGAGGCCTCTGTGGATCTCAGAGCCTTGCTCTGGTGTCTCAATCCATCCTATTGTACCACTGTTTAAAATATCACAGCAGCTTGAACAGCTTTTGTGGTTCTTCCTTGTGTGTAAGATAAAATTAACACTTGTAGTAGAATAAATATGTTCCTTAATAACCTGGTTGCATACTCCCTCTGGAATCATGTTGTATTACTCACCGTCTCGCTTTAGAAACTCCCACTTCTTTGCCTCTGCAATTTGCTCATACATTTACCTCCTCATTCTTCAAAGCTTTGCTAAAATGTTAAGTGTAGGGGGTCATTCTGTGTGATGTGGGCCCAGCTCCCACTCAGAGATACACAGGACCCATGCCCATGGATAAGATTCCCCCATGGGGAATCAGGCCTGCAATGTACCTAGGCTCCTATGAGTCTTGCTTTTTGCTAAAACTCCCTCATCCTGAATTGAGGACATAGCAAAGTAACTTCCTAAAATCCATGCTAAACCTTCCAAGGATGAGTGTAACTGATTCAACTACTTTTGCCTTTTCATTTGCAAATACCCCTCTTCTGTGATGTGATTAGCAGCATTGGCTCCTTTGTTTTCTGTATAAGGTAACCACCTAAAGCGAACCTGTGCATAGTAAATGAGGACCATTTTGTAATGGGCGGAAAAACCCAATAAAGGTCCTGTTATGGTGGCGGCCTCGGCTTTCGCTCCCCTTGAGAGAAAAGCCATGCTGTCCCTCTTCCTCCACTGGATTTAGTAGTCTGTGTGAATGTCTCATTTCATCCATAATATCGTGGAAACTGCGGGCTGGTGTCTATATTATTAATTCCCCTGGGACATCTTCTCAGATCCACTATCCAGGATTTGTTTTCACTCTCTGTGCTCCCATTACTTCGTTAGGTCTTTTACTTGGTGTTCTCGTACTGATGTGGCTTTGGCCTTCTTTAATAAGCTTTCTTTTATTCATCTTTGTGTCCTAGAGTCTAGCAAGTTGCCATATAAAATCTGTTAACTTGAATAAAGAAAAGGTTACATGGGAGATATTTTCTTTCTGATGTTACTATTCCAATTATTAGAAGGCATGGAAGACTTGGGAGGAGAACTGACATATAAGGAGCATCTATTTGGTGTCATATACCACATAATGTGGTTATATATTCTCTCATGTGATCTTCATAGGGACTTTTTAAAATGAATGTTATTGTCCCCACTTATATGTAAGCAAAATGAAGTGCAGAGAATTTGAATCATTGGCAGACTCTAATTTACAAATTCCAGGTCTTGGAACCCAGTGAAAGCTAGCACAAGGACTCAAACTAACTTATGTTCCCTAAAGACACAGACATATTCAATGACTCAGAAGAATGTGAAGTGAGTAAGTTATATGGAAAAAGCTACACAAATATGATAATTCTACTTTTTTATTTAAAAATATTTCAATTGCATTGTTTCTGCAAACAAACTAAAATTCAGTTCTTCAAGCTAGCACTTAAGAACCTCAAAACTAGATTCGGACATTCATTTCTGCTCTTCACTTCCATTAATTCCACCTATATACTCTGTCCCACCAGAATAAACTTCCTGAACCTATGCATCTTTCTTTCTACTTTGCTCACTCTATCTTTCACCTGCAATGGACTTTGTAAGGAATATACTAGCAATGTTAATTAGCTTAATCTGTCTTATTATAATTAAATACATGGTTTCTCTACAGTTTTCACAAAATCCATGTTTTTATCTTTTTTAAATGTATATTATTGATTATGCTATTACAGTTGCCTCATTTTTTTCACCCCTTTATTCCCCTCTGCCCCTTACACACCTTCATTCTCCCTTCTTAGTTCATGTCCATGGGTTATACATGTAAGTTCTTGTATAGAAGTTGGCTTCTCCATTTCCCATACTATCCTTAACCTGCCCCTGTCTATTTTGTACCTACCGTTTATGCTTCTTATTCTCTGTATCATTTGCCCATTCTCTCCCCTCTTCCTACCCGCTGGTAACCCTCCATGTGATCTCCATTTATGGAATTCTGTTCCTGTTCTAGTTCTTTGCTTCCTTCGTTTTTGTTTTTGTTTTTTAGGTTCAATTGTTGATAGTTGTGAGTTTGTTGTCATTTTACTGTTCATAGTTTTGATCTTCTTTTTCTTAGATAAGTCCCTTTAACATTTCATATAATAAGGGCCTAGTGATGATGAACTCCTTTAACTTGACCTTATCTGGGAAACACTTTATCTGCTCTTCCATTCTAAATGATAGCTTTGCTGGACAGAGTGAACTTGGATGCAGGTCCTTGCCTTTCATGACTTTGAATGCTCCTTTCCAACCCCTTCTTGCCTACAAAGTTTCTTTGGAGAAAACAGCTGATAGACTTACAGAACTTTTTTTGTAGGTAACTGTCTCTTTTTCTCTTGCTGCTTTTAAGATTCTCTCCTTGTCTTTAATCTTGGGTAATATAACTTTGATGTGCCTTGGTGTGTGCTTCCCTGGGTCCAACTTCTTTGGGACTCTCTGAGCTTCCTGGACTTCTTGGAAGTCTATATCCTTTGCCAGAATATGTTTTCCAATAAGTTTTCAATTTCTTGCTCTTCCTCTTCTCCTTCTGGCATCCCTATGATTCGGATGTTGGAATGTTTAAAGTTGTCCCGGAGGTTCCAAAGCCTCTCCTCATTTTTTTGAATTCTTGTTTCTTCATTCTGTTCTGGTCGAATGTTTATGTCTTCCTTCTGTTCCTAATCATTGATTTGAGTCCCAGTTTCCTTCCCTTCACTGTTGGTTCCCTGTACATTTTCCTTTATTTCTTATTTCCTTTATTTCCTTTGTATAACCTTCACTTTTTTCTCTATTTTGTGACCATACTCAACCATTTCTGTGATCATCCTGATTACTAGTGTTTTGAACTCTGCATCTGATGGGTTGGCTATCTCCTCATTGCTTAGTTGTATTTTTTCGGGAGTTTGATCCGTTCTTTCATTTGGGCCAAATTTTTTTGTCTCCATTCACCTGTTACGTAGTAAGGGGCAGAGCCTTGGGTGTTCACCAGGGTGAGACAACCCTTGTCGCTGTATATGGGGGAGGGGTCTGAAAGGGAACAATGCTGCTTGCTGTGTTCTCTGCTGACTTTCAGTCACTTTACCCACTACCCACAAGCAAATTGGTGCCTTCTGGTGCTGATTCCCAGGTGGGTGGGTCTGTGTAAGTTCTAGGACTCTGTAGGTCTCTCCAAGAATCTCTTCTGTGGGGCTGGGAGTTTCTCTTGCTGCCCCAACCACTACAGGTTCTTGCAAGTCAGAGGTTTTGAGGCTTTGTTTCTCTGCACTGGAACCCTGGGTTGTGTGGTCTGTCTTGCTCCCCAGTTGTTCCTCCCAGTTTATCCACTCACAAAATGGGACCACCCTGTCTGCCAGCAGCTGCCTTTCTTTCCCCTATCCTACAACTGCTGCCTCACCTGCCCCAGTCCTCCAGCCACACTTTTGCCACTATTTCAGGCTGCCTGTCTCTACCCCTCTTACCAGTCTGGATGAATGTTCCTTCTTTAATACCTTGGTTTTTGGACTTTCATGCAGTTTGATTTTCTGGCAGTTCTGGTTATTTATTGTTTTTCAATTTGTTGTTGTCCTTCTTTCAGTTGTGCCAGGAGGCAAAGTGTGTCTGCATATACCACCATCTTACCTGGAAGTCCCTGGAAAGATACAATTTTTAATGCTCCCTCCCTCTTGCAAACTGTGGCAGTTTAGGAATGTGAGGATAGCAAAATTATCCTAAGGAAAGACACATTCACTTGAATAAATTACAAAGGAAAAAAAGAAGGTTGGTGCTTTCATCAACACGATCAACCATTGCTAAATGTTGGAATGGAAACATTACTTGAAACATGAAAAGATTATTAAAATTTAAGGATATATAATTTTTTTTAAACAACCCATTCTAAGAGATCATTCTGACATCAGTTTCCTGATCTAAACTTTCATCACTATTTTGTTCACTTACCCCAAGCCTAGCTCATTTATCTGTAGCTTTGGCCTTGTCAAAATATCAGGATTGGTCCATTCATCTGTCTGATGGATGTGGTCTATGTTGTTTACCACAACTTTGTTCAGTTTTCCAGTTTTCAGTCATTCTCTGGCCCAGCATATGTAATACAGTAATTATGCAGTTATATAGTGGAAGATGATGTATATATTTCACAGGACATTCAATTTTTTAAAAAAATTACAATTCACTTAACTGGGGAGGGAGTGGGAGACAGTACCTCTAACAATGCTGACCTCAGTGACTCTAGATGGACATGCTCTGGGGTCATTTCTCCCACTACTCCCTGTTCCCAGAAGCAAGTCTACTATTGTTCACATATTTTTTATAAGAAGTTAAATTTCTCATGGGTTGTGTGTAAAATTTTATTCCTCAAGATGAGCAATCGTAAATATGTAACATTCAAAGAAATAGCACTTTAAAATTAGGCCTAGTGTTTGAGCATTATGACTGTCTTCCTCAGGGAATATGTGAAGTCTCTTGGAGGAAAAGATGAAAGAAGAGAAAATAAAAAATTAAATGACTTTGGCCCTGGATGGGTGGCTTAGTTAGTTGAAGTATCATCCAGTACATCAAAATGTTGTGGTTATGATTCTTGGGCAGGACACACAACTAGGTTTTGTGTTTCATCCCCAATCAGGCCATGTATAGGAGACAGAAACCAGTCAATGTTTCTGTCTTTCTCTCTACTCCCATGCCACCTTTTCTCTTTCTCTAAAATCAATAAACATATCCTTGGGTGAGGACTTAAAAAAATCAGGTGACTTGGGGCACAGAGGAATATTGTAGTCACAATCGGTTATCTGAAATTCTAAACTCAAATATTTCTGACATATTTTTTTATTTATTGGCTACACACTTCAGGCCAAATCTCACTGGATTTGCCAGATTAGCAAAATGACCTCGTCTGACTTGGTCTGAGGCTATTAATAATTCTTATTTATCTCACTTCATATGAAGAATCATAGGTTTGCTACAGAAATATTAATGTGTTTCATTAGAGAGTGTCACCTGTATCCCTTTGGAATGTGATATGTACACCATATTTATTCTCTGAAATTTGAAAAATTCTGATAGTGAATATATTTGGCCATTAGGACTTTAAATAAAACTGAATAACCTGTAATGCAAGAGAAACTGCCTTGACTTTAAACATTCCTCTCTTCTCTAACTCACATGCTATAGCACCTTACACCAGAGATTCTTATATGTTAGCTGGATCTCAGATCTATGGATCTCCCTGCCCTCCCTCCTTACCCACCCTCATTTCCATAGCCCATCATTACAATCATCTCTTTCATTTGTTTGTCCCTCTATCCCTTTGTTGAACTTGCCTGGCATATCTCCATTCTTGTTTCAACTGATTATCCACCCACTTTGTCCTTTACCAAAGCAGCTGAACATTGGGGAAAGAAATCACATAATAGTGCTGACTGGTCTCATTTAAGTTGAAAACCACAGTCTCTACCAGACACTGCTGGACAGTTCTGCTTTGTTTCCTTGGTAATTTCTCTTTTCTGCTTGCTTATGTGACTGTGTCACTCCTTCTTATCTCCTCATAAAATATCCAAATTCAATTGCCTGTCACACTCAGATGAAGACCTCAATTCATACTTCATTAAAAAATATAAGCAGAAATTAACTTATTTATCTTCCCTCCATCAGTCTATCAACCTAGTTTCTGCTTGTACTTGTCTAACCTAACCTAAGCAACCTAACTATCAACCATACCTGTGCAGTGTTCCTTATCTCCTATTTTAACAAAAGAAATATCCCTGTTTCTATCTAAAACCATCCCTTCTGTCAACCTCTCTGACCTTCTCAAGGACATTCATTCTTCTCTCTCTCCTCCCTGCATCATCAATGTTTTCACTGACTTTTTCTCACTTGCATCCAAATATGCCATTGTATTTCCTATATCCCTTCCATGCCATTTCTCTGGCTTTCATCAATACAATTTAAAACAGAAGTCATTAGCATTATTCCCTCTTCTTTATCTCCTTGCCACAAAAGTCTATCACTGCCACCATAACTCTGACATTGCTCTTGTCAAGGTAACAATGACCAACCTGCAAGTGGCCATATGCAGTGGTCACTTCTGGAGCCTCACCCTGATCTTTTAGTTGTCCCACCTTTGACCTTTCTCTTCTAGAACCCCTGTCTTCTTTCAACTTCCATTGACAACACAATCTGATTTTTTCTTACCTTTTTGGTTATTTCTTCAATATCCTTTGCTGCCTGCCCAACCTGTACTAGTAAGGGTGTCTCAGAATTTAGTAAAGTGCTCTTCTCTCTTCCCTGTTTCACTGAATGATTTTTATTTAACCCCATGGCTTTACATAAGCCCCCAAACTTGACACACCAAGTAGCCCTGGTCTTGAGCATTGAATCTACATATCTAATTGTCATTGTAACTCTCCACTGGAAAATCTATTGGTCACCTTAACATATTCAAACACAGAATCCTTGATATTTTTCCACCTAAGCTGTTCTTCCTAATTATCTCCCTGCTAGTAAATAGCAAACAGCACCATTAATAAGCTGTTCAAGCCAAAATCTAACTCCCTCTTTCTCTTAAATGAAAAATGCAATCTATCCACAAATCCTACCACCTTTATTCCTAAAATGTGTCCTGATTCCATTCTCTTCTCTCCATTTCCCTACTTTAAACTCCCAATATTTCACACTTAAACAGTTATAGTAGCTTTTGTATGTCTCCCTATGTATACTTTCACTTCTCTATAATCAGTTCTCTACATAGCAGCTAAAACAACTTCTAAACATATGCATGTATATGTCTGTCCTGTCTCAAACTCTTCTGTGGCTCCCATTTCACTCACAAGAACTCCAAACTCTTAGCCTAGGCCTACAGGCTGTGATGACTTGGACAGGCTCTGCATCTCAGCCTCTTGTCCTGCCCTTCTCCATACTGTCCCTCTCCCACTGACCCCCAGCTGTTCTGCCTTCTCTGTCTTCTCCACACACATCAAACTTTTTCCCATATCACTTGCTCTTACCTCTGCTTGAAATTTTCCTTGCATGATTTCTATATTTCTGGTTCTTTATTTTATCACTCAACTTTCAATATAAAAGTCACCCTCCAGTCACTCTGTCACATCCCTCTGCGTGACAGAAATCAGAGTCGTTGTTGGCACTTCTCCCTAAGTCCTCGCATTCAGCTAATTAATGAGTTTTATTTTCTCTCTTCAATCTTGCTAAAGTCCATTAATTTTATTTTCTTTCCACTGCCAAAATCTGAGTATAAGCTACCTTCTTCTCTTGCCTGGACTATATCAGTAACCTACCAGTCACTGCCCACACTTGTACTTGCTCCCTTCTATTCTGTGTACATCCATCATGCAGTTGCCTTAAGTAGACAACTCCAATGGCTTCTTGTTGCTCTTAGGGTGGATTTCAAAACCTTAACAAGATTTCTAAGTCTCTGATCTGGCCTCAACATTTCTCCTCAGCTGAACTTTTTCCTACATAAGCATTCTTTCAGTTCCTTAAATATTTCACACCACCTTCCAAGTAAGTACTTGTCTTTTCCTTGACTTATAACACCACTTCACTCTCTTCCTTTGTTTTTGTAATTCCTACTTATTCTTCAATTTGCTTAGAAATCATTTTCAATAAAGTTCCTCTCTTTAGAACCCTCCAAAACTATATTTGCTCTTCCTCTCTTATAGTATCATAGCATCCTATACTTCTCATTCATTGTACATATTAGTTGTACTTAATTCCTTCCTCTTTACTGTCTGACTCTTTTTATAGACCATGTCCCATCAGCTATAGTACCAAAATAAATGGCATGAGCTTGGGGGTGAGCTTGCCTGGGCTCTAATCCTGGTTTCTCTTCTTTCTAGCTATGTGAACTTCAGTGATTACTCAGTGTGGGGGAGTTCTGTCCCACAGAGCTCTCCTGGCTGCCACAGATGAGAATGAGTCTACCAAGACATGATCTGCTTGGGAAGGAAAGGATGACCAGTCTCTCAGAAGAGAAAGGCCTTGAGCCTCTTTCTCAATGTGCTTTTATTGGGTTTAGTTTGCATAAGAAGCAGGGTGTATACACAAAGCTCATCAATCATTGTCAGGCAGTAATGATCAAGGGATAGATAACATTCAAAGAACTATATGAGCTTATTCTGAGTCAGGGTCAGATAGACAGAGTGATGTTAAAGGACCACAAAACTTTGGGGGGATGGAATTCATTTTATGCTTGGACCCTTAACATTTAAATTGAGGGTATTCTTAGCAAAGCAGGTTTCACAGGATTTCATGCATTCTTTCTTAGTCCTAATTAACCCTGGGAACCACCATTCCAGCACAAGGCTGCACCTGCCTCTGGCATTGTTTCAGGCTTAAGTCAGGTGGGGGAAGTAAGGCAGCCAACAGGTTAGAACACTTTTTACAGACAGAATGAGGACTCGGGCTATAACAAAGATGAGGGGTGAGGGTCTTTGGTCCCTTTTCTATAGTCCCCTAAGTCCTTCCCTTATGGTCCCTTTGAAACTGTGCTTGTCTTAGGTTGTTCCTCCCTTGAGGAATCTTACCCATCATTGACAAACCAGTCATCCACCTGGGCTAAGCAGGGGCATATGAGAGAGAGGATGTTTTTGTCTCCTTAGCAGCTTATGGTCCCAATGTCTTTTTACTCAGTCTTAGCCATGAAGGGTTACCATGGCTAAGCTTCTGAAACCAGGCAAGGCAGTTCCCAACAACTTAGACCTTCTTGATATAAAACTAGGGTAATTACCCTACTTGGCATATAGACTTGCTTTGAGGCTTTAAAGAGTTAACAAAATAAAGCGCTTAATAAATCATGATGATTGTCATTATTATTATGAGGGCTGGGATTGGATCTGTCTCATTCATCAGGACACATCCTATAAGTATTTGTCAAATAAGTAAATATTTTTTACAAATTAATTAAAATCAGAAGTAATTGTATTAAATGTATAAATGTGCACTAGGCACTCTAGGGGATACAGAAATTAACATGACATAGTTTTTACAATTAAGGAGTTTTCAAACTCAGTCAATGAGAATGAGACACAGAAATGTGGTGTATTCCAAGGGAGGGCCTGCAGCTGACACATCTTTGTCCCCTGGGCATGTTCCCTGGAGAGGAGCTCACAGGTTATGCTCTGTGTGTGCCTGCTGAGCAAGCATCCGCTGGCTGCCCCACAAAGGACAATGTAGAGAGCTATGGGAAGAACAGAGGTAGGGTGGAGAGTGACAGGAAGTTAGGGGCATTGCTGGAAAAGGAAAACAAAGGCACAGGGTTGAGAAAGCAAATGCAGAAAGTAATAGTTTAGATGTGGAGTGGTGGTCCTCCAGTTGTGCTGGAACCTACCCCATCAACATCATATGAGAACTTGTTAGAATTGCAAATTGTTGCGTCTCCCAAGATTTACTGAATCAGAGAATTCTGAGGGTGAGACTCAGCAGTCTGTGTTTTAACAATTTTTGCATTGGATTCTGATACTGAAGTTTGAGAACTTCAAAGTTTGAGAACAATGGGTCTAGACCAGTGGTTTTCACTGGTGATATGTGAATATCCAGATGTTCACAAAGGTGTGCCAAGGAATGCATATAGTAGCAATAACAGCATAATTTGAAGCCCCCCTACACATTCAATAGGCAAGTGTGTCAGTGCACAGTTGTGACTGGTCGCAACCATCACTGTATTCAACTATCATATTGCTTTTAAACATTTTTAACCACATTTTGGGGATGAAAAAAGAAAATTTAGTTTAATAAATAAAGAAATATTGATGTTAGAATATGTTATTAAGAACATGATAACATTTCTATAAATTTGTCTCAAAATGATCTTCACTAGATTCACAAGTCATGTATCAAAATTCTTATAAACCTCATTAATATGCCTGAAATGCTTAAAAATAGACAGAAAAGAGAACAAATATAATAGTTATCATATCTACTTTACCTTTCCAACTAGTAAAAATGTGCTATTTGGAAAGTGCTTACAAATAACAGCCTAAACATTCCTTTCATATCATCATTAGAATTTAACAGTTATAAAATGAACCAAATGATTTTTAAACTGTGAAGGGCAAGAATTCTAAACAGCTGCTAAAGTAGTCAATTCCTGGTGGCATAACATGTAAACTTTTGTTTATATTTTAATCTACATCAGTCTTCAAATCACACACAGTATCATTTTGAAATTTGTTACTAAACCACCTCTTTTTCTTACATAAGTAAAATAAATCAAACAGTATTGTCACATTCCAATTGGAAAGTGTTAAAAATGTTATACATAGTATTAGTATTATAGAAGGGTATATTAAATAAATTTTGTAGTATAATTTGTAATAAAACATTAAGCTAAAATTTAAAAAAAAACTTCAACCTTAAAATTACTTTATTTTATACTAAGGAAACAATTTAAGGGAGATTATTTATAAGACTGATATGAGTTTATGGCTCAAAAGAAGGTGGGAAATTTGGGGCTAGGGCACAGGGGAAGTAGATGATCTGGGATCCAGGAGAGGCAGGGCCAAGAAAGTAATGAAATTAATGGATCTAAGAGTTCTTCAGGTTGTGAGAGCTTTTAAAATTCTAAGCACAAGTAAAAGGCTTAGTTTTGGAATACAGGTCATTTCTTCTGAGATAAAGGGGAAAAGGTACAACTTTGAAACATTTTCAAAATTACTGCGCCTACCAAAAGTCAGAATGCTCACTAAGTTCTTTTTTTAAATTTTTATTTTAATTGTTGTTCAAGTACAGTTTTCTGCCTTTTATCCCAATCCCAGCCAACCCCCCCAGCTCTCCCCACCTCCCTCCCATTTCTACCGCCCCCTTGTTTTTGTCCATGTGTCCTTTATACTTGTTCCTGAAAACCCTTCCCCTTTCTCCCTGAAATTCCCTCCCCTCTCTCCTCTGGTCACTGTCAGCTTTTTCTCAATTTCAGTGTCTTTAGTTATATTTCTAAGTTCTTTATGTCCTGTCTAAAAGATTCTGGAACCATTGGTTTGTCACCTGTGTTCTGTGATCTTTGTTCATGTTCTGGATTCTATCACCTCTAGTCTCCTCTGGGACCTTGTTCAATTAGTTCCTACTCCCCTCTTATGATAGCCATCTTCTCCTTTTCATCCACCTTCCATTAGCATATGAATGGATACAGGGTTTAAACCTGTATTAGTCTCCTTAGGTTATCAAGAGGGATTACCACAGGCTGAGTGACTTAATAGAAATTTATTTTCTCAGAGTTCTGGGGACTGGAAATCCAAGATAAAGGTGCTGTCAGGGTCGGTTTATGATGAAGTCTCTCTTCTGTTCACTATCAGAAAGACATCTGTGGTGCATCTTCTTCTTTTTGCAAGAATATCATCATTCTTGAGATAGGGCCATACTCTTAGGACCTTGTTTAACTAACCTTAGTTAACTCCCCAAAGGCCCTGTTTCCAAATATAGTCACATTGGGAGTTGGACTTTAAACATAAATTTTAGGGGGACATAATTCAGCCCCTAACAAAATCCTTTTATCTGCATACATTTGTTTTTCTTCTATCACCCTGACATGGCTATATTCAGGGTGGGGCAAAAGTATGTTCACAGTTGTGAGAAATTGAAACAGAGTTAATCCTTGTGTTATTATTTATTAATTATTATATTATTTTCCATACAAAAAAGCAGTAAACCTACTTTTGCCATATCTGTGTTCTTAATGAGTAGTTAAAGCATACTAAATCTCTTTACTTTTTCTATTTTGTTTTTGGTAGGAGACTTTTTTGTACACATGTGACATTGGTCACCACCTTCTCCTTATACCATGTAAAGACCAGAGATCAAGATAAGACGATTTAATGAGAATCCTGATAAATGTGTGTTGTTCTTGTTTTATAGGTAAAACCCTCACACTATTATTGAGAGTGTTATTTTAAATGCACCCAGTTTTGGACTTCTGGCCAAGATTGAGGTGTAGGTAGATATGTTTTGCCTCCTGGCACAACCAAAAGAAGGACAATGACAAATTAAAAAACAAAAAATAATGAAAACTGCCAGAAAATCAAACTGCGTGGAAGTCCAAACACCAAGGCATTAAAGAAGGAATATTCATCCAGACTGGTAGGAAGGGCAGAGAGGAGCACTAGGGCAGAGAGGAGCACTAGGGCAGCACAGCACCAGGGCTGTGGCTGGAGGACCTGGTGGGTGAGGCAGTGGCTGGTGGACTGGGTGGTCCCACATTTGTGTGTGGATAAACTGGGAGGAACAACTGGGGAGCAAGACAGACCACACAACCCAGGGTTCCAGTGCAGAGAAACAAAGCCTCAAAACCTCTGACTTGCAAGAACCTGTAGTGGTTGGGGCAGCAAGAGAAACTCCCAGCCCCACAGAAGAGATTCTTGGAGAGACCTACAGAGTCCTAGAACTTACACAGACCCACCCACCTGGGAATCAGCACCAGAAGGCACCAATTTGCTTGTGGGTAGTGGGTAAAGTGACTGAAAGTCAGCAGAGAACACAGCAAGCAGCATTGTTCCCTTTCAGACCCCTCCCCCATATACAGCGACAAGGGTTGTCTCACCCTGGTGAACACCCAAGGCTCTGCCCCTTACTACGTAACAGGTGAATGGAGACAAAAAATTTTGGCCCAAATGAAAGAACGGATCAAACTCCCGAAAAAATACAACTAAGCAATGAGGAGATAGCCAACCCATCAGATGCAGAGTTCAAAACACTAGTAATCAGGATGATCACAGAAATGGTTGAGTATGGTCACAAAATAGAGAAAAAAGTGAAGGTTATACAAAGGAAATAAAGGAAATAAGAAATAAAGGAAAATGTACAGGGAACCAACAGTGAAGGGAAGGAAACTGGGACTCAAATCAATGATTAGGAACAGAAGGAAGACATAAACATTCGACCAGAACAGAATGAAGAAACAAGAATTCAAAAAAATGAGGAGAGGCTTTGGAACCTCCGGGACAACTTTAAACATTCCAACATCCGAATCATAGGGATGCCAGAAGGAGAAGAGGAAGAGCAAGAAATTGAAAACTTATTGGAAAACATATTCTGGCAAAGGATATAGACTTCCAAGAAGTCCAGGAAGCTCAGAGAGTCCCAAAGAAGTTGGACCCAGGGAAGCACACACCAAGGCACATCAAAGTTATATTACCCAAGATTAAAGACAAGGAGAGAATCTTAAAAGCAGCAAGAGAAAAAGAGACAGTTACCTACAAAAAAAGTTCTGTAAGTCTATCAGCTGTTTTCTCCAAAGAAACTTTGTAGGCAAGAAGGGGTTGGAAAGGAGCATTCAAAGTCATGAAAGGCAAGGACCTGCATCCAAGTTCACTCTGTCCAGCAAAGCTATCATTTAGAATGGAAGAGCAGATAAAGTGTTTCCCAGATAAGGTCAAGTTAAAGGAGTTCATCATCACTAGGCCCTTATTATATGAAATGTTAAAGGGACTTATCTAAGAAAAAGAAGATCAAAACTATGAACAGTAAAATGACAACAAACTCACAACTATCAACAACTGAACCTAAAAAACAAAAACAAAAACGAAGGAAGCAAAGAACTAGAACAGGAACAGAATTCCATAAATGGAGGTCACATGGAGGGTTACCAGCGGGTAGGAAGAGGGGAGAGAATGGGCAAATGATACAGAGAATAAGAAGCATAAACGGTAGGTACAAAATAGACAGGGGTAGGTTAAGAATAGTATGGGAAATGGAGAAGCCAACTTCTATACAAGAACTTACATGTATAACCCATGGACATGAACTAAGAAGGGAGAATGAAGGTGTGTAAGGGGCAGAAGGGAATAAAGGGGTGAAAAAAATGAGGCAACTGTAATAGCATAATCAATAAAATATATTTTATAATAAATAAATAAATATAGTTTTTAGACACTAAAGAATGTTAATTCGATCATTTTTACAATAGATGGATCCCATGCTATTTCTTTTTTTCTTTTTCTTTTTTTAACATATTTTATTAAATATATTAGTCCCATTTCTCCCCTTCTCTCCCCTCCACCCTGTACCCCCTCTCCCACCCATGTTTCCCCCCTTTAGTTCATGTCCATGTGTCATACTTATGAGTTCTTTAGCTTCTACATTTCCCGTACTATTCTTGCCCTCCCCCTATCTATCTTCAACCTACATTCTATGCTACTTATTCTCTATACCTTTTCCCCCTCTCTCCTCCTCCCACCCCTCTGCTGCTAACCCTCCATGTGCCCTCCATTTCTGTGGTTCTGTTCCTGTTCTAGTTGTTTACTTAGTTTCTTTTGGTTTTGCTTTAGGTGTGGTTGTTAATAATTGTGAATTTGCTGTCCTTTTACTATACATGTCTTTTCTTTATCTTCTTTTCTTAGATAAGTCCCTTTAGCATTTCATAAAATAAGGGCTTGGTGATGATGAACTCCTTTAACTTGACCTTATCTGAGAAGCACTTTCTCTGCCCTTCTATTCTAAATGAGAGCTTTGCTGGATAGAGCAATCTGGGAGGTAGGTCCTTGTCTTTCATGACTTGGAATATTTCTTTCCAGCCCCTTCTTGCCTGTAAGGTCTCTTTTGAGAAATCAGCTGACAGTCTGATGGGAACTCCTTTGTAGGTGACTGTCCCCTTATCTCTTGCTGCTTCTAGGATTCTCTCCTTCGTTTTTACCTTGGCTAATGTAATTATAATGTGCCTTGGTGTGTTTCTTCTTGGGTCCAACTTCTTTGGGGCTCTCTGAGCTTCTTGGATTTCTTGGAAGACTGTTCCCTTTGCCATATTGGGGAAGTTCTCCTTTTTTATTTGTTCAAATATGTGCTCAATTTGTTGCTCTTCCCCTTCCCATTCTGGTACCCCTATAATTCGGATATTGGAACGTTTAAAGGTGTCTTGGATGCTCTTAATCTTTTCCTCAATTTTTTGAATTCTTATTTCATCATGCTTTCCTGCTTGGTTGATTCTATCTTCCTTCTGGTCCACTGTATTGTTTTGAGACTCAGATTCCTTCCTTTCACTATTTGCTCTCCTCTGTATATCTTCCTGCATCTCTTTTATGGTAACCTGAATCCTTTCAGCTAAATTGCGCCTAAAATCAACCAATTCCATGAGCTTTCTGATCACCAGTGTTTTGAACTGCACTTCCACTTCGATAAATCTTCTATCAGTTCTGAGTGTTATTCTGTCTGTGAATTATTGTTGTTCTAATCTTGGTTGTGTGAGGAGGTACGGTGCATCCACCTATTCCTCCATCTTGCCGGAAGTCCCTATTTCTTACCTTTATTACTTTTCTCAGTTTCTTTATAGAGGATGGTCAGATGGTTCACATCTTCATATTGATATAAAGGTGGACCCTTTTCCCAATGTATGAAAAGAAAGTGGGGGATGCAAACTTGATTATCAGTCTCTAATAACCACCTTTGTCATGGAGATTCAGACACCAAATAATATAGCTTTTCAAATTAGGCAAATATAGATATACTAGATTGAATTCCTTTTTTCTGTATACACATTTTGATGATTGAGACACTTAGGTACCAATTAGTGCACAGAAACAAAACACATTACTCATTAGTGCACCATGGAAACAAACCCTTTTCAGGACTTTCAAAGATTCTTGACAAGGGAGACTTTAAATATAAAATGTTATTGAAAATTAAAATGTTTGCAAAAGAAACATTTATATATTTATTACACATTATATTTTAGATTAGATAGTAACATTATATATAATGTGTTTAAATCCATTCATATTCTTTTTCATATTGAATACTCAGTATACTACTTAAAAAAAACGTTTTTTTAATTTTCATATAAAGATAAACTAGTTTGATGAAACTAAAGTAGAACTTTTGTTTTTAACTTTATGGTCACCTATCTTGTTTAAATTATTTTAATAATAAGATTCATAGCTTTCAGAAAGAAAAAAGGAGAGAGAATGAGGGGGCAGAAACATGACTTTCATGAAAAGAAGAGAAAGAGGGAGAGAGACCAGCTGACAGTGCCAGTGCATCTTGCAAATTTCCTATTTTGACTTCACAAAGTGGGGTGATTATAGAAATTCTTAAAAGGTCACTTGATAAAATGAAATAAATGACTTGGAAAAATGTTCTTAAGAAAAAATTGTTTTGAACAATTATACATAATAATAATAATTTAAACTAATTTGCAATTAGTCTTTTTATAAACATCTAAAACTCCAAAATGATATTTACAAAAATGAATCTCGGCAACCAATTAATGTTTGGTTTAGTCTAATTTGTTTCATTTTCTTGAAGACAGAGTAAGCTGAGGAAGATTCCTAGCAATGATAGCCTTTTAACATATTCACGCTCAATAATATTTTTCACAATAGTATTTTTTCAAAAGTACATTACATGAATTTTTATTACAAATTTAAATATTATAATCTTTGTTCTTTATGAATTCTTTCTTCTTTATGAATTCTTTCTTCTCATCTGAAAACACTGTACTAACTTTGCAGCTATCTGCATTCTTAATAAACCTGCATGATGTAGACATGTGCTACATACATTGAGGCTTAATATTTTTATTTATTAAAAAAACAATTTTAGAAGTCATTGCAAATTTTATAAGCAAAGTGTCACAAACTGCATTCTAATGATTATTTTTATAATAAACTTGTTATGTTAAATGCAAAATCATCCTTACTTAAATATATACTTAAATATATTTTAAGTAATGTAATAAGAGTAAAGTTTTAATAATAGTGACTATTAATGATATTTGCTACACCAAATACCTCCCATCTCTCTCGCTCTCTCTCTGGTGACTATAAAGCTAAGAAACAGATTTCATGTGTTGGTTATGAAATGTCTTATTACATGGAGATAACTGGCTTTCGTGAGTTTGTACAAATATATGTGCCAATTTTTTAGTTTCATTCTTTATAAAGTATATTACACATAAAATATCTTTTATATTTTTAATAAAGATCCTTTGATGATTCATCAAAAATGAGACAAAAATTTAAAATGAAACATACACTCCTTATTTCCTTCACTCCACACTTTTGAGGATGACAAGAATAAAAAACAGAAATTAATGGGTCACAATTTACAATTAAAAACTCAACAATTGTCATTTATTTGTCAAATGATATCTGCAACCAAGAGCTTAGTAATAGAGTTACTATTACTCTAGTAACTGACTGTGTCCTTAAAGGAGGCAGCGTATCAAATACTCAAAACTGTGTTGTCCGTGTCTTTCAAGGGCTTGTGATTAGAAACAAAAACAAAAGCAAATCAAACAAAAACACCCTTGGTTACAGTTGCAAAACTTAGAAAATAACTGAAAGGTTTGTTGATCTTTTCATCTCTTTTCCTTATCTTCTGATTTCATCTGTTGGGAGGCAGAGGAAGAACAAAAAGTGGGAGAATCAAGACAAGGAAGGAGCAAGAAGAGTACAGAGAAATAAGAGGAACTGGGCAAAGTGAAAATAGAGGAGCTGTTTTAGTTGACATTCCACATGCACTTTGGAAAAAAGACACAGCCCTCTTTATTTCACTCATTGCCTTTCTCTTGCTGCCCACTTTGCCCATCTCCCTGTTTTACCATGCCACACATCTGCTTGTGGGGGCTGGTACAGAGCAGAACGATGACAGCAGAGGGCCTACCCACATTTCCCATGGAGCCCGAGAACAGCTCCTTCATATGTTTGTGATCTTGGGAAAGCAACACGAGCCTCTGTTTTCTCTTTGCTAAAATGGTAAAACTGCTGATGTTGCAGAGTGTTTTGGAAGAACATCACAAATAACACACATATGCACACATGCATGTATATTGCCCTTCTCCTAAGCCCAAGCAGGCATGGTCTGATACAGTCTAAAATATAAATAGATAAATAAATAAATAAAACCCACTTCCCCAAATCTAGATTTGAATGATTACCTAAGTGAAATAGACACTCTGTAAAAATAAATGTAAAGATAGGTAACTCTCCAAATGGTCACTTTATGGTTTTTGTTATATTGTTTTAGAGTTTTTCTTCAAAGAATATGCATACATATACTTTTTTTCTAAAACACAGTTTTATATATCATTCCTTAGCTTGATTCTTGAGTGTGAAAGCACAGTTTAGATATCTTTTCAGGCAGGTCAATACATACTGATTAATCCTGCAAGTTTTAATGGTTGTCACTTTTATGATGGCATTATAATTTATCATAGTGAATGATGTTGGAGATTTGGGTAAATTTCATTTTTTGACTAATGCAAGCAATGCTGCAGTTAATGTCTATATATATATATGCGTGCATATATATGTATATATAGTATCAATTTTTCTGTAGTGTTAATTTCTAGAGTAGAATATTTGTGTGAAAGGTAAGTTGTACTTAAAATTTTGATATATAACATCTAGTTTCCCTCTTAAAAGACTAGAACTTATTTCTAATACAGTGGGTTCTGTGACTGTAAGTGAAACAGCTTATAACAAAACCAATTTTACCATAGGCTAATTGATACAAACAAGAGTTGATGTGGAGCCCAGCTCGTGGGGTCCACAACATTGTGGATGGGGGAGAGACATTCACACGGAATACCAAGTCCTGTGGAGGAAAAGGGTGGGTGGCTTTGCTCTCAAGAGGAGCCAAAAGCCAGGTCCTCTGCCATGACAGGCCTTTATTTCTTTTCCTGTGCACCTTAGATGATGGACCTCATTTACCATGCCCAGGTTGGCTTTAGGTGGTTACCTTATATAGAAAACAAAGGAGCCAATGCTGATAATCACATCACAGAAGAGGGGTATTTGCAAATGAAAAGGCAAAAGTGGTTGAACTGGTTACACGCTTCCTTGGAAGGTTTAGCATGGATTTTAGGAACTTATTTTGCAGTAAATGTCCTCAGTTCAGTGTGAGGGAATTTTTTAGCAAAAGCAGCCTAGGCACACTGCAGTCCTGATTCCCCACAGGAGAACCTGTTCGTAGGCATGGGTCCTGTGCATCTCCGAGTGGGAGCTGGGCCCACGCCATGCAGAATGCTCTCCTATGAAGAGTTAAAGTCTTACAGCATCTCATCAACACTGTAACAAAAAGACATTTAACTAAATGATATTATTTGAGGACTTGTGTTTTTGATTTCAGTTTTCTAAGCTAGAAATCTCAGGATCAATACCAAACTTCCTTTTTTCATTTCCTAGCCTCCTTCCAAACTGTCTCCACATTCTATGAAGATAGCTCAGGTCTCCTAATTCCATCCCCCCATCTTTATCCTCTTTGCTGCTTTCTCAGCTCAGGTGTTGTAGGTGTTGTAGCATAAATTTCCAACAGTTCTCCAAAATCTACTGTCTTTGTCTTCTTGGGAACTTCAAGGATCTGATGGTTCTTCCAGGCTCCAGGCCTGGCCACGCCCAAGGAAAGAGCACAACCGGCCCATGCCCTGGCAAGCTTGCTCACTAAGAACCTGTTGCTCATTGTCCTCCATGCTCCTTCATCTTCCATGGATGAATGCAGCTGACTCAGGCTCTGAGGTGCTGGAGCCACAGGTGGCAAAGCCTGGGCCTCTGGAGGACTGTGTGCTGAAATGAGCCTCTCTGATCTGCTTCCTGGAGCAAGAGCTCCTGTGAGTTGTGTCATGTTGAGTCTCTGGTACACAGTGAGTCTACAGAGCAACTGAAGATAGATATCCTCATCTGTCACTCACACAATGATAGCAGCCTGCTTGCTGGCCTCCAAGCCACTTGCTTCTTCTCCTTTCAGTAGCCCTGACATGAGAATGGTCCTCCTCTGAACTACACTGATTGGTAACTCCCCACTTTAAAGCCCTCAGGTCCTTAAGATCCTTTTGTAATGGCAACAGCTTTCTGCAAGGGGCTGTCTGCTGCACCCCGTCAGCCCTGAGCTGTGGCCCCAACACTCAGTGGTGTTCAGTACATAGATGCAGAATGAATCAATGCATGATAATTGCTTCAGATACAAACAGCAACACCTAGGAGGCTATTTCATAAAAACTTATTTGTTTCATAAGACTATGAATTTGTGCTTAACAATCGGTAAAAACTGATTTCTTGGTTCACCTTTGAAGTGGGGTTAAAAGGCATGTTTCTGGTATTACTACTGATTTAGGCATATAACTTGTAAGCTTGAAAGGGCCTTAAACATCATTTAGTACAATTTCCTCCTTTGCAGAAAAAAAACCCACCTGAAACCCAGACAGCTGAATGAACTTGCTCCCCGACATGCAGTCAGACGAACAAGTTCAAGGTCAGCTCCCAGGCAGACCAATTCTCAGGTTATAGGTCTGTCTTTTCTGACATCAGACTGTCCCTTAGCGTAGCGATCATAGAAACCAAGTGATTCGTGCTGTCTACTTTCTGCTCAGATTTAACTTACTCCCTGGCTCAAGTTAAGGCCCTATTTCAAGCTTCTGTGCCTGTTTCTCTGGTGGATTACCCCAGGCTTGGTCTACCAGCCCATTGGGCAGGAGTCAGTTTAGTAGGTGTGGCTTCTCAATCTGTATTCTTCCTTCATCACCAGTCCTGACTAAGCTCTCACATGGACACAGCCTTCCTCCCTCATCAGGACCAGGGCTGACAGAGTGTAGGGAAGATAGGAGGAGGATCAGCAGGCTTATAACTACCATTATACACTAGGAAAATAACTGTCACTTAAAATGTGTGTTGTTTTGGTATATGGGTCTAGAAGTTCAGTGATTGGCATGTTCAAAAATCATCAATAGAGCTCACCTGTCACAAGATTGAGTGGATTCTGATTTGGTGGGAAGATAGGATGAACACAGAAGCATGGACTGTGTGAATGTACAGAAACATTGGAAAAATTTCTGATAGCCCTGTACTCCTTCCGTTTGGCTCACCTGCTCTGATCCTTGTTGCACCCTCATTGGCATGTCTCCATCACAGCTCACTTCATTACTCACTGGAGAACATAAAGAGCTCTCCAGCAGAGCTTATTGTAGTTGTGGGAGGGAACAACTTGGGTATGGGTATGAGAAGCTGTGATTCATTGTGTATCATTTTGGAAACAATCTAACACTTGGCAATAAGAGGTATTAAAAATAAATCACATGGGAGAAGATCAATAGAGAGAGAAAAGACAGTTATTTTAGATACATAGATCAGGACAAGTCTCTATGGGGAGGTAACAGTGGAACAGAGGCCTGTGTCATAGGGGAGGGGACCATGTGGATATGTGGGGAGTTCCATCCAGAGGAGCAGCATGGGCAAAGGCCTTGAGTGGGAGGGCTTCAGTGTGGCTGGAGGGTATAAGCAAAGTGAGGGCATGGAAATGGGTGGGGAGATAGCCAGGACTGAATAACATAGGCTTCTGCACTCCATGGTAGATCTCACAAAGTATTCTAAGATCGGAGGGAAACCTGTGGATGGTTATGTTCTGGGAAGGAACAGATTTGATTTATGTTTTAAAAGGAACTCTCTGGCTGCCATGCAGAGAATAAAACTTATAAGAGAAAAATGGGAACAGGAAAATAAGGAAAGAAGAGAAAGTGAGGTGGTTTGGAATACAACTATAAGAATGAGAAAGACCAAACTCATGGTGTGTTTAAGAACCAGGGCTCAGGACACTTTAAATGGATTGAATGTGGGTTGAGAGGGAAAAAAAGTTATGGGAGGTGTCTTCTAGGTTACTGGTATGACTACTGAGGTGACTGGTAGATGACATTAATTGAATTGGGATAGAAAGCAAGGTAGGGTTTTAGTGAATTAAACATTTACGATCTAGCAAATCCTTTATACAAACAAGTTGGGAAAACACCTATAATTTATGCTTCACAGACCTTCTGTCTACATTCTAAAATTCTATTTGCAGTGTCTACAACATTTTGAATGAAATAAAATCCAAGTTTTTTTTAAAAAAACTAGAATTGAACATTTTTAGAGATTTAGAACTGTAATAATTATATTTCCTTCTTCATTTCCTGTTTCATCTCCTAAATTAAAATGCAAGATTTACAATTTGGTAAGTTATAAAGATATTTTGTACTAGTTTTAGACTATGTTAAAGTAATTACTGGAAATTCTAAATGGAAATTGCCTAATGACATCAGGTTCAAATTCTGTTGAACTAAGGCTTAGTTATTTAATTTTTACTAATAATTTACCAAATGTAATTGGCTTTTGTGAATTATATTGAAAACATGTCCTTTTCTGAAATATTGAGACCAAGAAGGGACCTCAGATGGAAGACCCGTATTTTCTGGAAATAGTAGAAAAGAGGTTGCAAGTAGAGGCTTTGGACTCCCTGACCTGGGTTTGCATTGTTGTGCTAGACCTTCCTGGAGGTAAAATCACTGAACTGCACGGAATCCTGTGGGAGGGTGCTAAAGCTGTTCCAAAAGTAAGGCCTCTATGCCTCTCTGACTCTCTTCTCTGAATAGATGTCTCTGGGATCCCAGAGAGAGTCTATGGAGAGAAGAGAGAGAAGAGCAAGAACAGAAAGTTTCTTGTTGAGTTTGATTAATTATTTAACAAAGAACATGCAAAAGAAAGAAACTGAAAAGTCAAACAAATGAATATATGCCAATTCTGGCTTTCTTTTAGTCCTCATGTAGAGATTTCTTAAAACCAAACATGCTACATTTCCATCACCATGCATATTGATCGCAAGGACAGGAAACACAATATATATTTAGTGTTTGATCATATGAAAATCAAATGACTTCCCAAGGAGAAAAACACTGTAGTTTTACACAGCCCATATGTCACTAATGGGATCAGATGACAATACAGTAATACACAGGCCAGTTATTAATGCTTCATTCAAAAGCTATGTGGTAGAGAGACAGCTAGATTTGGAGTCAGGGCACTGAATTTGTCACTGTCGACATGATCTTGGGCAAGTTACTTCATCTCAGTAGTGTAGGCAACATCAGTAACCAGACACCTGTCATGACTGACAGACCTTGAGCTGGCAGAATCAAAAACAAATATACAAGTTTGACACCAGAAAAAGTGAGCAAGCATGTGGCTGTGGGGTGATGGGTGTCTTCCCTGTACTATGAGAGGTATCAGTTTGAGCTCTTTGGGAAGCAAACATCAAGTTTATTAGGATGAGCTTGAGAGTGTCTAGAAACCAAACATAGAAATGTGCTAATTCATCACCAAGAATGGAAAAGGATAAACATGAACCAGAAAAATAGCCCAGGAATAGAGTTTACTCATGCAAGAAGTAGTTGTTCCTGGCAATTGGTTCCTTCCACTGGTCGATCTTTGCTCCCCTCTGACATTTCACAAGCAGTCCAAGCTCATGAAAGGCTTTTACCCTGTTACCTTCAACACTTCCTGTGTATCAGGATAGCTCCCAGGATCAAAAAGGATTGACTTCTAGCTCTTCAGAGATTTTAGTCAGGGCTGTCATTAAAGAGGACATTCTAAGTTGTAATATTTTAAAAATAGTTTTCAAAAGTCAGTTTTTCTTATAGGTTGCCTCTGTTAATTAGGCTTGAGACAGGATGACATTGTGCAAATATCATGGATTCAGAGTAAGAATTATTGTTCTGTTTATGATTTGCTGATTTGAGGTACTTCTTTGAACTCCCATTTCATCATCTTTAAGTAAAATTAATATAACTATCACTAAATAATGCTACAAAGTAATAATAAAAATAGTAAAAACAACAATAATAACCTCCTAAATATGAATAATACCTCTATGCCTTTATGGCTAGGATTTATTATTTTTGATTTTTGACCTATATTACTGATCTTCACAGAACCTTGGCTTCGAAGATTCCTGCTACTTTGAACAGCCTATTCAGTAATGTGTACCACTTTGAAAGCGAGCCAGATGGAAAGATGGTGTGGAAGAAGCAAGAAAGTGTTTGGTTTCCTGCATTCATGAAGTCTGCAACTAATAAATGTCTAAGAACCTTTAGGATGATTTCATCCTTGAGTTTTCAAATTCAGCTTCTAAGAGACTAGTGAATTCAGCAAAAGCAAGAAGATGGTCACCCCAGGTCTTCCCCAACTTCAGTCACAGCAGCTATGTATTTTTTCTGTGTTGTTGACTGGGTTTCCACATAAGATATCAATTGAAGAAAGTTGTAACCAAACACTTTCAATTTACAAATGTCCCATAAACCTCTGTGGATTAAAAAAAGAGAGAGGAAAACTCAAAAATTTAAAAAAACTGTTCTTTGACTCACAGATATGATTATTATTACCTCTTCCCACCCTCTCTCCTTACTAATTAAGTTGAGATTTTAGACCTTAATTAAATCACCTGAAAATGACCTTATTTCAAACTACTGAAACAGCTTCTTTATTAAACAATCTTTTTTAAGAGCTTACTATGTAGAAATCACTGTCCAGACACAAAGGTACTGTAGAAGAAGTCCACACTCTCAGTATATTCACATTGAGTAGATGACCTAAACTTTTGAGAAGGTAGTATATAATGCCAAATAAGTGTGGCTACTTTGAAAGGAGAAGTTACTCAAAAACTGAAGAGATACATAGAAGTTTTTTTCTTTAACAGAAATTGGGTTTAGCTGGTCCGTTAATAATGGTATTATTGAAATAGAGAACTAAGGACAAGACATTCCAAGTGTAGACTATCTTTAGTAAAGTCACAGATCTAGAAAATGCCAAGGCTCCTACATGGAGGATGATAGCAAAATCAGTGTACTTGGAGCTACAGAAAGTTACTAAGAATGGTCTTGAGCTGCTAAGCATTAACTAGTGGATCACCTGGTAACAGCTGAGGCCACTCATTCATATTATAAAAGAGAGAGAGATGTTCCAGTAGTCAATGCTCTGTTAGAGGAGCAATCCTTCCTTTCCTGTACTCTGATGCCATCTCCCTCAGCCACCTCTTCCCCCTCTGTTTTAAACTTACAGATAAGATTTAAGACATCACTTCTAACACCTCTAGCTTGCCACCACCATTGACTAAATTCCCAATGTATTGGAAAATAGGAAATATGGAAAGCAGGAAAAAATAGAAAAGTTTTGAACAGGGTCACAGTGTCTTTGAAAAACAGATTTAGTACTGGATAAGTTTAAATAGGAAGAACCCACTTGCCATTTGCAGGCAGGGATACTGTGTAAAAATCCATTTATGTGAACATTTCTTGAGTTACTATGTGACAGGTATATACATTTTCTAATTTAATTTTATTTAGCTGATAATAATATTCCAACTTTATAAACAGGGAAACTAAGGCACAAGGAGATTTAAGTAACTTTCTCAGTATCTGTTCACCAATAAATAAGAGCTAGGATAGAGAACTAAACCTTTATAATGTTAAAGTTTATCCATGTGTTACTCTTTATTTTGAAGTCAAAGTAGATGGTTGAGTTAATCATTCTCCTCAGATCAAGGCACATTATCATTTTCGATCTGTGCAAGACCACTTTCTATTTTATTTATTTATTTCTATCTTTTCCAAAAATCCTTATATCCTGTTACCATTACTCTCTTTCGATAGTCATACATTTTAGTGTGCTCGATGTGTATTTGTTTCTTCTACACAGTCTTTAAAACAAGTATTATTATTTTGTGTGCATATATTTTTAATTTATGTAAATGATATAAATTACATAGTATCTTTCCCTTATTGTTTTATTAAAGACTATATTTTTAAGATTCATCTATGTTTCTATGGATGCTTCTAATTCATTGATTCTAACTGCAACTTCTTCCCTTTCAATTACATTCAATTAATTCCCTAAAGAGAGGGCAGATTTGGAAGACAACATTCATAAATATTAATTAACAATTAGCATAATAAAAGCAATTCAGTCAACAGAACAGTTGTTGAGTACTTACTACCAGACTTTGTGTTCAATGTTGGAAATACTGAGATAAATAAAATCTAATCTTGAAGAGATCCAGTCCTTAAAATTTTATCCTTAAGAGATGGGGACCAAATCATGCAAATAAATAATTACGATTTAATGGCTTATGGGCAGTTATAGATATGAGCTGAAAAAACTGTAACAGCACAGATTAGGGTGTGATTGTTTCTGCTCAGGGCTCTGAGCAAAATGAGTGAAACATGGAACACAAGAGTGACCTTTTCTGGGTTTCAAAGAATGAGTAGGAGGAGTGTGCTGAGTGGATGGGTGGGGAAAAGGGTATTCTAGGAAAAAGTACTTTGGACAAGAATTGTTTCACTGTCCATCCTCCTCATGGCCCCTTCTAAAGACCTGTGCTACTCACAGACTCTCAGAACAACAGTAGTATTTACCCATGAGCTGGGCTGATTGTCTGAGGGGTGGGCACTTGTGAGTTGACACAAAGGCCACCTATTGGTGATTCAGCAACCAAGCACATATGTGGTCTTGATTAAACAGGTAAGTTGATCCAGTCTACTCTTTCACTTGAAAGTTGAATGAAGAGGTCTTGGCATGTTGCCATGCAGTAAAAGGAAGTGGAACTTGTAGGTCTTGAAGGTTGGTGCTCATTTGGTGGTGAATAGAGAAAGAGTGTTGGCCTTCAAGTAAACCAAGGGCATTAAGCACCTCTTGGGTAGAGAGAAGCACTGCCTCAGTCCCTGGCCCCTTTCCTGTGGTCAGCTCCTGGTTTGTGAGTTGAGCATGGCTTCCTACCTCGAGTTCTATGAAGTTTCTCTGAATCTTTACAGTCAATTTCCCTTTATTGAGAACTTTTGCATTTCTATTACTAATTAATAGAAATTAATTAATTAGTCTCACAGACCTGAGAGACTGTGGTCTGTTTACAGAGCTATAGTTCATTTGCTATTGTCAAGTAAAAAATATGTAAGTAGGGTAAGTAAGGGAAAATCTGAGGGAAGAACCAACAGGGATTGGTGACTGTAGATATGAACATAAAGATAACCAGCTCCAAATTCCAAGTAACGAGTAACAAGTTCCAAGCCTAGAAGTCCCTGGAAGAATGGCGTTAACATTGCTACAAAGCTAAGAAACTAAAGAAAAAGGAAAGAAGAATTCAATTTTAGATATGTGAGCAGACTTTGGGAAGTATATAAGTATCAAACAGTAAGTTGGAAAAAGAGGAGCTGGGGGCCTACAATAACAGAGTTAGGAAGGATGGACTCCATGAAGAGGAGTCATGAATGGGACCAGAAATAGTACAAGATGGTGTCCTGGCTGGTGGGGCTCTGTGGATTGAATACCAGCCTATGAACCAAAGGGTCACCAGTTCAATTCCCAGTCAGGTCACATACCTGTATTGCAGGCAAGATCCCTAGTTGGGGGTGTGTGGGAGGCAGCCACACATTGCTGTTTCTCTCCCTCTCTTTCTCCCTCCCTTCCTCTCTCTCTAAAAATAAGTAAGTAAAATCTTTTTTAAAAAGTTAAAAAAAAAGAAATAGTACAAGATAGGGGCTAGAGAACCAAAGGAGAAAAATTTAAAAGGTAGTAACAGAAATAGAAATTACTAATAATAGCAGTGATAATAATTATTAGTACAATTGTGATAGTCTACAAAACATAGCCAAAGCATTATATGAATAAATAAGGACTAGAGAAAAGTAAAATACAAGTGCAACATCCCAGTAAATCCTCCCACTTTAGACAAATTTCCAGTGCCCTTAATGTCCTTCCATAGATCTGGCTTTAACACTGATATTGTTTGGGATAGTAAAATCTTAGGTCAAGGATTCTGCTCTGTTGCTTTATTTGATACTCAATACAATGTCATATGTGCTTATCAAATATTTTTGATTGATAAGATGAGCAAGGTTTCTGTGCTAAAGTTATCCTAATAACTTTAAAGTTAAGAAGCCATAATCTTGGCATGTGTGGCTGTCCGGAGGGACACTGAGGCCTCCATGTTCAGAAATGACTTGTAATGAGGCCTGTCCTATGGGCATTCTTCAGAAGGTGGTGGCTAATTTAGATCTGGAGTTTTGAGAGAATTTAAATCTGGTGATTTCCAATGTGAAGCTGCGTTTGCAATCACATGCTCAGCTAAGAATGCTTCTTTTCTAGGAACACTCATACTAGTGACATGTTGTTAGTTTAGAAAGAGAATAAAGGACCAATGTGGCCGTTCTCCATGTTCTGCAGACTTAAACCAATTAATTAAATCCATTTTGCTTTCTGGGCTTATGATGACTTTGTGTAATTCAGACTGGAATCTTGTCACACCCAGAAGATCTGTCATTGTCCGGGTTACCATGGCAGCTAAATTTTTTCCTTTTTTGTAAAATTATCCCAGTCCTTGACTTCAGTTAACCACAGAAGCTTGTGTATTATTAGCTTAATGAAGGGACCCTTTCTGCAGGTTCTTCCAATACTGTCAGGTAGCTGTCCAACTAGCATGGTGTTACTGTGTTTAATATCTTATCTCAGCATCCATCTGGAGCTCTCTTACAAAGCTGGTAGGTTGTATGAGAGAGAATATTCTGCTGCTTCTGAAGAAAATTTATCTCCTTCTTCCTTAAATGTGACCTTGACATTACATTGTCATTCCCCTCACCCCCCAGCCCATTCTTAGTTTTATACTATGAGGAGTGGCTTTGGCACCACCTAAGTATTCATAGCTATTGTCTGTGCAAAGATTCATTTTTCATGTCTGTAGCTTTAATGCAACATACTCTGGGATCAGTTTCAAACTCTAATGATTAACACATGTTTATTCATTCCAAGTGGAGCTGTGATTGCAGCCCCTGCTGCACACATGTTATTGGGTTTGAGGTTTTTTTGTTGTTATCTTTTCTCCCTACATTGGTTCTTATATGGATCAGAAAAAGCACCCAACAATTAGCTCTGGAAATCTTTGTCCTCTGCTTTTCTGCAGTTATTATTTACCCATAAGGTATGTATCCAAGTCACTTTCTGGGCATCATGCAATAGTCATTGGAGTTCACCTTTATGCCTGGCATTAAGCTCTATTCTGTATGTATGCTCCCATAGCATAATGACAGCCCACTAACAGCAAGTTTACCCTCAGAAACTCAAGGCAGCAATGCACACCAGGGAAACATAGAAGGGAAAAAGCAGTCTTTGGTTGAGTCTAAAATATGGTAGGTGAACATTTAAGACAGACATTCACAATGAGGTTAGAAAATTAGGGACATCTTTTTTGTTAACTAAGAGAAGTCAAGCATGGGGTTGCCATTATCAGCTGCAGCTGGTGCTCTCTCTTCTCTGGGAAGCTTGGTCAGGTTTGGGGGCAGAAGTGGGAGGCTGCTTACCCATCACCTTCAGAATGACATCACTGGCAGCTCTACTTAGTGACTCAGCAAGCAAGCTATATTAACCACTATGGAAAAACACAGATAATTTGGAGTAAACTGTGATTTATTGAGGAATTACTTTTGGTTAGATAATTTTCCGTCTTCTCTAAACTCCATCTCAAGTCCAATCTTGGAGAAAATTGAAGTTTCTTCAAATGCATCCTAACAGTGGAGGTTAAAGAGCCACTGTGAAATTCATTTCATCTCTAAATTTACAGCTTTGTTACGCAAAACTGTATAGGAACCATAAAATGAAAGAGACTAAGAATAAAAAAAGGGAAAACCATTCACAAATGAGCTGTTCCAGCCAAGTGTTTTTCTGCTCAAGAAGAAATGAAGAAAGTAAGCAGAACACATAATAGCCATTTGTGTTTTTTCTAGCTTTAATATTCTGCAAATGATTACAATGAAGGGATATGTGGATTTCCTTTTTTTTTTTCTGACCTAAACATTTCTCTCTCAACATTCACCTCTTCTGAACCTGAGGTTTCTCTGATAGAACAATCAGTCTTAAGTCTTGAAAGAAAGTTAAACAGTACTTGTAAATTTTAAATAGTGTCTAACACACTAGGAATGTGGACTAAATGCCAAGCTATAATCATTTAAACATCCTCTTTTATTTATTCCATTTCTCATGTGTTTTGTTGGACTGAAGACTCAGGGAATTTCTTGTTTTCATAGGATACATCTAATCACCTGGTGCCACGTGGTCTCAGCCTGAGGCATGAGCACAGCCGCCAGCAGGTTTTCTGCCAGGGGATTCATCCTCTCCATACTTTTCTGATTGCCTATAAATAGCATCACTTGTGAGAATTGCTGAAATAACTTGTTGTTATAATTATAGTGGCATTTCTAACATGTCATAATCATGTAAAACTATAAAAATAGAAAGATGCTATTTTGGAGGTTTTTTTTCTACTCAGTTTGTGTTTCATGTAAGGGAAGACAGGATTAAGAATGCCACTTGTTTATGGAAGGAACCAGCCACATGATAATAGGAGCGAAAGTGACATGTAGAAATCTAGTACTTGCTGAAGAATAGAGGGAGCTAGATACTTTGAAATTGATTTGGTTTTAGTTACCTTCCACCCCCAAAAAAGGAAAAGAAAAAAGTCTTCAAAGACTTTCAGATTTCATACATACAAGTTAAGACATGTGATGATCTTACTCCAGCTGAGGGCCTCTTTCAAACCAAGTGACTAAATTTTTTCATAGGTTTTCATGGTTTTGATGACAACATCTTAGTTGAGGAGTCATAAATGTCTGAAAAAGAAATATTTAGGATAGTTGTACTACAAAAATCTTTGAAAAATATTTGAAAATATTTTGAGTTGAGAAAATATTCCTGTTGTTTCCAAATGTTCAGTCAACACCAATTAAAAAGTATAAAGATCTATTGAGAAAGGCTGTTTGCAGGTGGGTGAACAATCACATTTTTGATGACTGGGCCATGCCGCAACATTTTAAAATGGCGTGTGTTACCTATACAAGCGATATTGATTGACAAAATTATAAAGTGCCAAAGTTTTTAATTTAATTTTGTTTGTTTATTTACTTTTTAATTCAGCTTTATTGAGATGTAATTGACAAATAAATTATAATATATTTAAAATGTACAATGTGATGATTTGATATTTGTATACATGTAAAATGATTCAAATAAGTGAGTTAACATACTCATCACCTCATATATTTAGTTTATGGGGGGTAGGTGAGAACCCTTAAGTTCTTTCTTAGCAAATTTCAATTACACATTATAATGTTCTCAACTATAGTCACCATGTTATAGATTAGATTCTCAGACCTTATTAATCTTAAAACCAAAAGTTTGTGCCATTTAACCAACCTCTCCTTAATTCTTGACCCTTAGCCACTGACAACTTATATTTTCCTTTATTTTTCTATGAATAACAATTTTTTTAAAGATTACATGTTTGAATGATACCATGCAGTATTTTGACTTATTTCACTTAGCACAGTGTCTTCCAGGTTCATCTAAATGCTGAGTGATATTTCATTGTATACATATAACACATCATCTTTATTCATTCATCCATCCATTGACAGACAAGTTATTTCTGTACTATGGCACTGTAAATAATGCTGCAATGAACATAGGAGCATATATAGTTTTTCAAGACAATGATTTAATTTCCTTTGGATATATACCCAGAAGTAAGATTTCTGGGTTGTATGGTAGTTCTAGTTTTAATTTCTTGAGGAAACTCTATACTGTTTTTTGTAGTGGCTACACCGGTTTTACATTCCCATCGGCAGTGCATTAAGGTTAACTTTTCTCAGCATCCTCACCAACATTTGTTATCTCTGGTCTTTTTGATGATGGGCATCTAGCAGATGTGGGGTGATGTCTCATTGTGGTTTTGATCTGCATTTTTCTGATAATTAGTGATGTTGAGCACTTTTTCATGTACCTGTTGTCCATTTGCATGTTTTCTTTGGAAAAAATGCCCATTCAGTTTCTTTGTCTATTTTAATATTGGATTATTATTTTTTTAGCTATTGAGTTGTGTGAGTTTGTTGTATATTTGAATATGAACTCATTATATATGTGATCTGCAAATATTTTCTTCCATTTCATAGGTTGTCTTTTTATTTTGTTAATTTCCTTTGCTGTATGAAATATTTTTACTTTGACATAGTTCTATTTTTTAATCTTTGCTTTTTATCATTGCTAAGACCATTGTCAAGGAGCTTATCTGTTTTCTTTTAGAATTTTTATAGTTTCAGGTCTTATGTTCAAGTCTTTAATTCAGTTTGAGTTGATTTTTTGTGTATGATATGATATAGCAGTCCAGTTTCACTCTTTTATATGTTGATATTCAGTTTTCCAAACACCTTTGTTGAAGGGATTATGCTCTTCACACTGGGTATTTTTGGAGCTCTCATCAAAAATTAAATGACCATATCTGCATATGTTTATTTCTAAATTCTGTGTTCCTTTCCATTTATTTATGTGTCTGTTTTTATGTCATACCATGCTATTTTGATTACTATAGCTTTGTAGAGTTTGAAATGAGGAAGTGTGATACCTCCATCTTTGTTTTTTCTCAAAATTTATTTGGCTATTTGGTGTCTTTTGTGGTTCCATACAAATTTTAGGATTATTTTTTCTATTCCTGTGAGAAACACCAATAACATTTTGATAGAGATTGCATTGAATCTATAGACAGCTTTGAGTAGTATGGACTTTTTAATGATATTCACTCTTCTGATCCATGAATGTGGATTATCTGTTTATTCTTTTCATCTTCAATTTCTTTCAACAATATTTTATAAATGTTCAGTGTTCAGATCTTTCAAATTTTTGGTTAACTTTATTTCTTGGTATTTTACTCTTTTGATGCAATTGTAAATGAGATTGTTTTATTACTGTTTGGTAGTTGCTTGACCCAGGAGGTAATAGCTATAGGAAGTATTTGTGCACACATTTGATAACACTTTTATTTAATATGGTGCTGTAAATTCTGAGGCCCATTGGCTACCAAAACTAAGTAATTTGAGGGTTTATCTTTTAGATGGCAGCCAAAAAATTTGGGTGGTAAATGTGCGGACAAGATCCTTCAAGCTCCTTCAGAGAGAGAACATGGAGTCTTTGGTTTTACTGTTGGAGTCAGCCAGAGGGAGAATTCAGGGGAAGTGCCCACCAGGTGTTTCAGGGTCACAAGAGAATTCCAGTTAGTACCTAGGTGCAGGCTAATTAAAGCTGTGCCCTCCAACAGCAGCTGGGAAAGTATGCAGTCAAAACCCTCCCAGGGAGAAACTGGGAGGTGGGTACATTTGTCTATTCTCTCTGGGCTGTGCTCAGGTCATAGCCATGAGGAGTACTCACAAACCCGCTTAGCACATGCTTCTTTGTTTCCTATAGCTCTGTGGGACTTGTGAATGTAAGCCCTGTTGGCTCTCAGAGCTAGATGATTTGGGAGCCTGGCCTTGTTTGATGGTCTTAAAAGTTGAGGTATATATTTGTAGTCCAAAAACTTTCCTCCTCAGGGAGAAGTTGGGAGTTGGGGATTCCCTCTCAATCATATGTCACTTCGCCCAGGTGGGTTTATGGCAAAAGTGTCTCTCAGCTTTTCCTACTCATTTTGATATGGGTAATTTTTTCTTCTATACAATATGTAGGAATCATGCAAGTACTTCTAGATTCTCTCACAGAGGGATTTCTTCCATGTGTAGCTGTACATTTTGTGTATCTTTAGGAGGAGGGAATGTTAGGAGCCTCCCATGTAGTCATCTTGGTGATGTCACTCCTGTCAACATTTATTTTAGATGGAATTCCTCTTCAGAGTGCCAATGCTGGGACCTACTGTTTTGACCTAGTAAACCTCACCAAACGGCAAAATGGGAACTGGCACTGTCTCATTTTTTTTTAGCATTGATCAGGGTTATAATTTCATTTATTTGTGTAATATTTCCCCCACATTTCTGTACACCCCAGGAAGGTGAAGATCCTGTCTGATTTGCAACACAGTCTGATTACCAGTCCCTGGCTAAGGGTCTGACATATTGTAAGCTACAGACCGCAGGTCAACATGAGTTCAAAGAATGAATGATGAAACAGGAAACTTCAGCGTAATCCTTGCTCTGCAATTTATAAGCGCAAATTTGGGCAAGAATTTCACTTCTTGGAGACTCAGATTCTTTACTTTAAATTGGCTGTCTTGGCCAAGAGGTTCTCCAAGGTCACCAGTCTTAAATTGCATAAATGAATACAGGGTAGACATGTAATGGCCCTGCCAACACCTCTTTTTCTGAAAACTGTGTACTTAGACCCCAGCAACATCTTACACTGAAGCAACACTTCCCCCGAATATAGTCACTTAGCCCAGGGATGGACTCTGGAATTTAGCTGGAATGAGCACATTCTCTTTTTCAGGTATTTCGCAGTAAGCCCAAGAATGTGTCAAACAGAATTTGTTATGGCTATGCTGTGACCTGTGATTTGGGGGTTTTGGGATGGAACTTCCTGCCCAGTGTGGACATATTCAGGTAGCACTCAGATGTGAACAGAGAAGAATGAATAGATGTACAGAGCAGAGGGCACTTGTGAGTGCAAGGCTCTGGCAGTTCCTAGTCTCTTACTGAGGGCTATGGCGTTCATGAACTTGGGTTTGGTAAGGTATACTGATAGACAGTTTCCTTTTTTCCAATTTTTGGATAAAAAGTAGCTGCAGTGAGTTTTGTTATTTGTATCCAGAGACCAGGTTGATATATACATATAGTCTTCTCAAAAATTAAAACAGGTTTAATTGATTATTAAAATGAAGTTTATTAAATTCTTCAAATCTTCATTTATAGAAGCCAACACCCAGTATAAGCCAGAATCAGAATCTATCAGGGCATGAGAAGGGCTTCATCTGTCTGGACAGTTTGTGGTATTTCCCTCTCTGGGAAGCCTGTTGTGTTTCCCTCTCTGAGACAGCCTGTAGTTTTTCTGTGACAGCCTGCTATATTCTCTCTGAGATAGTCTGTTTTTTTTTTTTTTTTTTTTTTTTTTTTATGTACATCTGAAATCTCATAAAAGTGAGGAGACAAGGGACTTATAACTTGGGATGTGTGAATAGTCATTTCTCAGTACTACTTCTGAACAGGTTGGTTTCATCCTCTTTGTTGACCTTTATTGTCAACCCCTGAATACCTTCCTATGGTTCTCTGCCCTGTCTGTACTTCCCTGCAGACTTCCCCAACCCTGGCAGAAGTAGCCTTCCTGAAACATATATGTGTAGACCCATGTTCACCATTGGTCTGCTATGATTTGCCCTGTCTTGCTGTCATACACATTAGGACATCATGTCTTTTTTCCCTTATCTAACTGGGAAGTGAAATTATGTTATGAATCATCTAATTCCATTAGCTTCATTATTTTCTGATATTTGAGTGCAGAGAAATAGTGCCTCATAACGGAGGAAGGAACTCAGAATACTCAGGTTCTACTGGTTTGTGTGATCTTGAACAAATTTATTCCCTCCTTATTTATAAGATTAGTCAATTGTATGATTTCTGGGATACTTCAACTCCTCACACCAAGGTTTACTTCAATACTGCTCTCCCCCATACAAATATCAATATCTAGGCTCCTAACAATTTCTTGCATCCTAAGTGACCTTGATATCATAAGGGTCTTGTTCATAGGTGGACCTTTTTCACTATTGGTATCTCAGTTTCATTTTAGTTGCTTAAAAGTTTTAAGTCTTTGAGCTTCTTTAAATAAAAAGTTCCCAACAAACAGAGGAAAATTATGATGGGAGGTTACTCGTTGGCTTGGGATGTTCTGGAGCACCCAGGTCACTTTCTAGATGCTGTTAATGTTTGCCCACATCCCACCCCTCCCACCTCCCACTTTTTTGATCAACACCATTAACACCCCTGATTTGGTTTGGTTTGGTTTTGCCTTAACTTGGTGTTTAAGGCAAAGCTTGGTGAAGCTTTCAGTGTTTCTCCTCAATCAGGATGTTTTTGTCTGACAGATAAGAACCTTTCTCCTCTTGCTCACTTCATGTTCTAATCTTGCAAAAGATGGGAGATCTTGAAATGTTTTAATATTCTCTTAATGTCGCCATTGCCAGTCTCTACCTTATATTGTGAATGAGAGCCCCTGAGCAGTAGTGGTGAGACAAGACTCTGGAGTGGCTGGTCTTGAGACTCCAAGGTGAATATAAACACACTGAAGTATTTGTCTCATAAACTATGTTGCTGTATTAGTGAGAAGTAAATTAGCCATTATCATCCAACCCCTCTCTTTATAAGACAGCTCAGCCATCACACATAAGTCAGATACAATAGTTCAGATTCCTAAGCATGGCTATCCTGCAGTGCTGGTGATAAGAGGAACGAATGTCTAATAAACTGTCCAACACTCTGGAATCCTTATACTAGGATCCTACTGGGGCAGATTTTGAATAATAATAGTGCTTACGATATCTAACCAAGTTTTCATAGACTTAGCAGGGTTTTGCCATGCTTCTGTCTGCCCACTGCAGTCCCTTGCCTTTGTCAGTCTCCTGTGAGCTTCTCAACTCCTTTTTCTTGTGACTTGAGATTATACCAAAGGAGGGACAAAATAAAGTAACTCACTAAGTGGAAAAGATTTTCTTGTGACTGTTAGTTTTCAAAAGCAAAATTAAAGATAATATAGGTCGTGTAATATCATCGATAAAGATAACAATTTATTTATTGATTTTTTACAGAGAGAAAAAGGTGAGGGAAGAGAGAAAGAGAAACATCAGTTTGTTGTTCCACTTATTTATTCATTCATTGGTTGCTTGTTGTATGTGCCCTGACCAGGAATCAAACCTGCAAACTTGGCATATTGGGCTGACACTCTAACCAACTGATCTACCCAGCAAGGGCAACAATCTAGATACAGCCAAGAAAAGGTAACTTTATTGCTTTCTTGCAAATAAGCCAAAAACAATAGTTCATCAAGTTTTCACTACATTCATAATGGAACATTTTGTAATCTTCTAAGGAGAAGTTTGATGAAATGCATCATTTATGCTTAAATGATAATGCCAATTTTTGTTAAAATTCTATATTTGTTTGTCACAGTTTTTTTCCTAAATTTTACACTAGTTTATTTGGGCTATAACCTCCATTAATTTGTTTGTTTCTTTTATAACAAAAAGCCATGAAATTTGTACTTAAAGTGACCATTGGTTTGCACTGGGTGTTCTTGGCCCGTTATTTTCTACATGATTTTTACTACAGTTCTTGGGGACTGAATCATTTAATCTTGGCAGTTACTGAATATTCTTGTCCTTTGCAGCTATGGAGGATGCTTCAAGTTGGTAAAGAGGAAAAGGAAGTCTCTGACTGTTGAATACTAAATTTGGCCTCTATTACAGTGCTAAAGAAATGCTTTTAGGAATGACATTGGAAACATTCAAAAGAACATCATGAACACCTTCTGACATTGATGGAGAGAACTTCCCAGGGGGTCATTTTTGGTTAAGTAGGTAGATAGGCAGGAAGGGCAGTTAATTTTGAATGAGTAGAAATTTCACTTGTATTGTTCAGCTCAGGTATGTTTTAGAAGGTAACTGAAGTAAAAAGGAAATCCTGATATGCTCAATGCTACATGTTTGCCTGGTAATCCAGATAGCCTTCAATGGAAGAACTGATATTAAAAAAAATATCCTTTTCACTTACTTCAAATGTTGGACTAGAGCCAGACAGAAGGGGCATCTCTGTGTCCAGATAACTGAGATAAAAAACACCACCACTGCATGACCCTTGCAAACACTCACAGTAGCCTTCCACTACTATTGCCTACAAGTGAGAGCTGCTGACACACCTGACAAGGAGACCCTTTCCAGAGTCATAATTATAGTTACTATCCTAATGAACTGTGGTAGGTATGCAGAGTGGACACTAGTAGCATATTTTAGGCTTTCTTCAGGGAAAGAAGTGAGAAATAGTCCTGAAGGAGCAAATAGACCTCATAGATGGCAGGAAAAGGAAGGCTTAATTAACAGGTTAAAGAAAATCAGAAGTTTGGCTCTATCAAGCCTGTATATGGGGACTCTGGCAGGAAACAGGACAGAAAGAGAGAGAGAGAGGAGAGTGATGTTAAGGCATGGAGTCCTTTTGGAATAACGACTTGAGTCCTCTCCACCTGTCCCTTCACGACTGGTCTGAGCCCACCTCTCAGTGCTTGGGGTTCTTCTACTCCATTCTGATGGCTGAGTTTGGTTGTACCCAGATGAAGCAGGTTAAGTGGAAGAGAGTAGTGGGGAGGGTACAGAGCCTACCAACCAGGGTGGCATTTGCATTCTTTTGGAGAGAAGCATAAAACCAAATAGAAAGTCCTAGCCATGGCCAGGTAGCTCAGTTGGTTAGAATGTCCTACACCAAGGATAATCCCAGGTCAGGGCACATACAAGAAGCAATCAATGAATGCATGAATAAGTGGAACAACAAATTGATCTTTTTTTCTTTCTTTTTCTCTCTAAATATCAATAAATACAATTTTTTTAAAGTACTAACTTCCAGTCTTTCATTGTCTAAATGAGCTAATTTGCTGCAAGTAAGCCTACTGATATCCCCAGTTTTCCCAGCATACACAGCTGGGACAATTTCATAAAGACAAGAGGCCAGGGAACAGTTACAGTGCTTAAATGTGTGTGCATATATGCCTGTGTGTGTAAAGAAGACAAATATCCAAAGTGTCACAAGCTCTCCTCTCAGAAAATAGTCATGATGTTTTTATTTTGCCAGTTAGACCCTTGTAAGTGTAAGGGTAAGATATAGAAACAGTGAAAATGATACAGTTCATTTGATCCTCTTGCTGTTTATTCTCTACAGAAGAGAACATTGAAGGAAAAAGATGAAAAGGCATGAAGAGAGAAGAGCTGCCTTGTCATATCCACAGGTCAACCAAAAGGGTTTAATGTGATTTTAACTGCAGCTATTTTTGAAATTTCATGAGAGGAAAAAACACTAAACATCTTCCCTGGCATGTTAAATAATGATAATATATACTTTAAAACCTCATTATAACTATTAACATGAATAACTAGTGATTTAGAATTTGAGTTAAATTGTTAGACTGCTACATTTGTGTTTTCTGAGTGTTTGAATATAATTATTTGAGGATTAAGCTGAGAGGCTCTAATCAGTACAAGGAATTAATAGCAGCCTTGCTTGCAAAGCCAAATTTGGAATGAAGAAATGAGAATTCTTAGAGAAAATGTCTGTGTATGAATGAATGAATGAATGAATGAATGAATGAAAAGTATGGTATTCCATACCTTAATTCCAAAAAGATCTCACAAAGACATTGATGGAAATTTTTACGAAGAACATGAGAGTAATATATAACTTTAAGAAACAATTTTGCTTTGGATTTTATGGTCTCTAGGATTAAAGAAAGGATTAATTAAAGAGGTAAAAGTTGTATATTAATTACTTAGTAACCTTCATTTAGATAAAAACTGATGATAGTTTACTTTCTTGGAATAAACTAGTTTCTAGGACCTATTTAAACAGTTCAAGTAGCAATTACTTACATATTAAATCGAGACAAGCCCTGCATCATCCTTACTTCTCAACACACAAACATTTAGTACTTTATACTGTACTTAGAAAAAAAATGGAATTTACCATCACACCTAAGTAAATCAGTAGCTACTTGCTTCACTGTAAAGGCAACTTTGGATTTGGTGGTGTCGAATATACTCAGGATCAGATGACTACAAATATTTTTGGAAAAAAATCCTTCTGATTATTTTTTTACAATGTAAATGTGTTTCTAGTGATTTAAGTCAAACCCTGAAGGCAGTTATTAATGTCCTTTCATTAAGGATTTCATTGATATATGAGTTCAGGGTACCTTTGGCTAAAAGTAGTGTCTATTGAGATGTTAGTGAAATATTGAGCAAGGTGGACAAAATAACCAACCCACAAACAGTATTCTGAAGGTCTCACAAAAATAAAATCATCAAAAAGAAACTTTGAAATGCAATGAGAAACAGAATGCAGGAGGCATTTTCAAAGGCTTTGTTACCTTAGGACTCACAGACCACCAAAAGTTTAGCAATTTTCTGATGTACGGGTATATTAGAAAGTCTCTGGGCTTATTGGTCCCTAGGAGACCAAAAAGCCAACAAAAAATGAAACTGTCAAACCATCTTATAACATAAAAAAGAATCCAATCTGTGCATGTTTGTAATTTCCATAAATTAGCTTTGTAGGCCAGCGAGGTGTTTCATAACATTGTCAAGCCATGCATCATACAAATAGATAAGACCTGTGGCCAAGAACCATTGGAAGGAAGATTACAGACCCTTGACCTTTTTTTTGGCACACTGAGCCAGATATTCTTTGCCTGCTTGGAATCACAAAGAGAAAACTGAATATTTTACCCCAAATATTATTGTAAATTAGTGACAAAAAGGCCCTTTCCAAGACACAGTTCTGGTGGTGCGCGAGCCTACTCTGAGTCAGCACAGGGCTCTGACCTTGGGTTGGATTTGCAAATATCATCTCATATGAGCAGTGAGATAAACTTAGGGAGGTAAGTGCATGCAAACAGCATCTGAGGCAACTGCAAATGTGTGTTGAAGATGGAGGAACTGTTCTGATACAGTTGTTAGATTCAGTGATATGTGACTAATGCTGCCACTTCTCCACCAGAACCCTCAGCTCCTGTCAAAAAGCTACCTTCTTCCCTACTCCCTCTATCTTTCCCTTATACTCATTCCCACCTGCAGACCTTTGCAGATGCTGCTTCCTGCCCTCCACCATCAACCCAGCCTTGCATGTTCTGTGCACCTTTGCACACAGACTGACATTTCACTGTGTGCTGTGTGCAAGCACTCTGTTGGGAACTTAAGGAATTTAAAGATTTTTAAGACTCAGGCACTTCATCTAAGGGGTATAAATCTCATTTTGAAAAAAAAAATGTCTAACAGATAACTGAAAACATAAAGCAATAAAATAGTCAAATGTGTGGGAAGTACATAGGAATTCAGAAGAGCGGGCTTTCCCTTGGGAAGACATGGAGACTTCATGAGGGAGGTCTAACTAGGCCCAGAGGACAAGCAAAGCAGGATTCAGGTAGTTAGAATCTGTTGGGCTGGGGAATGGGCCAGCCTTTCCAGCAGGAGCTGAGCATGAGCAAAAGTGGGCAACCAGGATTCATGTGAGAAAGGGAAGGATGACTTTAGCGATATTTACATGCCCAGGGCAGGGAGCAACTGATACTCTTGGCCAAAGTACTTTTATACTTTGCTTGGTTCCTCAGGAAGTGAAGAGGAGATACTGGGTGAAGATATGTTTTAGGCATAATATGCAAGGCCCACTGCAAAATGAAAATGTGGAGCCTCTTATTAAAAAAGCAGGATTAAAAGTTCTGTTAATTTTTAAAAAATAAACAGCATTTTTCCCCTTATGGTCTCAGTCTCCACCTATTAGCAGTCTTTTATTTGCCACTTACTGTCATGCTTCTTTGGGCACAGAATACTCTCAGGGAAAGTATAGTGCTCCATAAAGCCAGGGACCCCAGGGACACCTCCACCTGGAGGTGGAGGACCCACCTCCAGTTGCCAGACTCTCCCTCCCTACAGCCACTGCACCAAGGTGCTTCTCCTTGGCTGGTGGTGAAGAGGTCAGCCAGGCATCTTTATTCTCACTGCTCACTGCCCAAGACCTGGCAGGGCATTGCTCCTGGATGTGCTAAGTTCCTGGACTGGGTTTGGTGAGGGGCTCACCTCTGCCAAGTTGCTCATCAAATGCTTTGTGGCCCTGCTAGCCAGGGGTCAGAGAGGGCCACAGTGTGGTCCACTTTCCCCGCCCCCCAGATCCTGCAGGGCACAAGTGCATACCGCTGCTGGGAATGGAGGGAACAACAATTGCTGGGGAAAAACCAGGGGGAAGAGGCCAAGTGGAGCTCATGGAGCCAGGCAACAGGGCTTGGGAACCCATGCTGCAGGGAGATAAGCCCCAAGTCCCAGTGCACACTGGTCACACACTGTGAGGCGGGACCTGGAGGCCGAGGTCTGTATGAGGTTAGTGTCCCAGCACAGGTAGCAAGGGTACGACTCAGGTATAACAACAGAATGAGAAAGAAGAGAAACATAAAACAGGGTAGAAGGGATTATGGACTAATGAGAAAAACAACTCAGAGGCAACTATTGAGTTTAGAGTCCAGGCCATCCAGAAAATAATGACATTCTGGTATAAAAAGGAAAAGAGTAGAGGTCAGCTTACTTAAATTTAAATTTTCATTTTGAGATGGGGTTGGAGGAGCAGCAGAGGTAAGACATTTCATTTCATTTTGGATGTAACAAGTTTAAGTGGAGAGCAGAGCTGCAGGAGAGTATGTCCATAGGCACACAGATAGACACCAGTAGAACCTGGGAGAAAGATAAGGGCTGAAATGAAGACCTTGGGGAACAAGCCCAGAAAGAAGCCCCCAGGGGAGAGCTCTCCATGAGGCCTTTGAGAAGGAGAGAGCCAGGGCAGAAAGAAGAAGTCAGGGGATGTTTGCAGGAAACCCACCTTTAAAAAGAAGGAGGCTCCCAGGGACAAAAGAGAATCAGCAGAGAGGAAATCCCCGCAGAGGGCTAAAAGGGGAGTGAATTTTCAGAAGAAGGCGAATGAAATCAACCCAGAAAATCTTTGAGAACAAGGTCAAGAAAATAATTATTATTTATAATTCCCAAAGGAATAGTTTCAGTGGTATAACTGAGTGGCTTACTGAATGCACAGGAGAGTTGTCTGCCAATCATAACTTTCTGTGGCTGAGCTCAGTCTTGGATGGAAGCAAGCAGTCTGGGTTCAAACCTCAATTTGGACATGTTCTAGTGGCATGCTCTTGGACAAGTTAGCTAATGTCTCTAAGTGTCAGTTTCCTGGTTTCTGAAATGAGTATTGAAATACGAAATTCTTCATGTAAAATGAATGAATGCAGAGTTCTGACACACTGACTGGCAAATGGCAAACTATTCTTATTAGAGTTGTATTAAAATCTTAGCAGTAAAAACGATGACTGATATAATTCCGTGACCTCAGAGAGTCCTGCAGTCTAGTGGCTGAGACAAATATACACATAAATGGCTGTAACACAGGGCAGTGTAAGTGCTCCAGTAGAAGCATAAGCAACTTGCTGAGGGAGCAAGAGAGAAGAGGATAGCACCACAGCACAACAGGCCAAGCACAGGCTTTAGAGGCAGGCCAGCATTTATTATAATCCCAAGTTCATCACTCTCTAACTCTGTGATCTGGATATGACACAGACAGAACATCCTTAATACTAATTCTTTCATTCTTATATCACACACACACACACACACACATTTTTACAAAGTAGGTACATGGCTGCTATGCTAAAGATCAGAATTCCCAGCAACCCTTGTTGCTATATGTGGGCATGTGACAAAGTTCTGGCCCATAGGACATGGGAAAAAAAGGAATATGAGCAAGTTAAAATTAGAATTAATGTCCTTAAAAGGAAGAATTTTTTTCCCTTCTTGATGTCTGGAATCCAGATGTAATGGCTGGAATGGATGCACCTATCCTAAGCCATATAGTGTAAGTTGTGGGTTGAAAATAATGTAGCAAAAATAAGAAATTGCTTGGATCTGTTACCTTGTGTGGCTTTCAGTTTTCCCTGGACATATTTGGACTGTGAAACAAGAAAGACTTTGTATTATTATTTTTAAAGTTTTATTAAATTATTAGGGTGACATTGGTTAATAAAATTATATAGGTTTCAAGTGTATAATTCTATAATACATCATCTGTATATTGCATTGTGTGTTCACCACCCAAAGTCAATCTTCTTTCATTACCATATATTTGACCCTTTTTACTTTCGGATGGAAGAATTTCCTTATTATTTAAGTCACTGATATTTTAGTTCTTGCTGTTATTATAACTGCACTTATATCCTAAAAAATAATATGTTTGCATACATTTGTAAATGAGTATAATAATACTTGATAGAATTGTGAGAACTGAACCCTCCTTAATGCATTAAAAAGTGCCAAGACCAGTAGCTAGCATACCATACATACTAATCAATGTGTGCTGAATACATGAACATTATTAACAGAGTACAGTATTCATGGAAACTTGGATACTTGGAAGGAAGTAGTAGAGGAAGCTACATTTTAAGTTGTGTTGTAGGTAAATGTTAAAGACTTAAAAAATTTATTCTTTAGGTAGTGGCTCTTTATAGTTAGTACCATATAGAAATTAAGGATATTCTCATGCATTTTTATACAAATGTAAAATTTAATATTTATTGAGACTCTACTTGATGCCAAGCATAGGGTAAAGAAAAGTAATAAACCGAGGTCTTTTTCCTCAAGTTGCTTGCTCAATGTAGTCATTAGATAGTGTATTGCTTCAAAACTTATATTATAGCTCTAATCTGTCTGAATTTGAATCCTGATCTCAATACTTGTGACCTTAGCAAATTATTTCAGCATTCTTTAACAGAGTTTCATTCCCTGTGAAACATAGGTAGTAATAGCACTTACTTCAGGTTTGTTGGAAGGAATAAATGAGCTATTATCTGTAAAGTACATAAAACAAAATCTGCCATTGATTACGTGCTCAGTTTATGTTAGCTATTGGATCAGTTAACATTGGCACATAATATACAACCCCAAACTGGGTAGCTTAAAACAGCAAAGATTTTCATTTGGCCCTTCACATCCATAGTTTCCACAGCCATGGATTTAACCAACCACAGATTGAAAATATATATTTCTTGGCCAGGGTTATAGAGGCCTGGCTAAGGGGCTTGAGCATCTGCAGATTTCAGTATCCATGAGAGGGATGGGGTGTCCTGGAACCAATCCTCTAAAGATATCAAGAGATGACTGTATTTAGCTTATAATTCTTCAGGCTGGCAATTTAGACAGGGCTCAGCTGTGTGGTTCATCTGGGCTTGGGTGTGCTCACTTATGTGTCTTCAGTCAGGCTGACTCTGTTTTTGGAGTTTGTCTCTTATACTCTTTCAAACTCATCAAGCTTGTTCTCATGACCAAAATAGGATTCTACGAAAAAATGGAAGTATGAGAGATCTTAATACCTAGGCACAGAACTGTTGTAGTGTTTCTCTCACCATAATCTCTTGGTCAAAGCAAATAGCAAGTTTAGAGAGATTGAAGGGAAATACCCCAAAATTTCTTTTTTTTGTATTTTCTTTCCAATATTATTTAGTCTCCTGATACCTCTCTCCCCACCCCCTACAATCCCCACACTGTTGTCCATGTCCATGAGTCCTTTTTCCTTTTAGCCCAATCCCTCTACCACCTAACTCCCCCTCCCCCCAGTAGCTGGCATCCTGCCCTCTATCTGTGAGTCTGTCTCTATTTTGCTTGTTAGTTCAATTTGTTCATTAGATTCCACATATGAGTGAAATCATATGGTATTTATCTTTCTCTGACTGGCTTATTTCACTTAGTATAATGTTCTCCAGATCCACCCATGCTATTGCAAAGGGTAAAATTTTCTTCTTTTTTCTTTTCTTTTTTTCATTTTCACCAGTAACTTTATTGACCTGGATATTCTTAGTATGTCAACTATCTCCTGCATGGCAGAACATTGATTGTTCTCAATTAATGTGTTGATTTGATGGCTATCAACTTCAACTGATCCATTTGACCATGGAGCATCATCAAGAGAGAAATCTCCAGCATAAAATTTCACAAACCACTTTTGACATGTCAAATCAGTCACAGTACCTTTACCATACACTGAACAAATCTATTTCTTGTGTTTCAGTTGTGTTTTTACCTTTCTTGAAATAATAAAGCATAATATGCCAAAAATATTGCAGATCTTCTTCCAACTTCAATATTCAAATGGCTGCACAAAAATTCACCAACTTTTTTTCAAGTATATTTTACTGATTATGCTATTATATTTGTCCTTTTTTTCCCTCCCCTTTATCACCCTCTGTCAGGTACCCCCATTCCTTCCAGCATCCTCTACCCCCTTAGTTCATGTACATAGTTGATACATATAAGTTTTTTGGCTTCTCCATTTCCTATACTATTCTTAACCTTCCCCTGTCTATTTTGTGCCTACGAATTATGCTTCTTATTCCCTGTAACTTTTCCCCCATCCTCCTCTCTTTCCTCCCTGTTGATAACCCTCCATGTGATCTCTATTTCTGTGATTCTGTCCTTGTTCTAATTGTATGCTTAATTTGTATTCTTTTTTGTTTTTCAGGGTCAGTTGTTGATAGTCATGAGTTTGATGTCATTTTACTGTTCATATTTTTGATCTTCTTCTATTTCTTAGATAAGTCCCTTTAACATATCATATAATAAGGGCTTGGTGATGATGAACTCCTTTAACTTGACCTTATCTAGGAAGCACTGTCCTTCCATTCTAAATGATAGCTTTGCTGGATGACGTAATCTTGGATGTAAGTCCTTGCTTTTCATGACTTCGAATACTTCTTTATGCCTGCAAGCATAAAGGCATATGCCTTTAGCCTCTTTTTGCCTGCAAGTTTTCTTTTGAGAAATCAGCTGATAGTTTTATGGGCTCTTCTTTGTAGGTAACTGTATCTTTTTCTCTTGCTCCTTTTAAGATTCTCTCCTTATCTTTAATCTTAAAGGTAATTTAATTATGATGTGTCTTGGTGTGTTCCTCTTTGGGTCCAACTCTTTTGGGACTCTCTAGACTTCCTGGACTTGTATGTCTATTTCCTTGGAGAACTTCTCCTTCATTATTTTTTCAAGTAAGTTTTCAATTTCTTGCTCTTCCTCTTCTCCTTCTGGCAGCCCTATGATTTGGATGTTGGAACATTTAAAGTTGTCCCAGAGGTTCCCAAGCTTCTCCTCATTTTTTTGAATTCTTTTTCTTCATACTTTTCTGGTTGAATTCTTCTTTCTTTATTTTGTTACAAATCATTAATTTGAGTCTTGGCTTCCTTCCCTTCACTGTTAGTTCCCTGTACATTTTCCTTTATTTCGCTTTTTCATAGGCTTCACTTTTTCCTCTATTTTGTGACCGTACTCAACCAATTCAGTGAGCATCCTGATTACCAGTGTTTTGAACTCTGCATCTGATATGTTGAGTATCTCCTCATTGCTTAGGTGTTTTTTTTTTTTCTGGAGTTTTTATATGTTCTTTCATTTGGGCCATATTTCTTTGTCTCAGCACACCTGTTACATTGTAAAGGGCAGAGGCTTAGGTATTTGCCAGGGAGGGGCAATCCACTTCATTGTGTTATGGTGCTGTCTGTGGAGGGGTCCAAGATGGTCCAATACCACTTGTGTGACACTTGTCCTGCTCTCAGTCACTCACCCTGATATCCACAAGTGAATTGTACTCTTCGAGGTACTGCCCTGGTGCTAGTTCCTAAGTAGATGGGCTTGTGAACATTCTAGTATCCCATAGGCTCCTCCAATGAACTGTCCTGTGAAGTGGGCAGTTTCTCCCACTGCTGCAACCCCCATACGTATTTACAGTGAGAGGTTTTGAGGCTTTTATTCCTGTGCTGGAACCGTGGGTTGAGGGGTCTGTCTCACTCCCCAGATGTTCCTTCTGGTTTATCTGCATGCAAATGTGGGACCACTCAGTCCTCCAGCTGCCACCTTGCCATGTGTATTCTCCACCCTGACTGCCTGTCTTTACCTTTTACCAGTCTGGATGAATATTTCTTCTCTAACTCCTTGGTTGTCAGACTCCATACAGTTCAATTTTCTGGCAGTTCTGGTTGTTTTTTTTGTTTGTTTGTTTGTTTTTTAAGTTTGTTGTTTTCCTTCTTTTGGTTGTGTGAGGAAGGGAAGTGTGTCTGTCTATGCCTCCATCTTGGCAGGAAGCCAAATTCCAAAATGTTCTTCTTTTTATGGTCAAGTAGTATTTCATTGTGTAAATGTCCCATTGTTTTTTTATCCATTCATAAACCGATGGACACTTGAATTGCTTCCATATCTTGGTGATTGTAAATAATGCTGCAATGAACATAGGGGTGCTTATATTCTTTGGAATTAGTGTTTTGGGTTCCTTTGGATATATTCCCAAGAGTGGGATTGCAGTGTCAAAAAATTCTTGATGGAAGAAGCAGCAAATTCACATCGCAAAACAATGTAGATACAGAGATGTCAATAACTAGAGCTATCAGTGCAATCAGTCTAGAGACTGCCCTCCTGTTCCAATTGTTCACATCCCTTCTACATGAAAAATTTAGTCACACCCTTCTAAAATCTATGAAATATCATACAATCATGGCATAAACTCTGAAAGTGGCTCTTTTGATGTGGCTTCTCTTCATCTGGATGCTTATAAATTACAGAGACAAATTGCTTGTTCCCAGCAATCAACATATAATGACACAGAGACAGGGCAACTGCAATAAATACTTCTATTTAAAAAAAGAAAAAAAATGAAAGACAGTAACTGGTCTACAGCACTTCCAAAATTTTACAGGGTAAATGTTGCCTGGCCCCCCAGGTCTGAGAGTGAGGAGTGTTTCTTGGTTAGAACTTGGTTCTTGTGCTTATGAGTGGTTCCTTGATCTAGTTTTCTCAAAAGTTATTTCTTCAGCTCTGGGCTCCTCCTTCTGTCCTCTGAAATTTTTGTTTGTTTGTTTCATCACCTTTCTTGGCTACATCTGAAGAAATAGCTCATGTTGGCAGATTACTGGCTTTCCTAACCTGCTTCTGCCTAGAGAAAATAAGACACTCAGGGCCCTTTGTACATTGTAAACAATCTCAGTTCCCTTTTTTCCAGGATGGCAACATTTTGCCTGTACAACATCCTTAAAAATGCAGTGGCTATCTTAATCTGATTATTCATTTCACATCATTGGGCAAAGCCAACATCCACAATTTTTATATAGATATGTCTAGATTTACTTATTCTTCTTTGGGATTAGGTTTTTGTAAGATTAATATTTTAGAAATCCTTTGGTCTAGACAAGGTGGCCTACCTTAATTACAACCACACCCTTGATTTCACTTGTGTCCTCAGGCTATATTTCACTTTGAGAATCTTTTGGTCTCTGAAAAGACTGAAAATGAGTAACTGTTTTGTTTTTCATCCAGCAAGTTATTCTTTCTTGATGACCAGTTTTTTTTCTACCTCATCTCTTTCTTGATGTACCTTGCCATTCACAGCTAGAAGCAACCAGTCAATGCTTTCAACATTCTGCTTCAGGTATCCACTTAGCCAAATCTAAGCACTTTTATCTTCATATGTACATATGTACATATGTACATATGTATACATATATACATATGAAGATAATTATACATTCATATATAGTTATATATTCTTAATCTTATATTTTGCTGTAGGTGACAGTTTTTTTCAGTAACAGAATTATTGAGACATGATTCATATACCCTAAAATTAACTCTTTTAAGTTGTACAATTTAGTGGTGGTACCACCATCACCATTAATCTCTTTCTAGAACATTTTTGTCATTCTAAAAAGAAACACTGTACCTATTAGTGGTCACTCCCCATTAAACCTCTCCCCCACCCCCAGGCAAACATTAATTTTTATTTCTACTGATTGGCTGATTCTTGCCATTTCATGTAAATGGAATTATAAAATAATATTTGACCTTTTGTGATTGGCTTTTGTCACTCAGCAAAATGTACATGGGTGACAGATTCACAAGTAGCTTTGCTACTACATAACACAGATGCTCATTTTTCTACCTTTGAAAATAATTTCCTCACCATTTCTCCAGCTTTTTCTAACAGTGTACTTACCAATTTTCCATCCTTCACTCATTCATTAGTTCCAAAATCAATGTTACATACTTTAGAATTTGCTATATCAACATTCCACTTTCAGTACCAATTTCCCCACATTATTATTTATTACTAAAATAGTGTTTTATCAAAAACAATAAAATGTCAGTGGCAAACAATAATAATCAGTTTTGTTCATGTATATTCAAACAGTCTAGTGGTCCTTCTGGTCTCCACTGGCTCCCTTATGTATAAGCTGTCAGCTGTTCATCATGTAGAGAGTTCTTTTGACCTGTCCTGGGACTGGCTCATTCTAAGCTTGTCTGACATGGCCAGGTCAGGACAACCAGGCTTTTCTTCATGTGGTTTCTTGACCTGCAGTGGGCCAGCTTGGCTCATTTACATGGTGACTGAGCAGGATTCCAAGAGAAGGAGCAAATCACATGAGGTCTCCCATGTCCTAGGCTCAGACCTGGCACACTGATACTTTCATTATGTTGAATTTGCAAAAGCAAATCACAAAGCCAACTCATAATCAAGGGCTGGGCAAATACTCTCCTCTTTTTCAAAATGGCAGCAAAATCACATTGGTGCCATTAATTGGGGCCATCATTGCAATCAGTCACAACTAGTATTCATATTATTGACACTTAATAGCCACAGTTAATTTAATCAGACTACAGGAGTTCCATAGTTTTTTTCCAACTCAGTTCAGCAAATATTTATTAAGTGCCTAATGTTCGATAAACACTGTGTGTCATCCAGAGGAGATAACTACGAAAGGACAGATGGGACCTGTCCTCATGGAGTTCATAGTCTAGGAAGGGAAATAAACATGTAAACCAACAAACAAAGCCAATCTTATAAATTCAACAGTACATTCAAAACACACACAAAATGAAGTGGTAAATTCTGCTGGGAATTTCAAGGGAAGTTTCACAGAGAAGGCGATATCTTTTTTTTTAAAGATTTTATTTATTTATTTTTTAGAGAGGGAAGGGAGGGAGATAGAGAGAGAGAGAGAGAAACATCAATGTGCAGTTGCTGGGGGTCATGGCCTGCAACCCAGGCATGTACCTTGACTGGGAATTGAACCTGCGACACTTTTGGTTCACAGCCCGCGCTCGATCCACTGAGCTATGCCAGCCAGAGCTAGAAAGCAATATCTAAGTTGGGTCTTTGCAAGACAATTGGAGGTTGCTTGGAAGAAGAAAGAGTGGAATAGACCATTTAAAGGAGAAATGAGGAGAGATGAGAATGTGGACAAAGGTAAGGAAACTTAAGTTCTCATGGTATGAATAGGAATTCCAAGTACAGAATCCTTGAAGTATCAAGTGCTGGGAGGGAGAAAGCAAGAGACAGGTAGCAGAGGTAGATCGTGAGATAATGGTGGGGCCCTTGCAGGGGTTTGTCTTTAATGCTTAAGACTAATTTATTATCCTGGAGGTAACTGGGAGCCAGTGAAGCAGATGAATGGAAAATTTTCTTTTAAGAGAGATGACTAACCTATTGCACTTTTGATAATAGACTGCAAGAAAGAAGAGAACAAAGACATAGATGTTAGTTAAAAAACTATTGGTATCGTCCACCTAAGTAATGATGAGGAATGGTGGTGGCAACAAAGAAGGAAATGAGATTTAAAGAATGCATGGGAAGTAGGACTTGATGATTTAGTCTAGATGAGTACAAAAAAGTGGAAAAATTGAAGATGACTTCCAGGTTTGTTATCCATTATCCTAATACTCCAAGTTATGTTTAAACCTACTAACCTGCCACTTTTTCCTAAGGTGACCACTTCTCAAAGGATCAAATCTATCAACCTAAAACCTCCATTATATTAATCCATAGACTGCAAGCATTGTTCTAAAGTTAAAAATATTTTAAAATTTTTTCTTTTAAGATTATTGTAGACTCAGAGCAAGCTGTTGTAAGAAATAGCACAGAAAGGACCTCTGTACTTTTCATCCAGTTCCCCCTCGTGGCAATTATACTACAATATTGCAACCAAGAAATCAGCATTGACATACTCCAGCAATTATATTCAGATTTCACCAGTTTTAATACACTTATTTATGTGTATGTACTTAGTTCTATGCAATTTTATCCTGTGTGCAGATTTGTGTGACCACCACCACATTCAAGATGCAGAAGAATTCCATTTACAAGGACACCTTGGGCTACCCTTTATAGCCCAGCCACTCTCTCTCTTACCTGCTCCCTACTAATATATTCTACTAGCAGTTCCCCTGGCAACTACTAATATGTTCTTCACTTTTATGATTTTGTTATTTTTCTTTGCTTTTCCATGTTTATTTATTTTATTTTATTTTTTTATTTTTTTATTTTATTTTAATTGTTGTACAAGTGCAATTTTCTAACTTTTAGTCCCATCCCAGACCACCAACCCAGCCCTTCACACATCCCTCCCATTTCCACCCACCCTTAGTTTTGGTCCATGTGTCCTTTATATTTGTTCTTGTAAACCCTTCCCCTTTTCCCCTGAAATTCCCTCGCCTTTCCCTTATGAACACTGTCAGCCTGTTCTCTATTTCACTTTCTTTGGTTATATTTTGCGGGTTTCTTTGTTTTGTTGATTAGGTTCCTGTTAAAAGTGAGATCATATGGTATTTGTCTTTCACTGCCTGGCTTATTTCACTTAGCATAATGCTTTCCAGTTTCATCCATGCTGTTCCAAAGGGTAGGAGCTCCTTCTTTCTTTCTACTGCATAGAATTCCATTGTGTAAATGTACCATAGTTTTTTGATCCATTCATTTACTGATGGACATCTTGGTTGCTTCCAGCATCTAGCTATTGTAAATTGTGCTACTATGAACATTGGGATGCATAGGTTCTTTTGGATTGGTGTTTTAGTGTTCTTAGGATAGAGTCCCAGCAGAGGAATTGCTGGGTCAAAAGGCAGATCCATTTTTAGTTTTCTGAGGAAGTTCCATACTGCTTTCCATAGTGGCTGCACCAGTCTGCAGTCCCACCAACAGTGTGCTAGGGACCCCTTTTCTCCACAACCTCTCAAACACTTGTTGTTTGTTGCTTTGTTTATAATGGCCATTCTGACTGGTGTGAAGTGGTATCTCATTGTGGTTTTAATTTGAATCTCTCTGATAGCTACCGATATTGAACATCATTTCATGTGTCTTTGGATCTTCTGTATGTCCTCCTTGGAGAAGTGTCTGTTCAAGTCCTTTGCCCATTTTTTAATTGGGTTGCTTGTCTTCTTAGAGTGCAGTCATGTAACTTCTTTATATCTTTTGGAGATTAAACCCTTGTCTGAGGTATCATTGGCAAATATATTTTCCCATAGAGTTGGTTCTCTTTTAATTTTGATACTGTTTTCTTTAGCTGTGCAGAAGCTTTTAATTTTGATGAGGTCCCATTCATTTATTCTTTTCTTTATGTCCCTTGCTCTAGGGAACAAGTCAGTAAAAATGTTTCTGCGTCAAATATCTGAAATTTTCCTACCTACGTTCTCCTATAGGACTTTAATAGTGTCACATTTCATATTTAAGTCTTTTATCCACCTTGAATTTATTTTTGTATATGGTGTAAGTTGGTGCTCGAGTTTCATTTTTTTGCACGTGGCTGTCCAGTTCTCCCAACACCATTTGTTGAAGAGGCTATTTTTATTCCATTTTATGTTGCTGCTTCCTTTGTCAAATATTAATTGACCATAGAGGTTTGGGTTTATTCCTGGGCTTTCTGTTCTGTTCCATTGGTCCACGTGCCTGTTTTTATGCCAGTACCAGGCTGTTTTGATTGCAGTGGCCTTGTAGTATAGTTTAGTGTTAGGTATTGTGATCCCTCCTACTTTACTCTTCTTTCTCAAAATTGCAGCAGCTACTCAGGGTATGATTCCATACCGTGTTTATGATTCCATATACATTTTTGAAGTGTTTGTTCTATGTCTGTGAAATAAGGCATTGGTACTTTAATAGGAATTGCATTGAATGTGTAAATTGTTTAGGGTAGTATGGGCATTTTGATAATATTAATTCTTCCAATCCATGAACACGGTATATGTTTTCATTTGTTTGTGTCTTCCTTGGTTTCTTTCCTGGGTGTTATGTAGTTTTCTAAATACAGGTCTTTTACCTCTTTGGTTAGGTTTATTCCTAGATATTTTATTTTTCTTTTTGCTACTTCAAATGGGATTTTTTTCCTTGATTTCTGCTTCTGCTGTTTCATTGTTGGTGTACAAAAATGCCTTTGATTTCTGGATATTGACTTTTCCCGCCGTTTTGCCAAATTCATTTATTAGGTCAAGCAGTTTTTTGGTAGAGTCTATAGGATTTTCTATGTATACTATCATGTCATCTGCAAACAGTGACAGTTTTGTTTCCTCCTTTCTGATTTGGATGCCTTTTATTGCTTTCCCTGTCTGATTGCTGTGGCTATAACTTCCAGTACTATATTGAATAGAAGTGGTGAAAGTGGGCAGCCTTGTCTTGTTCCTGATCTTAGTGGAAAAGATTTTAATTTTTGCCTAGTGAAAATGATGTTGGCTGTAGGTCTCTCATATATGGCCTTTATTATGTTGAGGAATGCTCCCTCTATTCCCAGTTTGCTAAGTGTTTTTATCATAAATGGGTGCTGTACCTTATCAAATGCTTTCTCTGCATCTATTGATATGATCATGTGGTTTTTGTCTTTGCTTTTATTTATGTGATGTATTACATTTACTGATTTGCGAATATTGAACCATCTTTGCATCCCTGGAATGAATCCCACTTGGTCATGGTGTATGATCTTTTCAATGTATTGTTGGATGCGGTTTGCCAGTATTTTGTTGAGGATTTTAGCATCAATGTTCATCAGTGATATTGGTCTGAAGTTTTCTTTCTTTGTTGTGTCTTTATCTGGTTTTGGAATTAGGATGATGTTGGCCTCATAAAAAGAGTTTGGGAGACTCCCATCTTTTTGGATTTTTCGGAATAGTCTGTGAAGGATAGGGGTTAGCTCTTCCTTAAATGCTTTGTAGAATTCTCCTGTGAAATCATCTGGCCCAGGGCTTTTGTGTGTTGGGAGTGTTTTTATTCCTGCTTCAATTCCATCTGCTGTTACTGGTCTGTTCAGGCTTTCTACTTCTTCTTTACTGAGTTTTGGAAGATTATATTTTTCTAGAAATTTGTCCATTTCACCTAGGTGTTCAAATTTCTTGGCATACAGCTCTTTGTAGTAATTTCCTACAATCCTTTGTATTTCTGTGGTATCTGTTGTAATCTCTCCTCTTTCATTTCTGATTGTGTTTATTTGGGTCTTCTCTCTTTTTTTCTTGATGAGTCTGCTTAAAGGCTTGTCGATTTTGTTTATCTTTTCAAAGAACCAGCTCTTGGATTCATTGATCCTTAGAATTGTGCTTTTAGTCTCTATGTCATTTAATTCTGCTCTGATCTTGGTTATTTCCTTCCTTCTGTTTGCTCTGGGCTGTCTTTGTTGTTGTTCCTTGAGTTCTTGTAGACATAGGGTCAGGTTGTTTGTTTGGAATGTTTCTAACCTTTTTAGGTGGGACTGTATTGCTATGCACTTCCCTCTCAGGACTGCCTTGGCTATGTCCCATAAGTTCTGGGTTGTTGTGAGTTCATTTTCATTTGTTTCCAGAAAGCTTTTGATTTCTTCCCTAATATCATTCTTGACCCATTCATTGTTTAATAGCATGGTATTTAATCTCCATGATTTTGAGTGTTTTGGGTTTTTTTCCTTGGGGTTGGTTTCTAGCTTCAGCCCCTTGTGGTCTGAGAAAATGCTTGGTATGATTTCAATTTTCGTGAAATTCTTGAGGCTTGTTTTGTGTCCTATCAAGTGGTCAATGTTTGAAAATGTTCTGTGTACATTTGAAAAGAATATGTATTTAGCTTCTTTTGGATGGAGGGCTCTGTATATATCAGTAAAGTCCATTTCATCATGGGTATTGTTCAATGCCACAATATCTCTGTTGATATTTTGTTTGGAAGATCTGTCCATTTTTGATAGTGGGGTGTTAAAGTCTCCCACTATAATTGTGTTGCTGTCCATTTCTTTCTTGAAGTCCTGTAATATTTTCTTTATGTATTTGGGTGCTCCTATGTTGGATGTATATATATTTACAATATTTATGTCTTCTTGGTGGATTCTTCCCTTGAGTATTATGAAGTGACCTTCTGGGTCTCTCTTTATGGCCCTTTTTTTGAAGTCTATTTTGTCTGATATGAGTATTGCTACCCCAGCTTTTTTTTCCTGTCTGTTTGCTCAGAAGATTTGTTTCCAGCCCTTCAGTTTCAGCCTGTGCTTGTCTTTTATCCTGAGGTGTGTCTCTTGTAGGCAGCATATATGTGGGTCATTTTTTCTTGTCCATTCAGCTATTCTATGTCGTTTGATTGGAGTATTTAATCCATTTACATTTAAGGTTAATATTGATAGTTACTTATTCATTGTCTTTTATGTACGTGTGTTCCTCTCTCTCTCTCTTTTCCTTCTCTTCCTTAAAGCAGTCCCTTTAGAATCTCTTGCAGAGCTGGTTTGGTGGAGGTGTATTCTTTTAGACTTCTTTTGTCTGGGAAGCTTCTTATTTGGCCTTCTATCTTGATTGAAAGCCATGCTGGGTAAAGTAGCCTTGGTTGCAGACCTCTGGTTCTCATTACTTGGAATATTTCTTTCTATTCTCTTCTGGCTTGGAGTGTTTCCATTGAGAAGTCAGCCACTAGCGTTATTGGGGCTCCCTTGTATGTTACTTCCTATTTCTCCCTTGCTGTCTTTAAGATTTTCTCTTTGTCTTGATATTTTGCCGTTTTAATTATCATATGTCTTGAAGTGGGCGTCTTTGGTTTCCTCTTGATTTGGGCTCTCTGTGTTTCCTGGATTTGTGTGACTTTTTCTCTCATCAAATTAAGGAAGTTTTCTAACATTACTTTTTCAAATATGTTTTCTATCCCTTGCTCTTCTTCTTCTCCTTCTGGTATCCCTATTATATGAATATTATTACATTTTATATTGTTTTGCATTTTTCTTAATCCCTCTTCATTCTTTCTGGGACTCTTTTCTTTTTCTTGCTCTTCCTGGGTGTTTTTTTCCTACTTTTTCCTCTAGCTCACTGATCTGATCTTCTGCTTCCTGAATCCTGCTTTTCATTCCTTCTACTGTGTTCTTCAGTTCAGAAATTGTATTTTTCATTTCCTCTTTGCCTTTGATAGTTTCTATTTCCTTTTTCACATTGATATAGTTTTCAGTGAGTTCATTGTAGTTTCCCTGTAATTTCTCATAGCTCATTGTGAGCTCGTTGAGCTTCTCGTAATAATCATTGATTTGACCTCAATATCTGATAGTTGAGTTGCCTCTATTTCATTTAGCATTCTTTCTGAGGCTTCCTTTTTTTCTTTCATTTGGGGATTGTTTCTTTGTCTTCCCATTGTTTGCGAGACTCTTCTTGTTAGCTTCAGCTTCTTAAATTGATCTGTTCTGGCTCCCTGGGTTTATTGTGTGAACTTCTCTGGTAGAATACCTGTGAGATTCAGTGGTGCAGTCTCCTTGATCTCCCGGGCTCACTGGTCTTGGGCTGTCATTTAAGTTGTCTCTGTGTTTTTCTTTGGGATTTGACTGTTGTTGGGTCTTTGTTTCATGGGTCCTGATTTTGTTATTTTTTAAGTGTTTTATAATTGAATCATACAGTATATAATCTTTTGATGTTGATTCTTAAAATTTTGTAGCATGCCCTTGAGATTTATTTGTTACCTATACCAATAGCTCAAAGTTCCTTTTTATTTCTGAGTAGTATGCCATATTATAGATGTCCCATAGTTTGTTTAACCATTCGCCCATTGAAGGATATCTGGGTTTTCCCCAGGTTTTGGCTATCAGGAAATAAAGTTTCCACAAATATTCATGCACAGGTTTCTGTATAAGCACAAGTTTTGATTTCTCTGGCATAAATGTCCACTAGTATAATTTCTGGGTCTTATGGTAAGTATGTATTCAGTTTTTAAAAATCATCCATATTCTTTCCCAGAGTGGCTGTACCATTTTATATTCCCACTGGCAATGCATAAGGGACCCAATCTTTTTTTTATTTTAGCCATTCTGACAGGTGTATAATGACATATCATTGTGGTTTTATTTTTTTTTTCCCTAATGGCTACTGGTGTGGAATATCTTTTCACATGCTTATTTGCCATCTGTATACCCTCTTCAGTGAAGTGTCTGTTTGTGTTTTTTGCCCATGTTCTATTTTGATTGTTATGTTCTAACCTTTTTTTTTTACTCCCAGCCTCTTGTACATTGAGCTAATCATAAAATAGTCTAAATCTTATCTTGTTTTTTTACTAAAATATATTTCCATGCAAGAGAATAAAAAGTCTCATTAAACTCCAAACATTCTATTTAGATGGCTTACTTGTACTGTATATAAGTCATTGTATCATAGAAACAAATGGGACTGGTCCTGATAGTAGTGTTTCCTCAAAGGTATTGGTTGTTTCTTAGTCTCTTTGATATGTACAGATGCTGAAGAGCAACTAATGCCTAGGCTGGTACTATAGGACTTGTACTTTTAAAAAGTCTGGTTTTAGGCCTAACTAAAGCTTATTTATTGTGCATCTCTAAAGGAGACTGTTGGCCTAGCACTTAGGTGACATGGTGGGCAGGGAGCAGGGCATAGTTGTATGGTTTTATTGGACAATGGCAAAGCCTTCTTACTCAGAAAAGACCAATTTCCAGCATCTGGTCCTCCTTGCCTTCTTTGGTGTTTTCTGTGAAACATGTGCTAGATTTACTATTTGTGTTTTTTATCCAATGAATTCAAGAAACAGACATAAATTCTAAAGCTCTTTAGTAAGTTATCACTGCTGAGTCAGAACTTTTACAAATAGCTAAATCAAAATAAGATCAATCCTTAGTAATTTGTTAATTTAAGGGAGCAGGGAGAATTACTGAAGACTCTTGCTAGAAAGTATAAGAGAAAGTTTTCTCCAGTTACCACACACGGGCTTACAGTGATATTCTTTTGTACAGAAATTCTGCTCAGCTTAGGATATAAGCTCAAAATTATACAAGATCTTGCAATTTAACATTTGAAACAATAATAATCACAAATATGCATTGAAAAATTAGTAACATTTTTATGGAAGAATAAACTCATATTTTTAAATCCTGTAAGAAAAAGAACACAGCAATACATTAAGTAACTTGCAATAAATATCATATTCAGAAATCAACTTGTGTCAGAAGGAAATGATTGAAGAGAGCTGAAATGCACTGAAATATGGAGTAGCCCAAAGAGTGCTTGAAAAAGGGAATTAAAACAATAAATAAATAATAATTTTATATTATTTTGCTTTTTTAAAATAAATGATTAATTGATTGAAGGGGAAACAGGGCTAAGTAATTCAAGCATCCACCATCAATCAGAGACCAGATTCCAGCTTGTGAAGTGTCAGCTGGTTTAGAGAGCTCAAGAGATTGTTCCATGTTATTTTTTCCAGGTAAACAATTTGCATTTGTGAAAGTTCTGTTCAAGCATTTGCTCAGTAGAGATGTCGTCCTGGAATAGATCAAGGCATCTGGAGGAGGTTGGTACTCTAACATGCCATGTGGAATCAATGTGTGGCAAGCCCTGTTGGTGACATGACAGATAACCAGACTGAGAGAGTTAAGTAAAGGTGCACATATAGTGCCAGAGAACTCCGGAGCATTTATCTTTGCAACCAGCAGATATTCACTGGGCTCCTTCTATAGTGTAGCTCTTTGCTAAGTAACTACAATAGAAAAAATAATCTCTGCTCTCAAAGAGTTCAAAAATTCATGGGGGGAGAGAAAAATGATCATCAGATACAACAGGGTATAAATATATATTGTGATGACAGCAAGTATTCCTCATATACAGAGAGCTCTGACTCATCTTGCAGTGGTGATGGGGTGGAATACATAAACGAAGAGGTCCTAAATGAGGTGAAGACTGAGATGGGTCTTGATGGTGATTTACTCAGCAGATTGTGCCAGACAAGTGGAAGGGTGGGAGAGTGCAAGCAGCACTTTGTTCAGCTACTGGTAGTTTGCTGTGGCAGTAGTATAGGGGATGCATGGAAAGGAGTGGAGGTGAAGTTTGCAGAGGCAGGTAAGAGCCAACTAAATACAGTTTTTGAAGAGTTTGGTATAAACCAATGCCATAATGAGAAAGGCAGAATTAGGGAAAAGGTTTTGCTGTAGGCTGAAACCATTTGATTGGTATCTAAGAAAGTGAAATCAGGGAGGCTGCTGTGTTGTGTTTCATGTATGCACACATACATACACACATACAAGGGTGGGCAAAAATAGGTTTACAGTTGTGAGTACCGGAACCAGTTTATTCTTGTATTATTATTATTGTTGTTATTAACTTACCACTTACTGTATGTCTCTTCGTGAATCTCTGTGAGAGCTTTATGGAGATATATACTTGAGCATGGAATCACTGAATTGGTGATGTATGCACACTCCAATTTATAAAACACTTTGAAATTGCTCTCCAAAATACTGCACCAGTTTGTGTTCCTACCAGCAAGTGGACCAAGATTCATCTGTGTTATAATTCCCACTGTCCTCTGTTAACACTTGGTATTGTCTAGCTTATACATCTTCACCAATCTAAAATTCTTATTGAGTAGATATCATTGTACTTGAATTTACATCTTTTTAATTTTATTTATTTTTTAAATGTTTTATTAATGTTTGAATACTGTTGTCTCCATCTTCCCACTACCACTTTCCCCCACCCCATCCACCTCCACTTCCCACCCTCAATCCAACCCCACTTTGGCTTTGTCCATGGATGAATTTACATTTCTATACTTTATGGTGAGGTTGAATACTTTTTATGCCATTTGACTTTCCACTTCTGTTTGATTCAATTTTTTTTTGTTTTGACTTAAAGTTTCATGTATTTTATCCTATTTATTAATCCATTAGTAGTAGTATACATTGGAAACATCTTCTCTCAGTCTGTATTTATTTAATAAATTCCATATATTTCCTTTTATGATTTTTGCATAGTATTAAAGAAACAATTCCTCAAAATGGTGACACAAAATAGCCCCCTACATTGTTTTCTAATAGATATGTATTTTCCCTTCTATGCTTAAAAGTTAAAACCATGTGAAATTTATTTTGGTGGATGGTGTGAGATAAGAAGATATTTCAATGTTTGTACATATGGTTAACTAATTTCTTCAGAAAAACATTTAAATATTTACATTTCACACTGGTTTATGATTTCTATACTGTCATAATATTAGATTTCCATATATAGATTTTTTCTGATCCATTCCTCTAGTTGTCAGACCATTTCTCAGAACTAAATTACTTTGACATTACAAATTTAAAATGTCTTAATATGTGGTAGAATAAGATCCTTACAGAGGTCTTCTTAAGAATATTCTTATCTATTTTGTGGGCTTCATTTTTCTATGAAATTTTAAACAGTTGGTTTAATTCTACTAAAGCTACTACTGGGATATTGATGGGAAAAATATTAAACTAATATTAGTATAAACTAATTCAGGGAAAATTCACATATTTAAAATGTTAAATCTTTCCATTTTAAAACATATGATATTTGACCACTTGTTTAGCTATTGTTTAATATCTTTCAATAGAGTTAAAATTTTTCTATATAAATGTCTTGAGTATTTTTTGTTAGGACTAGAGCTTTACTCTTCTTCTACAAGTCTGCCTAATTTAGTCTGCTTAATGCTTTAGTTACAAATTTATAGGATATGACTCTTTCTCTATAGTCATTATTTACTTAATCAATAATAAACTTGAAAATTTTGTACTTGGCTAGTTGCCAGTATTCCATTTATTTCTCCTTGGTTTATTTCTTTACTTCCTCATTTAATTTCTCCAAAGTTCTTACAGAATGTGATTAAGCATTTAGAGTTTAAAATATCTAAAAATTTCCATCTTTTACCCTTGCATATATATGACAGCTTAGTTAGGTAGAAAGAATTCTAGGTCTAAATTATTTTTCTTTATAGTGTGAAATTGTTACTCCTTCTTTCTTCCAATGTGGCTCTTGAAAAGTCTGATATTATCATGATTCTTGCTCACTTCTAGGTAATCTTTTTAATTTAAAAGCTTAGGTGTCCTGTTTTATTTGAGTATTCCTAAATTATTCTGTATGTGTTTTATGTATATGCTATTTTTTCTCATTTATTTTACACAGTACTCTATATGATTTTACTGAGTTGTGATCTTTTTCTTTAAATTCGAGATTACTTTTTTAATTGTTAAATTTTGTTCATTAATTCCATCATCTTTCTTTGAAGAATGAACTTCATAGTTGTTTTGGACACATTTTGTGGCCATCTTTCCTACCGTGGGGCTGTCATCTGCCTCTGTCTGTGATATCTGCCCATGGTAACTTGAGTTTGTAATCCTCAACTTGAATGGCTGGATCATGCCCTGCTCATTTTCATTGTACCAAGGTATTTTATTATTTATTTCTTTGTTTGTTTATTTCCTTATTAGAATTAAACTTCCTGAGAGCACTCCATTCTGAGTCATGTATATGAGCTGATGAAGCCCTCACCACCAGGGGTATAGTTACACAGAGTAGAGACAAGGGGTGCAAGATGAGTTCAGAAAGGTAGACTAGGGCTAGATCGGGTGACTGTCAAAAGCCAAGGTACAGATTTTGGATTTTATTTTTATTGTGAGGCAATCCAATGAAGAATTTTTAAAAGAGGAGTGAGATGATTACTCTGGCTCCTGTGTAGAGAATGGATTGAAGGAGAATAAGAGTAGACTCTGAGAGACCACTGAAGAATCTTCAGCAGCATTTCAGATGAGAAATGATGATGACTAATAGACAAGTGTGGTAGTGGTAGATAAATGGAAATAGATGGGTTTGGCATATGTTCTAAAGGTTGACAGATCTTGTGATGAATTGAGAATAGGAAGTGGAGGGTTAAAAGAAATCTAGGATGACACCTAGATTTTTGGCTTGAGCAGCTGGTAGATGCTAGAATGTTTTGCTTTTGAGGGGCAGACAGTTAATGATTTTCTGGGAAGAAATTAAGAATTCTGTTTTGAACACCAACTTAACATAGGAATCATTTAAATGTAGAAATCAAATAACCAGATGAGTCAGTACAGGTAATAGATTTGGAGTTCATGATAGTTATAGCAATGGGACTTGATAAGATAAAGAGGGTAGGGTTGAAGGTGGGGGTGGGGAAAGTGGTGGTAGGAAAATGGAGACAACTCTAATTGAACAACAATATAAAACAAAAAAATATTAATTCACCACAAGGAGGATAAATAGGTTATAATGTCACAATGCTAATTATTTTAGGCATTTTTCATTATTCATTTCCTTGGTTTATTTGCTGTTTTTTGGAAACAGATAATCTGATGTGATACTTGAATTTAATAAATCTTTAATAAAAAAAGATTGCTTAGAGAAGAAGCAAAGATGTAGAAGAGAAGAAGCCTTTATCAAAGTGAGGGAAGAGCATGGCGTTCAGGAAACTAAGAGCAGATGCTGTTTTATGAAGTAGGGAATATTTAAATGTTTCAAAAAATAGTAAAGTCAAGTAAGAAAAGGAAAAAGAAATAACCTTGGTGACTGAAAGGAGCAATTTCAAAGGATGATGGGAATAGGAGGCTGATTGGAAAGGTTTGAGTGCTGAAATGAGGGGAAAAGTAGAGATTCACTGTAGAAAATTCTTTCAAAAATATTGTGAAGGGGAGTTGAAGAATTTGACAGAAATGTGGAATGCACTCTGTTTTCTCCTTCTGTCACAGAAGAAATCACACAGTTGGCTCAAATGAAAGAATGAGGAAAAAAATCAATACAAAGTGAAATTTTCAAAATCTAATAGAAGTAAAAAAATATTGGTTTTCTTTAAAGATTTTTGATACAACTTATTGGCTTATTGGGGAGTGAGTTTTTATCTGTTTTGCAAAAGAGCTGAAAAACTATGTAACCAGTCATATTTGAGGATTAGTTCATTATTTTATACTGATCTAAAATGCTTAGGTAACTTTTAGTTATATATGTACACACATATATAAAAGAATTGGTCAGATGGCTATATCCTTCTAATTTAAAAATTATCACATGCCAATAGAACTATTAAATTATAATTTTAGGTCATGAAAATGAATAATTTAAAAGCTATGAGGAAAGCTTTCACTCTAATAACTTCATAAAGTGTCAAACTTTGCAATTTATTATAGATTTTCAAGCTAATTTACTATAATAATGTGAATAAAAAAATTCATTGCCTAAATAGTCTGTTTATGTAGTCCTCTCTAATGATGAAACAAAAGGACTAATTTGTTAAAGATGTTCTTTAATTAATTCCAAAGGGAATACTTAGAATATAATTTGCTGACTGGTTTTGTGCCATTCCTGATTCCTACCACTCGATGACATCCATAATTTTATGATGGCAAAATATTTTAATCATATAGTAGTGTGATTTCCAAGCACCAGAGTTCCCAGTTAATTTTCACTATCAATTTTGTGGCTTAATAAAAAGAACACTGGAATTAAGATACATGTACTCTAGGGCTTTCTTAGCCATTAGCCAACTATGCAATCTTAGTTTTTCAGTTTGGTTAAAAACATTTTAAATTGCATAAGGTGGAGATTAAAAACAGATTTTTCTTGCAAAGTAGGATATTTCACCAAGTATACAGACAGAAGAGTAGGTAGACAGATAGGTAGATGATAGCTAGCTAGCTAGATTGATTGAGTATGGTAAGATGTATTGTCATTTATTACCAAATACTGGTCCAGTTGGGGAAAAGGAAGGTCCCCTACTTCAAGGGAGAGTAGGCTTACAGATTTCTTCACTCAATACCACATGATACACATTGTTAGGCATTAAGGGAACAGGATTCTTCCATTTACAAGGGAGATTATGGCTTTGTCTGGTAATGGAAAAGACTAATTTTTCCAAGTGCTTTCTTTTATGGTGCTAGTTGAGTACTGTCAAGGCCTTCTGACAGTGGCTGCACTGTGCATGCACAAAACAATAAATCTATCCCCTCAGTCTCAACCTAATACTTCAAATTAGGCATTTTTGCCTGTATTTTAGCTATTATGCTACAACTAAACTGCATTTCATTAATAATGATTTAGTGCTTATGTACTTTGACAATTTAGGGAAGAATCTGGAGGCAGAGCATTTGTTTGAAGAGGCAGGTCCCATAAAAGTTTGTTTAGTTTAGATTAGATTTTCAGGAGTCTGAAAATCAGACATTTTACAATTTACTTCTGTAGATAAATTACCATAACTCATTCAGCCAGGTGTTTCTGATATCTACCTCACAAACCTGCCTATTGCTTGAGGGAAAGCTGTCTCCCATAGGACAGACGTCATGGGGTTGGAGGCCATATTCTCATTGTTGGGTATTTCTAGGAGCTAGGGTTGCAAGGCACAAGGCTCCTGGTTCCTTCTTCTTTCATTCACCCCCTCTACTCTCACTTCTTGTGCTTCTTTTTCTCTTTCTTCTTTGCTGCCTTGCCATCTTTTGATGTGTGCCTTGCCCTCCTGCCTGTACCACTCTCTGAATCTGAGCTGTCAGAAGCCAGATGACTTCCTGTCTCCATGTTTCTTTTTCTCCTTTTCCTTCTTTCTCTTTCTAGAATTCCTCATGGGATCAGGCTTCTCAAACTCTGCTGACTTTGCCTCTTCCTTCTCCTCATCTTCATCAGGAATTAGATAGTGTTTGGTCCCACTTGGCTTGGTTTCTGCTTAAATTCCTGGCACTAAAAAATTTACCATAGCTAAACATTAGTTTTCTCAATGGCAAAACAATGATATGATTAAGAACCTCCCAAAATCCCAGGCACAATGCTTGTGAGATACCATATGGTAATGCCTGTGGGATTCCTTAGGTGAGTTCATACAGCTTTACCAATAGAAGATGGCTTTAAAACAGTTTCATTTTTAGTGTTCAAACATTAAAATTCTAATCATATTGGATCCTTGTTACAATGTATATTTGTTACCCTTTGAAGGTTAATAACTCCTAAATTCTATGATCCTGAAGAAAAGGTTAAAGATCTGTTCATACAGCCAAGCTTCTCATAGCTTTGGAAGTCATGATGGGCAGAACAAATGTGGGCCTGTGACATGGTCCTGATGTTAGGAAATAAACATCACATGATGTCGTGTGAGCAGAATATGAATGTGAAAGCCAAGTCATTCTTTAACTTACCTGTCATGTGGTAGGCCCATTATTAATGTGCTTTGCCAAGATGGGGTCTTTGCTGCTAAAGAAAATTTTGGACTAAATCCAGAAGAGAACATGGCAATTATTAATGACTTAGAAAAAGGACCTATGAAGAAAGGTCAAAGGAACTCAGAACTTTTCAGAGAATACTTAAGGATCTTCACAATTTAAAAGTGGGTAATTAACCATTAGGAAACACAAAATCATGGAGAGTAGTCTTGCTGTTAAAGTTGGAAGACAGTTTCCAAGGGACAATGTAGAATCTTATTTGCAGGTGATTAAGGGTTTGAGGATCTTTTGCTTAGATGTTTCAATCTCACATTATCTTTAGTCATGGGCTTAAATGCCTGGATCTGTTGAGGTCATTTATAAAAAAGGTCATCAAGCTTATCTGAAGGGAGATGTTTATTCCCCTCATGTCAAACTTAGAGCCAGAACAAAAGGGTCAATATTGAGACCCAACTTTTTCATTCTGGTACCCAAATTGTCATTCCTTTCATATAATGTGTCAAAATAAAAATTTATCCAGTACATACAAAAATCATTTGAATATTCTACTTTTGTTTCAGTTCGTTTGGGGGGATTTGATATTCTATACATACTTGTTGAATACACCCTGGATTTACTCCATACCTACTTATAATATAAAACTTTACTTATGTTCTCCTGTTCCCCAGGAATGCCTTTGTTCACCCTTTCCATCTGTTAAAATATTACTATTTTATTTCCTATTCCTCAAGGTCAATTCAATTGGCATTTCCTCTAAGTAAAAACTTCTTAGTTCTCTCCTTCCACTTGGTTAGAACTAATTTCTCCCATATGTACATATGGAAGTGTAGCTTCTATAGCACTTTGTACCTTTGTTTTAACTCTGTTTTTAAAAATAGATGCCCAATTATTTATTTGCCTTCTCTTTTAGAAATTATGTTTCTTGGGGACAAGAGAAATTATTCATTCTTCTACTCATAGTGCCATGCCTATATGAATATTTCTCAAGGAATATTCTCTGCAATAATTAATGTTATAAGCCTTTGTAAATTATTTTCTGCATAGCTGGGGTATGTTCTTTTACCCTAAGAAATGATAATTTTATTTACTTATTTATTTATTCTATTGATTTTAGAGAGAGGAAAGGGGAGGGGGAGGGAGAGAGAAACATCGATCTGTTGCTCCACATGTTCATGCTTTAATATAGCCACAACCTTGGCATACTAGGAAGATGCTCTAACCAACTAAGCTACCCAGAAAGGGCTTCGATGACAATTTTAAAAACTAATTTCACAAAGATACTGGATCACATTATTCCAATTTCTAGACCAAAGTCTGTATGAGTTACCCATTGCTGCATAATAAACTACCCCCAAAACTTTGTGGAATAAAATTTACATTTAAAAAATGGAGTTTTCATGGATCAAAAATTGAGGCATGGTCTCTCTGGTCTTCTGTGTCATAATCTCACAGGTTGCAATCAAAGTGTAAGTCCAGAGTTGGCAGCTTGATCTGAAGCATCCACTGGGGAAGGATCCTGCACATAGTCCCTGCTGTTGCTCTGAGATTCCTTTCTGGCTGTGGGAGAGAAGCTGCTTTCAGTGTCTTGCTACAGGGACCTCTTCAATATGGAAGCTTGCTTCATTAAAGCTCATAAGAGACAGAATCTCTAGAATTCAGAGCTTTTGCTAGCCCACTCCTATCCTATTTATTAGTTCTCAAGCTGCCTTAGATTGCATTAGCTACTCAACACTGAAAGAAGTCATTCTTTCTCCTGTGTCATTTTTGATGGTGTGCCATAGTGTACAAAGCATGATTCCTGACAACAGTCAAGTAAGTTTGAGAAATGAAACAAACTAACACTTAAGAAGATTCACAAAACCAATAAAAATATTAAAAGATCTATTATATATAGAGAGAGAATTGACTCTTGATCAAGGCTAGGTTTAAACTACATAGATCCATTTAAATGCACATTTTTTTCCAATAAATACGGTATCCATGGACTTTGCATGCAAGGATTCAACCAACCACACACTGAAAACAGTACTTTCCCACTCCCAACTACTTTCCCAACCATGGATATAAAAATACTGTTTTCATCTATGGTTGATTGAATCTGTGGATACCAAAGGCAGAGTCAAAACTTGGGATATTCAATACATGAATATTCAACTAGGGGACGGATTCTCTCAACACCTACGTTGTTTAAGGATCAACTGTATTAAATTTCCATGTAAATTACTGTGTTTAGCTCTTAATTTTTCAGTGTTTCTCAAACTTGTTTCACAAGGGATCCCTTTAACAACCTATAAAACTAGTTTTCAAACAGAATGTACTTGTATAAATATGGTGTTATTAATATAACAGGAAATAATCACTTCTGCCAATACATCTGAAACATGGAGAAGCTGAAAGCACTTGAGAAGCATTTTATTTCATGTAAGCTACTCAGGATTTTGGGACAGCAGGTTGAGTCATACAGTTTGAAGCAAGGACCATTGTGAAAACTCCATGGAGAAGTTTGATAAGTAGTGGCTTGGATAAGCTCAGTGTACAGATGTGTATAGGCAAGTACAAATCCAGCTAAGAAGCCAAATTATGGGTCTTGTTTGTAAAACTTACTTGAAATGGATAAATTATTAACTTACCTCTTATAAGCCTGGTCATATCCTCACTACTCTAGTTCCCCTCCCTCTCCCATGTTTTTATTCTTAAGAAGGTCAGTGGGTATTGAAGGAAAGGATGGAAAAGAGGGAGAAGTCAGATCACAGTTACATTACTCTTAATGTAGTTACTATTATATTAATATTACTATTAATATAATTACATCACATTACTATTAATGTAATGTAACTGGGCTATCAGTTATAAAGAATTGAAAATCAGGACTATGTTTCACTCACACAGACAATGCCAAGATAAAATGGGGGTGCAGTGGGGAGAAGTAGTGTGGAAAGACACTTTTGGCAGAGGACTGAAATTGTTTCAGACAACTATGAAATCTGCTGCACCATGACCAACTGCCCAACAACTGCCAATTTTATCCTCTAGTGAGACTTCGCCCCTTATTCCTACAAAGCACAATATTAATAAATTGTTCTGAAAAACATCAAAGCTATTTGAAAACCTCCATTATGGCACATTATTCCTCTATGCAAAATGGCTGTTTAACAAGATTGCCTCCTTGAACTTCTTACATGAATAGGAAAGCCAATCTCATTTGCTAATGGAGGTTTATAGAAAATCTTTTCACTGCCCTTGTCTCTCCTTACCATTATTTTATGGACAATAATCTACATTTGTTTAAGCTACGGGGAAAAATACCCTAGAGCACAGGGTGATATTCTCAGTGCTACCATATGGTGTGAATATCCCAGAGGTACATTTTAAGGAAGGCAGTCTTTGCCATGTTGGTAGCTTGAAGGGATGTGCAGAAGGGCGGGTGATACTTGCTCATGAGGAGAGGCCAGGGCTAATTCATAAGCTACCAGCCTTTGCTCAGAAGTGTTACTCATAAGATACTGTTTGCATCAGTTATCATTAAGAAGATCATGAATTTATAAAGGAGGAATTGCACCCCCCACTCCTTACCTATGATTTGTGCATGGAGAGGATGATGTAGTAATTATGCTTCTGCTGCTAATGATTAGTCACATGAGTAAGGGAATAGACAAGAGTAAATAGAACAGTAGAAATATCTTAGCAAGACAAAAAATGTACTGGATGGGAAGCTTACATAGCACTTAGGTCCCTTAGCAACCACCCAAGTGAGTTTGGGCTACTCAGGAAGTGGCTGTTACTTCTTGAGTTTGTCATCTGAAGGAACCACTCCCTTGACATCATAGGAAACACTTTATGTTCTTTACTGGGGTAAATCCTGTGTAATTTTATCTTAAATAGATGAATCCCCTCTGAGAAGCAAGCAAAGATGTTTTCAATTGTTTTTCAGAAAGGGATAGAGAGGAATTGTAGGGACAACCCAGATTACCTGAATAGGAGGAAGGAAAACAAGAGGATTGAATTAACTACAAAGAATATAATAAGATAGAATAAAAAAGGAAGTTAAGGACTTTAAGGGTTTAATTTTTTCAAAGATGATGTTACAAATATTTAAATGATATTTGGGATGTAATTTTGGGGAAAGGGCATATTACAAAATTTAAGTAATTTAGGTTTTATTTTGGTTTTGGTTCTTCAAGCCACAAGTACAGAGTAACTGAAAACCACACTTTAGGAAAGAGGGAGGGGTTGCAAAATTACTAGTACATCAAGATTTTTGTTAGGTAAGACAGAATGTTTACTTCTGTTGTAAAACTTACTTTTATTTATGGGTAAATAGAAAGCTACTGAAAAAAACAGTAGCCTATTAAGCCTATTGACTCTGACTTTGCCCACATTTGTAATTTTACAAATTGGGCAAAATTACAAATATTGACAATTGTAATTTTATCTCTCTGGTTGCCAGTGTCTCTGACTATATGCAAAATATACAGTCCTTGTCAAGAGAAGCCGTCTTAATAATGTTATGAATCCCAAGACTTCTGAGACTTGAGCCTTGAGAAAGAGCTAAGGAATGGAGAGATATTTCTTTGCTGCAATTTATTTTGGAAAATTTGTTACTTTTTGAAGATTAGCATGATGTAAGCATACCAAATACAAAAATCAGAAAGTAAAATGTCTTTTCTTCTTCAATGAACCTTTATTCTGTGTTGAATCACTTGAATTGAGAATTAAAACCAAAAATGGGCATTCTTGAGAAACTTTAGAGTGTGTGTGTGTGTGTGTATTAACTGAAAGCCTTTTCTTGCAGACAGAACAAAAATTGGATTAGAAGGGTACCCTTTGAGAACTAGAGATAAAAGAGACCCAATAACTAATGGTGATGTCAACACCCTATCAAAATGTCTCTGGTTAGCAGGTACCACTAGGTGGATGATCAAGTTGATTATACATCTGCAAAAAGCCTAGCCACAGTGCGATGATAATCAGGTAGATGAATATTTACTTTGATTTACTCAGCAAAACAAAATTACCAGGCCATCATATGACCTTTTGCATTTGTTTATCTGGTATTATAATAAAAAAGTACCAATCACCCATTACGTCAATATGATAGTCCACCTTAATTCAAATATTTATTGAGTACCTCCTATGTATAAGGTTTTGCACTAACCACTGTGGAGAACACATACAAAAAAAGAAATTTGACATAAAATATCTGGAAAATATTTCTGTATACTTTTTTAAAATTATATTTTATTGATAGTCAATAAAATATAACTGCTATTACAGTTGTCCCAATTTTTCCCACTTTGCCCCCTTCCATTCAGCAACCTCCACTCCCTCAGTCAATCCCTCACCATTTTCATGTTCATGGGTCATGCGTATAAGTAAAGCCATTTCTCATACTGTAATTTACATCCTCATGGCTATTCTGTAACTAGCTATCTGTACTTCTTAATCCCCTCACATCCTCACCAATTCTGACAATCCCCACAACCCCCTCCCATCTGACAACTATCAATGCTCTCCGTATCCATGGTTCTGTCTCTATTTTTCTTGTTTATTTTTTAGATTCAGTTGTTGATAGATATGTATTTATTACCATTTTATTGGTCTTAGTTTTGATCTTTTTCTTTTTCTTAAATAAGCCCCTGTAACATTTCATATGTGAATGGTTTAATGGTGATGAACTCCTTTAGCTTTTTCTTGTCTGGGAAGCTCTCTATCTGCCCATCATTCTAAATGACATCTTTGCTGGGTAGAGCAATCTTGGCTGTAGGTCTCTGCTTTTCATGACTTTGAATATTTCTTGCCAATCCCTTCTAGCCTGTATAGCTTCTTTTGAGAAATTAGTTGATATTCTTCTGGGAACTCCCCTGTAGGTAAGTAACTTTTTCTCTTACTGCTTTTAAGACTCTCTCTTTATCTTTAATGTTTGGAACTTTAGTTATGATGTGTCTTAGAGTGGGCCCCTTTGCATCCATCTTGTTTGGGACTCTCCATGCTTTGTGGACTTGCATGTCTATTTCCTTCACCAAATTAGGGAATTTTTCTTTTATTGTTTTTTTCAAATAGATTTCCAATTTCTTGCTTTTTCTCTTCTCTTTCTGGCACCTCTATGATGCAAATGTTGGAATGCTTGAAGTTGTCCCAAAGGCTGCTTACACTATCCTAGTTTTTTGGATTCTTTTTTCTTCTTGTTATTCTGATCAGTTTTTTTTTTTTTTGCTTCCATATGTTTCAAATCATTGATTTGATTCTCAACTTCATCCATACTGTTGTTTCCCTGTAAATTGTTCTTTATTTCAATTAGTGTATCCTTCACCTCTGACTGGATCTTTTTTATACTGTTGAGTCCTCATTAAGTTCCTTCAGCATTCTTCAAACCAGTATTTTGAACTCTGCATTTGAAAGATTGCTTATCTCCATCTTGTTTAGTTCTTTTTCTGGAGTTTTTATCTGTTCTTTCATTAGGGCCATGTTTCTTTGTCTCCTCACTTTGGCAGCCTCCCTGTGTTCACTTCTATGTATTAGGTAGAGTTGCAATGACTCCCTGTCCTGGTAGCATGGCCTAATGTAGTAGGTGTCCTGTAGGGTCCAGTAGCATAGCCTTCCCTATCACCAAAGCTGGACACTTGAGGTGTTTCCTTCATGTGGGCTGAGTACATCTTCTTCTTGTCTTTGAGCCTTGATTGCTGTTGGCAGGTCAAAGGAAGGAATCTACCTGGGCCAGTCAGCTGCAAGAACTGGCTATGACCACTGATCATCAACCTCCACTCTCATGGAGAATCACTTGTGCAGGGGCAGGGTGGTGGTGCTCCGGTGTGATCTTTAGTTGTCCACTGGGTCTGTAGGCTCTGGGGTTTCCCAGATAGTGTCCAGGGGTGCCAAACTCATTTTCACCAGGGTCCACATCAACCTTGTGGTTTTGTTACAGGGTGCAGCCAAGAGGGGGGACCCCAATTGGGCATTTAAAATGGGGCCCAGAGCTCAAGGTGTCCAGGAGATTTTAAGATGTCTTCACCCCTTCCCCCCAGGTGTGGGTTGGGGGAAGGGACACATGGAGCAGGGCCTTTGAGAACTGTTTTGCATAGCAACAGCCTTGTAGCTAACCTCTGGTGTGGTTATTTAACATATCTATGGCCTTTGGCTGGTCACTTAGATATGTTAAATAGCTGTGGCCATGCTCTGAGCCAGGGGAATGGAAGTAACTACCCCACCAAGACGTGACTGGGGGGCAGGTCCCCTGAGTTACAGTGCCTGTGTGGGAGCTTGGAGAAGATTGGCTCCAGGACATGGGGCTATACCTGCCCAGACTCATGATGGCAGTCCAGTAAAGCTGGAAGGATATGAGTTCTGGCATGTGAAGCCAAGTGTGGGAGGAGTCAGAAATGGGGCTGCAGAGGAACACGGGCGTGGGGATTTAAACCGAGATGCAGCAGCCCTGAGAGGGAGAACCATGTGGCTTTGACAGAGTGGAGACTCCTGCAGCCCTAAGAGGGAGAACCATGCGGCCTTGACAGAGTGGAGACTCCCACAGCCCTGAGAGAGAGGACCATGCGGCTATGGAAGTGCAGAGAAGATCACAGCTATTGAGGAGAGAGAACCACGTGGCCTTGACAGAGTGGAGACTCCTGCAGCCCTGAGAGAGAGAATCACATGGCTTTGGCAAAGTGGGGACTCCCATGGCCCTGGGAGAGAGGACCACATGCCTTTGCCAGAGTGGGGACCCCTGCAGCTTTAGAAGGGGGAACCACCACATGGTTTTGGTAGAGATCCCAGTGACTCAGCTGGGGTCTCTGGGAGGAACCCAGGGAGGTCTCCCAGTTGAAATGGAGTACTGACTGGGAATAACCAGAGGACTGCCTGAGCCATGGTACTCTGGACTGGGCAAAGGGGGAAGGAAGGAAGGAAGGACTGTGTCTGTTTGTGGGTGTTTTAAGGGACTTTAGGATTTTTGATAAAGACATTAGGTCACTACTTTAAGTTTGTATAGCATTAAATAAACATTTCTTTTCCTTTTCACAAATCTCTGGCATTGAGAGACATCTTTCCTCTGGTGGCGGACATAACGGACCTGGGGGCTTTTTTTTTTCAATAATAATATATCGTCCCAGCCCCCCCTTGTTTGTTCTGTAACAGTTTCCTCCAAAGGCCTAATGTAATTTTAGGACTGTATAAATGTAACTACTCCTTAACAGTATAGCGAGAGCTTGGCACTGCCACTGGGTGGAAAAGGTGCCAGGCTGGATAAAACAGGGTGGAGGGCAGGATTCAGCCCATGGGCCTTGTGTTTTCCCACCTGTGGTATATGCCGAGGTCAAACCCCACCTGTGTTCTGCTTGGGGCCACTCTGTCTAATATATAAAGCAATCTGCAGGTGGCTGCTACTCGTGTTGGGCTTGGGGAGTACCACACAAAGAAAAGCTGTGAATCTAGTCTGGCTGCTGCTAGTGCTGGGCATGGGGTCACTTAGCAAGAGGTACAGGGGCTGGGGGCTCACTGAGGCCAGCTGTTGCTTGTTTGAGAGAATTTAGGAAGTTGTGAAGTGTGAGCCAAGATCAGTCATTCATATGGAAATGCCACTGTTAACAGATTGGGTGGGCCTATAAATTTGGTGGGCTGGAGCCTCAGGGGATCTCCAGGGTGAGACAAGCAGGGTTAGACAGGTCGATGGAGTCTCAGATATGGTCCTACCTGCCAGCTCTGTGGTTCTCTGTGGGGAGGGCTCAGGAAAGGGACAATGGCCTCTGCCCACCTTTGTGTCTGGAAGAAAGCTGTCTCCCAGGTCTTGCCTTGATGCTAGATACTTCAGTTCCATCCTGTATGCCACTGATGCCTTTTAAGCTGCTACTCTGGCCTGGAGCTCTGAGGGAGTGAGCTGGATAAGTCCATGTGTGGATTCTTTAAGGGGAACTGCATGGGATTCCTGAAGTTTCTTCCACTGACTTAATCCCCACTTGTTTTTGCAGGTAGAAATTATGGGGACTTATCTTCCTGTTACTGGAACCCTGGGTTGGGGGATCTGGTATGGGTCTGAGACCCCTCATTACTGAGCTATCCCTCCTGAATTTTTATCCACCACACATGGATGTGGCACCAGCCTATTCTGCATCTCCACCCCTACTTCTAGTCTGGATGGATGTGGTTTCTTTAATTCTGTGGTTGTCAGACTTCCATCCAACTTGTTTTCTGATGGTTCTGAGTGATGGTTGTTCTATATTTTAGTTTTAATTTTGATGTGGTTGTGTGAGGAGGTGAGCCATGTTTACCTATGCTGCCATCTTCTCAGGACACTTTGAACACGAGAACTTCAAAGTTTTATTCTCATGATGGGAGTAACTTGCTTAAGTTACACAGTAATCCTGAAGAGTTTGGTTGTAAATGGTCCCCAAAAGGATTATATTTTATTATATTTTATATTTTAAACATTTAATAAAGTTTGCTTATTTAAAAACATCATAAATTCTCTTATATAAGGCAAAGAAAAGGAAGGACAGGGAAAGGAAGAAAAAGAAATGAAAAACTTTTGTTAATTCTGGTAGTCTATGATGTTTGTAATTTTTGAATCGTATACTTATTTAAAAGAGGGCACATCTGATATCTTGTAGTGAAATTCCATTTTTTAAATGAACATCATAAAATAGCCAACATTTTTTTAGAAAAATGTGTAACATAAACATTGTCTTTTCACAAGTGGTAAAGAAAAAAAAAGAAAAAAATGCTTCCTTAGAATATTTACCACAAAGACACCTCATAGTAGGCAAAAACCTTTTTTTCCACATGAAAGATAATTTGTAGTACATAGAATTGTGAAGAAAATTTTCATAATTTTTCCCATTTAAAGAAAATGTCTTTGTTCTATTGGATAGTACTTTTATCCTGTACAGTTAAAAAAAATCATAAAGGCATCAGAATATATTTACATTTCTGTCTTAAGAAAGAATGTATGTTTAAAATATACTATTTTTCTTTCTTAATTGAATGTGGAAACATTAAAAATGTAATTTAAATGACTTTTATTTGCTGTAATATAATACATTTTTTACCTAATGCTAATTTATATGACTCCAGGAGTTTTTGTTTGTGTGTTTGTTTTTAAGAAAAACACATAAAGAATAAGCAAACCTTTGCTGGTTTCAGTTGATATAATATATATGTAATTCACAGACATGAAGGCTCATGTAAAAGTTTTAATGTGAAAAAATATTAAAATGTTTTCTTTTTATTTATCCTGATGGGCTGTGAAGGTCAAAAAGAGATCAATCCACACTGACAAGTAAAGTTAGAAGTAATTTAATTAGGGTTGTCTAGATCTGAAATGTCATCTAATCCACTTATTGCTAGTGAGGAAATATGTATATCTATAGATGTCAAAAATGATTATGTACTTTTAAAACCTGTGAAGACTTATACCACAAACCCCATGAAGAAGACAGCCAATAGAAAGAAAAAATTAACTGGGAATATTTAATGTTATACTCTCTATTTTTTAAAAGTATGAGGCATTTTTTCCTTTCTATATGAATACTATACATGATAACAACCACAAAAGATAAGAAGTGTTTATTCACAGTCACCTGGCACCTATAAAAAGCTGACTTGTCTCACTCATTAGGATGACAGGGCGTGGACTTTGGGTATCTCCCAGCAGGTTACATTTCAATGTCATGTTAATTGCTGGTGTCAAGGAACCCACCATGTTGGAGACAGGCCAACATTATCCATCATCATCAATCACTCTACCCAGGGCAGCTCCAGAGGCAGGCCCTTCTGATGAAACCTGATATGCAGGCTGCAAGATGGACTATAGAACTTGGGGCTCCAGAGAAACTTTCTGGGGTGCTGAGCTCTCATTTGTTGTTTCCACAGGACCAAACATGAGTGGCAGCTCCAAAGAACTGTCATTCACCTGTGTATCTTGCTCAGAAGGTTCTGTGCAAATACGGTGGACAGAACACATATGCTTTGTTACCTTGACTGAGATTCCTGAATGCTAGTACTATAACTGGTGGGATGATTGTTTTACAGAAGCTCTTATGATCATTCTTTCAATCTTTCTTTGTAGATTTGTAGACACCAAATCCACAGAGAAGCTGATAAAAAGAAATTATATTTAACAATTAATAAATAAGACTTCATAGCAAAGAACATTCCTTATTCCCAAAGATTTCTAAATTCATATGCAATTTGTGACCCTGCAGTGAGACCTCTCATTATAAAGAAGGCTTCACAAAGGTATTCAATTTGTTCTAGGAAAACAGAGTTGATGTAAAATTTCAATCCTGCTTATAAGAGTTTTCCAAGTGCAGATATATTTGCCTAGAGTTAAGTTTCAAAGAGGTTTGAAGTTTTTATTAAGTTATCCTCATTTCATTGAGCATTTTCCTAAGTTCTGTAAACCTTTAAGTGAATATAGTATTAGCTTTGCCTTATTCACAGGCCTGTGTGGGGCAGCGGGGGAAGGGAGATGGGGAAAGTGGTTTTGGTTTACTGGGTCACAGCCTTCTGACTGGGCCTCACTGTGGAGACTTTCATCCCGGACAAAAATGCTACAATGGTCTAGCTTCTTCAGATCTGCATTTCTTTTGCTGTCCTATGATCTAAACAGCCAAGGTTTGTAAAAGTTTAGAACTTCTTTTCATGAACCAAGACGACAGCATTTAAATGGCAACAAAGAAGGGAAGCTGTTAAGCCATTGTCATGATTGGCTTCCAATGGAGCAACTGGAGCAGAACAGTGCTTGCGGTTTCCTGTTGAGTTCCAGATTGCCATATGGATTCAAATGACAGTTAAAGTCAAGGAGTTGGCTACTTTTCAAATCAGATACATGAAAATTTGGTAGAAACACAGGGGTGGGTTTAAAAAAATACACTTTAATTAAAGATCACAACATGTTTCCCACAGCTTTCCTATGTTTAGGATTGGCAAGCCCAAGATGAGTCCATACAAATGACCATGGACAGAAAGAAAATACTTGCGTCTCATGTTTTTATAGCAGTGTTTACAAACTTTTTAAATGGCATTTATAATTTTACGGTAGAACTTGAGATGTGGTGCCTAACAGACCCAGGGTTTTTTGTCATTTTTGTTGTTCTCACCTGAGGATATATTTATTGATTTTAGAGAGAGAGAGGAAGGAAAAGGGAAAGAGTGAGGGAGCGAGGCAAAAGAGAAACAACAATGTGACAGAGAAACATTTATTGGTTGGCTCCCATATGCTCCCCTACTGGGGATTCAAATCGCAAACTTTTGGTGTATGGGATGATGCTCCAACCAACTGTGCCACCCAGCCATGGCCAGACCCAGTCTTGATCCCAGGCCTGCTCCTTACTTATTGTGTCACATTGGTCAAGTTGTTGTAACCTCTGAGTTTCTCTAGTGTTCTGGTTTCTACTGAAGCATTACGAGTCACCCCAAAACTTAGAGGTAAGAAAACAACCATTTTACTATGCTCATGGATTCCGTAGATCAGGATGAAAATGTTTTGTCTCTGATCCACAATATCTGGGCCTCAGCTAGAAAGGTAGAGCTGGCTTTCCAATCTACAGGTTGTGGGAATCACTTGGAAGTTTTACTGCTCACATATTGGCACCTGGGTTGAGAAGAATGGAAAGCTAGCTCAGCTAGTACTGTCACCTGGAACACCTAGACATGCCCTGGGCTTCCTCACAGCACTATATCAGCCTCAGGTGTCCAACTTCTCACATGGTGAGTGTGGATTAGAAGATCAAATATCCCAGTGACCAAGGCAGGGGATGCATAGCCTTTTAAGGCACCTTCAAAGTTATATAGGGTAACTTCAGTATACTCTACTTGTCAAAGCAATAGTCACAAGGCTACCCAGACTCAAGGGGAGAAGGTATAGGTCCACTTCTCAAAATGAGCATCAAAGAATGTATGGCCATGTTTTAAAATCAGCAATATAACTACATCATAGGAATGCTGTGAGAATTAAATGAGAAGATATACATAAAATACTATCAGACAAACAGGAAATCAAAAGGTAGTCAATAAATGGAGTTCTTTTTAGAATCCTCAGGTGATTATTAAGGTACACATCTGAACTTTCCTGCTGTGAGCTCTCAGAAGACAAGGTCACGTGAAATTTATATAGGATCACTTATGCCAAACCCTGTGCTACTCACATTTAGCTATGTATTTAATGGTCTATTGTTGGTTATAGACCTGAGATTATGAATTAATTAATATACTTTTGGGGATCTTGTAGGGGGCAATGATATCTAAGGGTGTTTATTAAGGGATATTGTTTATGCCCCGAAGCACTTTAAAAAATGCTTGCAATTACTGACAAATTATATACTTTGGACATTGATGTTGATAAGTGTGCCAAAGCAGACTTAATTTTGTATAAGATTAATTATGCAGAATTAATATAAACTGCATAAGTCTTTTTGAAAATGTTGGGATCCCTTATTGTCACTTACAGATGCTATTTACTTAGAGTCTCAAGAGTACAACTTTACCTTTTTTTTTTCAATCCACATTGCCTGAGATTGTGCAAACCAATGAAAAAAGAGGTTAGACAGGAGAATTTTACTGGTCAAAATGAGTTTGCACAGCTGTGAGCAATAAAATACAGCAGCCATGGCAACCCTCTCCAGTGTCCTGATAACACATCTGAAATGGGGTTATTAGAATTATTAATTCACATTAGTGGCTATTAAAATTACTACCTGCAGATTTACTGCCTGAACGTCATTTTTTGTGTGCATCAGAAGGCCTTGTTTTCAAAGGGATCTAGATACTTAAATTGATGCAATCTATTATGCATTAGAGAAGGGCCAGTGATAACAAAGCTCATGACAAGATTAGGATAAAAGGAAAGCAGATGCGATGCTTTGTTCTTCTGATAATGGCAAAGGACCAACCAGGTGCTATAGTGAGAGTGGTGACTAGATGCTCCTGAATTCCTTAAAAGGTACTTAAAATCCAACCCAGTGTGGGCTGTTGCATGAAATTCTGAATGGCATATAAAATATTCTACCTTGGTGAAGCATAAACAGAGTCAAAAGAAATCAGCTGCAAACCTCAGCCATTTGTAAGGGGTTCTGGGATCCTTGGAGTCCTCAGAGACTCGGCCAGTCCCCTTCCATCCCCCATTAACTCAGCTAAGAGAGCAGATGCCTGCTGTTTTAAGCAAAATAAGAAAGACCATAGCAGAGAGACCACAGTTGCGTTTTATTTAGAGAAATGAGGAGGGAAAAATGCACATACACACACAAGAAAGAGAAACATACAGGTTTAGGAGTGCCTACTTGGGGCAGTGGTGCCCCCCATCCCTTGAGTGGGAAGAAACTTGAGTCACATATAAGGTCAAAGACACAAGAGGACCTGGATTCTTTTCAAATTCTGTTCACATAAGTAAGAAGAGGATACTCCCCACTTTTGCCTTTTTTTAAAAAATATATTTTATTGATTATGCTATTATAGTTGTCCAATTTCCCCCCTTTTATCCCCTCTGACTTGCACACCCTCTCCCACCCACATTCCCCACCTTTAGTTCATGTCCATGGGACATACATATAAGTTCTTTGGCTTCTACCTTTCCTATGCTATTCTTAACCTCCCCCGTCTATTTTCTACCTACTATTTATGCTAGTTATTCTCTGTACCTTTCCCTTTTTCTCCCCCTCTCACTCCCCTGCTGATAACTCCTCCATGTGATCTCCATTTCTGTGATTCTGTTCCTGTTCTAGTTGTTTGCTTCATTTGTTTTTTGTTTTAGGTGTGGTTGTTAATAACCATGAGTTTGTTGTCATTTTACTGTTCATATTTTTTATTTTCTTTTTCTTAGATAACTCCCTTTGACATTTCATATAATAAGGGCTGGGTGATGATGAGCTCCTTTAACTTGACCTTGTCTGGGAAACACTTTATCTGCCCTTCCATTCTAAATGATAGCTTTGCTGGATAGAGCAATCTTGGACGCAGGTCCTTACTTTTTTTTTTTAAGATTTTATTTATTTATGTTTAGAGAGGGAAGGGAGGGGATGAGAGAGAGAGAGAGAGAGAGAGAGAGAGGGAGAGAAACATCAATGTGCAGTTGCTGGGGGTTATGGCCTGCAATCCAGGCATGTACCCTGGCTGGGAATCAAACCTGGGACACTTTGGTTCCCAGCCCGTGCTCAATCCACTGAGCTACGCCAGCCAGGGCGGTCCTTACTTTTCATGACTTCAAATACTTCTTTCCAGCCCCTTCTTGCCTGCAAGTTTTTTTTTTGTTGTTTTTTTGTTTTATAAATCAGCTGACAGTCTGATGGGAACTCCTTTGTAGGTAACTGTCTCCTTATTGCTTGCTGCTTCTAGGATTCTCGCCTTATTTTTAATTTTGGGTAATATAATGATGATATGCCTTGGTGTGTTCCTCGTTGGGTCCAACTTCTCTGGGACTCCCTGAGTTTCCTGGACTTCCTGGAAGTCTATTTCCTTTGCCAGATTGGAGAAGTTCTCTATTATTTATTCAAATAACTTTTCCACTTGTTGCTCTCCCTCTTCCCCTTCTGGTACCCCTATAATTTGGATGTTGGAACACTTAAAGATGTCCTGGAGGTTCCTAAGTCTGTTCTCATTTTTTTGAATTCTTCTTTCTTTATTCTTTTCTGGTTGGATGTTTCTTTTTTCTTTCTGGTCCACACCATTGATTTGAGTCCCAGTTTCCTTCCCATCACTGTTGGTTTCCTGTACGTTTGTCTTTATTTCATTTAGCATAGCCTTCACTTTTTAAATCTAATTTGTGACCATACTCAACCATTTTTGTGAGGATCCTGATTACCAGTGTTTTGAACTGTGCATCTGATAGGGTGGCTATCTCTTTGTTGCTTATTTGTATTTTTTTTCTGGAGCTTTGATCTATTCTTTCATTTGGGCCTGTTTTTTTTGGTCTCGGCACATATGTTATATAATAAGGGGCAGAGCCCTAGGTGTTCACCATGGCAGGGCAACCCAAATCACTGTGTTGTGATACTGCATGTGGGCATGTGGGGAAGGGGTCCAAGAGGGAACAATGCCACTTGCTTCACTCTATATTGGTTTTCAGTCACTTTCCCCACTACCTAAAATCAAATTGGGCCCTTCTGGTGCTGGTTCCAGGGTGGGTGGGTTTGTGTACATTCTATAACCCTGTGGGTCTCTCCAACGAACTCTTCTGTGAAACTGGGAGATTCTCCCACTGCCACCTCAACCCTCACCAGTGTTTTCAATCAGACATTTGAGGCTTTATTTTCCCACACTAAAACTCTGGGTTGTGTGGTCTGTGTTGCTTCCCACTTGTTCCTCCCAGTTTATCCGCACACAAATGTGGGACTGCCCAGTCCAAAATATGCTACCTCGCTGTGTCTGCCAGCCACTATCTTGCCTGTCAGCTGTAACCTTGCCCACCTTGGTCCTCCAGCCACTTCCTTGCCACAAGTCCTCTCTGCCTGGCTTCCCATCTCCACCCCTCCTACCAGTCTGGATGAATGTTTCTTCTTTAACTCCTTGGTTGTCAGACTTTGATTTTCTGGCAGTTCTGGTTGTTTTTTTTTGTTTTTAAATTTGTTGTTGTCCTTCTTTTGGTTGTGCAAGGAGGTACAGTGTGTCTACCTATGCCTCCATCTTGGCCAGAAGTCCCCACTTCTGTCTTTTTGAGCTAAACTTCTGAGTTCTTTACCCTATGAAGGCCATCTGCTGCTGGCCTAGGCATGCAGGTCACCAGCCAGGAGCAGAGTCCCCACAGTGTCTCTCCAAAGAGGAAGTCCTATATCCTTTGCACAGAGCACCAAAACAAATGGCATGTCTTCTATCTAACCATGTTCTGAGCCTGGGGGAAGCAGGTGAAGGAACCAAGAGGCAAAGGGGAACTGATATTTGATGCTGCACTCCAGCTACCACACTCTCCAAACAGATCTTCACATGATCCACAGAAGATTGGGGTGCCACTTCCCAATTTGCAAAAGATCTGAGTCACATACAGTTCAGAAGTCAGAAATGCTGCAGTTGTTGAGACATTCCTATGGTTTGTGGGATGATTTGATAATATGTTTGAAACTGAGTCTGGCCTAGAAAACCAGAGGTATGTTTTCTCAAAGAGGTCACACACAGAGACAGCCCTTCCTGAATGACAGTCTGTCATGGAAGCTGGCCTCAAGGAACTACTGATTCCCACCAGAAGAGTAAGCTGGCCTAGGATTTTCCAGTAGTAAAGACCAGGTCTACTTCTCTGTGGAGTATATACCTGCTAAATGCAACTCTCCACAATTACTTGATCTAATAAGGATCTGTTAAGCCCTTTAAAAATAAATAGTAATTTTCTTAGTATTGTGAAATTACATTACCTTAGAGTTCTTACCTATTGGCAAAAATGCCACACCTCTCATGGAACTACATAAAAAAGATTTTTTGAAGGATTATCTACATTCATATTTGGGTGTTGAGATGGCTTAATCCTCCATTTGACTTGATTTTCAAAGTTAGGTGGCTTTCTTTAATGACAATAATAAATACATTTTTAATGATTACGAAGTAATTGAATTTAACACAATGCAAAAGCACAAAAAAAGAAAATGAATAGTACTCAAAAATCACCATCTACAGGTAACCAACCACTTTCTAGTATGTATGTGTCTTGATGTTCTTCAAAACTTGCTTCTCTGTCTCTTGACCAGTATTCTTGACATCTACTAAGATTCCAGGTTTCCAATGCCCAAACCATGAGCCCCAAATGGCTCTTTTCTTCAGTCTCAAAAATTTTGGATGCAGCCTCAGCAACAGCTTTGTTCATCAATGCTAGGTTATTGATTGCTTTATAGTGATAATTTAAGTTGAGCAATCCTCTGCTCATCTTAACTCCTAACTTTAGCATACAAATCAGAATCAGAAACTTCTCCTTTTGTGCAATCTTCATATGCTGATTCTGCCTTTAACTGCCGAGAATAATGTGGTGGGGATTGACCTTGTTTCTCTAGGAAAATGAGAGGTGGCCCTGGCCATCTGGATGTCATTTATCTAAAACATTTGCCTCTGTTCCCTAGACTTCCCCCCATTTTTTTCAGAACACTTTTCCTTTTCTTCTGTCTCTTGCCATCCACTCTGTTTCCATTTCTTCACATCCTGTCCTCTGTCACACTGCTTTTGCCACTTCCTCTGTACTTCAAAACCAGCTTTTGTTTGTCTTGTCAAAATCTTATTTGCCTTCTATTCCTCCTAGTTATTTATAAAGTTTTATTCACCTTGATACACAAGAATTCTAAATTTTACTAATTGCATTACCCAAGACCTTTCCCCATACATCCTCATCCTCTCTTTACCATAATCACCAAAGATTTGATCTTTCAATCTACAGAAAACAGATTCTACAAGTTTCATGATTCAGGCAAGTGCACTGAAAGGTACACAGATGTAGATATACAGAAAACAATACAATCTAAAAAATGAAGCCATCTCATAAACTCTCCAACAATGCTCATGTCCTTCATGCGTTCAACTCCTGCTAAATTTGGCCCATAAGACATTTCTTCTACATTTGTGGAGTAAGTGGAGTCATCCCCTGGGTGTAGCCATCGCCTCTGCCCTCTGTTTCCTAGACACATCTTCCCACAAGTCTTGGCTTTTAAATATTTATCCTCATATATCAAATACCCACCCTAAAAATGACCCCTGTTTGTTTCCTCCCTACTGTCAATAATACCTCCCTACTTCCCAGACTCAGGGGTTTGTAATCATCTATTATTCCTCCATTTCCTCCTCTGGCCACATTCATTCCCGTGGGACCTCTGCTCCACTTCCTGAACAGAAATCTTACAAACTGAGTGCTTTCTTTCTCACTTCCACTCTGACTTCAGTTTAGGCTGAAATAATTTCCTGCTTAACCTGTGTACAACCCCAGTCTTCTACCCTCCCAAGGCTCCTGCTTATCTCTTCTCATTCCCTAGGAATCTAAAATTTTACTATCAAAATATTTTATTTTCTCAGTTCCCTCCTTCATAGTTCCCAACCCTTCAGATGCACTTCATTCATCTGTTCTTTTTTCTCTTAGATTTCCGGACTGATTTTTTTTATTTTTAATATAAAAGTATTTTATGCTGTTTGCTTGGCTCTTCTTTTTAACTTACCTTCTATCACTCACTATCTTTTATTCCTGTCTTGCATGAGCTACTGGCTTTTATAGATGCCCAATTACAGCCTCCTTTGTCTTCCAGATTTATTTCATTTAGCATACTGGACTTAGAGCTGAAGCACTATGTTATGCATATCCCATGTACCATATCCCCTTCCAGAATAGTTTGGTTACACATAACAAGGGTATATTATATTTTGTTATCACATCACAACTGATTTCTAAACACTTCTTATTTTGAATCCCAACAAACATGCAAAAAGCATCACTGTTACTATTTCTTTAAGAACACTTCATAACCTTGCACAGGAAATGGGAAGTGGGACAACACTAGAATAGCTTCAAGGAAATGTGTTGTGGAAACTGCTGTGAGGATAACATGGGACATTTCCTAAGACCCAGGTAAAAGCAGAAGCAAGAGAAAGACTGTTTGCTTCCCAGAGAGTTTTCATGCACTGAAAACTGTGAGAGTATCCCCATGGCTCACTTAATGGAGAAGGTACTTGAGGCCTCGGGGCTGATTAGTTGAACTTTGGTGGAGTTGGATTTGTGCCTAACATACACACAGAGACAGTGGACCCAGCCTACTCTCTGAAATCTTTCCCTTGTTCCTGGATGCTTCTTTGGTGTTTGCAATAACTCTTCAGCTATGAAAGTCCATATTTGCTCCAGTCCAAGTTGAATCCATTCATCCAGAATAATCAATATGGCACATTACTTTCTCCCTTTGACTTTCAATTCTTAGGTATCGTCCTTGGAGTTCTGCAGTAAAAAGATGTCTTGAAATGGGTGCTGTACGATGGCCACAGCTTAATACTCAGCTTAAACGTTACTTCCTGAAAGAGTCATTTGTTGCCCCAAGTTGGTCCCATCAGGCAGCTCCTGGGGACTCTGTCACAATTGCTTTTGCTGTTTCACCTCTTAGATTTTAAAGCATATTAGAAAAATCTAAATGAGATTTTTCATCAAGGTAATTTCTATTTCTTCCAAAACATAGGCAGGGAAGCAGCATGATGCTTTGCCAGCCACAGCTTTAGGGCTTTGATGGAGGAACGCAGGCTCACTCCTCATCACTTTATGGATCACAAAGGCCTGAACTAATTAGTACTTATTAGAAAGCCAATTAGAAATACATGTCATTTCTCCGTGTGGTGTAAATGGAACACACCAAGTTTGGTTGTGGACTGAGTTATGCTCTACAGCACTGATACAGAAGTGCAGGCACAGGACCCAGAGAGCACTGTCTAGAATAAGTCTGAGAGCATGGAGCTCTCTTTCTTGGATGTTCTCTGGATCCACTGCTCTGTAAATGCAAGGTCTACCTAAATTAGCTGCATGCTTTTGGCAATGACTATCCTTTCCCAATTTTGATCTAACAGCCTTAGCATCACAACAGTTCCCTCTTCTATAGTATTCTCTCTATTTTCATTTTCTTCACTTTCCACCTTGTACATCGTGGATTTTTTTAACTGACTTTAGACACCAATAGTTACACATCTACATCATGTATTTTTGAGAACCTCTGTCTTCTTTGACAACCTTATTGTTCAGTTATCTAAAGGTGCACACTCAGAGTTCCTATATCTCCCCAGGCCTTTAATGACTCTACCCTGTACTGACTGACCTTAAGTGTGTTCCTGGTTTCCTTCTCTAAGGCTTCCTTTGTCAGTTAGCTTGAATGCAAAAGATTCAGATCCATATTCTTCTCCAGACTTCTCATTCAATCAGTTGATATTAGAATGACTATTTATTAAATTAAAAATTTATTACATGTCATATATATATATATAGATATCTGTCCATCCACATCTATCTGTAGCTGTCTCTCTATCTGTCATCTTGCTCAAACTGTACATATCTATCTATAAAACTTTAATAACAACCTATATAATTATATGGCTTGGGAGGTTGCAGTGGAGATGGTCTTTCCTATCACATGCCTTCCTTTGATTAATACTCAATAAGTGAACCATTTCTGGTCCTGCACTCACAACCTGGATCTGTATGCACTTATGTTATCACTTTTTTCCTCATTCAACTAAATGCTTCTTGCCAGCCAGTACTATGTCCATTTTGAAATGGCTATCATAAGCTCAGGAACTTCAATGTGGACAAAAGATATTTGCTAATTATCACAAGTACTTACTCAGGAACTCATTTCTGTCCTACAGCTACTGCTGAGCTGACAAAGCCATCTGCTAGCCTGCTTTCTTTTATTATACAGTTAGAGCCTCCTGTGTGTCATTCTGAAAGCTGCCATTGCTACTCCCTAAATTGCTTTCTGCTGCTCATATTCTTTATTGCCTTTGTTTTATTTTAGAACCTTACATTGTTTCCATTCTTCATCTGCCTTTGAGTTTAAACAAAATTGGCCCAGTTGCATGGGTCACCCTTTATAGTTATTCAAAATTAAATGAAAGCTTTAGCACAAAAGTGTCTAATAAAGACATTTACTTATTTAACCCTGTGATATCAATGCACTTTTGGGGAGTAAGGACAAATGTTCAAGGCTGTGACTCTAAACAAAAATGCTCAAGCAGTTCCATTGCCCATAAAGTACAAAATAAACAAACATCCACAGAAAGGACACATTTCTTACAACTCTAATATTGCCTTCAATGTGCGGGCTACCTGGCTGACATTTACATTGGTATTTTCTTTTAGTTTTACCATGAGATTTGCTTCCTCTTCTCTTACAGATATCTCTTGGTATAAATTTATTATGGATAGGAATGTGTTACATGTTTCTTCTTATATCAGGTGCCAAGTAATGCACAGAACCACAGCTCTTCCTAAAATTAACACTTTTTTTTAATTCTAGGACATTGTGATATGTTTTGTCGCTTCTTGTATATCTTCATTTGATTCTTGAAAGAAAAAGTTGGGACTAGATTTTTGAATCATTCCTGACTCAGGGATGCTTCTAGCATTCCCCCATTCTCTCAGACCCCTTTCTAATGTGAACAAGGTTTTCAGTGGAATCTGGATTCGTTCACCTCAAATTAAATGTATAATTCCTTTTGTTTTCAAAGACTCTTAGGCATTTGAACATTGAAATGCTCAATGAGAAGATCCCCAAGTGCACAGAATATCTCACATGATCCTTCCATATTCCATATTATGCAGTCTTTTAAAAAAATGTTATTACCAGTGAAGTTCTTGCTGTTACATAGTTCACTGAGCTCTGTTTTCCATATATGTCTCCAGTACCACCCTCAGCTCTGCCTAATGGGTTTAATTCCCACCTACCTCTTTCAGTCCTCTTCTAGTCTCTTCAATGTGTACATGATTGACTGTCCTGTCCTTCAGGCTTCAACAAAGATCAGTAAGTGTGATGACAGTTCTCTTCCCACTTTCCTGGTTATGGTGATTTAAAAGCTATTCCAGGCTTTGATTTCCAGCTACCCCTGGATCCTGCTGGACCCACTCATATCCAAGTTACTTCTGCCATGGGGATCAGCATCAGCTCCTGAGATAAACATGGTGTTTGCATTTACAGTTTTCCTGAAAGCAGGGTGGATTGTCAAAGGCTGTGTGATCCTCTGGGAACTTGGACTGCTGGCGTACTACCATTTTCTGAGTAACTAAAATATATTTCTGTGATTTATTAGAAAATGTATAGGGCATGATTTAAATTTACCCAGTTATAATTTTTATACCTAGAAGTTATTCATATATGTTAATACATTTTTATAATCATTTATGGATGATGTGAACCTTTTAAGAGACTGGCAATCCTGAGGAAGTCAAGTTATGCCTCAGAAACATCACTTTTGTTCCTCTTTTCTCCACTTCCTCTCTCACATGCCTGTTCTTTCTTGATTGTGGTCAACAGAAATAAATACAGCTTTCCCTGTCATATGAGGTCACAAAGTACCACTTCTCTAGTGGTATCACTGGGCCTGGGGCTCATACTTGGAATATATGAGCCTGAGCAAACTATTAATAATAAACTATTCACTGAATACAATTTTGGTGTGCAACTATGCAACCTAAATGTGGACGTTTTTCCTTACCTTCCCAGAAAATGATTGTAGAACAAAGATTTAATCCAGCTTCCCTTTGTCATCCACACCCAGAATTTTACCCCCACACCAGTAATCTGCATCAAAGCCTTGCTTCTCTCTAATCAACTCTGTCACCTCTCATAAAGGCAATCACTCAAATAACTTGTTAACAGCTTTCAGCCTTGGCCTACTTATCAGCATTGGTGCCAAGTCAAGACTCATCTAACCCTCCAGAATTAGTAAAAAACTGCTCCATTGCTAAATCTTACTCTCTTACCTCTGGAATCTGAATCACAACTGAAATGTTTGTGAGCCATGGCTGGAGTCTTACTAATGAAAGTTCCCATGACTGTTGCACAAGTGTGGGCAATCTCTGACTTCTTCTTGGAACCTTCATCTGATGATGGATCTACTTTTGGCTGTCCCATGACTTGCCCTCTTCCTTCTCATTGACTCTTCACAGATCTGCTTTTTCCTCATAGTCAGCCAGTTTCTCCCTCTGAAACTTTCAATAAACTGATCAATTCTACCCATGCCAGGTGGGTAGAATTAAGCCAGATGGGTAAACATTTTGCTTAATGTTTACCCATACCTGTTATTTCTTCATCTTCCTTCTTTTTGCTTCAAGCAGCAATTACCCTCCTGCAGATATTTGTACATCTCTTACCTGGCTTTTACTTAGCTAACCCCACTTCTAGTAGCACCACCCATTCTGTTGGTCTGCACTCCTCCTTGACATTCTTTACAAGCCTTAATTTTCTCTGTGGTTCTCACAGCTTCCTTGCCTCCTCACCTCCACTACTCTCCATAGATAATATAGGAGCTGTCCGTCTACCTCTCTCTTCCCTGTAGAGAGTGGCCATCCATGCTTAGCACATGTATCTCCCAGATTGTGAAGAACTTGCACAGAATCTCAATAGCATAACCAAACTTTTAGAGGGGACAATGTTTCTCATCCATCCCAAACTATCTCTTGTAGAAATGGGCAAACTAATAATAGTAGATTTGGGTGACAAAAATATTCAGAACAAAACAACAAAAATCCTGTAATCATGACTTCAAATTATGATGGAGAATGTAACCATGAGCTGAAAGGCTACTATATCGTTCTTTAAATGGATGTGCCAACAGGAACTCTTGCCATGTTCCCACCTTCACCCTCATGGATGCTAGAACCCTTTGAGCAGAAAGCCATGGGCTGCTGAGATTTCTTTCCTAACCCCACTTCTGTCTTGACCAATCTTTGCATTTTTAAAGTAGGGGTGGGTAATAATTTCTGTCTCTCTAGAGCATTACAGGTACCCTATAGACATGAGAAAAAGGCAGCAAAGTATCAATCAGACTGGCTCTTTAAGTTTCCTATGTTTCCAATGTCAGATGAATGATAATTTCATGGAGGTTACTCAAAACTCAATAAATTACAAACTATGTAAGCTGTCCCCAAAGCTGGCTTATTTTCTTACTATCCCACATTATCCCCATGTGGTAACACCTTTTTTGTCTGTCAAGAATTTTGGATTAGTTATCTCTGATATTTATTTTGTCACTGTTCTTTAGACTGTCTTCTTTTTTTCTAAAATTATCATTTCCTCTTTGGCCACCTTTGATCAACTTACTCCGAATTAACCATACCCACCTGGTAGATGTGAACCAATGCACCTAATGTTTCCATCCTCCTGCCTGTGTTGCTTAGATCATCAGATTAAACACCCATCCTGCTTTCAAAACACCTTCTCTTGATCAAGGATGCATCATGGCTTTATTTTTATGTATTATACCAAAAGAAAACATTCTTTCTGCATTCAGAGGTATACTACTAGTTAGCCCCACCTGGCCTGATTTCCACCAATGTTTGCTTTTTGTCTTTCAAGGCTACTTTTTTTAGGTGTATAAAGGTATGTGATTGTTCTGATTCCTTTGTTCTTTTAAGTATTATGTAATATTTTTGCCCACCTATTAATGTTTTTGCCTTAAATTCTAATTTGTCTGATTAATATTACCTAGCTAAATCTCTTTTAGTGAGTATTTTTGTGGCATATCTTTTTACTTCTCTTCATTTTTAATAATTTAAGCAACCCATATATGGATTTTTATTATTCAGTCTAGCCCTGGCTGTTGTGGTTCAGTGGACTGAGTGCCGGCCTGTGAACCCCAGGCAGTGGGGAGGTCACTGGTTCAATTCCTACTTAACACACATGCCTGCATTGTGGGCCAGGTCCCTTGTTGAGGGTGAGCAAGAGGCAACTGATTGAGGTATTGCTTGCACATTGATGTTTCTCTACCTCTCTTTCTCTCTCCCATTCCCTCTCTCTAAAAAGTAAACAAATACAGTCTTTAACATTAAAAAATATATTCAGTCTAATTATTTCTCAATAAAGGAGTTTCATTTATTTATATTTTTGAGATTAACCACATATTTAGATTAATTTTTACCATCTTAGTTATTATACTTTTCTTTGAATTTCTTTATATCTTTGCTTTTTCCAATGGTGAAATGTTTCTATATTTTTGTTTGTAGGTTTGTTTTTCTCGGCTGCTTTGATTGTTGTAGCTTATGTTTCCATTTTTTTCAGTGGCAGGCCTTAATTTTAACATATGTATTTTATCTTTCAATACTTTTACCCTTTTCTTGATGATGACAACCATCTTAGTATGACTTAATAAACCACTGAAGAAACTGAGTGTCCCCTATTATTGTTTAGATTCTGTTTTATATTTTTTAAAGTTATTTTATGGTAAAAAAATAAATGTAATGGTTTTTAATCAAATTCTTTGTCATAAGTGTTTTAAAAATTTGCCTTTCTTCTTCTCTATAGTACATTATTCTTTTATTCGAGTTATTAATTTTCAAAGTATTTTTAAAAAGTCTTCATTTTGACCTTACTCTTGAATTATAGTTTAGTCAGTTTTAAAAATCATGCTGATAATTATTTTCCTTCAGCTATTTGCTTATATGCCATTCTGATCTAGGTAATATATCTTTTCTGTATAATTTATCAGAATACTTATAACCTTAAATTGTTTAGAGCTTTAAGGTTTACTCTTTGATATCTGCAAGTTTATTATGGAGTGAATAGGTGTAGATTGGTTTCTATTTCTCTTTCTAGACACACAGAATGCACTTTCAATTTAAGTACTCATGTCATTCTTTTTCTTCCTACTCTTTTCCTCCATTCTGTTCTCCTGGAAGGCCCATTAGATATATGTTGGAACACTTAAACTATCCTCCATGTCTCTTAATTGCTCTTTCATGCATATTTTTAAATCTTTCTCAATCTCTGCCTCTCTCTGTAATAACTTACAATCTTTGACATGCTCTTCCATGTACTGAATTGTATCCCATATTTTGAGTTTTTAATTTTATTTTAATCACGATATTACTCAACTCCAACATTTTAGAATTCTTTTCCATATCACTGTATTTCTTTTTTTTTTGTTTCATAATTCTATTTTATGCTACATGCCTTCATTTATCTCTTTAAGTACCCTAAAGGGAGGGCTTTGTCTATGCTCATTTCTTTTCCTGATTGTTTTTCTGTCTACTGCCTTTCTTAACATTAGTTTTCTCCATGTGATTTAGGATTTTGTTTTGCTGGTTCATCTTTCTTTTTTTTTTCTTTTTCTCTCTTGCTCACATTCTCACCCTTCCTCGTCCAATATTTTGCTGCTGTCCATACCTCGTCCCAGGGTTCTAAGTGCCGAACCAGACCTTATAATGGTCATTTGAGACCCTGGTACCTTTGGGGAAAGAGAGATCTCACAGATGTTGTGACACGCTGTTGAGTAAGTAGTTGAGTTTTTACTCCTGAGGCTGTTCCTCTATTCTCTACCTCCCTGGATTTCCAACTGCTAAAATCTGTAGCTCCCCAGAAGCAGTTGATAATAATTATTTATAATATTCTTTGAGAGCATGGAGAAACCCACCTCAGCTCTTGGCTTTGCTCCTCATCTCACAGAATTGTTTGTCTTTTGTCCTGTAGGAAGTTCCCTCCCAGTTGCCATTGTGTGCTGGTCAACCTGAACTCCACCCATATGGCTTTTATCCTCTTTACCACTTTGCATTTTTGTTTCATTTGTGGTCCATGGGAGTGTTTAATAGTAGTTAGATTAGCTGTTGTAACTTCCTTTTATTATATGTAAAATTTCTTTGTGTCTGAAACAGATGGGAAGCATGTCAAAGCTCTACCAACTTGTACTAGCTTGGCCACAGTCTAACCTTACTTCCAACTACTTGCCAAAATAAGACCTGTGATTCAGTTAGGAAGATAAATGCCATTGTCCATGCTGTGTCATATACTGGAAAGCCCTCCTTTTGTCTTTGTAAGTTCTTGAAGCCTCATCTCAACTATGTTCTCCCTGGAAAAGGCTACACCAAATGCTCTAACCCTCCTTTTTTGGCTCTCCTTTGAATTGGCCAAGTACTATGGATCCCAGGAAAACAGAAATTTAATATTCATTGCTTAGTCATTCTATGAACTATTTAGGACATCTACAGTTTACAGGAACTTGTTACTCTGTTGAGTCATTACTAAACTTGCTAGTAAAACTAAACAAGCCCTAATAATGCTGATTTTATTGTGTTTTGTTTACACTTGATTACTACCAAAAAGTGACCAAAAACTTACTCTCTTTCAGATTTAGATAAGTTCATAAGTATTGCTATGAAAATTGTTACGCACATAATAAGAAGTTCATTTTACTTATAAGATTAATTTTTATAATGTCATATAGTTTTTAGTTCTGCACTTATATAGTTTTAAGTTTCAAATGAAACTGCTGTATTTTTCTATTATAATGTATTGAACTTTAGAATCTAGAGGAAATACATTTGATAAATCTGGAGGATTTACCAAGATCTAGATACACCATTTATCAATGCTGAGTCTACTTATAAAATATTCATTCAATACTCATATCTTAGCTTTTGATCTTACTTAATATCTTCACCCATAATTTCAGTTCTTCTAGCTGGATGAAAACTCCTGGTGGTAGAGAGTGTTCTGCAGGGCCTTGGAGACAGAAACCCAGCTCCATCATCCATGCAGACCAAGGGTTTAGCATAGAGGTTGGACCCCAGATAAAGTTCAATAAATGTTTTGTTTGATTTTGCTCTAGTGCTTAATTAGTTCATTTTTTTATTTTCTTCAGTCTTAGCTATGGTAGATGATGTAAAACAATTGGGCACCAATGCCTACTATTTGTGGGTGGCTATAAACTAAAAGCAGTAGTTAAATCTTAGGACAGAGACACCAAGAGCATACTAAGAATCACTAGTATTCAGATTGTTGCAGAGAGCTTTCTGCATATCTTAAGTCCTTCAGGGCCAGGGTTTTGTCTTCTACATATCTTTATATCTCCCTTAGTGCCTAATATGGTAATGCATACCAACTTAGATGTTCAACAAATTCCGGTTGCATCAATGCCATTTTCAGAGTTGCCTATGTGATGAATTTCAGAACTAACAGGACTGAAATAGCTCCCTGTAGAAGGCATCCTCAAATGGGGCTGGGGAAAATCCTGGCATCGACATAGGGTGATAGTTTATTATCAGGTGTTGAACTCAGAGATAAGCTACATTTTGCCCATCAGATTAGCTGTGTGACAAACCCATTTTCAGTGCTAAAATTAAGTTCCCCATTTCTAAGAGATTCCTTTCCCAGGTTCCCTAAGCCTGTTGGCTTGGCAGTCCTAGATAATACAAAGACAATACTAGGGCTTTGTCTTTGTCTGATTTGTGATTAGTTTTTCTTGGTTATTTTTGTACTTTAGCATTTCACCTATCTCTGAGACTTTGATGTTGGGCACATAATTTTATCTATCTGAATTTTAAATGCTGTTATCCTTTGTGAAAAAGATAAGAGTGCTTTTTTTTGTTTGTTTCCCGTGTGGAGATGTTCCTTGTTTAAACAGTAATTCATGTGTCAGAGAAAAACTTGAATGGGATATGTTCTGAGCATCTGAAGGACAAATGCATATTGGAATTCACCCTTCAGTGAGTTTTCCTCAGTCTGAGAAGATTCACCATCCCGCCCTGTACACAGGCTTTTGTCTTTGCAGGCTGTGGTAGGGTATTGCATAACTGGCCCCTAAAGTGTTCAGGTCCTCATTTCCAGGACTTGTGAATATGTTATCTTATGTGATAAAAGGGAATTTGCAGATCTGATCAAGGATCTTAAAATGGGGAGATTATCTTGGATTATCAGAGTGGGTTCAACTAATCACAAAGTCTTTATAAGAGGAAAGGAGAGGGAGATTTGACTACAGAAGAGGAAAAGATGATATGATGATGGAAGTAGAGACTGAAGTGATACACTTTGAAGATGGGAGATGAGGCCACAAGCCAAGGTATCCAGGCAGCCACCAGAAGTGAAAAACAGCAAAGAAACAGATTCTTACCTCTGAACCTTTCAAAGTTACCACCCCTGCCAACACCTTGATTTTTGACTCAGTGAAGGTGGGCTGTGATTTCTAGAATTGTAAGAAGAAAAAAATCATATTGTTTTAAGTCACTAAGTCTACAGCAACTTATTATGGCAGCAGTAGGAAATGAATACATATGCCATATATTATAAGTATCCAAACCACTTATAAAGTGTCACAGAACAGTAGAAGTCCTCATTTAAATAGGGCTATAAAAGCCATGTTGTCCAGAAGACCAAGTGATTTTTGAATCTCTGTTGTGATATTCGTGGAAGTGATCATTGCATAGAGAGAGAACTGTACCTGACACATGGTCCATTTCCCCTCAGCTCTACTCAGAGGGAATAAAACATGTTACAAAATAGTCCTTTTCAACAGAACTTTGATACAGTGTAAAGACAAAGTTAGGTAGGTCTGAATCTTGAATGCACCTGAGGCTCCTCAGCTGTACAATGAGGATAAAAGCATGTACCATACTGGGTTGTTGAGAGGATTAGAAATCCTAGCTTAATACCTGACATACATTAGTTCTCACCAAATAATGGCACCATAATTTTTACTGTGAACCAAATCAGTTTTTTTCTATAGCTTCACCCTGTTGGGCAATCTATACTTTATGGCAATGTAGAAAAGAATAATACCTTCACTTATATGGAAAACCTTCCAATATTTAAAAATAGTAGTGTCAGCTGTTAGACTCTACCTATCCAGCAAAGCCTTCCCAAATCCCTCAGCTGTAGCTCATATGTTATGATTTAAAGCTCCTGCATTATTTTCCAACCTCAAACTGTAACCTATCCCTAGTGTAGAAATAAGATACATGGATAGGGATTTGTTTGAGGATTTTTTTGAGGGGTTCACAGCCCCTATGAGATGGGAAGGTCGAGGCATCACCACTCATGTTCTGCATCAATTTTCCCACCCAACTGCTATGACTACATGTGGGGGAATGGACCAGATAATAACCTCTATCCATTGATATTTAAAGGATGGTCTATTTGTAGTTCAGTGACCAGAGAATAAAGAATAGACTAGGCTGAAAAGTTCACTTTTACAGTAATTACACACACACACACACACACAGTAGGAAAAATGTTTACTGTGCCATTGTGACATTCTTTTGAGTTAATAAAACTATTGTAACAATCATAACCTGCATGTCCTTTTAAAATATAAACAACTATAAACTTACTTTTCCCCACTCCAATATATCATATGGATGAGTGCTCTTGAAGAAATTGGGGATGAAAAGGCAGCAAAAAAATACAACAACATAAAGAGACCCTATGCATGAACTAATGATGGTAGATGATGACAAACTCATGATTGTTTGCTTGCCTTCAGTCTACAGTTGGCCACTTGCAGAGGATGCTGGGCAGAGAGTAAAGTAAAGGAAACTGGATAATAGGAAAATATGAATGAGTCAATGTGGCTGGGGTGGGAGAGATAGGGTGGCCAAAGAAGTCCTTTTTAAGAGGTAATATGTGGGCTGAAATATGAGTAAGTGACCTTAGAACTGACCTTAGAAGATAGCCAAGGTCCTGAGACAGGAAGAGATAGATATGCTGAAGGATGATAAACAGAAAAGCAGGTCATGGTGGCTAATGGGTGCCAGTATGGTTGGTTTCTGGTGAGATCCCTCTTCTTGGCCTGCAGATGGCTGCCCTCTATGTGCAAGCTCAATAGCCTTTCCTTGAAACATGCACAAGGAGAAAGCAAGAGCTCTTGTTGCTCTTCTTTTAAGGACACAAATCCTACCAGGTCAGGGCTCTACCCTGATTACTTCACTCAACCTTAATTACTTCTGTAAAAATCCTATACAGTCAAGTTAGGGGTCAGGGTTTCAACACATGGATTTTTTTTGGAGGGGGACTCAGTCAATAGCAACCCCAAACTTTTTAAAAGTTGTATTTGTTTTGTTGTTATATCTAACACTCATAGATACTAGCTTACTTTTTAAAAAATCTCCCATTTTCTATTGAAAATAGGAGTAAAATTCTTGATTCTATACTATTGACAAAACCTTACATGTTTCTTATGTGTTTGCTTCTTTCTCAATCCATACCATCCTTAGAGATAGATAGATGTCTATTTTATTTTATCTTTTTTATTGTGTAAATGCCTTTATTTGAATTAATACACTGCTATCAGATTACATCATTTTCAGAGTTAGAGTAATATTATTATCTTAAAAGCTATAGCAAACAGCTTAACAAAGCAAGAGTACATAACTCCTACATATATATTTTTGGTTTTTGGTGACCTCATTTCCTTGTCTTAGGCATAAAATTAGAAAGCCTATTGTACACTTAGTATACTTGGCCTACTATATCCCACCTACATTCTGAGCATACTCTCTTTTTGAAAGTGTCATATGCAATAGTATTTTAAATACAAAGAGAGAGTTTGATGATAAAGATTTTAAAACAAATGAGCAGATATTGAACCAAGTGTATGAAGACATAATATGTCAACTGTTTACAGCTTGGGTGTGAGGGGAATGATGCAAATTTAAGGTATATTTTCCTCTACTTATAATGTGAGTTTTTCACTTACTTGAAGAACCCTTTTAAAAGGTAGCAAAATTAGAAGTCTTATTTAATGTAATCAAAACATTCTTGGCTGTACAAAAAAGGATCATAGAGAAAGAATACTGTAAAAAGGCACTGATTTTAAGAATAAAAGAAAATAAAGAGCTTCTATTACATTCTTTGTAGCCAATTACTTCTGCAAATTTTCAATACTAGAAAGATAAGCAAAAGATACTTATAACAAAATGCCCTCTGACCACAGTTCTCAATTCAGAACTAGCATACTGGATAGAAAGCAAAATCATTGTCTAATAATATTCATATCCAATCATCTAAGCAAGTCCCAACAGGTGGGCATTCTAAGAGGAAAAATACACATAGAGAAAAATAACATATAGCAATGGGAAATATCATGGACAACTCTCTAGAAGGAGAGTGAATAATTTGACTATGAGTACATTTTAGGTGTGCCTGGTACATCCAACTATGACTATGGGAAAAAGTTGTTTTTATGAAAACTCTTTCCCCTGAAGGCTCTCATGAGGACTAGTCTTGTTAATCCACACTGAAAGTCTTTCAAATGACCAAGAGTTCCTTAAGCCATGAGCACTTTGCTGGGAAATAGCTGACCTGCTAATCATGTACCTGGTAGCAAGGCTGTTTTTATTCAAACTGATTCCTTTATACTCTCTTCATTCCCCTACCCATCAAGAGTGCAGGCACGGTCATGACCATCTTGGGCTTTAGTTCCACAAGGTCTTCAGGGAGAGGTACACCCTGGCTCCAATTCTTTTATCCATTGACGCAGCATACTTGGCATTACTGTGCTTGTCATCTTCTGATAGATTGCCGCTCTTAGCAAGGTTATGATTTATGCAGACTGGCTGGATGGTGTTAATTAAATCCACAACTGCCAAGCTGGAGCTGATCTTCTTGTCCTTAAAACTCTGAATGGAAGTTGCTTTTGCAGCTTCACTCAATATTCTGTTCTCTATTTTAAAGACATCTAGAATGGTGATTCTAACCACAGGCTTCTTGGATGGCCAATGTCAGCATTTAAGCCACCAAAATATCTTTCTCATATCCAATCAAACTTGTCCAATTTGAATTATAAATACAACCAATGAAATCTTCAATTTATCCTTTTAGTACCTTGCCACATCAAAGTACTTTGTACAAGCATCCTTTGCTAGATTACCTCAACAATCTTGAGAAGTAGACAGAGAATTTCTCATTCTTATTTTACATAGGAGCAAGATGATAAGTGACTTAACCATAACAGGGCCAGCAATAAAATCCATTTAAAAAAAATTGGTTGGTTTTTCCTCTCTTTTCTGTTTTCCCATACAGTGTTTCAGTGGTTAAACAGCTGTTTTCCCATGCAATATTTCAATTGTTAAATGACTGTTAAAAATTCTTAATTCTATAAATAGGTATTGAAGAAGGTACTGGGAGAGAATAATCATATGAATAAGACTTTCTCTCCTCTAGGAGATTACATTAGCTTGTACACTATTCCCTGCAATCCAAACACAGCATGGCTGCACAAAGGCAGTCATGTCTTTCTATTCCTCCTTATATTAACTCTGTCCGTGAGTATCCCATAATTTTGAATTACAGTTTAATATTCATTTATTATTAGGATTATGATTAAAGTGCAATTAATATCTGATAAAGCCATGTCTACACTGATTCACTAAATCAAAAATTTGAGGGTACATTTTGCTTTTATTATTTTTTTAATAAGTAACTTTTGGTTAATCAAACAAGTTCTAAAATAAATCCATATAAGTCATTGATGATAATATTGAATTGATTTTTTCTGTATACTATTTTGAGTCATGTCATGATTTTGGTAATCATACCTCCTCCAGTGTCTTAATATTTATAGTACCACCATGATTAATAAAATATTTTGAAAAATACTTAAAATTAGCTAATACAAATAAACAATCTTTCCATAATTTACACACTGCTTTATCTTTCTGGTCTCAGTAATTATGTACTTTCATTTCTTTCTTTAAATTATCTTCAAAATATTTTCTGAAACATTTCTTAAAGATTTTATCTTTTATTAAAACATATAAAAATCCATTTATGTACAAGCTTATTTTTACTATAAGACCTTACCTTTTCAGGGGCAATCTACTGAATCATTGATACTTCTCTTCATGAAATCTCATAAATTGCAGATGATTTAGCTTCACTATATCTTTAATAATAAAAAATTGGATTTAAAATTTCTGAGAATAGTTTTGAGGATTGAATTACCTTTGGTCATTAGAGAGTCTGAAAAATACCAAATTGACCAGGTCAAACTTGATGGGTTTGGATTGTCATACATTACAGCCTATGGGCAGAAGCTTAACACAATTTCCAATGACCTTGCTCAAATGTGGTGAACTATTTTAGGCCATTCAAAATCCATAAGGTGACTGGTTATACTTGAATAGGGATTCCAAGAGGCCTTGTTCAAGTCACATTGAAAACCCTCAACAGAGTTTTAAAATGCAGACTGTAGTTTGTAATGAATTACCTGCTTCATGGACACTGCTGCTTGAATCAAATCAGGATGAGTCATTGCTTTGCCATCATGTCTCTGCCACTGCATTAATACATAGAAAGTTTTAAATGGCCTGCCATGATTTTCCCAACTTGGGCAAAGCCCATCTGGCCATGCCCAGCCAGTCCTACCTATCTACAAATGTTCAGGCTTCCACATATGGACCACACAGCACATGCAAGACAATCAAAATCTGTTAGTTGTGGGATGATCCGTCTGGTGTTTTCAGCCATCTTCATAATTAATTTGATAGCTTCTGAATCAATAATTCAATGATCCAATTTGGTCTGCAATGTGACCAGGCTTTTCTGATGATTCACCTAGTTGTTTTGATTCCTAGGACCTAGTCAAAGAAATAGTGAATTTTTGACAAGTTTCTCTAAAAATTCATAGAACACAGCTATATAAAAATAATTCATACAAACATAACTGTGCCAGTAATAAAGGTGCAGAGCCTTTAGCTCAACAATTAAATGATTTGTCATTCATATATATTACTAATGCATTGACAATGCCATTCTATTTAATTGTTATAACTATATACAATTTTTTTATTATCTATCATCTATCTATCTATCTATCTATCTATCTATCTATCTATCTATCATCTACCCAAAGAGGGGGTGAGAGAAAGGTCTATAAAGAACTGAAACATGAGGACAAACATTTTAACAGAGTAGGAAAAAAATTCTTTTCTCTCTTTTTTAATATTTTTAGTTTTTATTTTAAAATTTTTCATTGTATTTTTTCCATGACCACTTATCCTTCTTAAGCTCCTCTCCCCCCTGCAATCACCACACTATTGTCCATGTCCATGAGTCCTTTTTCCTAAATCCCTCCACTCCCTAACCACCACTCCCTCCATAGTTGACATCCTTCTCTCTATGGGTCTGTCTCTATTATGTTTGTTAGTTCAGTTTGTTCATTAGAGTCCACATATGAGTGAGTGAACTCATATGGTATTTGTCTTTCTCTTGCTGACTCATTTCATGTGGCATAATGTTCTCTAGGCCCATCCATTCTGTTGCAAAGGGTAAAATTTTCTTCATTTCTACAACCAAGAAGTATTCTATTGTGTAAATGTCCCATAGTTATTTTATCCATTCACTTACTGATGGGCACTTGGGCTGCTTCTATATCTTGGAAACTGTAAGTAATGTTGTAATAAACATAGGAGTGTTTATGTTTTTTTCTAATTGGAGTTTTGTGTTTCTTTGTATATATTCTCACAAGTGGAATTGCTGGGTCAAAAGGCAGTTCCATTTTTAATTTTTTGAGATATCTCCATATTTCTTTCCACAGTGGCTACACCAATCTGTACTCCCACCAACAGTGAAAAGGATTCCCCTTTCTCCACATTCTCACCAGCACTTGTTTGTTGATTTATTGATGATAGCCATTCTGACAGGTGTGAGGTGATAAACTTGTTGTGGTTTTAATTTGCATTTCTCTGATAATTACTGACATTCAGAATTTTTTCACGTGTCTATGGGCCATCTGTATGTCCTCTTTGGAGAAGTGTCTATTCAGGTCTTTTGCCCAGTTTTTAAAATTGGATTATTTGTTATTTTGGTGTTGAATTTTATAACTTCTTTCTAAATTTTGGTAATTGACTCCTTATCTGATGTATCAGTAAATATGTTCTTCCATTCTGTGCCTTGTATTTTTATTTTGTTGGTGGTTTCCTTTGCTGTGAAGAATATTTTAACTTGATGTAGTCCCATTTATTAATTGTTTCTTTGTTTCCCTTGCCTGAGGAGATATATCAAATACAATATTTCTATAGTCAATGTCTGAGATTTTACTGCCTATGTTTTCTTCTATGATTTTTATGGTCAGGGGTCTAACATTTAAGTATTTAATCCTTTTTGAATTTATTCTTGTGTGTTGCATAAAAAGGTGACCTAGTTTCATTTTTCTGCACAAATCCATCCAATGTTCCCATCATTTATTGAATAAACTATCTTTAGCCCATTGTATGTGCTTGCTTACTCTGTTGAATATTAAGTGACTATAAATGTGTGAGTTTATTTCTGGCTCTTTGTTCTGTTCCAGTGATCTATGTGTCTGATTTTATACTAGTACCATGCTGTTTTCATTACTGTGGCCTTATAGTATAGTTTGATATTAGGTAGTGTGATTCCTTCAACTTTGTTCTTCTTTTTGGGGATCACTATTGTTATGCAGGGCTTTTTGTGGTTCCCTATAAATTTTTGAAATATTTGTGATAGTTCTGTGAAATACATCATTGGAATCTTGATAGGCATTGCATTGAATCTATAGATTGCTTTGGGTAGCATGGCATTTTAATGATGTTAATTCTTCCTATCCATGAACATCATATGCACTTCCACTTATTTTCATCTTCTTTCATTTCTTTCTTCAGTATCGTATAATGTTTTGAGTACAACTCTTTGACATCCTTGGTTGGACTTATTCTTAGGTATTTTATTCTTTTTGAAGCAATTGTGAAAGGGATTATTTTCTTAATTTCCCTTTCTGACAGTTCATTATTGACATATAAAAATGCAACTGATTTCTAGATATTAATTTTGTATCCTGATAATTTGCTGAATTCATTTATCAGTTCTAGTGATTTCTTGGAAGAATTTTAGGGTTCTGTGTGTACAATATCATTGAATCTGCAAATAATTACAGTTTTACTTCTTTTCTAGTTTTAATGCTTTTTATTTCTTCTTGCCTTATTGCTATGGCTAGAACATCCAGTATTATGTTGAATATGAAAGGTGAAAGCAGACATCCACATCTTAAGATGTAGACATCCCTGGTCTTAAGAGGAATGCTTGTTGTTTTTGCTTGTTTAGTTATGTTTACATGGTGTATCACTTTTATTGATATTTGAATGTTGTACCAACCTTCCTGTTTTGGAATAAATACTACTTGTTCATGGCGAATGATCTTTTTGATGCATTTTTGTATTCAGTTTGCTAATATTTGTTGAGGATTTTACATTCGATATTCATTAGGAGTACTGGCCTATAGTTTTCTTTTTTTGTAGTGTATTTATCTGGTTCTGGAATTAGGATAATTCTGACCTTGTGAAATGAGCTTGGGAGTCTTCCCTCCTCTTGAATTTTTGAAGTAGTATGAGAAGCAGAAGTGTTCATTCTTCTCAGAATGTTTGGTAAAATTCACCTATGAAACCATCCAATCCAGGGCTTCTGTTTGTTAGTAGTTTTTTGAATGCTGCTTAAGTTTCACTAAGTGTAATCTCTCTATTCAGATTCCCTGATTCTTGCTGATATAGTTTTGGAAGATTGTATGTTTCTAGAACTTATCTATTTAACCAGATTGTCCAGATTGTTGGCATATAGTTGCTCATAATGTTTTCTTGCAATCATTTTTATAATCTATGGTCACTTGTTATTTCTCCTCTTTTATTTCCGATTTTATTTATTTGGGTCCTTTCTATTTTTTTATGAGTCTAGTTTAAGATTTTTTAGGCTTAGTTATCTTTTCAAAGAATGAGCTCTTGGATTAATGGGTTTTTGTATTAGTTTTTACACTCTTTTACTTAATTCTGCTCTGATGTTTATTATTTTCTTCCTTCTCACTTTGGGCTTTCTTTATTGTTCATTTTCATGTATTTTTAAGTGTAAAGTTAGATTGTTAATTTTGACCTTTTCTTGTTTCTTAAGATAGACCTGTAATTTCCCTCTTAAGATTGCTTTTCCTGTGTCCCACAGATTTTGGATTGTTATGTTTTCATTTTCATTTTTTCAAGGTATCTTTTGATTTTTCCCCAGATCTCATTGCTGACTCATTCATTGTTTAATAACACATTATTTGGTTTCCACATCTTTGACTGTTTATCAGTGTTCTTGTGATTGGTTCTAGTTTCATAGCATTAATGACAGGGAAGATGCTTGATATGATTTTGATCTTATTAAATTCATTGAGTTTAGTTTTGTGTCCTAAGATATGGTCTATTCTCAAAAACATTCCATGTGTACTTGAAACATATGTTTATTCTACTCCTTTGAGGTGAAATTCTCTGAAGATATCAATTAAATCCATTTAATGTAGTATAAGGCTGCTTCCTTCTTGTTGATTTTATATCTGGAAGATCCCTCCATCAAAGTCAATGGGGTGTTAAAATCCCTGACTATTACTGTATTTCTGTCGATCATACTTAGCTACTCCAATGTTGGGTGCATAAATGTTTGCTGGGGTTATATCCTCTTGTTGGTTAGTTCCCTTTGTCATCATGTAGTGTCTTTCTTTGTCTCTTACTATAGCCTGATTTGAAAGTCTATTTTATCAAATATAAGTATTGCTACCCCATATTTTTTCCCTTTCCATTTGCATGTAATATCTTTTTCCATCCTTTTATTTTTAGTCTGTGTATATCTATCAATTTGATGTGGGTCTCAGATAGCATATATTGGGTCTTGTTTTCTTATTCATTCAGCTATCCTATGTCTTTTGGTTGTAGCCAAGGTTACACCTTGCTAACATATGCTAACCTATGCTAACATAGGTTAACATAAATAATTTACAGTTAAAGTGTTATTGATAGGTACATATTTATTACCATTTTTATATTCAAACTGTTTTCCTCTGTTTTTCTTTTTGTTCTTAAACAAGCCCTTTAACATTCATTACAGTACTGGTTTGGTATTAACAAACTCCCTAAGTTTTTTTCTTGTCTGGGAAGCTCTTTATTTCTCCTTCAATTTTAAACAATAGTCTTGCTGGATAAGTAGTCTTGGTTGTAGGTCCTTGCTTTTCATCACCTTGAATATTTCATGCTAATCCCTTCTGGTCTGAAATGTTTCTGTTGAGAAATCAGATGACAGTGTAATTGGTGCTCTCTTTTTGGCAACTGATTTTCTCTTTTGGCTTTTGGGATTCTCTCCTTGTCTTAAGCATTCTCATTTTAATTATGATAGGTCTTGGTGTAGGCCACTTTGGATCAATCTTATTTGGATCTCTGCACTTCTTGGAACTTGTGTGTCTTTTTCTTTCCCCAGATTAAGGATGTTTTCAGTCATTATTTCTTCAAATAGGTTCTTGATTCCTTTGCTCACTCTCTTCTTCTGTATTTCCATGATATGGATGTTGTTATGCTTCCTGTTTTCCCAAAGGTTTCTTATACTCTTCTCATTAATTTTTTTTTCTTTTTGCTGCTCTGCTTGGGTGCTTTTTTCTACCTTATCTTCCAAATTGCTGATTCGATCCTCTGCTTCATCTAACATACTCTTTATTCCTTCCAGTGTATTATTTATTTAGGATATTGAATTCTTTATTTCTCAATGGTCCTTTTTTATGGTTTCTATGTCTTTTTCCATGCTATTAAATATCCTTATAATCATTTCTCTAAAATCTATATCTGATCAATTGCTTGCCTGCCTTTCATTTAGTTCTTCTTCTGGAACATTTTCTTGTTCTCTCATTTGGGGCCTGTTTCTTTGTCTTCACATTTTCGATGCTCCTTTGTATTTGTTTCCATGTATTAGGCAGATCTGCAAAGACTCTGGTGCAGAGCTATGTCAGACGTACTCTGTGACTTGCTCTGGGCAACCTGTTTGGAGCTATCAGTGATCTGCAGCTTGTGGTTCCCTCTGCTGAGCCTGGGTTGTGCAGAAAGAACCAGGCTGCATAACAAGGCTGGGTTTTACCAGCATTAGATCCAGGGAAAGACACCTAAAGTCTCAAAGTCCCAGAGTTCCACCTCTGCCTTTATCACTGATATAACCTCCAGCTGTACTCAGCAGCCTGTCTTAAGCTCCACAGGTTGGGGTGAGAGGGATTCTTATGGATGGGACTATTGCTTCCCCTCAGGCTGATACAGTTTGGAATGGAGTGGTCTGCTTGAAATGATGGCTTCTGCAATATGGGAATGACTCAGCACAGGGATCCTGGTGGTTGATCCTTAAGCTCTCTTCCCTAGCCACTTACCCTAGTGTGTTTTCACACATCTGTAGTCCACTCTGTCCTTACTCTGCAGGAGCCCAAGGTAAGTGGCTGAAAATGAAATTTTGTGCACTGATCCCTTAAGGGGTTATCTGAATCTCTAGCTGTCTTTTCTTGGCAGACAAAACCACTCCTACTTTTCATAGCTGGCTGTTTGTTGTCTTTTCATGGATCTTGTGCTGTATGTTGGGGAGCCCAGCTTGAGGTTTAGACCCTATAGGTTTCAGGGGGAACCCCATTGAAATAACCCCGCTGGCATTGAAATATCCTTCTGAAACTTTATCTTCCACATATGGGAACTCAACCAGTCTTCCCTTGGCTGCTCAGCACTTCCTACCAGTCTTGTTGTAGTGAAATGTTTTCTTCTATATGTCTTTGGTTATAAGACTTCTTTCTGGCTAGTATTCAGTTGGTTATTCAAGATAATTTTTCTCTAATTTATTGATAATTCCAGTTTGGTCCTGGGAGGGGGTTAGTGTAGCTTTCACAAGGTGTATTCTAGATACTCAATTTGAGCCCATGCCTGCCATCGTTGCATGATGGAAGTGAGAAGTGGCAATGTGGGGGAGTAAATGCCAGAGTTGCCACCAAAGAGGAGTCCACTGCTCAGCAGCTGCCACCAGAGAGGCCTCCCAACCATTCACCCATCCCCCTGCCCAGATCACAATGCAGCTGCTTCTGCAAAGTGGTGTGATCAAAGGGAATATGGCTTCATTGTATTCGTGCTGAAGACAGTAAAGATGTTAATGTAAATTTTGAAAAATCCAAACTTATATTAACTTGTCTTAAAAGAAGTTATTTTAAACATCTAAATAAAATTGATCTTTTTAACTGTCTTGATCCAAATGATTCCAAGCATAAAAGAATGAGCACATACATTTTATGTTGTTTATGAAAAGGAGAATCTGGCCAGTCATGGCCAAGTTAAAGAACAGAAAGGGCAAAGCTTAATTGACTTAGTGTAGTCTTCAATAATTGGAAAGACTGGAAAGATGATTAAGATAAAGACATGTAATTTTGATCATTTCTCTGAGATTATGAACAACACGGGTGGTGATAAGGATGTAGATTTACCAGAGTAGATGGAATAGATGATGATTCACAAGACACTGATGATGAAAAAATGCCAGATTTGGAGTAAGGAGTGTTTGTGACGCTAAATGTTGAGAAAGAAAAATAACTTTTCTGCAAGGTTTAATAATTGAAAGAATTCCTGAATTGATAGCTCTAAAGGCAAATGCTGCATTTTCCTCCTTTAACCCATTTTTCAACCAGTTTTCTTAAAGGCCTCACTAAGGATTGATAAATGCCACTGTATGGGGCAATTTTAAGTCAGCTAAGCCTATGACCTTATACATGAACACTTTCTAGACTACCATGATGCTCTGAGGTCATAGGCAGTTGATATAGCAGTTGTGATAAATAAAAACTTTTCATCTAAATCTCCTTTACTTCATAACATAGATACAGACATGATAGGAAGCTCTTGGATTACAGAAAGATAACTGTTTTAAATTTTAGAACAGGGACTCAGACTGGCTGAAACAAACTGGCTGATATCTTAAACTGGTAACCTTTTGTTTCTCTGACTTATTCTTCAAGATTATTCCATTAAAGTTTTATTTTTCAAAAAATTTACTTCACATTATTGTACATAAATATTCCAAATGTATCTTAGCTAATAGTGAATACTCTAACTTAGATGGTCTTTGAAGGCTGTACACATGGTAGGTATTGTTTGACCTTTGCACTTTTACATCTCTCAGCATGGAGAATGAAGAAAGCCTGGACATTGTTGCTTGAGAGTCTGTACGTCTAGAGCAAATTTATATTTTCATTGTCAATATGACAAATGAATGAAAAAATGTTAAAACACTATTGGATGTATTATTTTTTATTTTTTGATCCAGCTTCTACCAGGGCTATAAAATCCTAATTTATGTTCATGACAGTGAGGATTGTTTTTAATATCTACATTCTTTCCAATGAACTCTTGGAAGACTTAAAAAATAAAAAAAAATACAAGTATATTTATATATCTCAAAGAATGTATTCCCCAGTCCAACACTTTCTCTTTACCACCATTTTGCAGCCTAAAATCCAAGACCTAGAGATGTCAAATGTTAAGATTTATATTAAAATATCTATACATATATAATTAGAGAAAAAAGATAAGTTATTTTGAAATGCTTGACAATAATTCAGAGTACCCATTCATGAAAAAAAATTTGCAAACTAGAAATTTTCAAAAACTTCTTAAACTGTTAGAGGTAACTGTTAGTGGTATATATATATATATATATATATATATATATATATACATATATACACACCACTATGTATATATGAAACATTAGAAGCACACTTTTTAAAGTCAGGAATGAGACAAGAGTGCCACTAAATCTACTTCTATTTACTATAACACTATATAATCCTGATTGTGAGGATCAGAAAGAAAGTGACAACAATTACTATTGTTTCTAAAAAAAAAGTGATTACCTACAGTAGAAAGTCCAAAAACTTTCTAGTCAATTCTTGGACATAGTAAGAGAAATTTCAGTAAAGTTGCTGAAAGTGAGATCAATTTACAGAAACCAGTTGTTTTCTTACACACTTGTAATAACAAATTCAAAATGTAATGTTAAAAATATTAAAGTAGACCTAGAGAAAAAAGTAATTTAGAGTGTAACATCTTCAAAAATGTAAGGATCAGCAAGAAAATTGTGAAATTATTATTATTTAATTATAAACTAGCTTTTGAATGATTTTTTTATTCTGTGAGATTTTTCATGTGTCAAAAGACTTAGCTACCTCTTCAAGCAGAGAATCTATTTGATACCTGATGATGAATACCTTCCAGTAGCCTTTAAACAATGCTTGTCATGTTTGTCATTAGTGAAGCAAACTCATATATAAATTAAATTTTTCTAAACTGTATATATAGCTATGAACTAGAGTCCCACGAAATATGCTAGTGCTAACACACATGTGTGGGATGTTGCTATCAGTTCAATTGTTTTAATGATAAATTTCCTTTGAAAAGTGTAAGGATCTGTTGAAAGACCACAACAGGAACTAACAATGGACTGTTTGGACTTGCAAATGATGGAATGTTTAATTATTCCAAAATAGCATTCCCCACTTAGGGTGTGATCATTAAATTCACCATCCTTCAGTTTATGTGTTTCAGACATTTATCATGTCTTCCTCAGACAGGAGTCAGTCATCTAAATATAGATTTTTGGGTTATCCATTTCAGCATTACATTTCATCAAAAGCCTGGAATTTCATTTATTTCCTGTAACAAAGTGTTTGTAAATGATGTGATAAAACCATAAAGACACCATAAAGTGAAATCCAGCCTCATAAATACAAACTCTACTCAAGATACTACCACTATAGAAAGAGAAAAATGAGAAACAGTATGTCAACAAGAGTCAATGTTCTCTAGATATGTTTTTTAAAAAAAGGTGTGGTCAGTTTTGGTACTCTGAATTTGTTGACAAATTAATACTCATTTAGACTCAAGACACAGGCAGCAAAATCAGGACAAAAAACTAAATATACTTGAATTTTTTTCTATTACTCTTCAAATATTGAGATTTTTCTCCTCGTGATTGAAAAATGTCTCAGAAAACAATGTTTTATGAAATTCAGAAGTTTTTTCTTTTCTGCAGTTTCTCATTTTTTAGGAGATATATATTGTAGCCAGATACATTAAATAAGTCTAATTAGACTTATTTAGAGTCTGATTAGAGAAAAGCTATGTTTGGGACCTAGACAAACATTTCATGGGAAGACAAGTACAAATAACCAAATAATTCTCCTAGAGACAGCCATTCCCCTCTCATGAAATGCTAGTGGCACAAGATGTGCTGAGGAAAGATTTATAAGCAAATTTCCCAAAAAGGACCTTGAAGGCAAGGGCTTCAGATGGGCTCCTCCTCTCTGCCATCATGTAGGAGATCGAAGTCTGGAGAAGTTAAGTTACTGGCCCAAGGCAACATGCTGATGTCAAAGTCAGGCCTTGAGTTCATATTTCTTGATACTATTTACAATGTTATTTCATTTCACTATTCTGCCAATGGAATATGTATATGTTTCCACATGTGTGCATACAAGCCAACAAGAGTATCTGAAATATTAACTGCACTGTGAAATTGAGGGTGTTTGATAGCCTATCCCAATTAATTGGGCCAACTTTAGAAAAACTTCCAATTAGTGTTTCTGAATAGTTTTGGACATCCTACAAAAGATACAGAAAGTCTTCAGTTTTTCTTTAAAATTCCTGTGAAAAGTATGAGTGTATGTGTATGTGTATATACATAAATCTTTTTTTCTCTTAATGTATGTACAGCATAGAAATAAGCAATCACAGACCTATGGAATTTTCTTTAGGATTTAACTAACTGACATGTGAACTTGCAAATGGCCAATAAACTCCCTCTCTCTGATTTGCCCTCTGGCAGAAGAAGGCATTAATTTTGAGAAAACAAAATTGGTAAGTAGCTCCATTAGTGTCCCAGTAGAGACAGAAAAATGGAAGATGCTCCTTATTCCTTACAAGAGAATATGAAACTAATATCAATAGATGGCATGAATTTTTAAAAACCACGCTGGTTTAGCTGACTGGTTCCTAAACAAAGGATATAAATAAATAGCAAGTGTACCATTGATGACGTAAGCATAGCCTATACATGTTCTCATAAATGGGCTGGCAAAACAGAGGAGACAGCAGAAGGATTTAAACTTGGAAGTCAGCCCTGGCTGGTGCGGCTCAGTGGAATGAGCACTGGCTTGAGAAGCACAAGGTCATGGGTTCAATTCTCAGCCAGGGCACATGACTGGGTTGTGAGCCAGGTCCCAGTAGGTGGTGTGTAAGATGCAATCACACACTGATGTTTCCTTCTGTCTAAAAATAAATTTTTAAAAATGTAAACAAAATAAACTAGGAAGGCAGATGCTACAGGAAGCTACAACTGACTCTATGATGTGTCCTATTTGTGAGGCAGTTGTGGAGATAAATATCAATTCTGTATAAGATCGTCATGTCTACAAAACCAAACTCCCATTATTTTGACTGGTGTTTTACTTACCTATAGACTGTTAGATCAAGCTTGATATGCATGATTTCTTACAATAATTAGTATATGAATCTTCCTTTCATTAGCATGCAGCACTCGGGGGAAGATGTTACATTTACACTCTGCCTTACATAAAATGGGCACAACATCTATGTTTAACTTCCAGAATCTGTCTCAGCTTTCTTTTTTCTCTCCAGTTAAAATAACTTATATTAGTGTCCTCATGTATATCATGTTTATCATGTTTTCATACATACATGTTTGTAGTTTTGAAATGAAGTACCTTGGAGAGTTTTGGAGAAAACTCCTTCACCTGGTCAAAACAGCTTACAGCAAACCTACATATCTACAAAAAAAAATTGTATGGAAAAAGAAAGAAAAAAGCACCACCAGGCATTTCAAAGAACTAAGCACTGAAATATTCCTAACATGGACAAAATCTGATCCCAGTAAAACATTACTTTTTACTGTAAAAAAAATCCTGTCACATCTAGCTCCCTTATATATATTCTCTCATTCTTCACCAATTCCCCATTCTCCTCCCCTAAGTTGACTCAATTTTCTACCATTTCTCTGCAAATGTTTAGAATCTATTAGTTTGCTTCTCATGAATCCTACCCTAATTCAATTTCTACACCATTTTTCCCTATCCTCACATCCTTCTCTAGTCCCATTTAATGACAAAAGGTAAAGGTAAAGCAGATTAGTGAGCAGGTAGTTTCCATCTGTACATGCTTCTGTTGTTCTCTTCCTTCGGTTTTTCCTGCCTCCTTGGCCACTTGTTACTTTCATTCAGCTTTATAGATCCAAAAGCAAGGGAGTAATTTGCAGAAGAAAAATGGGCATATTCAGTGTACCAGGGCCATGCATATTAATAGAAACTGGGAAATTAAAAATTAATTATGTGAGGGAATTTAGGAAACTGGTGGGCAATTTGTCATATGTGATTTACCGCTCTTACTATCAACACAAACAGGAAGGTCAAAGTGAAAATTGAGGCAGCAGCTAATGTCATTCTTCAGAAGCTGAAAGTGGGCACAGAATCAGCCAAACCAAGCTCAGGTCAGGGGCTATATAGGATGCAAAGCTCTAGGGGAGCCAGTTCAGGTACTGGGATTTAACAAACCTGAGAATGTTCCAGAACCAGAGAAACACTCTGAGGCTTTTGAGGTCAGTTAGAGTTTCATAAATTGAAACATAGAAGACTAAATTGGGGGACTATATTCTGTTCGAGTTTGCAGAAAGGAGAAAACCAGTGGCTTATGAAGACTTGTTACCATCTCTCTTAGGTACCTCTTTGGCTTCAAATGAGTGGAACACTGAAAGAATTCAACATCTGATATATCTATGTCTTTCCTTCTTCTGAGGAAGTAAGGACAGCTCTTTGTTCCTCAAATTTAAGGATATTATTTTTCCTCTTTTTAAGCTTTTCTTAAAATCAAGAAAATTAATCCTGGGCAAAATACTGGTAAGTATAAACACACACACAAATATATTGTTCAAATCTAATATATACATTTATATGCATATTTGTAATATGTAATATTTGTACATGTATAATGTATATTCAAATGTAAATATATATTATATTTATTGTATACATGTTAGATTTTAAGAATTTGGGGGATACATTTAAAAAATGAGATGATTGGAAAGCAAGGACTACTGTCCAGAAAACAAAAAAGGATGGATGGTCACTAAAACTTTGCTCTAGAGAATGTTCAGACATTGCCATTAATACAAAAATCTAGTGCACTGGCATTGTCAGTATCAGATGCTCTTGGAAACTGAAAGTTTTGGGAAAGAGGGTATGAGAAAATAGCTAACTTATGATAAATATTTCATAGAACCAGAGAGAAATAGAACCAAGAAAAAGTGCCCTTTAAAAACTGACATGTAAAGTATAAAAATATTTACATGGCTTTCTTCATATTTTCTTTAAAAGCATTCCCTTTCAGATAAATAAAGTAATATTTTTAGAGTATACTACTTGGAAGACAAATTTTCAGATAATAACATATGGTGATAATTAGCTTTGTGTATTCTTCTTCCAGGCATTGGGGTAAACATTTAGCCACCAATATCAATAAGGTTGTATCCTTCAGTTTAATAGTCTCCAAAACATAGACTTGTGTTTATAGGTTAAGATTAAGTCAAAGAGGGACTTGGGTAATTGTTAAGCCATAATGATGTCTTTCTTGTCTATGAATGAAATAGATCTAATGGGCAATCCTTTTAACCAAACCCTTGAGAGAGAGGTTACCTTAGTGTTTGCAGAGATTCTTAAGCTGGAACAAGATAGGCTATTGGTCTCTGGGATACATTTTAATGACACTATAAATTTTGAAGCAAATTAACATAAGAAAAATTTCTAATCAGTTTTCTTATGTATTTTAGGACATTCTGTGAAAAGTTTCAGAAAACCTTCAGTCTCATGTTTTAAAAATGTGTCTAATTTTCATCAGAATAACTCATGGTTGTCAATAATAATCACCTTCCACTCAGAATCACTTCTGGCTAAGACAGAGTAAAAAACTGAGTTGAGTCTCCTACTTGAAGCAACCAAAAAATAAAAAATAGACAAAACATATGAAACAAACTTTCAAAACATTGGACAATAGACAACAAAGGCCAGTGACTCCTGAAAGATGATAGAAAAATGAGGTAAATGCTATGATTGCCCCTGCTACTGTCTCAGCTTACTTACAAACACCACTGTGTAGGGAAGGAGAACCCAGGAAAAGCCTGGTAGTGCCACATAGTTAAGGAGATAGCTGAGAGTCCAGGGAGACCAAGGCAGCTATAATTCACAGAACACCATACTGACACCATACTGTTATAAGGGAGCTGGGGAGACAGAGAGAGAGAGAGAGAGAGAGAAACACTCTGTAGGTGTGCAGAGTCTCCCTCCAGTATTTAAATGCATATGAAAAAACTATCTGAAACTGATGGAAAAACCACCTGAAATGATTAGAAAGTATGCAATAGAATTATAAAAAATATGCAGTTGATGAAAAACAAGCATAAAAAGAGAGAAAAGGGAAAAAAGAACAAATGGGATAAATAAAAAACAAATAATGATAATAGATTTACTTTTATCCACATTGATAATTTTATTAAATGTAAATAGTTCAAAACCCCCAGTTAAAAGGCAGAGGTCATTCCATTTTAAAAAGCAGCAAGACCCAAGTAAGTGTTGCATACAAGAAATAAACTTCAGATATAAAGTCATAAATAGTTTAAAAGTAAAATAATTACATAAACATATTATGTAAAAATCACCAGTAGTTTTTAAAAAGCTGAAGTGACTATATTAGAATTAGACAAAATAGATTTCAGGGCAAATAATATTTACAAGGATATTAAAAGTTATTTCATAATGATAAGGACTCAACTGATCAAGAGGAAATAATGTATGCATGTAATGAAAAAGCTCCAAAATTTATAAAGTCAAAAGTAATAGAACTACAGGAAAAAATAAATGTCAACATTTATAATTTCAGGTTTTTATGCTTATCTCTTAATAATTTGTAAAGCAAGTAGAAAATCAATCAGGATATAGAAGATTTGAACAACATTACAACCAACTTTATTTAATTGACATCTACAGAACATTGGAGCCAACAACATAATGCAAATAATCTTTTCAAGTGAATATGGTATATCTACCAAGATAAAATATATTCTTTCATGAAAGAATCTCAATACAGTTATCAGGATCCATGTAACAAAGATCTTTTTGATGAACATTAAAAAATTAGAAACTAATAATAAAAAGGTATTTTAAAAATAGTAAGATAATCGGAAACTAAGTATATGTATTAAATAAATTGGATTTGTTGTTTAAAACCTTCTCACATAGTAAGCTCCAGGCTCATACAGTTTTGTTTGTGAATTCTTATAATTATTTACACAAGAAAAAATACTAATTTTACACAAAGTCTTTCAGGAAATGATAGAACACTTCCCAACTTATTTGATGATGCCAGTACTACCCTAACATAAAAAGCAACAAAGACATTCCAACAAAAACTCAGTACAATATCCCTAAAGAACATGCATGCAAAATTCTAAACAGTATTTTAGGAAATCAAATCCAATAATGTATAGAAGTATAATATATTATGACCAAGTGGAGTTAATTCCAGAAATGCTGATTTAACATTTAAAAATCAATGTTTGTTTATCTTGTTTCTTAGATTCCACATGCAAGTGAAATCATATGGCATTTTTTCTTTCTCTGAATTCATTTCACTTAGCAAAATGTCCTCTACGTCCATTCATGTTGTTGCAAATGGCAAGATTTCATTCTTTTTGTGGCTCAGTGATATTCCATTATATATACAGGTTAGGGCAAAAGTGGATTTACAGTTGTTCATATGTGAAGTAATATAATAATTAATAAATAATATAAGAATAAACTGTATTTCTTGTACTCATAACTGTAAACCTACTTTTGCCCCACCCTGTATATACCACATCTTTTTTACTCATTTATCTATTGATGGTCATCTAGGGTGCTTTCACATTTTGATATTGTAAATAAAGCTGAAATGAATGTAAAGGAGCATACACCTTCAACTATAATTGAAAAATAAAATTTTAACAATCACTCAATATGATTATCGATCATATTAATAAACTAATAAAAAGTAAAACAAATAATCATCTCAATAGACACAGAAGAGGCACTAGACAAAAAATTCAACATTCATTCCTGACTTTAAAAAAATCTCAGCAGTTCCAGCCAAAATGGAGGAGTAGGTAGAAACACTTCATTTCCTCACACAACCAAAAGAAGGATAAAAACCAATTAAAAAAAAAAAAGAAACAACCGATGTGCCAGAAAATCAAACTGCATGGAACTCCAACAACCATGGAGTTAAAGAAACAATTCACCCACACTGGTAGGAGGGGCTGACATGGGAGATAATCAGCCCAGCAGAGAGGACAAGAAGCAAGGCAGTGGACCACTAGTAAGGTGGGGCTGGCTGAATGGGAAACTAAAGACTTAAAGCTAGCTGTAAAATAGTGTGGGGGTAACCATGGTGGGAGAAACTCTCAGTCTCACAGGAGAGTTTGTTGCAAAGTGGGGCTAGAGCAGAGCAAGCCAGAGGCATTGTTCCCTCTCTGCCCCTCCCCCCACAGATAGCGCCACAAGCAGCAAAGAAGGTTGCCCCACATGTTGAATGCCTAAGGCCCTGCCCCCTAACAACTTAACAGGTATACTGTGACAAAGAAATATGGCCCAAATGAAAGAATAGATCAAAACTACAGAAGAGCTATGTGATGAGGAGACAGACAACCTATCTGATGAGGAGTTCAAAACACTGGTAATCAGGATGCTCATAGAACTGATTGAACTTGATCACAAAATGAAGTAACAAATGAAGGCTACCCAAACTGAAATAAAGCAAAGTATACAGGGAACCAACAGTAAAGGGAAGAAAACTGGGACTCAAATCAACAATTTGGAACAAAAGGAAGAAATAAACATCCAACTGGATCATAATGAAGAAACAAAAATTCAAAAAAATGAGGAGAGGCTTAGAAATCTATGGGACAACTTTAAGTAATCCAACATCTGAATCATAGGGCTGCAGGAAGGACAAGAGGAAGAGCAAGAAATCGAAAACTTCTTTGAACAAATAATGAAGGAGAACATCCCCAATCTGGTGAAGGAAATAGACTTCCAGGAAGTCCAGGAAGCCCAGAGAGTTCCAAAGACCCAAGGAGGAACACACCAAGGCACATAAGCATTAAGTTGCTAAAGATTAAAGACAAGGAGAGAATCTTAAAAGCAGCAAGAGAAAAGGAGACAGTTATCTACAAAAGAGTGCCCATAAGACTAGCAGCTGATTTCTCAAAAGAAACTTTGTAGGCAAGAAGGGGTTGGAAAGAAGCATTCAAAGTCATGAAAGGCAAGGACCTGCATCCAAGATTTCTCTAGCCAGCAAAGCACTCATTTAGAGTGGGAGGACAGATAAAGTGCTTCCCAGATAAGGTCAAGTTAAAGGAATTCATGACCACCAAGCTCTTATTATGTGAAATGTTAAAGGGACTTATCTAAGAAAAAGAAGTTCAAAACTATGAACAGTCAAATGACAACAAACTCACAACTAGCAATAACTGAACCTAAAGACAAAAATGAAAACAAACTAAGCAAACAACTAGAACAAGAAGAGAATAAAAGAAATGAAGATCACATGGAGCATTTTCAGTGGGGAGTGGGAGGGGGAGAATGGGTGAAAAGGTACAGGGAATAAGAAGCATAATTGGCCACCATAAAATAGATGGGGAGAGGTTAAGAATAGTATAGGAAATAGAGAAGCCAAAGAACTTACATGTACAACCCACAGACATGAACTAAGGGTGGGGGGGAATGTTGGAGGGTAGGGGTTCAGGGCAGAGTGGAGGGAAAAGGGGAGAAAAAAATGAGGACAACTGTAATAGCATAATCAATAAAGTACACTTTAAATAAATAAAAAAATAAAAATCTCAGCAAATCTGGAGTAGTAGAAAGCTTCCCTATCCGGATAATGGGCATACAACAAACTAATAGTTAATATCTTCCTTCAATAAATGTTTGAAAAATTGAAGAGAGATCAAAGTGAACAATGGTGCCCAGGACACAGTCTTCAAGGATGTAGGACTGAGGGTAGTCACCTCAGGTGGTTTTATCTTTATTAAATGGATTAGTTCCTAGCATTGATGTTTACTGAACACTTTAGCTGGGGCACTAGATGCCCTGCACTTGACTGCTAACAGCTCACACTCCTCAGGGGAACTGTGCAGGAACTTTGCCTTAGAGACTGCAACTTGGTATTTATTTTATCGATTGTTTTCTAAATTTTCAATAGAAGTACACTCTAAATTTATTGTCATTCATGATTTGGAATACAGTCATACTGAAGCCCATAAACCCCTGGAATCCAAATCGCTGCAGAAATTGGTTTGACTATACTCAGATAATCTCTCTAGAATCCCAAATATGGATTCTGAGTCATCACCCCTAAATTTCTGAGTTCATGTGAGCTTTGTGATTATAATAGTTATAATTCTGTACTCAGTACAAGCCCTTTCATCTTTGATGTCTTTGGCACACATTAAGTAATTAGGCCTCAGTTCTCAAGAAAATGTGATTGGGTCATTTTTAACATGAATACTAAAAAAAAACATGGAAGTTTATAGCTCATTAGGTTGATGTAAGAAACTGAGGAATTAAATCTAGAACTTGCTCTAGTTATGGGGTCTTAGGCAATATAACTCTACCAGAGGACTTCACAGAAGTCATGAACCTAAGTTATTTCCTTTTGCAAGAAATGTGAGTTAAAAATGCTGTTATTTTAAAATGGTAGGATTTCTTCTTAGGCACTGACTAGTCCCTCTACTTAAAGAAATAACCTTCAAATCTTGAGTCTGTCTGAGGTGGTGTTAACCCCATACTTTAAGGAGACTTCTTCTGGTGCTTATGGCAAAACGGGAATATATATGCACAGGCCATACTGATTTCTGTGACTCAAAAATAATGATGCATACAAATGTCTACCTGCAGTCTCTTCTTGTCCCTGAGTGCTTGATCAAACTCTGCCAAAGTTCCTTTTACTTGTTAAGCCTAAATTAATATTCTCTTCCCTCCAAATTAAGTCACCCTAATAATCTGGCATATCTTTCACTTTTGCTGCCTTTTCTCATGAATTAACCTGTCAATCATAAGTGAAAATCTAATGTTGCTACTGCCCTTGTGTAAAATTTCACAAATAATACTGCTTTATTATCAACAGAGTATTTACTAACCAGTTCAATCAGGAGCTTCTGTCATAACTAGGAAGGAAATCTGATAACCTCCTGTATTAATTTGCTTACTTTTCCAGATGTAGCAAAAATTCTACCTCAAGTTAATGAAAAAAAAGGCATGTGGAACAGAGACATCAACTGAATCATACAAATAGGAGCAAACCTTTGTCTGAATCTAGCCTGCAATGTGCTTGGTAGCTTCCTTCCCCACTAGCAGTACATTTCAATGCTTGCAGTAAATGACTTTTAATGACATCATGGCAGAAAACTGAGCCAATTTGTGCTGTACAGCTACATCCAGGTCTTATTTAAAACAGGCTACCACATTCACTAGAATCATTTAGCTCACTATTTTAAAGTGCTTGCTTGATATTAGAAAACTTTTTCAATAATTTGTTTTTATTTTTTAATTTTTAAAATTTGTATTGACTTATTGGAGTGACATTGGTTAATAAAATTATTTAGGTTTTAAGTGTACAACTCTATAATATATCATCTGTATATCATATTGTGTGTTCACCATTGAAAATAAAGTCTCCTTCCATCACCATTTATCCCCTATTTACCCTCTTCTACTTCTCTCCCACTTCCCTCTGATAACACTATACTATCGTCTATGTCTATGTGTTTTGGGGTTTTTTGCCTAATACATTCACCTTTTTTACTTAGACCCCCAAACCCCTCCCCCTCTGAGAGCCACCAGTCTGTTCTCGGTACTATGAGTCTGTTTCTACTTTGTTCATTTTGTTCATTAGACTCCACATATAAGGAAATCATATGGTACTTGTCTTTCTCTAACTGGCTTAATTCACTTAGCATAATACTCTCTGGGTCCATCCATGCTGTCAAAAAAGGTAAGTTTCCCTTCCTTTTATGGCTCAGTAGTATTCCATTGTGTAAATGTACCTCTGCATTTTTATCCACTCATCTACTGATGGACACTTTGGCTGCTTCCAAATCATGCCTAATGTAAATAAAACTACAATGAATATTTAGGGGTGCACATGTTCTTTCAAATTAGTGTTTCAAGTTTATTCAGATATCTTCTAAGAAGGGGAATCACTGACTCATATGGCTGTTCCATTTTTAATTTTTTGAAGTACCTCCATACTTTTTTCCACAGTAGCTACACTATCTGTATTTCCAACAACAGTACACAAGGGTTTCCTTTTCCCCACACCCTCTCTAACCCTTGTTGTTCATTGATTTATTGATGATATACAATTTGACAGGCATGAGGTGATATCTCCTTGTGGTTTTAACTTGCATTTCTCAATGATTAGTAAGTAATGCTGAGTATCTTGTCATATGTCTATGGCCATCTGCATGTCCTCTTTGGAGAAGTTTTTATTCAAGTCCTTTGTCAATTTTTTAATTGGATTCTTTGGGGGGGCTGGTGTTAAATTTTATAAATTTTTTATAAATTTAGATATTAACCCCTTTTCAGATGTATTATTGTTAAATATATTTTCCTATTCAGTTGGTTGTCTTTTCATTATGTTGATGGTTTTGTTTGCTGTGCAAAGCTTCTTAGTTTCCTGTAGTCTCATTTGTTTAATTTTTCTTTTGTTTCCTTTGCTTGAGGCAATATATCAGAAAAATGTTGCTATGAGAAATGTCTGAGATTTTCCTGCCTATGTTTCCTTGTCTGATCCTTATGGTTTTGAGTGTAACATTTAAGTCTTTAATTCATTTTGAGTTTATACTTGTGTATGGTTTAAAGTGGTCTATTTTCATTTTTTACATGTATCTGTTCAATTTTCTCAACACCATTTATTGAATAAACTATCTTTAGCCTATTGTATGTTTTTCCCTCCTCTATCAAACATTAATTGTTTATAAAGGCATGGATTTATTTCTGAGCTCTCTATTCTGTTCCCATCATCTATATGTCTATTTTTATGCCAGCACCATGCTGTTTTGATTACTATGGCCTTGTAGTATAATTTGATATTAGGTGGCATGGTTCTTCTAACTTTGTTCTTCTTTCTCAAGATTTCTGTTGTTATTTGGGTCTTTTGTGGTTCCATATAAATTTTTGGAATATCTGTTCTAGTTCTGTGCAGTATGCCATTGGTATCTTTTTTTTTGAAAAACAAGATTTTATTTATTTTATTTTTAGACAGAGCGGAAAGGAGGGAGAAAGAGAGGGAGAGAAACATTAATATGTGGTTGCCTCTGGCACACTCCACACTGGGGAACCTGGCCCGCAACCCAGGCATGTGCCTTGACTGGGAATCAAACTTGCAACACTTTGGTTTTCAGGCTGGTCCTCAGTCAGCTGAGTCACACCAGCCAGGGCACCATTAGTATCTTGATAAAAATTGCATTAAATCTATAGATTTCTTTGAGTAGTATGAACATTTATTGATGTTCATTCTTCCTATACATGAACACAGTGTGTGCATCTATTTATTTGTATTTTCTTCAGTGTCTCATACTTTAACATACTGGATTAAAATTATTCCCAGGTATTTTACTTTTGTTGATGCAATTGTAAATGGCATCGTTTTCTTAGTTTCCCTTTCTCATACTTCATTACTGGTGTATGAAAATACAACTGATTTCTGGATATTTATTTTGCATCCTGCTACGCTACTAAATTCATTTATAAGTACTAGTAGTTTTTTGGTAGAATCTTTAGGGTTCTCTATGTACAGTATCATGTCATCTGCAAGTAATGGCAGTTTAACTTCTTCCTTTCAAAATTAAACAAATTTTTATTATTGTTAAATTATAGTTGTCCCCATTCCCCCCATTACTCTCTCCTGCTCTACCTACTCTCTCCTGCTCTACCTACCCTCTCCTGCTCTACCCTACCTTTCAATCCTTCCCCCAGCGCCATTGTCTTTGTCCATGGGTCCTTTATTCATGTTCCTTGATTTGACCCTTCCCTTTCTCTCCTCTGTTATGGCCCTCCCCCCTCCCCTCTGGTCACTGTCATTTTGTTCTTTATTTCTCTGTCTCTGGTTCTGTTTTGCTCACTTTTTTTGTCATTGATTAAGTTCTACTTATGGGTGAGATCATACAGTATTTGTCTTTTATCTTTTGGCTTATTTCACTTAGTGCAATGCTCTCCAATTCCATCCATGCTGTCTCGAAGGATAGGAGCTCCTTCTTTCTTTCTGCTGCCTAGTATTCCATTATGTAAATGTACCACAGTTTTTTGCTTCACTCATTTACTAATGGGCACTTAGGTTGTTTCCAGCACTTGGCTACTGTAAACTGTGCTGCTATGAACATTGGGGTTCATAGGTTCTTTTGAATTGGTGTTTCAGGATTCTTAGAGTATAATCCCAGCAGTGGAATTGCTGGGTCAAAAGGCAATTCTGGTGTGTGGGTTTTGGGTTTTTTTTTTTGAGGAAATTCCATACGGTTTCCCACAGTGGCTGCACCAGTCTTCATTCCCACCAACAATGTACTAGGATTCCCTTTTCTCCACAACCTTGCCAGCACATGTTGTTTGTTGCTTTGTTTATGATGGCCATTCTGACCAGTGAGAAGTGGTGTCTCATTGTGATTTTTTGATGCATTTTATTTGTTCTTCTTTTCTGATTGCTGTAGCTAGGACTTTCAGTGCTATGTTGAATAAGAGTGGCGAAAGCAGACTTCCCTGTCCAAATTTTAAGGGAAAAGCTTGTAGTTTTCCCTCATTAAGTATGGTGTTGGCTGTGAGATTATCATATATGACCTTTATTATATTGAGATATGTTCCCTCTAGTCTCACTTTGCCCAGAGTTTTTATCATAATTAGGTGCTGGATTTCATTAAATGCTTTCTCTGCAACTATTGACGTGATCATGTGATTTTTATGTCATTTTGGTTAAGTGATGTACCATATTTATTGATTTACAAATAACATACCAACCTTGCATTCCCAGAATAAATTCCACTTACTCATAGCATATGATCTTTTTAAGTTGTTGGATCCATGGCATATGATATTTTTTAAATTATATGTATTGTTGGATCACGTTTGCTAATGTTTTGTTGAGGATTTTAGCATCTATGTTCATCAAGGATATTGGCCTATAATTTTCTTTCTTGATAATGTCTTTATCTGGCTTTGGAATTAGGATAATGCTGGCTGGGTATAATCATCTTGAGAATCTTCCCTCCTCTTGAATTTTTTGGGAATAGTTTGAGAAGGATAGGTGTTACTTCTTTAAATGTTTGATAAAATTCACCTGTGTAACTATCAGGTCCAGTACTTTTATTTGTTGGGAATTTTTTGACTACTGCTCCACTTTCACTAGATATGATCTGTGTATTCATATTCTCTGATTCTTCCTGATTCAGTTTTTGAACATTGTACATTTCTAGGAATGTATCCATTGCATCCAGTTCACCCAATTTGTTGGTATATAGTTGTTCATAATATACTTTTTACAGTAATTTTTATTTCTGTGGTGTCAGTTGTTACTCTTCTCTTTCATTTCTGATTTTATTTATTTGGTCTCTCTCTCCTTTTTTCTTGATGAGTCTGGTTAAAAGTTTGTCAATATTATTTATCTTTTCAAAAAACCAGCTCTTGGATTCATTGATCTTTTATATTGTTATTTTAGATTCTATTTCATTTATTTCTGCTGTGATCTTTATTAGATTCTCCTTCTACTTGTTTTGGGCTTTGTTTGTTGTTCTTTTTCAAGTTATTTTAAGTGTAAAGTTATATTGTTTATTTGAGATTTTTCTTGTTTCTTGAGAGAAATCTATAATGCGAGGACTGTGTTCACTGTGCCCCTTAGATTTTGTGTTTTTGTGTTCTCATTTTCATTTGTTTCAAGGTATCTTTGATTTCTTTCTTGATCCATCGGTAACCTGTTCATTTTTCAGTAACGTGTTATTTAGTCTTTGTGTGCTTCTCAGTTTTTTTCATCTGATTGATTACAAATTTCATACCATTATGGTCAGAGAAAATGCTTGATATGATTTTAATCTTTTTAAATTTATTGAAACTTGTTCTGTGTTATAATATGTAATCTAGGCTAGAAAATATCTTTATTCACTTGAAAAGAACATATATTCTGTGGGTTTGGGGTGATATGCTCTGCAGTTGTCAATGAAATCTATCTGATCTAGTGTGCTGTTCATAGCTGCCATTTTCCTATTGATTTCCTGTCTGAAAGATTTATCCATTGTCAGTAGGGTGTTAAAATGTCTTACTATAGCCCTGGCTGGCGTAGCTCAGTGGATTGAGCGCGGGCTGTGAACCAAAGTGCCGCAGGTTCGATTCCCAGTCAGGGTACATGTCTGGGTTGCAGGCTATAACCCCCAGCAACCGCACATTGATGTTTCTCTCTTTCTCTCTATCTCCCTCCCTTCCCTCTCTGAAAATAAAAAAAAAAATGTCTTACTATGACTGTATTACTGTCAATCTCTCCCTTCTCCCTTTGTGTCCATCAAGATTTGCTTTAAATATTTGTGTGCTCCTATGCTGGATGCATAAATGTTGACAAGGGTTATATCCTCTTGTTGTATTTCTCCCTTCATCATTATGTAGTGTTTTCCTTTGTCTCTTACTATACCCTTTGTTTTAATGTATATTTTGTCAGATATAAGTATTGCTATACCAGCTTTTTAAAATTTTTCAGTTCCATGAAATATCTTTCTTCATCCCTTTACTTTTAGTCTGTGTGTATCTTTTGTTCTGAGGTTGGTCTGTTGTAGACAGCATATATATGGGTTTTGTTTTCTTATCCATTCAGCTACCCAGTGTTTATTGATTGGAGCATTTAAGCTGTTTCCATTTAAAGTGATTATTGATAGGCGTATATTTATTGCCCTTTTATTCTCTTAACTATTGTTGGGGAATGCCCTGCCTGGTCTCAGGAAGCTGTAACCCTCTGTGACTTAGGCTGAGTGAGAGACCTCTGGACCAGGAGCCACTAAAGAGACAAAACTTATTTCCCTGGCATGACCGCTGCCTGTTCTGTGCCTGACCTCCTAAGCTTGATCAGTTAGCCAATGATGGGTAAGATTTCCCACAGAGGGAAATGCCTAAGACAGGCATGATCATGTGGAGGCTTCTGGGAAGAGACTCTGGGCTGTGGAAAAGAAGGGATGATGGACATCAACCTCCGCCCCCTCAGCTTTGTCAAAACCTGAGTCCTTGTTCTTAGAAGTGAGTAATCCAAGTCTCCTGGCTGCCTTTGTCTTCTCTGTTAACTCAGGCCTGCGGAAATAGCAGGGGCAGTGCAGCCCAGACCAGAAACGGTGGACCCCTGGGGTAATCAGGCCTGGGACATAGAATATGCAAGACCCTGTGAGATCTGTTTGCTGGAGGATGTTATTAGATTAGAATTTGAAGGCACAGGCAGGAAACCAAAACTAGCCCTTTGAGTCCTGTTAGACCTTTCAAATGATAAAATTCCAAGCTCTGCCCAGAATCACAGCGGGGGTTCTGTCTGCACCTTTGTAAGTCACCTACTTCTTTTGATCTTTTCTGCCAGATTGTGAATCCACAAACTAAGTCTATATTCTTAATAAAAATCTTCTTGGGAATAGATACAGGATGATCTCCACTAGAGAGAGTGGCTATTCTGTCCCTATTTCCCCACAGGACCTGGTTGTCTCTGTGTATGTTTTTCTCGTGTTTTGACAAGCATCCGCAGCAGAGATGGATACTGCTGGCTGGTATCATCTGCAAACTATGTTCTTCTTTTTTTAATTTTTAAGTTTTTATTTCTTAAAGCAGGGCCTTTAACATTTGTTGTATTACTGGTTTGGTGTTAACAAACTCCTTTAGCTTTTTCTTGTCTGGGAAGCTCTTTATCTCCCCTTCAATTTTAAATGACAGCCTTGCTAGATAAAGTAGTCTTTATTGTAGGTCCTTGCTTTTTGTCACTTTGAATATTCCATGCAATTCACCTGAAATGTTGCTGTTGAGAAATCAGCTGACAATCTTAAGGGAGCCCCTTGTAGGCTGTTGTCTTTCTTTTGAGGCTTTGAGATTCTCTTTGTCTTTAACCATTGCCATTTCAATTATGATGTTTATTGGCGTGGGCCTCTTTTAGCCCATTTTGTTTGGGACTCTCTAAACTTCCTGGATGGTGTATCATTTTTCTTGATGAGATTAGGGAAGATTTCAATTATGATTTCTTCAGACAGTTTCTTGATTCTTTTGCTCTCTCTCTTCTCCTTCTGGTACACCTATAATACAGATGTTATGCTTCATGTTGATCCAGAGTTTCCTTAAAGTATCTTACTTTTTAATGCTTTTTTATTGCTTTAATTGTGTGGTTTTTTCTACTTTGTCTTACACTGAATTGCTGATTCAGTTCTCTGCTTGATCCTACCTACTGTTTAAACTTTCAGTGTATTTTCATGCCAGAAATTGTATTCTTTCTATCTGACTAGTCGTTTTTTTATGGTTTCTGTGTCATTTATCATGCTGTTGTAGTTCTCACTAAGTTCCTTAAGCATCCTTATAACCATTTTTTAAAACTTTATATCTGATATATTGCTCATTTCCACTTCATTCAGCTCATTTCCTGTAGCTTTCACCTGTTCTTTCTTTGGGGGCATGTTTCTTTGTCTCCCTATTTTGGCTGCCTCTCTCTGTATCTTTCTATGTATTAGGTAGATCTGCTATAACTCCCAGTCTTTGTGGCATGGCCTTATGTAGTAGGTGTCCCATGGGGTCTAGTGGTCCAGTCTCCTTGATCACCTAAGCTGGGTGCTCCGGGAATATTTCTTGTGTGGGTTATGTTGGCCTTCTTATTGTAATTGAGTCTTAGTTTCTGTTCGCCCTTTTGTGCAGAAGATGGACCCTCAGGCTGGTTGGGGGTGAGTCTCAACCCCAACCACAGCACGTGAGCTTCAGGGCAGGTGCTGACCACATGAAATAGAATTTGCCTCAGAAGGGTTTGGTTCCTGCTGAACTCTCCCTTTCCATATGCTGCTTGTGAAGCTCATTGGATTCTTTTCTGATGTCTGAAGCTGGCCACTGGGTGTGTTGTTTCTGAGACTTTTGGGAGGGACTCTGGTCCATGCCAATGTAAGGCATGGCCTGTGACTGGCCCTGGGCAACAGATTTGGAGCTACAAGGAATCCACAGTTTTTTTCTGCCTTTTAAGAGCCTGGATGCATACAGGAAGGACCAAGCTACATACCAAGGCTGGCTTTTACCAGCACAGGCTGCAAGTCAGTAAAATTCCAAGGGTACCCCAAGATCTTCCCCCATTTATCTGCCAGCTGCCTGTTAGGCTCAGTCACTGAAAGATCCTCTGAATGAAGTCCTCAGTAGGGTATAAACTTCTCAGTGTGGGGTGAGAGGAAGTCCATAGCATTGGGCTTATTGCTTTCTCCCAGGCTGATGCCACAGGGAGGGTAGTATTTCTCCCAAGAAAGTTGTCATCTGCAGTGTGGTAGAATGACTTAGCACAGGTATCCTTGTGGCTGTCCGGCAGCTCTCTCTCCAGAGCCACAAGCCCTTGACACTCCTCCTGCCACTCTAGTACACTCCACCTTCCCTTCGTTATAGCCCATGGTGACTGGCTATGAATGAAATTTTGTGTGTTGGCCATTTAAGAGGGTGCCCGTGTCTCCAGCATTCTCCCATCTCTTTCTGGCAAATAGAAGCCCTGCCAGATGTTATGCCAGATATTTTTTATAGCCAGATGTTATGCGGTGCTTCTTCCCGGCTCTAGTGCTCTAGGCTGTGGAGTTCTGCCTGGGATTTAGACTCCATGTTTCTCAGGGGGAACCTCCCAAAGCTGAGATATTCCTCTAGAAACTCAGTTGCTGCCAGTGGGAGCAGGGCCAGCCCTTTTTGCATCTCTACTATTCCTACCAGTCTTGATGTGGCTTCCTCTGTAAATTCATGGTTATAAGACTTTTGTTTAGCTAGTCTTCAGTTGATTATGAAGGTTAATTGTTCTATATTTTAGTTTTGCTTGCAGTTTGGTCCTGGGAGCAAGTTAGTATAGCTTCTACCTGTTCCATTGCCACCTTGGATCTCCACACTGCTCTTTCATAAACAAAACAAAACAAAATAAATCTCACAGAAGCTATTTTACAGCTTTTATGACCTGCTTTTTTATTTGAAGTCAAATATTGTGGAGGTCAATAAACATATTTTTACAATAAATTATTTTATAGTTACAGTGTATTCCATTGTTTATTTATTGCAAGATATTTGTTTCTAAATTTCAGTATTATAAAGAATGTTGTGAATAATTATTCATATATTGAAATATGCATCTGCATTATTGATTATAGTTGATGAAGTTAAACTTTTAATAGTGAAGTTGCTAGTTTTAAAAGTTTGTATTTTTCAAGGTTATTGGTACATATTTATTTTGAGGTCACATCAACCCTTCACCCCTTCACTCCTCTAAAAATACCTAAAGTTTTCTGACAGTGTTCAGAGGGGAGAGGAGAGGAAATTTCAGGGGAATTTCAGGAAAAAAGAGGAAGGGTTTACAGGAAGAAGTATAAAGGACACATGGATAAAAACTAGGGGTTGGTGGAAATGGGAGGGAGGAGGGGAGGGCTGGGTGGGTGGGCTGGGATGGGAGTAAAAGAAAATTGTAGTGTAACAAGAATTAAAATAAAAAATTTTAAAAAATAAAGCCCATCTCCACCTCTCAAAAGAAATAAAATAAAGATACCTAAGGTCTTAACATAAACAGGGTGGGGCAAAAGTAGGTTTATAGTTGTGAGCATGTATTGTAAAACACAATTTATTTTTATTTACTTATTTGTTATTGCATTGTTTTCCATATGAGCAAGTGTAAACCTAGTTTTGCTCCACCCTGTGGTTTTTATCATATTTTTTATAGAAAAAAGTCAGAGAAGACTCAATGTATTTTTTAGCCAGCTTGGAAAAAATCAAAATGTCAAAATCCAACCTTCTAAAAATGTCTGTCTTTTAAAAATTTGAGCTACTTTTATTCTTAAAGTTATTGCCACAAAATGGTTTCAAACCCCTAAACTATAAATACTGATGCCAAACAGTCCATTTCAATAATGAGATGCCTCTGCTGTTTCAGCATTTGCATGAATTGAAGGTCATTTGTAGTGAGAATGAGGTCATCTTTCCTGAAGCATCAGTGCTGTCTTCGGAAATGTTGGAGTGCCTGAAGGGAAGCTGAGAGCATCCACTGGACACTATTATTAAAATCTCCTAATTATTTAAAAAGACATTTGGATTAATAGAGTAGGTTTCTCTCATTAATGTCTCTGGGCAGACGATATAGAAGTTAGAAAGCCACAGCTTCACTGCTTTTCACCAAAGCCCATTGCAGTACTGCCAGATGGAGGGATAACGTAGGTACAAAGTGTTCTTCAGAAAAGGTTATAAGCTTGTAGACAGAGCTGAATGAGAATACAGTTCTGAGTGTACCAATGCACCATATTTTGGCAGTGGTTTTCTGAAGAGAATGTCAGATCAATACACTACCATGTCAAATTGACTATCATCTTTAAAATAACTTCATATCTAGCTTTAGAAGGAGCTAGTGAGGTAAAAAGAGAAAAGTAGTTATATGAAGGTTTATATTGGACAATAAGTAGTTTATCTCTTAGAAAACAGGTATTGATAACATACTCAATAACTTATACTGAAAAGCTTATGGAATTACTCAAAATGTATGTGACAGAATTCTAGAGTAATGAGAAACAAGTGCATGTTATGATTCAGTGTAATATCATTTGAATGACCATCTTTGCATTGTATACATTTGTCTAAGCCACATAAATAATTATACCTTTATTTTGTATAGTTTATTTTATGGAGCAAAATTAAAATAGATTAGTATAAAGGGGAAAGATCCTAAAGGCCACAACAATGTGAAGAGGTTGGCCATGTGCAGTATCAGCTGAGTAACCCATGAGGACTGAGGAAATAAGACTGGACTTCTTCCATAGAGCAGACCTGGCAAACTCCCATAAAATTAGGTCACTAAGCAAGCGTTACAGGGCTGGCAGTATACTTATAATTCTCAATCTCCCTTTAAGTTGTTTTTTTAAAATATTTTTTAGCACTCATAAATTCTGCGAAGGCAAGTAAAGCAAGTATCTGAAATAACAGAATGGCTTGTAGGTACATGAGATGAATTCTAAAAATGAAGAATTTATAAAGTGTAAAGAGAGCCCTGAGAATTAAGAGAGCTTTTAAGACTAGTAGGTGAACTCAGAAGCTTATCATTCAACAAATAAACAAGTATTTATTGATAATATACAATATATCTGATACCATAGTAATTACATATGGTAAGAAATGCAAGTCCTAAGTTGGGTATCTGCCTGTAGTTCATTTGGAAATGTAATAACAACTCAAGACTACTACATCAAAATAACACACATGCCCCCTTCATTTACTAGATGAAGTAAAATGTTGAAATCAGTGGGCAGTGTATTGAATGACGAGGTTCATAACCTCCTCATGTCTCAAATCTCAAGTTCTGTTTTCAAAGACATTTTCTGGCACTTTTATTCCAAAAGGTCTCTAAATACTCTTGGGAACCCAACAAAGTCTAAGTGTGTTTTCTAGCCAGTGGCACAGGTATTGCCCAATGTTTGTTTTAAATCTTTAGAGATATTCTTTAGGTAAGTTATCTGGTTATTCTTCATTTAATAGTAATGGTTCAAATTCCTAGGGGAGAATGAAGTAATTGAGCTTCCTGCAGAGTCTCACAGGGCAGTTCTTTGCTCCTCAGTGTTGTTGTCAATAGTATCAAAATGTTTGGAAAGGTGACTTACACTCTTCCAGCTGTATGGATAAAGATTTTCTCCTAAGGATGGAAGATGGCGGCTTTACTCTAGGCAGCGTTTTTCTCCGCTTCTGTGAAGAGGGGGGAAACTCGCGGATTGGTGGAGAAACAGAGCAAGTGGACTAGGTTACCGAATCACTTTTGAAAGCAGGTCATCAAAAATTATTGCGATCACGGAAAAAACAGATGGTAAGGAGACTGCTTCAGGACAAAAGGGACCCAGGGATCAGCTCGGGGACTAGGGGTGTGCAGTCTCCAGGCCCGGTGCTCCCAGGTCTGCCTTGGGGCTCCCGGGAGAGGGGAGTCGCTGCTCCCTCCCCCAAATATGGGGCGTGAGCAACTCCAGGGGAGAACATGCTGCTAGAAGGAACAGATTGGCCAATTGGACTGGGAAAAAATCGCCCAGGGACTGTGAACACCCGCCCAGAGACCTGGGAGAAGTGAGGGCCTCTAGTGGACAGGACCAGGGGCAGTCTGGAAAAGCGCCCACACCCCCAGCCCGGTGGAAGTGCAGATCGGTGGAGAGCACAGAGCCAGACTGCCCTCGGCTCTCGCCCCATAGGGAAGCCTGAATCACGAGCTTTGATCCTGGGAGGGTCGTGGCGCTTGGTGCGTTCATACAGTAGTGGCTCAGAAATTTCCAGCCAGCCTGACTGGGGGAGCCGGGAAAGGCGCCAACACCCGGTCTCGGAGTGTGGTTCGGCGGGGATCAAGGAGCTGGAAAGGGCTCGGCTTGCGCACCATTGGGAAGACTGACTCGCGTGCGCTGTGAACCTGGAAGGGTCGCGGCAAGGCGCTTAGGGCGATCCTAGACCCCAAATCTCAAAAGTTTGGGGGAGGGACGTGCCCTTTTACGATTGCCCGGGGGGGGGGGGCACAGTGAATCCCAAAACGTCACGGGTGCTTCCTGAGATCATACAGCTGGAACCCTGCAGGACCCTGGAGTCCGGAAGAACGTGGAAGTGAGATTCAGAGAGCCAGTGTGCTTGGGAGCGCCCAGGGTACCTCACAGACTTGCTGAGATCTGGCTGGGAGAGAGAGAAGCATTTCAAAGGTCCCTCAGCCAGCTGAAGCCAGCAAGATCAGAAAAACTGGTCTGGCCAGTTAGAAACCAACAAGAGGTTTTTTGTTTGTTTGTTTGTTTGTTTGTTTGTTTTGTTTGTTTTGTTTTGTTTTTGTGGCTGTTGTTACTTGATTGATTTTATCTTGTGTTTTATGTGACATTTTATTTTTCAATTCTTATTATTTTCATCTCGCAATCCCATATGTTTCTCTTCCATTCATCCTAATATTATTCTTTCCAATCCAAATTTATCTCTCCTGCACTACATCTTCTGCTTTTCTTTCCTTTTTCTTTTTTTAAATCTTGCAAGTTACTGTAAATTTGTATTATCTTTTTCTCACTTTTGTGACATTTTTTATTTTAATAATATTTTGGTATTCTTTTTCTTTCTGTATAATCTTCTTTGCTTGGCTGGTTATACTGTCATTTGATAGGTTCCCCCTGGTATCTCAGTCACAAGGTGTTGATAAGTTACTATCCTTCATCTGTGTTCCATTAATACACCTCTCAAGGTTCTATACTCTTTATTCTTGTTATCTAGACCTCATTGATTCTGCCACAAGACTGTCACTTTACTATGACTGTTAGTAAGACCTAGTCTATAAAACAGTAAATACTTCTCAATACCCCTACCTGATCTCAGCCCACTTTGCAATTTTCTGAACTATACTGTTGTGGGGGTTGTCTCTATTCTTTTACACAATACTCCTATTTACTAATCTTTAATCCAACCCTACCTTAGAATCTGACCTCCCACAGCCTCACAGTGTTCTAGATCCAACTAACAATCCTCTCGTCCCCAATAAGAGTCTTACCTTCTTTCCATCCTTTCTAAAACGTGGATAGTGGGATGGAGGATCATGGTTAACACTATAAGGAGCCAAAGGATAACCCATCTCTTCTCTACTGGCTGCTAATGTAAATATCATAGTATACTGTCTTGCTGTCTTAAACCATTTTGCCTTATTCCTCCAACTGATCACTAAAAAGAGTAGGGGGAAGCTGTGAACACCAGGATACACGAAGGAATTGCACCACTGAATCTCACAAATATTCTACCACAGAAGTTCACACCATAATTACAGGGAATCAGAACAGATCAAATTAACAAACAAGAAGAAAAAAAGAAGAAACCCACGAACAATGAGAAAACAAAAAAACAACCCCCAATTGAAGGGAAAAGAGGAAGCCTCAGGAAAAATGCTAAATGAAATAGAGGCAACTCAACTATCATATAGTGAGTTCAAAAACAATGATTACCAGGAAGTTCAATGAACTCACATTGAGCTTTCAGAAATTAGAGGGAAACTACAACAATCTCACTGCAAACTATATAAACATGAAGAAGGAAATAGAAACTCTCAACAAAGGTCAAGAGAAATGAAGAATACAATTTCTGAACTGAAAAACACAGTAGAAGGAATGAAAAGCAGGATCGATGAAGCAGGAGGTCAGATTAGCGAGCTGGAGGACAAAGTAGAAAACAACATCCAGAAAGAGCAAGAAAAGGAAAAGAGGCTCAGAAAGAATGAAGAGGGATTAAGAGAAATTCAAGACAATATGAAAGGTAATAATATCCGTATAATAGGGATACCAGAAGGAGAAGAAGAAGAGCAAGGGATCAAAAACCTATTTGAAAAAGTAATGAAAGAAAACTTCCCTAATTTGATGAGAGAAAAAGTCACACAAATCCAGGAAACACAGAGAATCCCAATCAAGAGGAACCCAAAGATGCCCACCTCAAGACACATCATAATTAAAATGGCAAAATTTGAAGACAAAGAGAGAATCTTAAAGGCAGCAAGGGAGAAAAAGGAAGTAACATACAAGGGAGCCCCAATAAGGCTAACAGCTGACTTCTCAATGGAAACACTTCAAACCAGAAGAGAATGCCAAGAAATACTCCAGGTAATGAGAACCAGAGGTCTGCAACCAAGGCTACAATATCCAGCAAGGCTTTCGATCAAGATAGAAGGCCAAATAAGAAGCTTCCCAGACAAAAGAAGTCTAAAAGAATACACCTCCACTAAACCAGCTCTGCAAGAGATTCTAAAAGGACTGCTTTAAGGAAGGGAAGGAAACAGAGAGAGAGAGAGAGAGAGAGAAGAACACATGTACATAAAAGACAATGAATAAATACCTATCAATAATAACCTTAAACGTAAATGGATTAAATACTCCAATCAAAAGACATACAATAGCTGAATGGATAAGAAAAAATGACCCACATATCTGCTGTCTACAAGAGACCCACCTCAGGATAAAAGGCCTACACAGGCTGAAAGTGAAGGGCTGGAAACAAATCTTCCGTGCAAATGGACAGGGAAAAAAAAGCTGGGGTAGCAATACTCATATCAGACAAAATAGATTTCCAAAAAAGGTCCATAAAGAGAGACCCAGAAGGTTACTTCATAATACTCAAGGGAAGAATCCACCAAGAAGACATAAACATTGTAAATATATATGCACCCAACATAGGAGCACCCAAACACATAAAGAAAATCTTAGAGGACTTCAAGAAAGATATGGACAGCAACACAATTATAATGGGAGATTTTAACACCCCACTATCAAAAATGGACAGATCTTCCAAACAAAATATCAACAAAAATATTGTGGCATTGAACAATACCCTTGATGAAATGGGCTTTACTGATATATACAGAGCCCTCCATCCAAAAGAAGCTAAATACATATTCTTTTCAAATGTACACAGAATATTTTCAAAGATTGACCACTTGATAGGACACAAAACAAGCCTCAAGAATTTCAAGAAAATTGAAATCATACCAAGCATTTTCTCAGACCACAAGGGACTGAAGCTAGAAACCAACCCCAAGGAAAAAACCCCAAAACACTCAAAATCATGGAGATTAAATACCATGCTATTAAACAAAGAATGGGTCAAGAATAATATTAGGGAAGAAATCAAAAGCTTTCTGGAAACAAATGAAAATGAACTCACAACAACCCAAAACTTATGGGACACAGCCAAGGCAGTCCTGAGAGGGAAGTTCATAGCAATACAGGCCCACCTAAAAAGGTTAGAAACATTCCAAACAAATAACCTAACCCTACGCCTACAAAAACTCGAGGAACAACAACAAAGGCAGCCCAGAGAAAGCAGAAGGAAAGAAATAACCAAGATCAGAGCAGAATTAAATGACATAGAGACTAAAAGCACAATTCTAAGGATCAATGAATCCAAGAGCTGGTTCTTTGAAAATACAAACAAAATCGACAAGCCTTTAAGCAGACTCATCAAGAAAAAAAGAGAGAAGACCCAAATAAACACAATCAGAAATGAAAGAGAAGAGATTACAACAGATACCACAGAAATACAAAGGATTGTAGGAAATTACTACAAAGAGCTGTATGCCAAGAAATTTGAACACCTAGGTGAAATGGACAAATTTCTAGAAAAATATAATCTTCCAAAACTCAATGAAAAAGAAGCAGAAAGCCTGAACAGACCAATAACAACAAAAGAAATTGAAGCACTAATCAAAAAACTCCCAACACACAAAAGCCCTGGGCCAGATGGGTTCAAAGGAGAATTCTACAAAGCATTTAAGGAAGAGCTAACCCCTATCCTTCACAGACTACTCCAAAAAATCCAAAAAGTTGGGAGCCTCCCAAACTCTTTTTATGAGGCCAACATCATCCTAATTCCAATACCAGATAAAGACACAACAAAGAAAGAAAACTTGAGGCAAATATCACTGATACACATAAACACTAAAATCCTCAACAAAATACTGGCAAACCGCATCCAACAATACATTGAAAAGATCATACACCATGACCAAGTGGGATTCATTCCAGGGATGCAAGGATGGTTCAATATTCGCAAGTCAGTAAATGTAATACATCACATAAACAAAAGCAAAGACAAAAACCACATGATCATATCAATAGATGCAGAAAAAGCATTTGATAAGGTACAGCACCCATTTATGATAAAAACACTCAGTAAAGTGGGAATAGAGGGAGCATTCCTCAACATAATAAAGGCCATATATGAGAGACCTACAGCCAACATCATACTCAATGGGCAAAAATTAAAATATTTTCCACAAAGATCAGGAACAAGACAAGGATGTCCACTTTCACCACTTCTATTCAATACAGTACTGGAAGTTTTAGCCACAGCAATCAGACAAGAAAAAGAAATAAAAGGCATCCAAATCAGAAAGGAGGAAACAAAACTGTCACTGTTTGCAGATGACATGACAGTATACATAGAAAATCCTATAGACTCCACCAAAAAACTGCTTGACCTAATAAATGAATTTGGCAAAACAGTGGGATACAAAGTGAATATCCAGAAATCAAAGGCATTTCTGTACACCAACAATGAAACAGCCAGAAGCAGAGATCAAGGAAAAAATTCCATTTGAAATAGCAAAAAGAAAAATAAAATATCTAGGAATAAACCTAACCAAAGAGGTAAAAGACCTGTATTTAGAAAACTACATAACACTGAGGAAAGAAACCAAGGAAGACACAAACAAATGGAAACATAGACCGTGTTCATGAATTGGAAGAATTAATATCATCAAAATGTCCATACTACCCAAAGCAATTTACACATTCAATGCAATTCCTATTAAATTACCAATGGCATATTTCACAGACATAGAACAAACACTTCAAAAATTTATATGAAATTATAAACCACCCCGAATAGCTGCTGCAATTTTGAGAAAGAAGAGTAAAGTAGGAGGGATCACAATACCCGACACTAAACTATACTATAAGGCCACTGTAATCAAAACAGCCTGGTATTGGCATAAAAACAGGCACATAGACCAATGGAACAGAACAGAGAGCCCAGAAATAAGCCCAAGTTTCTATCGTCAATTAATATTTGACAAAGGACGCAGCAACATAAAATGGAGTAAAAATAGCCTCTTCAACAAATGGTGTTGGGAGAACTGGACAGCCACGTGCAAAAAAATGAAACTTGAGCACCAACTTACACCATACACAAAAATAAATTCAAGGTGGATAAAAGACTTAAATATGAAATGTGACACCATTAAAGTCCTAGAGGAGAATGTAGGCAGGAAAATTTCAGATATTTTAGGAAGAAACTTTTTTACTGACTTGTCCCCTAGAGCAAGGGACATAAAGGAAAGAATAAACAAATGGGACCTCATCAAAATTAAAAGCTTCTACACAGCTAAAGAAAACAGTATCAAAATTAAAAGAGAACCAACTGTATGGGAAAACATATTTGCCAATGTTACCTCAGACAAGGGTTTAATCTCCAAAATATATAAAGAAGTTACATGACTCCATCCTAAGAAGACAAACAACCCAATTAAAAAATGGGCAAAGGACTTGAACAGATACTTCTCCAAGGAGGACATACAGAAGATCCAAAGACACATGAAACGATGTTCAATATCACTAGCTATCAGAGAGATGCAGATTAAAACCACAATGAGATACCACTTCACACCAGTCAGAATGGGCATCATAAACAAAGCAACAAACAACAAGTGTTGGAGAGGTTGTGGAGAAAAGGGGTCCCTAGTGCACTGCTGGTGGGACTGCAGACTGGTACAACCACTATGGAAAGCAGTATGGAACTTCCTCAGAAAACTAAAAATAGATCTGCCTTTTGACCCTGCAATTCCACTGCTAGGACTCTATCCTAAGAATACTAAAACACCAATTCAAAAGAACCTATGCATCCCAATGTTCATAGCAGCACAATTTACAATAGCTAGATGCTGGAAGCAACCAAGATGCCCATCAATAAATGAATGGATCAAAAAACTATGGTACATTTACACAATGGAATTCTATGCAGCAGAAAGAAAGAAGGAGCTCCTACCCTTTGCAACAGTGTGGATGGAGCTGGAAAACATTATGCTAAGTAAAACAAGCCAGGCAGTGAAAGACAAATACCATATGATCTCACCTTTAACAGGAACCTAAATAACAAAACAAAGAAACAAGCAAAATATAACCAAAGATACTGAAATAGAGGCCAGGCTGACAGTGCCCACAGAAGAGAGTAGAGGGAATTTAAGGGGACAGTGGGAAGGGTTCACAGGAACAAACTTAAAGGACACATGGTCATAAACTAAGGGGAGGGTGGTAATGGGAGGGAAGTGGGGAGGGGTGGGAGGGGGGACTGTATTGGGAGTAAAAAGGAGAAAACTGTATTTGAACAATGATTAAAATTTTAAAAAAGATTTCCTCCTTTAATAAAAATAGAAAAAGCTAATAAAAGCTCACTTCCTGTTGCAGTAACCAATGTACAAGTAGTCTTTATCATTTGACTATTCCGCTTATAGTTTTCTAGTCATTACAAATAGGTTACAAATAGGGAAAGCTGAACATGTGAAAATACTTATCATGGGCTCCAAGGGCCTGTGGTTAATGCATTTACAACAACAATGACAACACACAATGATTTTTATTTAAAAGATAATCTTGGACTTGGATTCTAAACTATATTTTTAAACTTAATAAGAAAGTAGTAAACATCAGCTTCTCTTGGTTAAAAGTCTTTAAACCTTTGCAGCTAGAGAAATAGTCTTTCAGTGGCTGAGAAACAATAACTTCATTTTTTACATTTCTTTGGTTTCATCACATTGAAAGCATATTATTAAATTTCCTATGATTTTTAAATCATTTTTTCAATCAGTTTGAGAAGTTCTAAACACCACATTGCAAACCTAATTATTTCTAAGAAGGGCTTTATCCATTCATTTACTGATGAGCACTTAGGTTGCTTCCAGCACTTGGCTATTGTAAGTTGTGCTGCTATGAGCGTTGGGATGCATAGATTCTTTCAGATTGGTGTTTCAGGGCTCTTAGGGTATAATCCCAGCAGCAGAATTGCCAGGTAAAAAGGCAGTTCCATTCTTAGTTTTCTGAGGAACTTCCATACTGTTTTCCATAGTGGCTGCACCAGTCTGTATTTCCACCAATAGTGCACCAGGATTCCCTTTTCTCAACATCCTCACAATACTTGCTGTTTGTTGATTTGTTTATGATGGCCATTTGGATCAGTGTGAAGTGGTATCTCATTATGGTTTTAATTTGCTCATTATGGTTTTAATTTGCATCTCTCTGATGGCTAGTGATGTTGAGCATCCTTTCATATGTCCCTGGGCTCTTCGTATGCTCTCCTTGGAGAAGTTTCTGTTCAAATCCTTTGCCTATTTTTTAGTTGGGTTGTTTGTCTTCTTGGAGTGTAGTCATGTGAGTTCTTTATATATTCTGGAGATCAAACCCTTATCCAAGGTATCACTGGTAAACATGTTGTCCCATACAGTTGGTTCTCTTTTCATTTTAATGCTGTTTTTGTTAGCCATGCAGAAACTTTTCATTTTGATGAGATCCCATTTGTTTATTCTTTTTTTAATGTCCCTTGCTCTAGGGGACATATCGGTGAAAATATTGCTGCATGGAATATCTGAGATTTTCCTGCTTATGTTCTCCTCTAGGACTTCTTTGGTGTCATGGCTTATATTTAAGTCTTTTATCTACCTTGAATTCATTTTTATGTATGGTGTGAAAAGTGGAACCTAATCAATAAAACAAACAAGCAAGCAAAATATAATCAGAGACACTGAAATTGAGAACAAACTGACAGTAACCAGAGGGGAGGTGGGAGAGGATAATGAGGGGATGAGGGGAAAGGTTTTCAGGAACATGTATAAAGGACACATGTACAAAACCTAAGGGGGTGGGATCAAGAATGGGAGATGGGGATGGCTGGGTTAAGGGAGAGCAGTGGGGGTGGGGAATGGAGACAACTATACTTGAACAACAAGAAGAAAAGTTTTTAAAAAATGAGAAGGGTTTTATGTCACATATGACTGACTACTTGTCTCTAATATGCAGAAATACTCATTTTATTTGGAAATAACTAAAAGGTCCTGTTAAATTATGGATAAAGTATGAATTATTTTATGCCTAATTATAAAAATAATGAGTAAAATATCAAAGAAATTTGTTTGGGGAACTCTAGTAAAAAATAATAAAAGTTACTAATTTCCATAATAGAATCTGGAGGTAATTGTACTCCCAGTTTTATGTGAAATAATTTTATTATTACTAATGTCTTTAATTCTCAAAAGTTAGTTGTGGTATTTTTAGTGTAAGTTTGTTTGGAAAATAAAGGCAGAATGATATAATTATTATGGGAATTTTATTATCTCTCCAAGAAAGGAAAAAATAAACAAAAAGACTAATTTCAGATATGAATATGGACATGTAGGTTCTTTTTGCTCTACCACTAAGCAATCTTTGGCAAATAGCTTTAATTTCCTGAAATTTGATTTCCATATCTACAAAATAAATAAGTTCAAAGTAAATCACCCCTGAGATATGCTCTACAAAAACAGTTCCTTGGTCAAATAAATTTTGAAATCACTACACATTGTTTTCCTATCATATATGTAGAATCCTGCAGTAGTGGAACTTGCTTATCTGTTTATGCCAAAATTTTCCAAAGTGATTTGACCACAGACCTCTTTCTCTGTTTTCTTTGTATAGTGACAATTAACATACTTGGAACAAACTTTGAGAAATTCCAGCTAGATGATCTACAGGGTGTGCTTCAGATCCCACATTTTGTTGTCTCATGTAATTTCAGGCAAGAGAATGAAAAGCTGAGTTTCATTCATCTTTCAATAACAAAAATTGGAACCCTATTCATGTATTAAACTCATTATTTTTCCTAATATCTTAGTAGTACCACTTTTTTTATTTCCATGAACACTGAAAATCAAAAATATTTTGCTCACACCATAGACCATGTTTTAAATCACTAAGACTTCCGAGGCAGAAGCAAATTATCACTGTTATGCTAAGCTTAACTCAATTACTAAACAAATTTCAAAAAGCACAAAAAAGACAAATGGTTAAAGCCTTGGACATGCAAAATAAGCCTATTTATTTATTTATTTATTTATTTATTTATTGTTGCTGTTCAAGTACAGTTGTCTCCATTTCCCCCACACTCTCCACACCCCAGCCATCCCTACCTCCCACCCTTGATCCCACCCCTCTTTGGCTTTGTCCATGTGTCCTTTATACATGTTCCTGAAAACCCTTCTCCCTTCTTCCCTCATTCTTCCCTCCCACCTCTCCTCTGGTTACTGCCAGCTTGTTCTTCAATATCTCTGGCTATATTTAGCTTGTTTATTTGTTTTGTTGATTAAGTTCCACTTATAGGTGAGATCATGTGGTATTCCCATTTAAATCACTGTTGCAAGTCACTGGCTACTTTTACTCCATAAACATTTAGTGAAGATATGTTGTATAACAATATTATGATAGACACTCTCAATTAATGAAGAACAAGTGCTTCTTTATATTAAGGACGTTTTTGTCTAGCAAGAGATATACTAATTATGTATTATTATATTATATATATAATAATAAGAGAAAAATAATTATTTCTGTCTATTAAGTCCCTACTACATGACAGGCATTATAAGCCCTAAAAACACAGATTCCCTTATTGTTCTTAGTTTACAAAGAGCTAACTAAGGCTTGGAGAGGTTAATGATTCCTTCAAAGACAAGGAATTGTCAAATTACAGAAAGAATTCAGAGACAGGTCTCTATGACTCCAGCATCATACTACCTTTCAAATCAGGTTTAAAAATGAATGTAGGCAGAAAAGAGGGGTTTAATGGGATGGTAAAATAGTGATGTGAGAAGAGGCTTAATTGAGAGAATTGGGTTTTATAGGAAGGAACAAACCAGATTACCAGGAGAGTAAGTTGACCTTTTGGGGGAAAAAATGCATATCTCCAAGGAATGTAAAATGCATAGATGTAAGGGTAGAACAGAAACATGGGGAGGAAAAAGGCTTCCAGACTTATTCCTTTCTCAGACTATCTAGCAACAATTTCTAGTGTTTGTTCTCTCCTAGATACATGTTTGAACTTGACCTGCCTTTATTACTCAGTGTGAGCCCTAACCCAAATGGACACTTGAGTCTTCTCTATGGACTATCAAACTACCTTATCAGATCAAATATCAGTATCCATGATTTCTTTTAAAAAACTCAGAGACCCCAACTATGGCTCTTATAAAAAAATGAAAAAAACAAGGAGAAAATTTATCCCATAATCCTAAACCATTTGCCTGATTCATTAGTACCTATGGGGGACACAGGTCCACCATCTTGTCAGGGAAATTTCAAATGCAAAATATTCACTTTTTTTTTCTCAGAGAACATCATTTTGCATTGGAAGAATAGAGAAAGAGAACCTGCTATCTAATCTAATTCAAATGTAAAGATTTATTTATTACTTTGAAAGGAAGTCTTCATTCTTGGTTCCAAATACTTCTTTTGGTTTGTTCTGGGCACAAAGAGTCCTATCAAAGTGTCAGAGCTGGTGAGTGGCAGCTTGGTGCCTTTGAAGATTACTGGGTGTATTTCCTATGTAAACTTACCTACTTAAAAAGATTGAGAAAAGAGCCCTCACTGGCCCTTCATCCCTTCTTCCATTTACTGCCTTTGAACTTCATGAGGCTTAAGTAAATTAAAGTATTAGATTCCACCATGACTCAAGGTAATGAAAACCTTTCTTTAAAGCCTCAGATGAGCTGTAGAAAATAAAGAGTGTATGTGAATTCCTTAGGTCCATGACTTTGGGCTGTTCAATGGGTACACAGAGAGGCTCCCAAGCATCTTACCCAATTCTCATCAAAGGTAAGGTATAGTTTGAGACTCAAGTGTTCTGTGTTCTAGTCTCAGCCTGGATGTTCATTCACTGTGTAGCCGTGGGTGCTTAGAGGGATTGGATTAAATAGTATTTTTAAAAGATAATCCAGTTCAAACATTCTAGTTTGTAGAAGTGGGCAAGATGAAATATCTGCCTTAAGGAAAAACTCAGCTTTTGGTGTGTGTGTTACAGAATGTAGGACACATCTCTCAAGGACAAAGACAATTCTTCCTCTGAACCCTGAATGATTAAAGAGTGTATGCACACAAAAAAGAGATTGCTTCATAGAAATAACATTAATAAATTGTATACTTGTATGAAAGGGTCAAGTTACATGTATTCCAACAATCCCTCAACTCTGTTCCATAAAGTGACAAAAATCCATACACACTGGTCCTCCCTGAGAGAGTCACCATTACCCTCAGGAGTTACAACTCAGAAATTCTATACTTCTGGATGCCTGGGTCACTTGTTTTCGCAATCCCATACCTGGGCCACTCCTGACCAGAGGACTCATTCCCCTACAATTTTGTAATAAGAAGAACAAGTAAGCAAAATACAACCATAGACATTGAAATTAAGAACAAACTGGCAGTAACCAGAGGGGAAGTGGGAGGGGATAACAGAGGAGAGGTGAAAGGGGAAAAGGTTTTCAGGAACATCTATAAAGGACACATGGAAAAAAACAAAGGGGGTTAGGATGAAAGGTGGAAGGTGGGGATGGCTGGAATGGGGGCAGTGGTGGTGGGGAAAGGGAGATTGCTGTACTTGAACAACAATTAAAAAAATTTTAAAAAAGAAGCATACATATATAGTTTTGCAACTTAGGGAATCACTGGGACTCAATAAGTCTAATAAATGTATCCAACACAATATTATGGAATTAACACTTTACCAAATTAAAGAGTTTTCTATGCCTTTGTTATGTATTATTTTCTAATAATAATGCAATATTTGGCACAACTATTCCTACTTGTGCATCTCCTGTGTTCTAAGTACATAAGCCTTTGGAAAAATACTGGCCTGAATTAAAAGATAAAGAAAAGCTAACCAAGTATCATGAAATCTGGGTCCATAGTTTTGCCTTGTTAAATCCATACTGTGCTATAAGATCAAAATTAAACCTAGGAAATCTCATTCTGTGTATCTTAGCTGCCATTCCTTATTTGATTTTCACCAAGAATTCTAAATGCATTGTCATCTCTCCTTGAGAAAAATTTTTAGGTTTTTTTTTCTCTAGACAGACTTTTGCTATCACATGGTAGGAAAGCTCAAAATAAACTAGACTCTAAACGACATGAGGAAAGGTAAATGTCTTTATATCCCTGACCTGATGTGGTAAATGCTTACATACTATTTATTAAATAAGGTTAATAAATTAATGAATTAATGGAGAAATAAAGAACTTGGAGACCCTAACAACGTAGGGACATGTGTAGCTTGCAAACATCTTAGTGATCCATTGTGATGTTTTGTAAAATGCCAAGTTTTGGTTTGTCAGTTTCATTCAGGGACTGACTGTGTAGCATAGTCCTATTGGATAACTATAAATTCCGTAGAAAATCTGAGAACATCCTCTCTACCAACTCAAACTGGTCCTGGCAGACCTGAAGTTTTGTGAATTCTAGTATGGTAAAGTCTCATCAAATGTCAGTTAACAATGTCTAGAGAAAAATGTTCTATTAGTTTCATTAAAAATGAGAACAGCAGATTTTTCCCTTTGATTTTCCTAAAATAATTTATTCTTGCTACAGAAAGTCTCCCTTCCCCAGGGTCATTTCTAAGTTTAGATTTTTCTTTCAATGTCTTTCAATAGGCTCTTCTAAAGTGAAAGATATTATTATGGCCAAATTTAATTTGCAAGAAATAACATTGAATTGAAGGGAAGCTACTTCTTTTTCTCTTTAACCATATCCAGTCAGTTTTGGCCATCCTGGGTTCAATTGCTAGAAATTCTGCCAGCATTTTGACATTGCTTCTAGAGCTAGCCTGAGCAGGACAAAGGGAATCGATTTTATGCTACCACTGCTTTTGGTCTTCCTTCTTGTTCCTGTGTACCCAAAGAGAGTTTCCTGGTGAATGGATGACTATTACTCTTTCATTTTAGTCTTGAGAATCCTCAGCGTCATTAGGAACACCAAGAAAGGGAAGAAAAGATAGAAACTCTTCCTGCAAAGTGAATTAACAGCTTTCATACAAAGAGATGACAAAACGATCTTATCTTCCAAAAAGTGTTTATTCATAAAAATGACAGTGATGTTTATTTCTCCTCTGAAGAATAATAACACTGGGCAAAAAAAAAATGTCATGCGGTGTATGTAGAAGAATTTATTCATTTATCTGACAAATGTTTATTAAGCTCTCATTATGTGCCAGGCATGGTTGTAGTTTCTGGGGATAGAGTAGTGAATAATGCCAAAAACATTTCTGCACTCAAAAGAGAGAGATTTTACAAACAAACTAGTTGTTTAATGTTTTTCAGGTGATACTATGAAGAAAAGAAAAGCAGGGTAAAGGAGAGGGTAAGGATGTGCATTTGTCTAGCAGAGACCTGGATCATAAAGAGAAATATCGGAAATGACAGCCCTGTGAGGACTCCAGAGCTGCAGTGCTCAGAACCAGGGAGGAGGTGCATGGCAGAGATGAACATCCAGAAGAGCAGGGCCCCAGTGATGTGGCTCTTTTAACCCAAGGTGAATTTTCAATTTTATTCTAAGTGCAGTAGCAAGGCATTGAAGACTTTGACAGGGAGTGATGTGATCTGATTTCTATTAAAAGATTTCTTTGAGGAAAGGAAAAGACTCAGAGTCTTTTTCAAGCTGTCCAGGTAAGCTAGAAATGTGGTGAAATTAACAGCATCAAAAGTAACTTAGAAATCTCTTCCTTTGGGTTTGATATTCCCTCATAAATTCTGTCCCAAAGTTGCTGCATCTAAATCTTGGAAGTAAGAATCCTGAACAAAAACATTCTGCAATTATATCTCATACAGTTGGGTGTGAATGGCATTATTTCTCTTCTCACTAAACCTAGTTAGACTACAGGAATGTTTATATAAGCTTCTGAAACAAAGAAAATGAGGCAAATTATGTGACACAAATGGAAATACATATTCAAGCAAAAAAAGAAAATGGTGGGCTAGGAGGAAAGACAGTGATGTGGGGATTGGGACACATCAATCAGTCCTCAACAGTCCCAGTGAAATATAAGTGGCTGAGTAAAATAAATACATAAAAATAAAATATTTCATCAAACTGTATAGCAATTTACATTTTCAACACCAAAAATTCAGAGAGTGGCCAGAGAAAGGAATTTTGCAACATTTTTGTGTATATTTGGCAGTATAGGAAGTATAACTTGAACACTGAAATGTTGGGATTACCTGGAAATGTTCAGTTTTATGCACAAAGGATGAATAGTGTTTACATTGGGACTATTCAAGAAAATTGGAAATATACAGACATCTTAACTATATCATGCTCCTCCTTAAAAATAGACAAGTTATTACCATTTCAACTCACCAAATATAATCTTGGTGAAATAAGAGAAGAAATTTTCACCTCCATTTTATAAATGGGAAAATGAAACACAGTGAGGTGACAAGAATTACTTTCAGTTCCATAAAGACAGGATCAAACCCAGAATCTCCACATTCATTTCCTCATTCATTTCTTAAGCTACTACAGAAACTGGTCACCCAAGAAGTGTCCGAAGTCACTTTTACCTTTTTTCATGTTCTACACAGTAGAGGAATGAGTTCCCTTGCAGGGAAAATAGAACAAAAGAAAAAGATATTTGTTTTCCAAAAAGATTTAAAAATTATATATATGCATTATATAATATATATAATTATATATATAATTATATATATTATGCACACACACATATATCATATATATCTCACACAAATCAGTCATCGCTTAGAAGCAGTGTATTTTTATCATATTGTTTAGACTTTCTGGCCATGTGAGGATTTACTATTCATATAGTTCAGAAAAGTTCCAAATAAGAAGTAGAGAATGAAACCCAGGAGAAATGATTAAGGGGTACTGAGAAGTTTAATTCTGAAGAACAGATATACCAAAAAATAAGTCCCTAACAATCTAAAACATAACAACTTGCAGAGGTCAGTGAACAATTGCTACCTTTGTCATATAATTGAATGTCTTTTAGTTTCTGGTGCAAGTATGCTGATCTAGCACCATGATGAACACAATGAGAATGAATTTACATTTCATGGTGAGCATTTCTGGTTAATTATAACTAAAATGTCTGGGGAAGAAAACAACTGTTGCATACCAGAATGGTTCACAGCAAATGAGGGCTTTACAGAGTACTCTCGCCATTCTTCTGAGGCCTCTTTCTGCACTGTTAATGATCAAGTCATATCTTTCTTTTTGTCTTTTTATTGTCCTATATATTCTTTCCCTTTTCTTTCTGTTTCAAGCCTTAACTGCATAATTCAAATCTCACTTTATTTGAACTCAATGACTTTCACCTTTTATGAACCCCCACAATAAAGAAGAATATAAAAATTCCTAACTAAAATCCAGTCATGGTAGGTAGTCACATCCTAGGTCTACATCTTCCTTTACAAAGATCAATCTTTGCCTGAAATGAGCTTGTCTGTTGTCTTTGTACATCTAAGATAACAGACATTTGAAGTATCAGTGTAAAACCCAACCCTGGGCATTAGAGCAGAGGACCACAGAACCCTCACTGTTATCTTGGTGCCTGCATACCATCTCTATGTGTTATAAATGTAAATTATTAACTAACCTGTACCCACTAATGTAGAAAAAGTATATGTCTCTATGTTTTGCTTTTTATCCAATCCCAGAGATTTCTCTGTTTTGCTTTCTCCTGCCCCTTTAATCTCCCAGCAATGGATTTCATATTATACTTCTTATGTCTCTTCCTTTGATTCTAATGTATAAAATAATAAAACTGCTATCCTCTGGAGCATTTTTCCAATCCATTGAGATTTTGATTCCCAGCAATTGTCATCAATTTGGCTTAAATAAGCAAAAAATTCTGTACAGGTTTGCACATTTCACATGTCAAATATCTACTGTATATAAAGTCTGTGCCATATAATGTAACTCAGGGTCCAGAGAGAGTCCACTTTGAATACGTCTCCTCAGGAATTCTGGAATATCATGGCATACCTCTTATTCTTTAATTTATGTATAGAATCACATCAGCCAGTGAAAAGCGACTTCATCTTCACAGTTTAGGTTAGTTAAAACAAAAATTTCCAGGAAAACAATTAGTTTGCAGAGTTTAGGGTCATACACAATGGTGGGTCCAATAATTCTATCAAAGTTACAGTATGAAAAAGGTACATTGAGAGGACTCATATACTACAGTATGAGAAAGGTTCCAGCTCTGATCCCAGGGAGAGCCAGTGGAAATAGTTTCCACTTGAACTCATGGAGAAATGGCAGAAAAAGTACAATCATGCAATAGATATTTCCATGGTCTAGCTTTAATGAAAATTTAGCCTAAATTTTTAAACCATGATCTCTAACATATTAAGGTAGTACTTACTATTCATAGGCCAAGAAAACTGTTGGCAAATTGTTGGTAAGGTAGAAGCTTTAAGAGATATGATGAATAGTGGAAGATGGCATTCTCAGAACTGGCTAGAAAATAAAACAATAATAGTAAAGGTAATAATGATAATACTCATCATTGATTGATTTTTCTTTATGGGTCAACATGATGTACATTATCTCATCTACTCATAACTACTGTTTGAGATATTATTAAGTAATTTTACAGAGTGGGAAACTGAGGCAGAGTTGAAACAATTTACCAGGAATCACACAAGGCATAAGTGACAGGGTCAGAATTCAAGCCGTAAGTGATTTCAGAGCTTCTATTCTTAATCCTCATGCTCTATGTCTTCTACACAATGGTACAAGGGCAGGGGAATGCTCTTGTATTAAAGCCCAGGTGAATTTCCCTCACAAAAGGAGTCTTTAAACTGGCCACCTGATGGCAGGGGTGGGGTGGTGAGGCAGTGAGGTGGGGTGAAAGACTGGTGGAGGGTTTACAACCTAAAAGTCCTGAGGGGTAACCTCAGTTAGAATGGACCCAGCCTTGGATTTCCCAGTAATAGAGATGGCCTGGGATCCAAAGCCTTCTTCTTTATTTTTCTCTAATCATTGAACACATGGCATGCATCTAGTTATAAACTTTCACTCTCAGGATGTGAATTCAATAATAATAATAATAATAATATTTTTAAAGAATACTTAACATTTAATTGATAAATTCTCTTTCCTCTAAGATGAGAAGTTTCACTATTACCCTGTAGAAATGGGCGGCAGAAGATTGACCATAACTACTTTTAAAGGGCTTTTCAGTTTCCAGTGAATCTGAGTTTTAGTTACATCCCCATTTGTTAAAGACATATTCAGAAAGCGAGTCTTCAAAGAAATTGAAGATTTATTTATGTATTTATTTATACTTATTTATTAAATATAGTTAGCATATTATGTTAGTTTCAGGTGTACAACATAGTGATTTGACATTTATATACTTTAAAATGTAATCACCACAATAAGTCTAGTAACTATCACCACAATGTATAGTTAGGACAATATTTTTCACTACATTTTTCTTCTCCTTTTTCATTCATCCTCCTACCTCTTCTCTGGCAACCATAGTTTGATCAAAGTCTGTCTTTGTTTTCTTTTCTTTGTTCAGTTTGTTTTGTGTTTTTTAATTCCACATATAAGTGAAAGTGTGCAGTATTTGTCTTTCTCTGTCTAACCTATTTTTCTTAGCATAATGTCCTCTAGATCCATCCATGTTGTTGCAAATGGCAAGAGTTTATTCTTTTTATGGTCAAGTAATATTCCATTGTATACATGTACCACATCTTTTATTCATTCATCTATAAATGGACACCTAGGTTGTTTCCATATCTTAACTACTATAAATAATGTTGCAATACAAATAAGAGTGCATATGTCTTTTTGAATTGTCTTTGTTTTCTTCATATAAATGTTGAGAAATAGAATTTCTGGGTCACATGGTAGTTCCATTTTTAGTTTATTGAGGAAACTTCATGATGTTTTTCATAGTGACTGCACTAATTTATACTCCAATCAACAGTGCACTAGGGTTCCCCTTTCTCCACATCTCACCAACACTTGTAGGTTGTTGGTTTATTGATGACAGCCATTGTGACAGGTTTGAGGTATTATCTCATCATGGTTTTGATTTGCCTTTCACTGATGATTAGTGATGTTGAGCATTTTTTCTATGTCGGGCATCCATATGTCCTCTTTGAAGTAATACTTGTTTATGTCCTCTGCTCATTTTTGTTGAATTATTTGGGTTGTTATTGAGTTGTATGAGTTCCTTATACATTTTGGATATTAACTCCTTATCAGAGATATTATTTGAAAATATATTCTCCCATTCGGTAGATTATCTTTTTATTTTGTTGATGGTTTCTTTCACTGTGCAGAAGCTTTTTAGTTTGATGTAGTCACATTTGTTTATTTATTTATTTTTTTGCCTTGCTTGAGGAAACATACAGGGTCAGACAGCTTTACAGTGAATTCCACCAAATTTTTAAAAAATTGAAAACTGAGAGAGAGGAAGATGGTGACAAGATAGGTGGGAGCAGAGTCCACTTCCCCCTGTGCAACATCTAGCCAATCTTCTGAGGAGCAAATGGTATCCCAGCATATGTGAAGTTTGGAGGCCAAAATTGTAGAGGACATTGAAAAATCAAAAAGTAAGGAGATTGCTTTGGGATGTTAAGGTCCCTGGGAACAGCACAGGGACCAGGGGAGGTGCAGCCCCAGGCCCAGTGTTGGCCCTACCTGCCACAGAATTCTTGGAAGACAGCCAGGAGAACAGCTCCCTCCCCTGCCAAACAGGGAGGTTTGAGCAGCACCAGGATGGACCTGGATGCTTGAAGTCACTGGAGGAAATAAAGACAAGTGGCAAATGCACAGGGGTGGTTTGCACCCTCTGAGACTGTGAATGCAGGCTGGGTCATTACTAGAGAAATTGGTAATTGTGGCCACACTCCTCCCCTCCCATCTGCTGCAGTGGCAGAGGGCACCAGTGGTGACCCAGTCACCACCTTGGAGGCTGTGTACTCATGCCTACAGGGGGAGGGAGGGTGCTGCACACACCCGCCACACTCACCGCTGTGCCCCTGCCAGCAGTGGAGGCCAAGCACCCACACCCACAGCCCCTGCAGCTGCACCCCTCACCCTTGCCACTGTAACAGCAGAGGAGGCTGCACCCATGCCCACTGCCCCAGTCTCCCTGCCTACCCTGCAGGACCTGACTGGCTTGCTAAGAGGAAGGTGGAGGTATCCCCCACAAAGGAGAGCAGCATGGCTCAGGGAGTTAGCAGTATCCAAAAGACTTAACTCAGTGGGGAGCCAAGCTACCCTGAAGAAACTTTGAGAGTCCCTAGCACCTAGGACAGCAAAGAGTGAGAAGGTGGAGTGTGAGTTGCCCCTAATAGGTATACCTCAAGGACAGCACAACTGGTGGACTGAAGGCATAGGCCTGGTGCAGGGGGGCACTGGGGACTAGCAGTAAACTGAGGAACTGGGTTGGAGGCTGGGCAACTTGAAGAGCGAAGCTCAGACCTGGCCTCCCTCCCCACAAAACCATGGGAAGGGAGAAAAGTGAAACCCAATCCCCCACCCCCACCCCAGTGTGCTGCAACCAGGAAGACCAGGAAAACTTAATTGGCCAATTTAAAGCCAGTAAGAGGCTTTTTTCCCCCTTTCTTTCTGTTTTTTTTTTTTTTTGTCTTTTCTTTCCCCCCACAAGTGAGACAATAAGACCTGGAGCTGTGAAAGGACCAGAGGAAGACCCAGAGTGGTGTCATCCCAACAACTGAGAAACTGAGACAAATTTCAATTTGCTTTTCAAAGAACTTGCAAGTTATTGTTTATTGATATTATTATTTTTTCATTATTTTTACTTTTTTATGTTATTAGTATCTTTTAATTTCTCTTCTTTCTGTTTAGTTTTCTTCATTTTGTTTGCATAATTGCATTGTATGACTGGTTTTCTTTGTTCTCTCTTTCATAGTGTATTTTTAATTTCCTATCTTTCAATTCACTTGTGTTCCAATAGCACACTACACTAGGTCCTGTACTTCTTATTGCTGTTATTCAGATCACATAGATTCTGTCATGTGATTGTTGCTCTATTACTATTGTAAATAATTGTTGTTCCATTCAATTGTAAATACTACATAGCACCCCTCCTGGATCTTAGCTCATTTTACTGTCTTCCAGAACTTTATTACTGTTGCAGTTAACTGTAGTCTCTCGTACACTACACCTATTTTCTATCATTTACTCTCACCATATCTCATAACCTAACTTCCCATAAGCTCACTGTTTTTTGGATCCAACTCACAATCCTTCTCCCCCCAACAAGAGTCTTATCTCTTTTGCACTCTGTCTAAAAAGTGACCAGTTGGGTGAAATATCTGTTAGCACTATACTTATGCAAAGTATATCTCTTAGCTACAGGTTTGTACTTTAAGTCCCATAGAATACACTCCTGCTGTATTAAAACATTTTGTCTTCCCCCTCACTCATCACATAAAAGAGTAGGTGGGAGCTGTGAACACCAGTATACCTACTGGAAGAGAGAACCCATCAACAGAAGAACCACCAACAGATAATAACAGAAGAAAGTGAAGGGGTGAGTGTAAGCCACTAACCTCCACCCAGGACCAATCTGGAATTACAACTAAATAGTAGAGAACTTACCTAGAATAAACAATTGAACAATAGTGAGAGAGAAGTCTCAAAACCTCAGACAGACAGAAGAACAATATTCAACACAACCTGTATACACCAGTACAACAGAATACAAGATGTGGTAGGTGGAGTGACCCTCACTTAACCATCTGGAGGGAAGGAAGCACCAAAGAAAGACCCAACAACAATCAAAACCCAAAGACATACAGAGAGCCAACATAAATGACAGCCCAAGAGCAGCATGTTCAGGAGATCAAGGAAACTGCACTAATGAATCTCAAACCCAGAGAGTCAAACAGATAAATTCAAGAAGCAGAGGCTAACAAGAAGAGTCTCACAAACAATGGGAAGACAAGGAAAAAATCTCCAAATGAAAGGAAAGGAGGAAGCCTCAGAAAGAATGCTATACAAAATAGAAGTAAGTCAACTATCAGATATTGAGTTCAAAGCAATTGTTATAAAGAAGGTCAATGAGCTCACAGAGAAAAAAAAACTACAGGGAAACTACAATGAACTCACTATACCAACATGAAACTATAACAACATGAAAACCATATAAACATGAAACTATATCAACATGAAAAAGGAAATAGAAACTATCAACAAGGGCCAAGAGGAAATGAAGAATACAATTTCTGAATTGAAGAACAGAGTAGAAGGAATCAAAAGCAGGCTCAATGAAGCAGAGGATCAAATCAGAGAACTCTAGGACAAGATAGGAAAAAACACCCAGAAAGAGCAAGAAAGAGAGAAGAGGCTCAGAAAAAAATGAAGAGGCATTAAGGGAACTGCAGGACAACATGAAACATAATGATAGCCAGAGATGCCAGAAGGAGAAGAAGAAGAGCAAGGGATAGAAAACCTGTTTGAAAAAGTAATGATGGAAAACCTCCCTAATTTGATGAGAGAAAAGTCACACAAATCCAGGAAACACAGAGTCCCAATCAAGAGGAACCCAAAAAGGTCCACTTCAAGACACATCAGAATTAAAATGGCAAAATTTCAAGACAAAGAGAATCTTAAAGACAACAAGGCAGAAACAGGAAGTAACATACAAGGGAGCCCCAATAAGGTTACCAGCTGACTTCTCAATGGAAATGCTCCACGCCAGCAGAGAATGGCAAGACATATTCCAGGTAATGAGAACCAGAGGCCTGAAACCAAGGTTACTTTACCCAGCAAGGATCTCAATTAAAATGGAAGGCCAAATAAGGAGTTTCCCAGACAAGAGAAGCCTCAAAGAATACACCTCCACCAAACCAGCACTGAAAGAGATGCTAAAGGGACTGCTTTAAGAAAAGGAAGAAAAACAGTGAGAGAGAGATGAACAAAGGTACAAAAAAGTGTCAATGAATAAGTACCTATCAATAATAACCTTAGATGTAAATGAATTAAATGCCCCCAAAAAGACCTAGAATAGCTGAATGGATAAGAAATCATGAGCTTCACATGTGCTGCCTACAAGAGACCCACCTCAGAACAAAAGACCTACACAGACTGAAAGGGAAGGGCTGGAAACAAGTATTCTAAGAAAATGGACAGGGGAAAAAAAAAGCTGGGGTAGCAATACTCATATCAGACAAAATAGTCTTAAGAAAAAAAAGGCCATAAAAACAGACCCCAAAGGTCACTTCATAATACTCAAGGGAAGAATCCTTCAAGAAGACATAAACATTGTAAATATATATGCACCCAACACAGAAGCACCCCAAATACATAAAGAAAATCTTGGAGGACTTCCAGAAAGATATTAACAACAAAGCTATTATATTAGGAGATTTTAACACCCCACTGTCAAAAATGGACAGATCTTCCAAACAAAATGTCAAAAAAGATATTGTGGCATTGAACAATGCCCTAGATTAAATGGACTTAACTGATATATATATAGAACTTTTCATCCCAAAGAAGCAAAATATACATTCATTTTTTGTTGTTTTTTTTTTGTTTTGTTTTTCAATGTATTTTATTGATTATGCTACTACAGTTGTCCCATTTTCACCCTTCACTCATCTTCGCTCTGCACACCCCCTCCCACCCACATTCCCCACATTTGGTTCATGTCCATGGGACATACACATAAGTTCTTGGGCTTCTACACTTCCTATACTATTCTTACCTTCCCCCTGTCTATTTTCTACCTACATCTATGCTACTTATTCTCTGTACCTTTCCTCCTCTCTATCCCCCACTCCCCTGTTGATAACCCTCCATGTGATCTCCATTTCTGTGCTTCTGTTCCTATTCTAGTTGTTTGCTTAGTTTGTTTTTGTTTTTGTTTTAAGTGTGGTTGTTAATAATTGTGAGTTTGCTGTCCTTTTACTGTTCATATTTTTATCATCTTTTTCTTAGATAAATCCCTTTAACATTTAATATAATAAGAGCTGGGTGATGAGGACCTCCTTTAATTTGACTGTATCTGAGAAGCACTTTATCTGCCTTTCCATTCTAAATGAAAGCTTTGCTGGATAGAGCAATCTTGGATGTAGGCCCTTGCCTTTCATGACTTGGAATGTTTCTTTCCAACCCCTTCTTGCCTGTAAGGTCTCTTTTGAGAAATCAGCTGACAGTCTTATGGGAACTCCTTTGTAGGTACCTGTCTCCTTTTCTCTTGCTGCTTCTAGGATTATCTCCTTCATTTTAATCTTGGGTAATGTAATTATAATGCGCCTTGGTGTGTTCCTCCTTGGGTCCAACTTCTTTGGAACTTTCTGAGTTTCCTGGACTTCCCAGAAGTCTATTGCCTTTGCTAGACTAGGGGAGTTCTCCTTCATTATTTGTTCAGATAACTTTTCCATTGGTTGATCTTCCTCTTCTCCTTCGGGTACCCCTATAATTTGGATGTTGGAATGTTTGAAGATGTCCTGGGAGTTCCTAAGCCTCTCCTCATTTTTTTGAATTCTTCTTTCTTTATTCTTTTCTGGTTGGATGTTTCTTTTTTCTGTCTGGTCCACATTATTGATCTGAGTCCCAGTTTCCTTCCCATCACTGTTGGTTCCCTGTACATTTTCCTTTATTTCACTTAGCATAGCCTTCATTTTTTCATCTAATTTGCAACCAAATTCAACCAGTTCTGTGAGCATCCTTATTACCAGTGTTTTGAACTATGAATCTGATAGGTTGGCTATCTCTTTGTTGCATATTTGTATTATTTTCTGGAGCTTTGATCTGTTCTTTCATTTGGGCTATTTTTTTGTCTTGATGAACCTGTTATGTAGTAAGGGGCGGAACCCTAGGTATTCACCTGGAAGGGGTAACCCATGTCACTTCAAGTGACACTGAATATGGGGAAGGGGTCAGAGAGGGAATAATGGCACTCGCTCTGCTGCCTGCTGGCTTTCAGTTACTTACCCCTCTTCCCACAAGCAAATTGGGCCCTTCTGGTGCTGATTCCTGGGTGGGTGGGTTTATGTACATTTCAGAACCCTGTGGGTCTCTTCAATGAACTCTCCTGTGAGGCTTGGAGTTTCTCCCACTACCACCTCAGCCCCCACAGGTATTTTCAATCAGTGGTTTGAGGCTTTATTCCCTTGTGCTGAGCTCTGAGTTGTATGGTCTCTCTTGCTCCCCTATTGTTCCTTTCAGTTTATCTGTGTGCAAATGTGGGATGACCCACTCTACCAGCTGCCTCCACAGCCTTGCCAGCCAGCTGCAGCCTTGTGGGCCCCACTCCACAATCCAGCACTGGGTCCACCAGCTGCTGCCTTGCCTTCCCCAGTCCTCCAGCCACTGACTTGCCACAGGTCCTTTCCACTCACCCATCTCCACCCCTCCTACTGATCTGGATGAGTGTGTCTTCTTTAACTCCTTGGCTGTAGGACTTTTGTACAGTTCAATTTTCTGTCAGTTCTGGTTGTTTTTGTTTTTAAATTGTTGTCCTTCCTTTGTTTTCGAGGAGGCACAGTGTGTTTACCTATGCGTTCATCTTGGCTGGGAGTCAAAATATACATTCTTTTCAAACACACATGGAATATTTTCAAAGATAGACCAGATGATCGGACACAAAACAAGCCTGAACAAATTCAAGAAAATTGAAATCATATCAAGCATTTACATAAACCACAAGGGGCTGAAACTAGAAACCAACCTCAAGAAAAAAACTCAAAAAAACTCAAACTCATGGAGATTGAATAGCATACTATTAAACAGTGAATGGGTTAAGAATGAGATCAAGTAAGAAATCAAAAATTTCTGGGAACAAATTAAAATGAACTCACAACCATCCAAAACTTATGGGACACAGCAAAAGCAGTCATGAGAGGGAAGTTCATAGTGATACAGGCCTGCCTAAAAAAAAATAGAAACATTTCAAATAAACAACCTAACCCTACATCTCCAAGACCTCAAACAAACAACAACAAAGACAGCCCAGAGCAAGTAGAAGGAAGAATATAACCAAGATCAGAGCACAATTAAGTGACATAGAGACTAAAAGAACAATTCTATGGATCAATAAATCCAGGAGCTCATTCTTTGAAAAGATAAACAAAATGGGCAAGCCTTTAAGGAGACTCATCAAGAAAAAAAGAGAGGACCCAAATAAACACAATCGAAATGAAAGAGGAGATACTACAACTGATGCCACAGAAGTACAAAGGATTGTAAGAAATTACTCTGAAGAACTATATGCCAAGAAATTTGAAAACATAGGTGAAATTGACAAATTTCTAGAAAAATATAATCTTCCAAAACTCAATGAAGAAGAAGCAGAAAGCCTCAACAGACCAATAACAGCTGATGAAATTGAAGCAGTAATCAAAAAGCTTTTGAAACACAAAGGCCCTGGACCAGATGGTTTCACAGGAGAATTTTACAAAGCACTAAAGGAAGAGCTAATCCCTATCCTTAACAGAGTATTCCAAAAAATCAAAGAACAGGGAAGACTCCCAAACTCTTTTTATGAGGCCAGCATCATCCTAATGCCAAAACCAGATAAAGACATAACAAAGAGAGAAAACTTGAGGCAAATATCACTGATACACATAAACACTAAAATCCTCACCAAAATTTTGGCAAACCTTATCCAGCAATATATTAAACAGATGATACACCATGATCAAGTGGGATTCATTTTCAATATTTAAGGATGGTACAATATGCACAAATCAATAAACATAATATACCACATAAACAAAACACAAGACAAAAATCACATGATCATAGCAAAAGATTCAGGAAAAGCATTTGATAAGGTAGAGCATCCATTTATGATAAAACACTTAGCAAAGTGGCAATACAGAGAGCAATACTTAACATAATAAAGGCCATATATGAGAGTCATACAGCCAACATCATACTTAATAGGCAAAAACTTATAGCTTTCCCAGTAAGATCAGGAACAAGACAAGGATATCCACTTTCACCATTTCTATTCAACATAGTATTGGAAGTCCTAGCCATGGCAATTAGAAAAGAAAAAAGAAATAAAAGGCATCCAAATTGGAAAGGAAGAAGCAAAACTGCCATTGTTTGCAGATGACATGATAGTGTACAAAGAAAATCCTATAAACGCCACAAAAAGAAACCTGCTTGACCTATAAGTGAATCTGGCAAAACAGCCAGATACAAATTCAATATTCAGAAATCGAAGGCATTTTTGTACACTAACAATGAAATATCAGAAACAGAAATCAGGAAAAAGTCCTATTTGTTATAGCAACAAGAAAAATAAAGTATCCAGAAATAAACCTAACCAAGGAGGTAAAAGACCTGTACTCAGAAAACTGCACAACATTAAAGAAAGAAATTAAGGTAGACACAAACAAATGAAAACATGTACCATGCTCATGAACTGGAAGAATTAACATCATCAAAATATCCATACTACCCAAAGCAAGTTATAGATTCAACGCAATCCCTATTAAAGTACCAATGACATATTTCACAGATATAGAACAAACATTTCAGAAATTTACTTGGAACCATAAATGATCCTGAATAGTTGCAGAAATTTTGAGAAAGAAGAACAAAGTAGCAGGGATCACAATACCTGATATCAAACTGTACTATAAGACCACTGTAATCACAACAGCATGGTACTGGCATAAGAACAGACACAGAGAACAATGGAACAGAATAGAGAGCCCAGAAATAAATCTAAGTCTCTATGGTCAATTAATATTTGTCAAAGGGGGCAGAAGTTTAAAATGGAGTAAACTATCCCCTTCAATAAATGGTGTTAAAAGATCTGGACAGTTACATGCAAAAACATGAAACTCTATCTCCAACTTATACCATACAAAAAATAAATTTAAGGTAGATAACAGACTAAATATAAGTCATGACACCATAAAAGTCCTAGAGAAAAACATAGGCAGGAGAATCCCAGATATCCTATGGAACAAAATTTTCACTGATATGTCCCCTAGAGCAAGGGATATAAAGGAAAGAATAAACAAATGGCATCTCATCAAATTATAAAGCTTCTGCATAGCTAAAGAAAACAACATTAAAATGAAAAGAGAACCAACTATATGGGAAAACATATTTGCCATTGATACTTTGGACAAGGGCTTGATCTCCAAAATATATAAAGAACTCACAGGACTCCACTCCAAGAAGACAAACAACCCAATTAAAAGTCAGCAAAGGACTTGAACAGACACTTTTCCAAGGAGGACATACAGAGGGCACAGAGGTACATGAAAAGATGCTCAGCACCACTAGTCATCAGTGAGATGCAAATTAAAACCACAATGAGATACCACTTCACACTGATCCAAATGGCCACCATAAACAAATCAACAAACAAGTGTTGGAGAGAATGTGGAGAAAAGGGAACCCTAATGCACTGTTGGTGGGAATGTAGAGTGGTGCAGCCACTGTGGAAAACAGTATGGAATTTTCTCAGAAAACTAAGAATGGAACTGCCTTTTGACCTGGCAATTCCACTGCTGGGATTATACCCTAAGAGCCCTGAAACACCAATCTTAAAGAACCTATGCACCCCAATGTTCATAGCAGCACAATTTACAATAGCCAAGTGCTAGAAGCAACCTAAGTGCCCATCAGCAAATGAGTGGATCAAAAAACTGTGGTACATTTGCACAATGGGATTCTACACAGCAGAGAGAAAGAAGGAACTTATACCCTTTGTGACAGCATGGATGGAACTGGAGAGCATTATGCTAAGCTAAATAAGCCAGGAAGTGAGGGACAGATACCATGTGATCTCACCTTTAACCGGAACCTAATCAAGAAAAGAAACAATCAAGCAAAATATAACCAAAGATATTGAAATTAAGAACAATCTGGCAGTAACTAGAGCAGAGGTGGGAAGGGATAATAGGAGAAAGGGGGGAACAGTTTTCTGGAACAACTATAAAGGACACACTGACAAAACCATGGGGGGTGGAAGCAAGGAAGGGTAGTGGGGGCTGCTGGGGTGGAGGCAGAGTGGTTGGGGGGTAAATGCAGACAACTCTAATTAAACAACAATAAAATGATTTTAAAAAATCAAGAATTGATACTTGTCCTTCTCAAAATATTTTTTAAAATAAAGAAGAATGTATGCTTCTAAACTTTTCTATGAGGCCAGCATTATGTTGATGCCAAAGCGGCTAAATTTCTTGAACAACAAATATTTTTCTCTTGGATAGCTATAACCTTCACTTTTACTATCAATTCTAAACTTTCAGAGCATTATCAAGTCTCATGGTCCAGACCTTCTAATTATGCATATGTATATTTATGTAGATATCCATGCAAATCAGGCACAGCCATTGGGCTTCTGGGGAGCCCTTGGTACAGCAGAGGTCAAATATCCTTGGCTTAGAGCTCAATCCTACATGCAGATTTTTACAAATCAATGGCAGCTCCTGGACACAGCAGTCTTTAAATGCTGTGATAATTCTATGCTTGAGTAGTTTTTAATCATAATTAGGAAAAGGTGACCTGGTTCAGGGAAAAATGAAGAGCAGAATGAAACTGAACTTTAGTGTTTCCCTTGATCTAAGTTGAATACTCAACAGGCATGGCTTTTTCAATTTTCAGTTGGCTTTGATTTGAGTGCTGAAATTTCCTAACTTATCTAAAAGGCAGGATAGTCCAAGCTACTGTCTTTAAAGGCCTCAATGCCAACGAGCCACCTACCTTGAAAGGTGTGGGCACCTTCACTGATATGCTGCACTGCCACCAGCTATATTATCAAAGGCAACAGAGGATCTGCAATGACTACTACCACTAGTATTTCTCAGATCAGAGCTGCAGAATTTTAATTTCAGGGTAACCAATGAAAAAGGCCATTAGATGTTGGAATATCCTTGCAGGTGCTTTTTGGATACTCTTGGGTATAGTAGGCCAGGATGTTTCCAGTCCTTCTTCCTACAGCTGAGGAGATGGTATGTGGAGATGGTATGTGGGGGATGATCATATGAAATCTGTGTCCTACCTGGAAGAATGAGACAAAATGGCCCTCTACCATTCATGTTTGCATGTTTTCATAGGTTATTGAGTTCAAACCCAGGGTTTTTGTGTGCTTCTCCTGCAGGGTTCAGTTACTTGTACTGAGTAGCTGGACTTTGAGCTTCACCAGCTCTTCTTGCCAAAAACCAAATCTCATGCAGGGAAACTTTAACAGTTCCCATCACTGGCCATTCCCAATTTACCACCAAACAAAACTGCCTCCTTGTTTCTCCACACCCTTTGTCTTAAAGCCTGACAGTGAGAATATTCCTGTCCTCTTGATGTGTTTCCAGGACTGTGGCCAATGGCAGAGACCAGGTCATTACACACATTCACAGCTGAATGTTGAAAGAAAAGACATGATAGTTTTAATTAATTTTTTTGCCATTGAGCCCTAGGTTCCTTGGGTGAGATTATTACTTCTTTGTTCCTTTAATTCCACATCTCTAAAACTAATATCAAAATGCCAGTTTTCTTCAATGAAGTGGTCTGGAAAGCATTTACAAATATCTATCTTCAAGTTGAGCAAAGGAAATTAGTGAGTGCAAAATTAGCCAAATTCCATCAGGAGTTTCTATTTTATCAGAGTAAAATAGATTATCTTGTGTTATGCAGTTCTGGTGATGACAAAAATTGGAAGACAAAATTAAAAAGGTAGGTATGAGGCATCTAAAAACTCAGAGATGAAGTTTCTTCTATTTAGTACAGAGAACCAAGGATCTGGGAAAAGAGAGGTGGATGAGGAAGTTTTTCCTTAAATGAGACAAGAAAAAAACAAAGGATTATGCCATGGATGAGGGGATTGAATCAAAAACCCAGCTTCCAGTTTGCCAGAGAAGTACTTTCATTTAGACTATAAATAAATCTCACCTGTAGTAAGGTATAAGCCATGTAAGCATTTCAATTATTTCAAGTATTTCAATTTCAATATTTGAAATTGAAAATTGTTCTTACTTCTAATTAAAAGGTATTATTATATTCTCACTGGCTGTGTTGTCCAAGAATTCATTAATCAAATAAGCCATTACATCTCTACTTACATTAGTTCCATTATTGTATCATGTGAGTTATGTTCAAACATTTATTGCCCAATAATTTCCAAAGAAAAATGTAATAAGTTAGGTGGAGATACCATTAATGTGAAGAGATTTTTTTGGCACAAAAGTTAATGAAGTGCATGAACTAACCCTCTGACCCCAATTATAATGAACTTTTCCAAATTCCAAGGCTAATGGGTAAACTGCAAGCTCTGTAAATGAGTGCTGGATTTGAGCAGCACTCTGTGAATGTCAATTTAGGCCTAGATTTTTGCAAGAATAATATCAGGTAAACAAAATCAGGGAGCTTTCTGATATTCCATAACATTTGAGGCTACTTCTTACATGCCCATTAATATTGCAAAAAAATCTGACAATACTGTATAGTTTATTATGGGAGAATTCATCACGTGTGTTACCTTTTATGCCTGGGCTTGTTAGACTGCAGAATTATGAGATAAATAATGGTAGGTACATAATATTTGCTTTAGGATCTCCAAACAATTGTAAAAAGATGCTGTACTACCCATACCTAACACTTGGTTCTAGACTCTGAAATGCTATTCATTTACTACATAGTTGAGGCAGAAGAACAAACTCAAAATGAGACTTTTTGGATTTGGGTTCAATGACGGCATCCTAACACTTGAAAGGACTTCAGGAGTCATCTAGCCTGGACAAGTTCTTCCAGTGAGAGATGAGGTGAGGCCTGACACTGAGGAATCCAGTTGCCCAGCCAAACAAATGGGTATGACCAAGGGAGGTCCCCAGGCACAGGGAGTAGTTTTACTTTTTAGCAACAGAATATGTTTTAGGTAAAATAATGTGTGGATTTCCAATGTATAAAACACATAAAATAGAGATACTTAGGTTGAAGGCAGAGAGGTGGAGAAGAGCCCTCACCCAGCAGCTCTGCTCCCAACCTCACTACAGTTTTTCTGTGGGAAGTTATCAGACACTTAACTTTCTGGGAAACTTAATGAGTTAAGACTGTTCTGGTTGCAAAGTAAAGAACTAAATCTGAGTAAGAATGAGATCAAGCAAAATAATAACAATGATGGTAATCATTATCTCATAGATCCAGAAGAGTAATGCAGCTTGGTTGGAAGGAGGGCCTGGAACTGGGATGGTTGGTCATCAGATCTCTCTCAGTCTGTTTCCTCATTTAAACACACACACATACACTTCCAAATTCCATGGGGAAAAATATGATTCATCCAATTTGGTTGGGGCCCATCAACAACAATGGGGGTGAGGGTAGGGGTAATGTAGGGAGAAGGGAAGGATAGGGTAATATAGTAGACACATGGCGATCTGTGAATTGGGTGTCAGTTCCTGGAGAAGAAGAGCTGGTTAGGTAATCTAGTGGTGTGAAAACCACTGAAATAATATGCTGTTAGTACAGACAGACACATATGGGAATAAGACAGGAGCTTGGAGACCAACTGAGTTACAGAAAATAAAGCCACCCAGACTGGGTTTCTAAGCATAATCCTGAGATACACGACTGCCAGTGGTCAGCAAAAGTATTGGTATTTGTCATCTGAGAAGTTCATTAAAGGATAAAGGGTGATCTCTGTGAACCCCGGCAAACATGGCAATGGGAACCCAGAGCAGGTACCATGAGAAAGCAGACAGACAGCAACAGGGAGCTTTGCAAGCATGCACCTGGTCCTAACTTTCAGCTGAGGTTCAAGTCCAAGCTCCAGGTCCTGAAGACAAGAGTACAGCAGAGCTCTATCTTGAAAGAACTGGAAACCAGCAAAGCAGCTTTGAATTAAACACAGATTTAACAAGAAAGAAACCCAGGTCTTAGCCTGGAGCTCATGCTCTGGGGAAAAGAGGAGCATGACAAGTGAAATAATAGGTTTTCCATGAGCTCCTGAGCCAGGCAGGCCTTCCTGACCCTCCTGGCCAGTTCAGGGTTGCTTTCTGAGTGGGCGGTCTAATGGAACCTATAGGAGTCTGTGGAGCTCTGAGGATGTGGCATCTGCTGGGAAAGAATGACAGAAGTCATTAGAACTTCCTACTTTCTCTGAACAATATTTGTAGGGAGGGTACATCCCAGTGGTTCTTACTCAGTGGTGTTATCTCTTTTAACCATTCCTCACAGGGTGAGGAATTCATGAGAGAAAAAAAACTACCCAACTCCAGTAACACATAGTGCCTAAGCCAAAATAGAGAGAGATGTGTTGAAAATATGTGTTCTCTGAAAATGAACTAACACCATTGCTATATACCTTCTAAGCTAACACTTTTGCTATATGCAGTCTTAGGGTATATAAAGATTTCTGGTAGATTTCTCTGGTATGAGAAAGATCTCATAAAATATTTTTAAGAATTACTCGAATATATTACCTTGTGATATTTTTCATGCATAGAAAGACTGATGCATTAAGCTTGTCTGCATCTCAATGTGGTACATGTACTCATTTGCTTAATTTGCTGCAAACACATGGACATGGAAACGTTTACAAGCAGGACTCAGAGTTTAACTTCAAACACTCACTCCTAATGCTTCTGCCAAAAAGTAACAAAATATTTGTCTCTGAGATAGTTAGCCTCTCTCCCATACATAATCTCCAGTACACTGCATTGGCAAGCTTCATGCAACACCCTTCTCTTCCATAGAGAATGGAAATCTTTGTGTTTAATTCCCAGCTTTTCTCATCTTTCAGATGAGAAACACCAGGAACGCACACCATTCTTCAACAAATTAGCTTGTCTTCAGACTATTTTCATCTAATTTAAGGGAAATGTCAGAGAAGCACTTCACTATACTGGACCTAAGGAGCTAAATTCCAAGTATAGACAAACAATATGGTCTGTAACTCCAGTAGTGTGGGCTTCTAACTGCACAGAGCTCTCTCCCAGTCCCCAGGATTCAGGGCCCAGATGAAGAATAGATGCCTCTGTTTATAACCCTTGGGTGACAGATTTAAGCATCTTCTTTTGTTTTTTTTCCAATTCCTTTTTTCCCTTAAGAGCTCTGAATGCATTACATGTCATAAAAACCAACCCCTGGCTCCTCTGACATATTTTGCCCACTTTGGAGTTATACACATGTGCCAATCACTGGGGAAAGGTGATTAGTCATTCAGTGGAGAGGAGCTTTGAAGAACAGAGGGAAACAGTTCCATATAAATGACACATTTTATATTTTTCAAGTAATTCATGAAAACTACTGACATAAAATGCCAATTATTTTTCCCCATGAATGAAGCTGGCAGTCTTATTGTATACTTTAAAAATCATTTGCAATTTGCTCATATTTCTTAATTCTCCAGGGAAAAGATATATTTTCTTTGCTCTAAAGATTAAAGTTCAATTTGACTTCAAATTTTGTGACAGGGACTCTTAAAGACATTGTGTTTTTCTCATATCGTCCTAGATATCACTACAAGCTGTAAATTTGGTGATTGGTGTCTAGTAGCACAGCCTCCGGGGGCCACATGCTAGTTAAAATAATAAAGTGTTCCTTATCCTCTGGGTGCATTAGAGAGAATAGCAGGTGGTTGTTGTTTACCATGCTAAAGTGAGCCACTCCATTTGAGACAGCTCACTTTGGACCCAAGCTTAATGCCATGCCTGAATGATTCTATTTCTAACAAAGCTGCCAACAAACTCATTCTCATTGTTTAATTTGAATGAGAATTAGTTGCTGCTGCATGCTAGCCCAAGACCCTGTGTTACAAAATGGTTCACTAGTGACTGCAGGATTTAGAGGAGGTGGGAATAATATCCAGTGGAAGCACACTCTTCAGTTCCAACCTCACAACTCAAAGGTGGTAACATCCTTTGGCTAGTGCCGGGGGCAGCTGTGTCATTTAGACTCTCAGAGGACAACATGGACTCAGGGAATACAGTGGCTCACTCATATATTTTCATTAAGGAAAGGTCATGACACTACTCTATGATCTATCAGGATAATTGACACAGAGTACTTCTCAAAGAGCATTAAATCTGCACAGCACAGGGCTGGTCTGTGCCATGGCTGCTGAAGTGTCAGTGACAAGATAAAAAACAAAACCCACAAAACACATGCTAAAGCCTGGGATTTGAAAAACACTGTTCCCTAAAGTATCCTCATGGATATACAGTTGTAATGGCTGTTTGGGATGGGCAGTAAACGTATTCTGGACAACTGGCAGGTCTAGGCATATACAACCTAGACTATTCTAGCTGTGTACCTTAAACTATGCAGTATACTTCAATGTAATTTAGAGAATCTGAGTTAAAATTCACATGTATCAAAGAGCTTTAGAAAGGACTCTTTGGGACCCTGATGTTAAATATTGAGGCAAAGGCAGGAACCGAAATGCCTGCTTCTCAGCAACTGCTCCTGTTCCAAGGACCAGCTTGTTTTTATGTATTTATTTGTGACACTGTTCTTCTGTTTCTGCTCAGGAAACATTCAACATTATATTTTGCTTTAAAGAAGATGGATCTTTTTTCTAAAAACCAGATGAGAGTCATAGACCTTGGGGTGGTCATAAAAAATTCTTACTGAAGTACAAACAAGATATTGATACAATCACTATTGCTATTTGAAGAAAAACTTACATGTCATAACACATGTTAACCATGGCAATCTTTATTTGCTTATTAATGCATTGTTACTTCAAGATTTTTTCTTGTCTCAATCAGTCTGTAAATACCTGTACTTTGTTTTTCATGGCATTTACCTGTTACTCAATGATTTTTACCATGGATGTTGGGCATTTTCAAGGTTCAGTGTAAAGATGTATGTGGATAGGCTTAGTTGTCTCTGTGACTTGCTACTCTTCCAGTTTCCAAGAACTCATTGTAGTTTCTTTAGGAAAAAATACTCTACCTGTTGGAGATCTCCTGTTCTGAAGTTTAAATACCCTAACTATGATTATCTTGTTTTCTCAGACTTATTATCCAAACTCTTCATTTTGTTTAATCTCCTTGGGATTTTTACACCAGGGACAAAATAAACCTGTTAAGACTTCAAGAATCTCCCAAAACGTAGTCCATTGGTGACAACTCTTGATTTGAGAAATCTTTTGCATTTTTCTGATCCTAATTTACTCAGAGTCTGGCTAACTTAAGGAATATGTAAAAGAAAACATTTAGTAAGTCTCACCTGAGAACAATATGAAAGCAATCCTCCTGTAGAAAGTAAAATATATGTAAAAAATGATAGAAAAGGCAATTTTATTTCCTTCAAAAAGAAAGTACCCCTTTATTATTTCCCAGTGAAGTTTCCCAGTGTAGGAGCAAACTCTCTGGCTCCCAGGCCCTTTAGTGTAGTTCTCTTTTCACTGCTGTTATGAACCTTGAATAATAGTATGCCTTACACACCAGGTAGGAAGTCGGAATGTGAAACCTGCAAAACCCAGGCCTTTAAAAGCTATGGACTCTTAACAGACAAGGAGCCAGAAGTCAGGAATCAGAATGCAAGGGTTTCACAGTTCAATACAACAGATGCTCAGCAATTAGGAAAAAAAATCAAGGAAGAGCCCGATACCCAGGTTCTTCTAAGTTCAAAACAAAACAAAAAGTCAAAAACTGCTGACATCTCCATTCATAAGGCACATGGAACAAGGCTTGCAACTGTGCCTCTACTGCACTCCCCTTTACACAGTTTCTGCTGGGACAGGAGCTGTTCTCATTGTTGTCCAGCATAGAGCCTGAGAAGAAGGGCTGAGGAGGAAGAGAACATGGTGAACATTAAAATGGCTCTACTGGACAAATGCATTGCCATGGTGTCCATTACCTAATACAGAGCATTCCTGTTGTTTGTTCATTTCTTCCTTCCTAGCTTCACCAAAGTATAAGTGACAAGTGAAAATTGTATTTATTTACACTGTGCAATGTAGTGATTAAATATATGAATGCTCAAAACACAATACTGCTGGGTCTCCAAATTTCAGTGATCTTTAAGGCCCTCTTGAAACTTTGGATATGGACATAACTAATCTTAAAACACACAATTCATATCAACACATTAACTTTTGGTGTTGGATACTTACAATATCTTTATCTAAAAACAAAAACAAAAACGTGGCTGTTCCTTCTTTGGAGCTCTCCCTCGCCAATAACCAAGGGATTAACACTTGTTTAAGAGAGGGAGCTGCATGAAGAAGGAGGTAAGCTGAATCTCAAAGCAAAAAGTAGGTGATGATGGAGAAAGAGAATTTTAACAACATGAAAGCAGAGAAAAATTTAAAGTAATGAGAAAACGTGTGTCTACCTATCAAACTTTTATTGAGTGTTTTCATTGTACAAGGCATTGTATTTTTAAACCAGATACCAAAGGGAGAAAAATATTGGTGACCTCTAACTACCTTGGCATTGAGAAAACAAGTTTTTCAATTTTGAGTAAGTCTCTAAAATTTGCTGCTCTCAGTTTCCACTCCTAAAAGCCAAGATGCTTTATCATCACAATTTAGTAGAAAGGACACCATTGTCCTACAGGCTGTGGGTATTAAAATATAGTATAAACTTATAGAGAGGTGGCATGGAAAACAAAAAGGCTACCTATACCTGGGTGAAAGATCAGAGTAGCTTCACAAACATTTGGGCTGGGCCTTGAATAGTGGATACAAATTGATAAGGCAAATAGAGATAGTGAACAGGATCTTTCTGACTGCAAGCAGAGGAAACAGCATGTATAAAGGCCCTGAAGAATTTATTTATTCATTCTTTCAACAAATATTTAGTGAGAATATATTATTAGTTCTTGGTCACTTATTATAAATTAATTATTAGTATTATTATCTAATACTGTTTTAGACACTATAATACAACAATAAACAAGATATGATCTCTCTGCCCTAAGAATAAAATTTAGAGGGAAAGGAAGATAATAGAATAAAGAAAGGGCATAATAATTATAAAATAATATGATATAGTAGTACAGTTTCAAATGGTAAGTGCTATGAAAGAAGTAAAGCAGGGTAATATGATTAATAATGAGGCTAAAGGTGGCAACTACTTTAGATTGGGTATCACAGAGGCCTTTCTGAGAAGACAGTATTTGAGCAGAGATCTGGAGACAAGGGGGAAACAGCCATGAGAAGCTCTGAGGAGTTCTAGGCTGAGGGAGAGAAACACATGTAAAGAACTAGATGAGGCCATGAGGATGGAGTCTAGGTTGGTCAGAGAAGAATGCTGAGCTAGGGGATGATCAGGCAGAGGTGAAGACAGAAAGGTAATCAGGGCCATATCCTTTTCAGGGACTTGTAAACACACCAGGAGTTTTAATTTTATTCTAAGTGTAGAGAAGCCAATGAAGAGTTTGAGAAGATATATAAAATGACATAGTTAATATTCTTAAAAGAGGGTGGATTGAGTGCTAGAAGGTGGAAGAATGGAACCAATTAGGACAATATTTTCAAAATAGTGAAATGTAACTTTATCTAGGATGTCACTAGTGGAGATGGTGAGACATGATAAGATTATTTGAAATATTGCTTTCCATGAGGTCAGCTCTATTTACTTAGATATAGGAATTGGGGAAAGGAGAGGGGAAAAAATGACTTCTAAGTTTTTGACACCAAAAAAAAAATGGTGGTGCCTTTCACTGAGAAGACAGGATCCGAATAAAACTAAGGAAAGTTCTGTTTTAGGTACGTTACGTTTGAGATGTTTATCAAACAATAATCAGAGATACAGAGTAAGCTTAAAGAACAGCAGGCACAATCTTTTAACTGTACCTGGTGCATTGTGGTTAGAATGTTGCATGCATGCAGGAAGCAGTCAAATCTGGAAGGAAAAGGTGGGCAAGGACCAGATCAGGGAGAGACTTGCACATGAAGTTGAGTTTTGACCTATAGGCACGAGAAGTGCTGAGAACTCAAATTAAGGGACTAATATTATCAGGTTTCAGTTTCCAAACACTCACCCTGACAATAGTATAGATGGCTCAAAGGATAGCAAGACTGGATGAAGAAGGACTAGTCAGAACTTATTATTATCGATATAAAAGAGTTCAGACAAACCTACATTAGGGCAGAAATAGTTGGGGCAGAAAAAAGTTTTGGACAAAAAGTTTTGGGGCTTAAGACACCAGTGATTCCTATGCAATAGATACTCTGATAGCCAAGCTCAAGACCTGGACTTGGGCTAGTGATGCTGCTGTGGAAGTCTCCTACATCTGGATAAATGTGACAGCATAGGAACACGTGAACTTGTCATGGGTTAATGTGCAGTTAGAAGTGCAGAGCACCAAGGAGAGTTTTCTGGAAACAACTAATCTTAAAGGTTGGTGGAGAATGAGAAACCTGAGAAAGAAATTGACCAGATAAGAGTATCTCTAAGGTGACTGCATTGGTCAGCTCAAACTGCTATCATGAAGGACCAGGGACTTAGGTGGCTCACAGTTCTGGAAGCTAGGAGGCTGAGATTAGGTTTCTAGCACAGCCAGGTTTGGATGTGGGCCTCCACCTCGTTTGCAGACTGCTGACTTCTCATTGCACACTCACATGGCAGAGAGCAAAGAGGGAAAACAAGCTTTCTCCTGATTCCTGTTAGAATACTAATCCTATTCATGAGGGCTCCATCCTCATGAACTCATGTAATCCCAGTTACCTCCCAAAGGCCCTATATCCTAATACGATCACATTGGGGGTAGAGTTTTAAATATTTGAACTGGTGGGGAGCACAACACTCAGCCACAACATTAACTATGAGCTCTGCTAACTATAATTAACTCTAATTTCAAGCAGGATAAAAAAAATGGACATTAGGAAAGAAAGATAATAAACATATTACAATGTTCAGCCCCATGGAATGAGGTATGCGATTTTGTCAAGAGGATAACTGTTAGCTTAAATTCATCAAGAATCATAGCCTGATTTCTTCATTAGAAGGCACAATACCAAGTTTTAGAGAGGAGTGGAAAAGAGAGAGAGGCAGAGAAATAGGCTGAGCACATGATGCATCATAAAGTCTTTACTGAGTGTGACTGTGCTGGGTCCTTCTTTCAAGAAGCTACATAAACTTTGTCTGGACAGTACATCTGAGAGAGAGAGAGAGACAGGGAATATATCCACCATCTCCACCTCCCTTTAGTCAAAGCTTTGCTGCAGGATGCACTAACCATCTCCCTCTTTGGATTGCACATGTGTGGCCTCTGGGCAGGGACTCTCTGGATCAACAGGGTAGCTCTTGGATGGCAGGTAAGAGGAACACAGCATGGGGATGAGGAAAAGTGATACCAAGTTGTACAAAACAGCCAAAACCTCTACAGAAAAGGATGATGTTCCATTTATGGCTGGAAAAAGAGATAGATGAAGTCAAGCTCTGAAGTAATACTTAAGAGGTATTCGATTTAGTAACTAAATACCACAGAGTAATCAGTCAGTTTTTGAGGTTTTCTGTTTATTCATTCAGTAATATTTATTGAGTCCTCAATGGATGTTCCTGACACTCTTCTAAGGTTTTTACAGGGTGGTCTGTCAAGGTAAAGGACTATTACATTGTCATTTTACAGACTAGGAAACTGGTGCTTAAAGAGTTGAGTACCTTGGCCAAGGTTATATGCTAGTAAGGAATGGTGGATCTGGGAGTTGAACACAGCTCTATCTAACTCCAAAATCCCCTTTTGTTTCACTACATCAGCACCTCATAACAGACCAATTATATCAGAATTTACTGGGAAGGGCCCTATATATCAGCACTATAACAAAATGTCCAGCTTGGTCTCATGTGCATCTAGCCTTGGGAATAATTGCCCTGTTTTTTAAAAAATCTTTAGAATAATTATCCACTGCTTTCAAATATAAGTTGCCATTCATTAGCACCTTGCTTGTTTTATTAATGTGAAGTTTTGCTTGGTTTCAAAGTTGATAGGAAAGGACCTTCCATGTAGTTTAGAAACCTAAGTACTAGTCAATATACAGGCAACATGTTTGTTAATCTCCTGATCTTCACACTGTGTGCAGATCACATCCTTATATTTGATAACTGTCTTTTGTTGTTCTTTTATTGTTATGTGATCTCCTGAATGGTGTTCCTCCAACTTAGAATAAAAAGAAACATTGTTAGATTCTCCCTGGTAAATATAAATCTTAGAAAATCAAATTCCAACTAGAGAAATCTGGTTTAGATCAAAGTATCTAAATCATTAATCTGGATCTTTCTCCAAAACTGGAGCCAACCCAAGTGCAAGCCATGATATATATGAGAGAGGCCACATATTTAGAGGGTTATTAATTCTTCGTTATTGTTGATGTGTTGTGCTGACAGAGACCAATAGCAGAGTACCGAGAGTCTGTGTTTGAGTATTTTCAGCCTGATTAAAATAAGAAATGATTTAAGACTATCTCAGACACCCTTCCCACAGAATTCTGCAAAGCTTCCAGCATGCTTTCTGGACCCAAGAAGCTTGGCCAAAGGCTCTGGATGTTGAGAAACCTCTCCCATTTGGAATAAGCCTCTAGCAGTCAGAGGCTGCACCCCGTCAGTCTAAACAGCATTTGTTTGTGATAGAAACACAGACCACAGATGGGAATTGTCTTTTAATATCTTAGATGGAAAACCCCAGAAGTTCCCATGGACTACTTGAAGACATTAAAATCATACTGCAGTTGGAAAAGTGACTGCTTATCTTCCAAAGGACGATTTCAGGTGATAGCAAACACAGGAGGCAGATTCTGAATCATGGGAGGATGCTAATGTGAACCAAACATGCACCCCCAGAAAAGCCTTGTTACAGCCCTCTGAGGCTACTTCATTTTCAAAAGCACTGGCTTTCCTGATTCCCATAGTCAGGCAGGAGGGAGGGGGAAGAAAAGGGAGGGAAGTGTGGTTGGCTTGGAGTTCCTGCCTTGTTACAGTGCTAACCCTGCAGTTTCTCCACTGGATCCCTGAGAAAGCCTAGACTGATGAGGGATTCTGTTGCTGATAAAGCAGAAACACAATCACTCTCCTGGGCCCTTGCATCTTGCAGGGTGACTTGGACAACACACTCTATTTTGGCACCTCTAATAATCTGACTCATGTCCTCTGTCCAGAGGAGAAGCAAGCACTGCTTGGTCAAAGCATTCACCATTCTTAGCCATTGAACAGGGTAATCCTCCGGATTCTAAGAAGTGTTAGTGACAAACACAAAAACCTGTTCTCAGGTGCAGTTCTTTTACTACTGACTCTAGGTACAGCCTGAGTTTTATTTCATTAATTTGTCTAATTCTATACCATCTATGTAAAAAAGAATTAAAATTACCTGAGAAGAAAAACAAACAAAAACAATGCTCCACCAAGATCTCCCTGTTTCCCTGAACAGATGGAAGTCCACAGAGTTGTATCAGTATCAGAGCATATTCAAACCTAATTTCATTTAGTATTTCTTAACAGCCCTTTCTTTTAAAAAAAGTATGTTTGTTGATTTTAAAAAGAGAGGAAGGGAGACAGAGAATGAAAGAGAAACATCAATGTGAGAGAGAAATACTGATTGGTTGCCTCTCATACATGCCCTGACCTAGGATAAAATCTGCAACCTGGCTGTGCGCCCTGACTAGGAATTGAACCCCCAACATTTTGGTGTATAAGATGACACTACAACCAATGGAGCCACCTTGCCAGGGCAACAGCCCTTTCTTGTTAATATTCACACACTCAACAAAGCAGATGGAAAAACTGAAAGGAATTCTACAGAAAGAAGAAAGTGGACCAACCCAATCTCATACCTCATCTTAAAGCTATGCTGAGTCACCCAACTGCTAAGTACTGGAGGCCTCGGAAGTTGTCCCTGGCACACACAGATCCCTTCGTATATAAGATCCCTTATATACGAAATATAAATTCGTATATTTGCATTAATGGTGATACAAAATTGATTCAAAGTGCTGCTTTCAGTGGATTGTTTTTCTCCTATCTACATGGACTGTCTACTGTGTAAAGTTGCATTCCAGTTGCCCACATGTAATGCTCTCTCTTCTTTTAAGAATTGAAAAGTCATTTTTATTTGAGTCTGAGTGTATGACATCCAATGGGGACAGGAAAATACAAACACAGATTGCTGCTAGGTGGCTGAATTAGACACATTTGAAATAATCAGGCATTTTATCAGCTATACTTAGGTAGAGTGATTAAGCATGAATATTCATTCAGGAATCAGACTCCAGAGTTCAAATCTCAGTTTTGTTATGTTATGTCTAGGGGGCAATAACTTCTCAAAAACTCAGTTGCTTCACTTTTTAAATACTTATAAAATAGTCCCTGCTGTGAGGATTAGGTAAGATCAAATCTGTCAAATGATTAATACCCTGTGTGTGGCAGGTGGTAAGTATGGTTCAATAAATATTAGCTGTTATCATTTTACTATTATTATATTTATTAAATCTTGACAAGAGCTTAAAAAGTCAGCTGTATTTCCAGGATTAAATCAGATTTTAAAAAGGAAACTTCTCAATTCTCATGATGACATTTAAGGTTGTTTCTCTGAAGTTTTGGGAAGATCTCCCAGTTTTTCTAACACAATGGAGATACTTTTTTTTTAATATTCCCTCTAACATCACTGTAGTTAGAGGGTGAAAACCATGATTCTGTATTATGCCAGGATCTTCCCCAGGTGGTGTCAAAAGTCTTGAGTTGAGCTTAGGGAGCAGGTGTAGTTCTCACCACCTTCCAGCTACAGTTTATGCTTCAGGCTCTTTTGACCTGCAAGGGTCCCCCTGGCTGCAAAGTATTGCTAGATAACGACTTCAACAGCTACATTAACTGCATCCTTCTCCCATCACGAGGTTGCCCAATGGGATTGTGAATGCCAGGACACCATGTTTCACAGATAATGGACTATAGTTAAATAGATGGAGTAAGTGAGCTTAATTGATTTTGCCCAAATTGGGAGTGGGAGTGGATGGGGGGGATGGAAAGTGACAAGAATGGGTTCCTAGAGAAGACTAAGCTTAAAGCTATTAAAAAAGATAAGAAATTTAAAAAATTTTCATTTTTTACTAAGCAAGACCTCAGCTAGGACCCCCCCTAAAAACAAGGAAACAAGGTTAGAGGAAAACCAAAGGATAGATCTCATGGAAGATAAATGAGCTAAGACATATTGTTTTGTATTTGAAATGTCTGGGTGTTTTTTGGCAAGGGATTCACTCCCCTCTTGCTATTGTCTCCTTTCCTTTTTCAGAGCTCATTTATTATAAACAAAGATTATCTCCAGACCTGATCTGTTTTGCCAAGGTACTCCCTTAAAACACTTTGCTCCATTCCATTTGTTTCCTCCTCTTTAATTTTTAAACCACAGTTATGTAGTACAAATTTTATTCCTAAAAGTAATTGATTTATTTGTACTGACATCATTAAAATGTCAGAACATGAATTTGACTTTCTGTCCAAGATGATTAAAATATGTATTTCTTATCCTGAAAAACAGGCAATTATGTTTCTCTTTTAGAAAAACAACTCACCCCTAAAAGACCTGGGCTGTGTTTGAAATTCCCAGTATATGATTTTGAGGATCACCAAGAAGGGCCCATTTTTTCCTTCCATCAAAAAGTTCCCATAATAAACACATTGGGCAGGAATGCCCAATACATAGGACAAAAACCATGCAAATTTGACTCATATCCTAAATGTTTAATTGTATCCAGAAAACATCTGGATCAAAGTTGTTTCCCCTCCTTTAAAAAAATAAAAAACACTCAGTTGTGTATGCCTTTACATCTTAAACAAAATGAATTAATGGCTTTTAAACCCTTTGCACTAAAAAAGGAAAGTGCTTCCAGCTTGACAACCTAAATGATAAGTTGCAGCCCAATATGGTTTGAAACATACTAAACATAAATCCATCTTCAATAGGGAATTTTAATTTGAAGCCACATTGACCATTTTTTCCAGTGGTGCTGCCACACAGCTAGCAATAATGAAGACTGACAAATTGTTGTAGTTGAATGTAGACTTTCAATATGCTCCCTTCGTGGTTGTAACCATACCAGGCATGAAGAAGGAGACTCATATTTCCTGGATGTAGGAAGGATGCAAATGTCCACTCTAAGCTGCTAGACCAGGGCATCTCAGCGAAGGGAAGCAGGGCTGGGGTAGTGCAGGGGTGGTCCAAGCTTATGTGAGCAGTGGGAGCCAGGAAACACCTCCAAAACTCAATCAAAAGAGGAAGAGGTAAGGAAAGAAAAGAAAGTCTTTTCTCAGAGAGAATGCTGTCTATATAGAATTCTTCTTGGGTTTCTAAGGTTGAAGTAGGAAGGGTTGCAAATCTTATCCAGAGCTCTGATGATTTTTTTCTGAAGAAAAGCAAACCAGAATATAAGGAGAGTTTCTAGTTTAGAGTGTGCTGTTGAGCAGAGATTGTGATATTGAGACCGTTCCAGGAAAGGAAGTTTTAAGGCCAAAATTAAAATAGCACATTTGTTACTTGCAATTTGACTTCAGAATCCCCCAAGCCTCCTTCCTTGGGAAACCTATTTTTTCCTTTAAGAGATGTTATGCACCATATGGATTTTTTTTTTGGTTTATGTACTACATTTGCCAAGAATGTGATATGAGACCCACCACCTCATTTTCCTTGGGGGTCCCAAAAGATAACAGGTACCCTCAAAACTCTCTATATTTGTTTGATAAATGTAAACATGCAGAAGAAAACAACATTATTTAGCAAATAAAATGATACTCTCAACTTTTAAGCTGTGCAAAGCATAATTACAGCAATCTCAACAATTACCACTTAATGTTCAAAGAGCACCGGCCTTCATTTAGAAGCTAACTAAAATTGGAATCCAGCATTGACATTAGTCTACTAAGACTCAGAGCCTCAAAAAAGACATATACATATTTGAACATTGTGACTTAATTTACAGGTGAATTCAATCAATGTGTCAGTTTCTAGGGAACATATAAGTTGATTGACTTAATTGACTGAACAAATTGACTTATTGTGCCATCACCTTATAGACTTAGCCACTGCATAGATGTGGAAGTGGGGAGCTGGCTGTATGAAGATGGGACATTCAAAATGAGAATACCTAAAGTAGTTGAGTGTTGTGTTAGACTCTTCCCAATTCTGCATATTTGTTGCTAGTGTATTTTTGGATATTTGGATATTGGCAGTTTTCAGAGGAATGACATTCTCTAAAGTAGACTTAACATGGAGTTGTAGAAGTACTGAATTTAAGAGAACATATTTCCCCTTCCACCCACAAGCTCCCCAAGTGTCTTGGCTTTGCTTCTTTCCCATGGCAGGCTTAGGATAACAGACTTCCTCACAAGCATTCAGCATCTTCTCTCTGGCGCTCAGGCTCACTGAGTACTACAATTTGACTTGGGAAGACTCTTAGTTGTCTTGATCTTGCTTAAAGAAGAAACTGTCTTCACTTACTAAATAGTTTTAAAATTGAAAAGAATTACTCTTGCTGTCTGATTTTATCTACCGAATCACTGAAATCTCATCCAGTGCTAAACTCACTCATGGTGACAGAACATGGAGAAGGTACAGGGTCCTGGCCCTTTGAAGATCTTGTATTTTATTCACATAAGGTTTTCGTTTGTTTGCTTTGTAATTTAAAATTAGATTACTCTAACCTATATGTTTCTTATAGAATATTCCAGGAAATATCAAATATATATATGTATTCCCATATGGGCACACCTCAGATATTATAGGTTTGGTTTGGACCATCATAATAAAGCAAATATCACAATAAAGCAAGTTGTAGGAATTTCTTGTTTCCCACTGCATATGAAGGTTATGTTTACATTGTGCTGTAGCCTATTAAGTGTGTAATGAGCATTACATCTAAAAAGACAATGTATGTACCTTAATTTAAAAATACTGTTAAAAATGCTAAGAAATATCTGAGCTTTCAGCAAGTTATAACTTTTTGCTGGTAGAGGATCTTGCCTCAATGTTGATGGTGCTGACTAATTAGGGTGGTGATTGCTGAAGGTTGAGGGAGCTGTGACAATTTCTTTAAATAAGAAAACAGTGAAGTTTGCTGCATTGAATGATTCTTCCTTTCATAAACACTTTTTCTCTCTATAGCATGTGATTCTGTTTGATAGCATTTTACCCAAAGTAACTTCTTTCAGAATTGAAGCCTGCATTTTCAAATCCTGCTTTATCAACTAAGTTTATGTAATAATATATGTCATTTTAACAATCTTCACAGCATCTTCACCAGGAGTAGATTCCATATCAAGATGCCAGTTTCTTTATTCATCCATGAGAAGCAATTCCTTCTCCACTGAAGTTTTATCATGATCTTCCAGCAATTTAGTACCATCTTCAGACTCCTTCAATATGCAATATCTGTGAAGCTCAATAAAGCAAAGTGCAACAACATGGGATATGGCTATACATACATAGACATAAATGTATATGCACACACATACAGTAACCTTTATAAAATTACTTGTATAAATAAGAAGTGCCAATTCTTTATAATGCAATGATATTCATAGCACATTGTTAAAATACTCAAAAAACTGTTGTATTTGACACAATAACTAAAAGGTGTAATGGGAACAGGGCGGGAGGTGGGGAAGGTGACAACAACAGCTTAGCTGAACAGAACAATCTAACCTGAAGAGTGCTGCAGCAAGCTATCTCCCAACAGTACACAGTGACTGTTTTGGCAGTTTACTTTCTGTTTCTAATTTGTTGGCTTTTGTAACTACTAGTTTCATTTAAGCTCAGAGAGGCTGGTGAAGTAGACAGATATCTAACAAAAATTGTGGCCCAAACCAGTGATATCCAACCTTTTTTCATTTCATGGTGCATATAAACTAACTACAAAAATTCTGCGACATACCAGAAATATATTTTTTACTGACCAGACCAAAAAATAGGTACAATTTTGGTTTATTTACACTAGATTTATTCACAACACTGTTGTGTTGACTGTTGTCATTTTTTTTATTTGACAGTCTAAGGAAAAAGAGGACAGCACTTTTGACTAAAAAGTCTGGTATTGCATGTTCTAAAAATTCTTGTGGCATGCCAGTTGAAAACCACTGGCTCAAACCAAAGGAGTTAACAAATGTTGGTGTTCTAAAACACAGTAATGATAACTGTCATTTATGAGCATTAACTGGGTGAGAGATCCCACAGCAAGTGTTTTACCTCAATTAATCCTCAGTACCTGCGGAATTTTTCACAGAGCATGGCTTTTGGGATCAGGCAGAACTTGCATCCATATCTTAGCTGTGACATTTAACAAGCAGTGGAAACATGGAAAAGCTCCTCAAATTGCTCAAAGCCTCTGTTTGTTCCATTGTGATCAGGTACCATTGTCTGATAATTTCTTAAGGTAACTTTAAAAATGAGCATTTGGACTTGTTAAGTTTTGGTTTATGACATTATATACAGGCTTGCTTCAGCCCATACAATCATCTTTCCATCACCCAAATACCTCTGGTTTCTTTGGTCTTCTCATGGAGCTCATTTCCAAGGCATCATTTTCATGTTGCTTCTGAATCCTGTTCAACTTCTTCAAAATTCATTTTAATTTAGCTCCAAGCAAAACGCAGGTCCCTAATAACTGTGTGTCCAAAGTTGAGTTACAGAGAAGGATTAGCATGGGAGTCATGTGTGCCATATCCCTGTGCTCTAATCCATACATGTCCTTATGAAACAGTTTCCTCAATTCTGAATGGAGAAGCTGGTGCATAGAGAAGACAAATGCCTTGCACTGACATCACACAAATTCAACAGCAATTTAGCTTTCCCTCTCCAATCTAATTTCCATTAAACACCAAAGCTCTATCTCTACTTGTTCTCTTGAGGAAATGACAGCAACGTGTTCTTTGTAAGATTGGAATGAGTAAGATGTTGGCTTTTTGTTTTATAAATACATAAATAGTGTTTGAATTTTTATTTAGCAAAGGATAGATTAGCCTTGGGCAGAGTGCTATAAGTGTAATGATTAGAACCACATAAATGAAGTACAGATGATATTTTGCAACAAAACTATTCAGTTCAAGTTCTTGTTGAGTAAATTTTTATGACTCATTTGAGACTTTTAAACCAAAATTATTAACACAACTTAAAACAGAATAAAATAAAATTAATTCCTTAATCATGTTATATTGAAGACCATTTAGATTGAATAAAAGAGAAAAAAGTGAGTAGGGTAAAGGAATCTGGAAGTCTCTGTCTGAATGCAGTTCCTTAGTGACATATTCTGTCTATCTTTTGTATTCCAGTATTGTCCATGTTGGTGATTAATGTCCTCTTTTGTTGTAATTTATCTCATAAAACCTTATATTAATATTAGAGTTTGTTTTTGAATAAGGAAGATGAAAATAAAAGCTATGTCATTGCATCTACGGCTAAGGGGTCCTTGATTTTTCATGGTCTTATAAATATCCTAAGTATGAAGAAGACATTCCAAAAGTAATAACTTCATTTAGACGTCAAAGAAAAGCTCCTCATTTTGATGAGTCTCTGGCAATGAGTCTTTACAAACATCATTTACTACCATCCAGGTTGATGTCTCAGTTACAGACTTAGCTTCTGCCTTTGGGAATCTACTTTACTCTCCCATCTGGTGTCATCTCTCCCTGGAAGGCAGGGGGCAGTGCATGGTACTTCCCCCATGAGAATACAGCAATGGTTTCTTGTTTTAGAGGTGTTTTTAAAATTTCTTCAAGTTTGTCAAAGACAAAGCCCTAGAGACCTTCTTCCACAAGCAAGCTAGTATGTCCTCTGGTCCTTGGTATCTCCAGCATCCCTTAGAAGATAATAGAATGTGTTCCTTGAGAAGCAGGTGTGTCCTCAGAAAAACCCAAGCACTTTAAGGGTCAGTCAAAAGGCTGAAAGTTCAGCCTTCAACTCCTCTGAGCACTTTGCCCTTGTGTCGTGCCTCTCAACTCTGGTGACAGTTAACAGCTGGATTCTTGGTGACATGGAAACTTGATCACCACATCAGTACACAGGCCATCAAATATGTGACCCTGAGGTGAAAGTCCCCATGTTGTGTTACCTCTCCCTGCAACCAGGCCATCCCCCCAAGGCACTGCTATTCAATTTATATTTATATTCTCCTCCCTCTTTCCTGTTCTTTCACAGAGGCAGTTGACAATAGTAATAAATGTGGCCATGCTCAAGGATGGGGCTGTGACAGGCTCAATAAGGAGTGGACTGATTTGTTGCTTTGGGGTTGAAAGCTCAGACTTTCATGAAACAAAAATATTATATTCAGGGTAATGATTTATGGCCTTAACTCCTGTTTGATTGCAGACCATAAATATTACCAAACGGTACTTACAGCATCTCTAGAGAACATTAGGAACATACTCAGTTTTATTTCATACAGCAATTACTGACTCAGGATAAGCATGAGCATTATCTGAAAGACATTATTTTTTCCCAAAATACATCTTTGGAGATGATAATGTTCAACAATGTCTTTCACACACTCTAACTTTATCTGTGTGACTCTAAAATGCCCAAATAAATCCAATGACAGATCAACTAGTGAGGCAAAACTGATGGCAGTTGTTACTGTGACAAGGATTTCATTTTTTTATCCTGTAATAACCAAGCTCCCCAGACCTAAATGCATGGCCTTGACTTGTAGTATCTCATCAAAATTTAGAAACTTCTGAGACACCTCAAAATAAACTGGGCTCACAGCATGGAACTTGCTCAGATTCTTTGATTTCCTTGTACCTAACTCCTTTAGTGGTAAAGCAGGAACACCTGCTTCAGGGGACAGTTTGGGTCTTGATCATTTCTGCCTGCCTTTCTAGCCTAGTTTTATCATTACTCTCACGCTGGAATGAGTCCTGATTTATCTTGCCCATTTGGCCACCCAAAAGTCTTGGAGCCATGTGATTGAGATACCATTAGCCATTTATAATGGAAACTGGGACCAGCCAGAATGGAGAGTGACTTCTGAGTAGAATGCTTCATTTATATTACAAAAGTACTTCAATCCCAGGAGGACATTATTTATACTCCTTTATACTTGGTGCTCAGTGAATTAATTTATTTAAAGCAGTGAATTATATTCTCCATGACACAGGTTTGATTCCCACATGGAAAAGAAAAAGACCTTTCTGAAAGCTTCTCTGGGTTAAAGATGGACCCAACAGGTACAATTTGAAATGCTATTGAAGGGCAGTCTCAGAGCAGTAAGGAGTGTGGTGTAGAAACACCACATACATTCATATGTACAGTACATAGCCACTTTACCTTCTCTATCTTATTTGAGTGACTCCTCAGTAGAAACCAATTAACTCTTTATTGTAGCAGTGATCATTCTAGGTGTTCTTTTAATGGGTATTATATTTTCTAAATTATAGATGAACTTGAAATGTTATTATCTGAGTTATTTATTCATGGGATATCATTTGTAACATGCCCATACTAGTTTTTCTCAAAGTTTGGTATTGATTACTTGCTTTAATCAGTTGTACCAAAGGATTCTAAAAGGCTCAACAATTACAGCTTTGAGTATGAGCATCTCTCTCTGGGTCTCTGCCAGGCGCAGAGTGAAAACTGTGGCTACTTTCAAACTCTTGGTAATAAGAACACTAAGTACAAGTGGCTGAATGGCTCCTTATATTTAGATGGGTGAATACGTATGACTCTCCAAACTTTACACACATCAAGTTATCACCTTGACAATCCCATTACATTTTTGTCCACACATTTTGTTCATTTGTGAAATTAGCAGGAAGGACTGCAGACATCCAGCTCTGCCCTTTCTGATAATACCCACATATCTTTTCTGAGTTTGCTTTCAAAGCAGGGAACAAACTGTGCTGGCTCCCCAGAAACTCATGGCCAAGATCTCAGTAGATAATTCTGTCTAAAGGCAATTAAAGATAATATAGCTTGTGCTCTGTTTTTATTTATGCTGTGTAATGAGGCTCCAAATTCAAAAAGTTATAGTCCTGGCCTGGGAGCTCAGTTGGTTAGAACGTGATCCTGATTCACAAAAGTTACAGGTTCAATCCCTCATCAGGGCACATATAAGAATCAATCAATAAATGCATGAATAAGTGAATAAAAATCAGCCTCACTCTCTCTATCTCTCTCTCTCCCGTTTTCCTCTTTTTCTAAACTCAGTAAATAAACTTAAAAAAAGTTATATCCTAATCTTCATTAATGCAAGGAGTTGCAGTCTTGCGAGTGCAGTGGTCCAAATTAGGGGACAAACTGATCTTTTTTACATGTCCTTTCAGTGCCGAGATTCAGCATTTCCCAAGGAGGAGTGCTAATGCAAATAGAGGATCTACCCCTCTCTTCTCATTCTACTATAGAAGTGGGTTTCATTTGAGCAATAAGACCTGATAAACTGTGCATTTGTGGACAATTATGGCATACCTTAGGTGGTATTAGAAAGCATGAGGTCAAAGAGGAGGGCTTTAACTTCCTAAGAAGTGCAATAATGACCCTGAAATTCACAGCTTGAGCTCCTTATTACAATTGTAAGATGGAATACATTAAAATGAAGAAAACAAGGAAAAAAGGCATAAGTGGAAATTGGTAGATGGGGATGGGGGGAGTATGAAATCAATGTCAAACAATCCTAAGTCTTTGTAGTTGAGTTTCTAAACACATTTCCAAATGGTTATCCCTTTACAAAGCTCTGCTGTTTTTTTCATGAACAACCAGAGAAGGATTCTCTACAAAAAGCTTCTGACCTGTTTCTCTACATTTTTAAATAAAGTTGGTAAGAAATGGAAATATTTTGTTTGAGAAGAGGACTTTGCCAAGGCATGTGGCCAGTAGGGGGTCTGCATTGGTTTCTAGACTTAGACCAGTGGTCTGAAGGGGATAGAGGCATTTGGTCAAGGACAGAACCCCTTTGGGTCAGTAACACACTATTAAATAGATGCAGAGAAATTCAAGAGAGTGAGTGTGAAGATAAGCCCTGGGATAGGCTGAAAAATAGCCCTCCAAAAGATGCCCACATCTTTCTTCCTGGGACTTGTGAATGTTACCTTATATGGCAAAAAGGCTTTGCAGGTGTGATTAAGTTAAGGATCTTGAGATGGAGAGAAGATCCTGGATTGTCCAGGTGGGCCTTCAGTGCAATCATATGTTTCCTAAGCAGAGAGGCAGGGTAGAGAGGCAGGGGAGAGTCTAAACACAGACCCCAGAGAAGAAAACCTGGTGACTCAATGTCAGAAATTAGAGGAATGCAGCCACAAGCCCAGGAATATTGGCAGCCCCTAGAAGCTAGAAGAGGCCAAGAACCAATTTGCCCCAGGGCCCCAGGACAGAGCACAACCCTGCCAACCCCTTGTTTTCAACCCAGTAATGCTGATTTTGAATTTTTTGCCTCTGTAACTAAGAGAGAATAAACCTGTGTTGTTTTTAGCCTCCCATTTTGTGGTAATTTGTAATGGCAGCCATGGGAAAGGAATGCCTTGCTCCTTTAATGACCATTCTTTAAAGTTATGTCATGGATTTATTTCTACATAATACTCTGTTTTCAAAGAATTCTAAAGAATAAAATGTCTGAGTACCACTCAGCTACTATCTCCCCTGCTATAGTTTTCTGAGAGAATCTAAAACACATGTTCAAAGTCTCACAAATACAGGTATCCCCTGTTTTTTGAAGGTTCACATTACGCCATTTGGCTTTTACAAAAGACCTACATTAGTACCTATTTTTGCTAACAACAACAAAAAAATCCAAAGAAAATTTTTGCTTTCTCAAAAAAGGTGAAGAGCAAAAATAGCCTTCAGTGGATATTACGGAGGCAGCCCCCCGAGCAGGGAGAGCAACCCCACCAAGCTCCTTCCTTGGGAACCACACTCAGCATCTCTGCATCAGGCCCCCAGGGCTTTGAACTGTGTCTGAGATAATCTGTGCTGTGTCTCCATTCATTTTGTGCATTGCTAGCAAGATGTGTCTGTCCTGAGGTAGTTGCTTCTTCACTTTATGCCATTTTGACTTAGGAAAGGTGTCACTGGAATGCTATACTTTCAGATAGCAGGGGAGACTTGTGCTCCTTTTGTAAGCCTAGGTCTGTCTTCACACTTGCTGCCCCTCTGAGTACACAGCCAAACTTCTGCTTCCCTTTCCAGGTCCACTCCTTTCAGAGTCTTCCTTAAGGCCCTTACTTGGAAGTCTCCTCTCTCACATAACTTGTATCTATTTTAACTTTCTATACCATTTGCCACATAGACATCAGCTTCTACAGCCATCTGCCTGGTGAGGGCATAACCCCACAGAGGAAGAAACCTTTGTATCCTCCTAGGTGCTTGAACTGGGCTCTCACCTTGAGGGATAGTATTTCTTTAAATACATCGTCTTGACTGAAGACTTAAGGAAAGTCAGGAGGCAGGTGGGCTGGCCCTGTGTTGCCAAGGCTTATGTGATGAGTACCCAAAAGGTTAGGCAGGCACCAGGTAGGAGAAGCTGAGGGTCAGATCCATGCAGAAGCTAAATGGAACAAGTTGGGGAGTACATTCACTTGTGCAAGCAGAGTTGGGGAGCCCACAATGTGGATGCCTTGAACAGGCTGCTTAAAGAAATGAGCTCACAAAGACTGTGAATGAAGATACATCAATGAACATATGGCATGACCTGTACCACAAACTAGAGTGTGCACACTCTCTACCTCTGTCTGTGTACATCACATCTACTCAGAAAAGTCTGTCACCAGGCACAGAGCCCAGGCGGTTTCCACTGACTTAGAGATTAGGGGCCAGATCCAGACTATGGCAGTCTACAGTCCCCCCACTTCCACTCAGGCAGTTCTTTAGACAAATCAGTTGATTATTTAATTCACAACCATTATCTTTTGTCATAGCAATTGAAGGATGCAGGACTATTTCATTCTTCAAGTATAACTTGGGGATAAAAGTTCACAGACTCCTGCCCCAAACTGAATACTGAATTTCCACAGAATCAAAGTTGGCTAATTCTAGAGATCACTCCAACTTATGTCATTTATAAGAAAGAATTCTCCATCTCCTTTTCCCTTCTGTCATGTGTCCCAAGATCCCAATGAGCCCACTGGATCTTTGGATATCAGAAGTTTGACTAACACCCATTTGCTGGGAGAATACAGAGCAGGCTGGACTTCCACCCACATAGTTGGCATTCCTACTTGTCTGTAGGGAAGCACTGCCACTATGCAGGATTCAAGTGGTCAGCTACTTATAATCTAGGAAAAACCCCTTTCTCCCAGGAACACTGCCCTGAAAGTGTTTTGTTTCACAGGAAATTTAGTATTCTCCTGGGGCCATAGAGAAATTTTTGCTTGTTTGTTTACTTTTTAAGCTTACAGTGAAAAAAGATTCATCAACTGGAACTGTAGACTGAAAGATTTTTTTAGGTACAGCAGTCTCCTTTATGTTTAGATAACAACTGAGGCAGTTATAGAAAAGAACTAAATGACAATAATAGCTGATAATTTACAAGCCTTTGTTCTGTGTCAGAGATACAAATAATTTCATTTACCTTGCAACAGCCATATAAAATTGGTACTATTACTAATCCCAGTTTTACGGATGAAGAAGTTGAGGTTAGTAAGGTTACTGGACTTGGTAAGGTCACACACAACTAGTTAGTGGTAGAGCTTGGGCAGAACCCAGACAGCTGTCTCAGGGTCTTGTGCTCTCCAGGATGCACAGGATAAAAAGATTTATACTTTTGTAGCAAGTGAACTCATGTGGTTTACTATCCATAAATCAACTTAGTATCCTCTCTAAGCCCTTTCCTCCTGGGCTGAAGGGCAAAATAGCTCAACCACTCTTGTGGCTTCTTCATCATCACCTTCAGAAGGTTAGAGCAGGGTGTGGAGATTTGACCCATAGGTCAAGATATTGGGGGAGCCTGCAGTCCTCTGCTATCTGGTTGCTGCCAAGAGGCACATGACTCCAGACCACATGATGATCTCTGCCCTGTGGCTTCTGTGCCAATCTTGGGGCCAAAATTGTTGAGGTTCTTCCCCAGGGAGTCACAGGCCTAGCTCCTCTGAAGCCCCACCTCAGCCTCAGAATGTTGCCAGGAGCAGGGAGCAGGCCCTCACTATCCTGGACTGGGGGAATCTGAGTTGTTCTGATGGAGATCAATCTCCCTCTCAGCTGCCCTCCCTCTCTTTTTCTCCTCAGGACATAAATGCTAGGTACTCCTTCTTTGGTCCCCACTCTTCTCACTGTTCCCAGAATTTTGACTTTTGCTTCCCCCCTCCTGCAAATCCACAGTAGGCACAAATCTTGATGTCAACTTGAACAGGTGAAGATAAAGGCTAAATATAGAGTGAAAACAAGTTAATATTACAAAACATGCTCCTGCCAAATCTCCCTTCACTCCTCTTCATATTAGTGGTGTGTGCCCCTCTGCTTGCTCTCACTCTCATGCTCATGCACAAACATATACCCACAAGTACCCACGAATATCTCATTCTTTTGATATTTAATATTTTCTTCTCCTGTCACGTGAAGCTTATATTATCTAGGCTTTGTCTCTGATCATACTGATGTTGTTATGGAAATTCATTAAATAATCCTGTATTAAATTTCCTAAAAAATTATATATCACAGCTGATGCCCACGAGGTAGCAGGCAGGTGATTTGAATAACTCTTTCTTATATGTCAATTTATGTCCATAGTGCTTTTTAATATACCTTATAATATATATTTTAATTTATGAATTATCTTGGAGGATCTGATTGTTTGGAATTCATGCTGATTTTTTCCAGTTATTTGAATCTTTAGACAAATTAGTAAAGGAATATTTAAGTGTCTCATTTCATGAAAATTGGGAACACTGGATTATGATATAAATGTATTTATTCAGAACAGTGGGGAAAAACCTCTAAGGAAGACATAGTATGTGTAGTGTTTATTATCCACATTGGTTTCATTGTTGCCATGTATGGGTTTTCTTAATATATTACTGGTATTTTGTCTTGTGTATATCTATCTACCACTATTAAGCCCCTGGACTATTTGTGCCTACAAGACACATGTAGGAATGCTTTCTTAGTAGACCTCATCTTCAGAGGTCATTTTATTTCTACAGCTTAGTTCCTTCTTACTAGAATAGAGCACTCCATATTTTTTCCCAAAATTTCTATCAGTCTTTATCTAGTGTGTTAGGTGATGAATGACTGGAAGTTGGCCACAGGGGGCATGTGAGCAATGAGTCATGCTGTCTCCTAGTAACCAGTCAGCAAATAGCTTCCAGCAAGTATTTTAAACCCCAAAGCACACTTACCTTTGGTATTAACCTTAGACAGACAATCCTAATCTATATCTGTGCTCTCATCCCTCTTTCAGAACTTCTAAGAGGAGAGGGAAAAATGGAATCAAGGTTGTATATGCCTATCATCTCCTCCAAGACTTAAATAAAGATAGACCTACATGCGGGGGTCTTCCCCAACAAACCATTGTCCTTAATTTGTTTTTCTGTATTTTGCTTGCTCTCAGATGTTACAAAGTTGTTTTTATTATGTATTATTTTGTTTATAGATGTGTTCCTCTATGTGACTGTTAATATAGTCCATATTACTATGTAGTTCCATAAAAAGGTCAGGGACACAGTGGAATACAGCAGGAAAGTATCCTTTTCATACATCACATCCACAAAAGATTGCTTCAAAGAATTAATTTAAATTTATTAAGATTATTTAAAACACAAATTCTCCCTAGGAAAGGGAAGAATTAAACCTATTAATCTTATTCACTGGTTAGACTGTTTCCTCAAACATGAAGGGTCAACTTTTGTAGAGTGGGAGGGATAAGGAGGAAAGCAAGAGAGTTAGTTTCGGAGCAGGCAGCTTGGAAGATGTTCCCATGTAAGCTGATGCAGAAGAGTGCTTTAGACACGTAGCAGCAAGAGAGCTTTGGAAACCTACAGTTGCAAGAAACAAAAGGGAGTAAGTAGGCAGGAAACATGAATGACAGAGCCAATAAGGGCCACTACAAATCATCTTACAGGAACCTCAAATGTGTGGTTGTGGTTTCTAGTGTCTGGTCTAACCCATAAGCTCCGTAAAGGTAAGATTTATTTTGTTCCCTTGTTTTCCTCTGAAACTCTATACAGAGTAAGTGTACAGAAGAGGTTTGCTGAACAAATAAACTTCCACTTTAGGCAAAAGGAGTAGAAGGGGCTAGTGAGAATGTTTGGCAAGGTTATGAGAGGTAGTTCTGGGATTTTACCAAGAAAGCTTTTGGCTTTGGGAAAAGTTGTGCCAAAAGTTAGGCTCTTGCCATGGCTGGTGTGGCTAAGTGGGTTGAGTGCCAGTCTGGGAATAAAAGGATCGGTGGCTCAATTCCCAGTGAAGGCACATGCCTGGATTGCAGACCAGGTTCCCCAGTGCAGGGTGCATGGGAAGCAACTGCACATTGATATTTCTCTTCCTCTCTTTCTCCCTCCTTCCACTCTGTCTAAAAATAAATAAATAAAATCTTTAAAAAACCAGTTATGTTCTTTTGGATAAACCAAACCTCAGTCCTTCTTAAAGATATCTCATTACATTACTATTTCATTTTATTAGCGGAAGTGTCCTAAAGTGGCATCTAGTCCAACCGTCTATCACAGTTGACTTCCCTAACCAGCATTCACCCTCACTGGGCCCAAATGTCTCCATTGCAGGATGGGGTTGGGGAGTCACAGTTCACCAAACCTTCCTATCTTTCTGGTTCTTAGAAAATATTTTCTTATAATAAGCCAAAATTTATTCCATGTTCCAAAGAGCCACATAGCATGATGGGAGTAATTTTTCCACGTAACAATGCTTCAGATATTTAAAAACACCTAACATATTTCCACTAAGTCTATCATCTCCATTTCCTCAACTATTACCATACTCATGATTTCTTTCAAGTTTGATTGCCTCACTTCAAAAATATGTCATTTTTTAATATTCCCTTTAAAAAGCCATGTGCAGCATTGAATGTAATTCTTCAGTAATATTTTAATTCATTCATTAAGCCTTCTTTTAAACTCCCATTCTTCATACAATGTCATGTTAACTCCCTTAAGATGGGCAAGGATTGAGAGGTGAGGGGAATGATGCAGAGAAACTATTATGTCCCAGCTCCTTTGCCCACACAAACTCATGCACTCTCTTTCCCCTCTGTTTCTTAAAAGGAATTCTCTACCTTGTAAAAATCACCCCAGTTGACTGGCAGTGAGAGTTCCTTTCTGAAGCAAGCCTTTACTCCTTGCCATGAGCTGTACAATGAGGTCTGTCCAGAAGGTATCCAGCCATGTACTATGAAAAAATAGAGATATCAATTGAAGGAGGTACAAGATATAAGAAACATTGTACATAGGACAATGACACCTCAGCCCCCTTCAAAGCAGGCACATTGGGACCTCACACAGTTCTCCCAGCATCTCTTTGACTGTTTAAAACATTCTGCAAAATCCTTTGTTAGAATCACCATCAGCTGCCCTGTTATGTTTTCCTGAATCTCAACAACAGTCTGAAATCTCTTCCATTTCAAGGGCAATTTTAGTTTTGGGGAAAAACAGAAGTTGCAGGGTGCCAAATCTGGGCTGTAGTCAGAGGCTGAGTCACTTGGGTGATTTGATGTTTCACCAAAAAACTCTGCACTGGATGTGATACATGGGCAGACCCATGGCCATGATGAAGCTGCCAATCACCTATTGCACATAGTTGTAGCCATTTTCATTGTATTGCATCTCTCAACTGACAAAGAACATTGAGGTACTTCTCATTAATTATTTGGCCTGGAGGGCTGTACTCGTGATACACAACACCTTCCCAATCAAAAAAACACAGTTAACATGGTCTTGATCTTGCTGCAACTTTGCCATGGCTTCTTCTGGTCTGGAGAACCAGGCAAATTCTATTGGGATGATTGGACCTTTGTTTCTGGATCAAATTCATCTTTGGTTACAAACTTCTTGAGGAAACCTGGTTCATTAGTAGCAGTTTGAATCAAGTCATTAGTAACTGCAGTGTGATGTTCCTTCTATTCTGGTAGCAGAAGCCACAAATGAATTTTGCCATGACACATTTCATGCCAAGATCCTGCATCAAAATCTTGGACACAGTAGTTTTCAGAATCCCCAGATCAGCTTCTAGTGTCATGCACTATCAGTCGGTAATCTTTGTTGATTGTAGCCAGTGCACATCCAAAATTCTCAGGGGCTCTGCTTGATTCAGGCCTTCCAGAACATGGATCACTTTCAACAGATTCTTTTACATCTTTGAAATGTTTGTGCCACAGTTTTATTTGTACTGCACTCATTGAATCATCCCCAAAAGCCTGAATCATCCAAATAGTTTCCACAGAGGAATGTTCAAGCTTAACACAAAATTTGATGCATCATTCTTCTACTTGCTCAGTAATTTTGAATGCTATAGTCACACAGTACATATGCTCACTCAAGAACATCCACTGCCCCCACTAATTGCTAGTACAGTGAAGTCATTGTTGTTCACACATGAGCATTCCAGTTCACTCTCCTTGGCTGCCAGGTGACATCAATGTCATGTAAGCCATCTTCATTATATTAACAATGACTGGAATTTTTCCTAAAAGATCTTCATCCATGCCCTGCAGAAGGTTTTATAAATTTGAAACAAATAGCTGAATATGGGGATATGATAAGTCAGATTTAGATCACGCTACTCAAGACTCATTCATGATGGAAGTACCCTGTCTGCATAACACATATTGAGATCAACCCATAGTAAGTTCATAGGATCTTTACAGATATATACTTGCAAGTGAGATGATAAAGGAGAAAATAGTAAAAATATACAAAAATATTTTCTAAACTTTATAAAATATATAATTACCTTTTCTTAGCTCTGTTAGTGGAGAAACTGTTATGTAAATAATCTAAAACAGCAAGTAAAATGTTATTAAACCACAATTCTGGAATACACTGGAATTTAGATTTCAAAGAAATAACAAATTACCTTTTTAATAATACTGGTTTTTTAAAAATTTCAAAAATGGCTAGTGCTTTTTTGAGTTCATCCTGACTAATCCTGACACATGCTGAGTGGCAGAGAGTCAACCTGAAATTGAATATTTGCTAAAAATAATTGTGCAAGAAGTAATAATGCATACAATTTAATCTAGAGTTGCTTATGTTCCATAGTTGCTGCTATTTTTGAGCTGCTATAAGTGGTTTATTGTTTATTCTCATATTGTTTTTTATTCAAGGAATTAAGTGTGCTTTCTGTGTATTCTCTTAATTACTATCACCTTCATCCTCATAAATACAATTAGTTCTGTTTTGTGTTTGTGGAAATTGGAGGGTCTGGATTGTTAAGGAGCAATACTTCAGGAAAGGAAAAGGGCGAATCTCACAGAGAATATTCAGCAAGATTTATAATTCTTGAGTATTCTAGCTAGAGAAGACTCAGGAATCATCTGCTTAGCTCTTTCATTTTAAAAGTGAGAATGGTGACATGGGAATCATTTCAATGTTCTATTTAGTGAACTTAAATACTTTCCAATTTTGTTTTCAATTCCTGAGTTTGAAATAAGAATACTTACACTGGCTTTTTCCCAATAATAGAATTCTCAAAACCATTGATGGGAGTGTGTCGAGATGAATGCATCTATCTGCCCAACTGATGTTTAATGAATGTGTACATCACCACAGACACAAGCTTCTGCACTTTCCTGATGCAAACACAGGAAAGTCAACATGGAAAGGCAGTGGTTTCTCCATAACCACTGCTGGTGTACATCAGCAGTATACCACATGGAATGCCAGCTGGGGCTAGGAGCCAGGGTCCTGCCACTTCTGTGACACTACCTTTGCTATCAGTAACCAGCTCTCCAATGTGTGTTTGGACCTCAGTGTCTTCATCTCTAAAATTAGGAGTTGGACTAAATATTTTAAATGTTCTTAGAGTTCTAATGGTCTGTGATTCTCACCTTCTTTATATAATTTTTTCAAATGCATAATATAAACATATGTCATAGAGAAGCAAATTTACAAACACTATAAAGACATGAAGGAAACAAACTGAATATGGAAGATTAGATTATCCTTGACTATATTTTAAAGCTAAGTGATCTCTAAAGTGAAAGACGTTGCTTTGGTATTTCTAGTGTTGTACTTTCTAAGAGACAATAAAATTCTGGTTCCTCATGGGGTATGTTCATTTTTTGTTTTCTTTATAAAATTTGGGGAGTTTGTGTTTTCAAATAAGCATCAGGTTTTCTTAGTTTAATATGTTGTGGCTACCCTCACCCATGGAAGTGTTTTGGCTCATCAAGTCTTAAGACTTCCTTTGGTAAAGGGAGCAAATAGTGGAGCATAACTCTTTGAATGAGTCTCTCAGTTTGCTTGAAGTCTGGAGCTGTAACTCTCAGCAGGCAGTACCACCACATTCTTCAGGAAACCGATTTTGTCATCACAAACAGAGATTTATGAGGCCTGACTTTAAAGAAACAGAAGGCAGGATGAATTATGAGATGCTCCAGGTCTGCAAACATTTTCTTCAACAATTAGTCTAAAGTAGGGAGGAGGAAGAAACTAACGTCACTAAATTTCCATTTTACACAACCAAAATATATATTGCTATATATATTGCTAACATCTGACTGAGCGCAGAAGTTCATCTTGCAGTGATCCAGTTTAAAGTCCACTTGTAAATTCAGTCTGAAGGGCTTCATGTAAAAGGGATGAAGGTCTGGAAAACACACAATGGGAAATAGGCACCCTTGCTGTGGAGAAGCCTGGATGGCTTGATAAGACCTTTCTGTTGCTGACAGATGCATCTCTGAGCTGACTCACAGGTAAATATGAGATGATTTTGTGTTCTGAGAGGGAAATGGAGAGATCGTCACCACAGACACAAGCTTCTGCACTTTCCTGATGCAAACACAGGAAAGTCAACATGGAAAGGCAGTGGTTTCTCCATAACCACTTGCAATGGCCATGTGAGCTTGCAGGACACCAAAGCCAAGGACTACAGCCTTTACCTAGTGAGCCATTGCTCAGAAAAATTTTCTTATCTGGAAAATTGCAACCACATATTTAATCCACATATATGTGTCCCCTCTGGTATAGAAGCTACAAAAGAAGGAGTTTTGGGGAAAGCATAATAGGAATCCATGAATCCACTAAAGAATATTTCTTGCATATCCACCATCTAAGAGAGGTTATCATGAGCTCTAGTAAGTAATAATAACTAAATAATCTATAGGACAGTTCCAGCTCTCAAGAATTTTCCAGTTTAGCTTAGGAGGTATGACACATGCACACAAGGAAAACCAGTAAAACCAGGCAAAGGATGGCAAGTCAAAGTGAGTTGTGGGGACAGGAAATCAGACAGGAGCTCAAAAGGGGAATAAGCCAAGGGCTATAGGAATCAAGAAATACTTTCAGAAGTTGCCTTTTAAAAAAAGGTGAAGGAGATTCTTGTAAATGGATGACAGTGAAAGCCTGAGAGGAGCTACAAGTAGGATTGTGAATTCACCATGAACAGAAAGAAGTATAGAAAGGCAGAACTATACGAAAAGAGAGAAAATAAGGAAGGTAGTTTCTTGAAAGAGTCATTGAATAGAGTAAGGGGAGAGAACAAGAAGGGATTCAAAGCAAGGCTGGAGAAAGTATTGAGAAAAAAGGAAGGAGGTGATAGTTATACAGAGCCTACTATATACCAGTGACTGTCCTGGAAACTCAACATGTTATTTCCTTCATTCCTCTAAAACTTCATGTGATCAATATCATTTTACAGATGAACCCCTAATGCTAAGAGACATTAAGTAAATGGAGTCAGAACTGACCTGCGGTCCCTCTGACTTCAAATCCATGCTTTTCCCTTATTCTCTTCCATGGTCCTGTGATCTCTTGAGTTTTATCACCTATCAAAACAGGGGCCTAGACTAGGTCAACTCAGAGGTCCACATCCACCTCACACTGCCATGAGTATAGCATCCAAAATGCACAGAAATGAAATAACAGACAGAACAGTTTATTCGGGAAAAAATGAGAAGCTGGAAAGGTCCACAGAGCTCCAAAAGATAACATTGGTGAGGTATTCCAATTGGATAAATTGACTCATACTCTTTCTCTTGCCATTTCCCTGCATGTATTAGCACTAATTAGGGTCTGAGAAGTGCAGGCCAGGTAGAGATAACTCAGAGACAGATACCCTGCATGTGACTGTCCCCATTAAGCACCAAGATCACCCCAGAAACATGTTAGATCAATTTCTCAGGATACCTCAGGAGGCAGCCCTTTTCCTGCCCAGGTCTGCTGGCAACTGGCCCCTCATAGCCTTCCAAAACTGACTGGAATTGAGTGGCCTTTCTAAAACAGAGAAAGCCTGAAGTCGCTGAGGCCTTGTTTTCATGTATTTCATCTCCCCAGCAGATGACTGGAAAGAATAAGAAGTTTTAATGAAAGACATACTGAGGAAAGAGAGGTGAGAAGTGGAGAGTGAAGTGTGAATGTTGAACATTTGAGGAAAAAAGGAGTGTAAGAAGAAAGCATCTCAGGAATACCAGACAAAGTGTAAAACAACAGAGAAGCACATGTCTATAAACTTTCATAAACATGCTCCAAGCTGCAAATCTATTTTTGATGAAAGTGGGTAATGTTGGAAGTGAGAGCCAGAGGAAAGGCAGAATAATGCTAATAAAAGGTGACAAAATGCTCCACTTTGGATAGGGAGATCTTCGCCATGGCATGAGTTTGTGAGTTTGCATAGATTTTGTATGTGCCCCGAGGAACTTCTGGCCATCCCAGCAACAAGAACTGGAGAAATCACTCCAGAGCCCTGGGTCATTATCCCCTCTACTTGCCCCAAGTCAAACATTTCTTTTTTTGTGCAATGTTAGGATTCCATTGAGAGGAAATCTAGAAAAATCCAGGAACACAAGCTTCTCAAGGTTTTTGCTATTATAGTACTCTGAAAAGGGTGTATTGAAATATTACAGCTTCTGAAAAGGGTATATCAAGATATTATGACTAGTAAATAAAAACAAAGAACAAATCCATAATTTACTGTTTAAATGATCTAAACCACTGGGGAAATAAAATTAGAGACAACAGTCTTCACCCAGCATAGGCTCAGTACTATATTTATTTCCTCATCTCCCTTCAGTAACTTTGGAAGTTGGGTACTAATGGCTGGGGTGCATAGTGAGATGGAATCACATTCAACTAGGACCAACCTGAATTTAATGAACTCTTTGAGGATATGGCCTCAATTTGTCCTGCAATATATGCAGGAAGCTATGTGAAACACCCTAGTGCAAATTTCTTTTTTTCCTTTTTATTTAAAAACATTTGCTTTGTCAGGCTTGCATTACAGTGGAGTTATCAATACAGAAATGAAATATTGATTGCTTGTCTCAACTCATCCACAATTTGTGTAAGATCACACACTACACAGCAGCAGAGGCTGAGGAGTGGGAGTGCTTTCAGAAACTGAACTTTCTTGAATGGTTCCCTGGCTAAAATTCATTTTCAAAAAGTATTTTCTCACTGGACTATTTTGAGAACCAGAAGTAAGGTTTAGGATAGAGAGACTTTTTCCCATGAGAATTAGCTAGGCCCTGTCATCCTGCAAATCTTTTCCTTTACACCCACAGAGATGGTCAGTTTTCATTCATTTCGGTACCACAGGCATGCAGAATTATGGGTGGTTGCCCAGATGGAGGCCAGGAGAGTCTCACTGCCACCCAGGCATTGACACAACTCTCACTGGGAATAGCAAGCAAGCAGCACAAGAATAACCAAGGCTTGTTTTGATTCCAGGCAGAATGCACGTAATGTGTTCCCTAGATGTTAGGTCAAGACAACCACCAAACTAACCAAAGCCAGTGAAACAAGTTTCACAAGAGCAAGTCTCCCCAGATTCCCCTAAACTTGTGCTGGTATACAAACTCTATTAGTTTTTGATGAGAAAGCCAGGTAGTTGCCATCTTTATTAAGTTGTAGAAATATTTGGACAAATTGGTGGCAAGAGACTCCTGATAGGATTCATTGAAAAGTACACAGCATTGTTTTTGTGGTATTCCTACCAAAATGTCACATCCAGATTCTAAGCATGAGAAAATATCAACAAACCCAAACTGGAGGACATCTACAAAATAATAATTCATATTCTTCAAAATGTCATGGTCAAGACATTTTGACCAGGAACAAAAAAAGCTAAAACACTGTTTCTGACTGAGGATACTAAAGAGACAAAAACTAAATGAAATTCATGATCTAGAAATTTGAATATGGACTGTGGATTAGACAATGGTGTTATAACAGCTTTAGATTCCTTGACTTGATAATTGTACTGTGGTTGTGTTGGAGAATGTTCTCTCTTCTTAGGAAATACAAAAGAAGTAGTTATAGAATAAGCATGATATCCCTAACTCAGTCTTCAATGATTCAGAAAAAAATTATCTGTCTATATGTATTTATAGAAAGAAAGAGTAAAGACAATGATATAACAAATGGGACAAAATGTGAAACATTAGTAAGTCCGAGTAAAGGGTATACAGGAGTTTCTTGTACAATTCTTTCAACTTTTCCTGAAGTTTGAAAAATTATCAAAATAAAAATGTCCAAACAAGTGCTCCCAATATTGAATTTATCAGATTCAGAGTTATAGTCAGTCATCAGCCTTTCCTTTGAGAATAAGGCTTAAAAATCCACCTATAAGTCTCTAGCTCCTCTGAGATAGAGGACGCATTTTCCACCCCATCTCATAACTTGGCAGAATGCATAGAGCAGCTGCTTGAGAACCCTGAAAAGTAAGTGGTAGCTGAAAATTGGGGACTGTGTCTGAATTCCATGTGTCACTGACCTGGTGGCAGGTTCACCATTTTGTCTCTTCTTTGGTGTAGTTCCTGAAACCAAAAGTGGACCTCTGGAGGCTGGCACAGAAGAAGAAGAGCTATGCCAGAAGATCTCATGTTCTGGCTCTAAGACTATGAAATGGAACTCTTAACTTTCAGAGTGGGTAAAATACTATTATTCTTTTTATCTTTTTTGTTTTTATGTTCTCTCTGTTTCCTCACACCTTAGCCTCAAAGCCATCCTACTGTTTGTGGTGGTGGCTGGGGAAACACAGTTGTACAAAAATCTGAAACTCTGAGTGAGGGGACTATGATCTCAAGAAGGTAGGGGCAAACCTGACTGAATTTTTTATCTCTGTCTTCCCAGTGCTTGGGCTGGGATGCAGGAATAGTCACAGGAAGTGCATCATAGAGTCAGAAAACCTAAGTCCCCACTTCCTGGCTTGAGGAATGAAAAGGAGAGACCAGGGAACTGTAAAGTACTGTGGTAGCCATTGAGAGGAAGAAGCTTAGGAAAGCGACCTTTTCAGTTTGTGAACTCCTGCCCTACCACCACCCCACACCCAGCTGTTCATGTCTGGATCTATGCCTAAACAACACAACAGGTAGACCTTGAGAGATGAGAGCTCAACAAAGGGATAGACTACCACCAGCCTGTGACAGGTCAGAGGAGCACTACAGATAGTTTAAAAACCAACCAGTAGCATTGATGTTGCAATGATAACTCAAATAAGGATAATCTTACCTGAACCAAATCAGATGTTTGTTTGCTAAAACAAAAATATCAAAAATTTTCATAGAATTTAATCAAGATCCAGAGCCTCATAACATATTGTTCAGAATACGCATGATAAAATTCAAAATTATGTGGCAAAGATGGAACCAGGAAAATATCAACTCATGTGGAAAAAGACAATCAAAAGATGCCAACAGTGAGATGACACGGATGTTGGATTCACTAATGGACTTTAAAGCAGCTACTATAAAAATGTTTGAAATACAATCACATTCTTGAAACAAAGTTAAAATAGAAAGTATCATCAAAGAAGGAGAGGATGTAAAGGACCACATGGAAACTTTAGAACTGAATAGAATAGCCAAATAAAAATCCACTAGATGTGTTCAGACTAAAAGGTCAGTGAACTTGGTGATAGAGGATAGACACTATCCAATCTGAACAACAGAGAAAAAAAGATGGGAAAAATGAAGAGGGTCAGGGCCCTGAGACAATACCAAAGGTTTACTATGAATATCATCAGAATTCCAGGGGAAAAGTAAGATTCAAAACAAAGATATTTGTAGAAACAATGGCTAAGAACTTTCAAAATCTGGTGAGACGTAAATATGCAGATTCAAGAAACTCAGTGACCCCCAAAATAGACATAGCAAAAGAATTTCATACAGATACACTATATTCAAATTGTAGAGAGCTAAAAACAGACAAACAAACAAAACAGGAAAGTGAAAGGGTAAAACAATAAATAATTTATAGAGGAATAACAATGCCAATGACTATAGATTTCTTATCAGAAACCACGGAGGCAAAACTGGAAAGGAAAAAATAAAACTCTCTATTCACTAATGATATAATTTTCTTTGTAGACAATTCCAAGAGATTCATCAAAATACTTCTAGAACTAATAACTAATAAATAGGCAAGATTTCAAAATACAAGGTCAACATCTCCAAATTAATCATGCTTCTACATAAAAGCAGTAGACAAGGGAGAAGATGGTGGCCAGGTAGGAGGGAGCAGATTCCACTCCCCTACTCATGGGAAAAAACCTAGCTGCTCTACAGGGAAACAGAGCAAACAGCCAACAGTACCCCAGCATATATGAAGATAAAAGACCAAAAATTATAGAGGACATTGAAAAACCAGATGGTAAGGAGAGTGCTTCAGGACAATAAGGCCCCTGGTACCAGTGCAGGGACCAGGGCAACAGCAGCCCCAGGCCTGGCACCAGCCAGGTCTTCCACAGGGTTCTTGGGAGAGAGCCAGGTCAACAGTTCTCTCTCCTGCCAAACAAGGTTTGAATAGCACCAGGAGAGACCTGGTTCCTTGAAGTCACAGGGAGGGGAATAAGGACTAAGTGGCAAACACACAGGAGCTATGAACACCCACAGAGTCTGTGGATGGTTGCTGAGGAGAGATGAAAGTTGGGCCATGATAGGCCCTGACCCCAATTGTCCCCAGTCTGGTTGGAGAGTTGGGCTGTGTGAGAGGGCTGTACGAGTGGCAGGCTTGAGTAGGAGGAATTTCTCAAAAAGAAAAAGTGAAAAAAGAGATACTGATTAGGGAATTCTCCTGCAGCGGCCACTCCCGCTTCCTCCCCACCCAGCTGGGCAGCACTCCTGAGGTGGTGCAGAAGGCCCTGCACACTCCCATAGCCCTGGGAAATGTGTGCACTTGAACCCAAGGGACTGGAGGTGGCCTGGCAGAGCACAATGCTCACAACCCGGGGAGAGTACACTCTGCTGAAGGTCCCGAGCCCACACCCCTAACCCTGGGGAGAGTGTGCTCTACAGAAAGCCTGGACCCCACACCCAAAGCTCCAGTGAGAGGTACTCAGCTAGTCCTGGGAATAGTGTGCATACAAACTGTGGAATGTGAGGAACCAGAGGCTGCTAGAGAGCTAGGCTGGAGGCTGACAGACTTCGAATTAGGAAGGAAGAAAAGCAAAACCAATCACCCCTCAGCCTGCTGCAGCCAGGAAGGCCAGCAAAACTGGTTTGGCCAGAGAGCAGCCAGAAAGAGGCTTTTTAAAAAAATAATTCTTTTAAAAAACTGTTATTATTTTTTAATCTTTCAAGCCCTATTTCCTCTCTTTCCTTCTTTCTTGTTTTATTCCTTCTTCTTTTCTTTCCAATTTTATCTATTCCTCTTTCTTTTTTTTAAATTCCCACAGCTGAGACAAAAAAACCCGGAACTGTGAAAAGACCAGCATCAGACCCAAAGAGGGTCATCCAAACAGCCGTGACAGTGAGACAAATTACACTTTGCTACTACAGAGAACCTGTAAGTTATTTCATATTCGTATTATTATTTTTTTCATTATTCTTACATCTTTTATATTATCAGTATTTTTGTATTCTTCTTTCTGTTTAGTCTTCTTTGCTTGGCTGGTTAAATTGTATTGTTTGACAGGTTTCCCTTGTTCTCTCTTTCCAAGTGTATTGTTAATTTACTGTTCTTCACCTCACTTGTGTTCCATTAGCACACTACTCAAGGTCCTACACTCACTATTCTTGTTATCCAGATCATATAGATTCTGTCATATGATTGTTGCTCTATTATTATTGTAAATAATAGCTGTTCCATACAATTGTAAATGCTGTGTAACACCCCTCCCAGATTTTAGCCCACTTCACAGTTTTCTGAACTCTACTACTGTAGTGGTTAACTCTATTCTCTCACACACTATACCTATTTAATATCCTTTATGCTCACCTTACCTCAGAATCTCACCTCCCACAACCTCTCTGCTTTCTAGATCCAATTCACAATCCTTGCCTCCCCCAAAAGAATCTTATCTTCTTTCCATCCTTTCTAAAAAGTGGCTACTTGGGTGGAATATCATGGTTAACACTATACATAGCCAAGGATTTCCTATCTCTTCTCTACTGGCTGCTACTATAAATATCATAGAATACACTCTTGCTGTCTTAAACCACTTTGCCTCCTTGCTCCAACTCATCACAAAAAAGTAGGTGGAAGCTGTGAACACCAGGATACCTGCTGGAAAAGGAAACCCAACAACAAAGGAACCACCAACAGATAACAACAGAAGAAGGTGAAGGAAGGAGTGGAAGCCACACTAACCTCAATCCAGGACCTCTCTGAAAATACAACAAAATAGTGAAGAAATTACCCAACACAAACAACTGAACAAGAGCAAGAGAGAATCCTCAAAACCTTGTACATGCAGAAGAACCAGCTTCAACACAACCTGCCCACATCAGCACAACAAAATACAAGAAGTGGTGGACAGAGTGACCCTCAGTTAACCACCTGGTGTGAAGGAACCATGAAAGAAAGCTCCAACAACAATCGAAACCCAAAGACAAATACATAGCCAACTTAAATGACAGCCCAAGACCAGTGAGCTCAGGAGATCGAGACTGCACCACTGAATCTCACAGGTATTCTACCACAGAAGTTCACACCATAAACCCAGGGAATCAGAACAGATCAATTTAAGAAGCTGAGGCTAACAAGAAGAGTCTCACAAAAAATGGGAAGACAAAGAAACAATCCCCAAATGAAAGGAAAAAAGGAAGCCTCAGAAAGAATGCTAAATGAAATAGAGGCAACTCAACTATCAGATATTAAGGTCAAAGCAATGATTATTATGAGAATCTCAACAAGCTCACAATGAGCTATGAGAAATTACAGGGAAACTACAATGAACTCACTGAAAATTATATCAACATGAAAAAGTAAATAGAAACTCTCAACAAAGGGCCAAGAGGAAATGAAGAATACAATTTCTGAACTGAAGAACACAGTAGAAGGAATGAAAAGCAGGATTGATGAAGCAGAAGATCGGATCAGTGAGCTGGAGGACAAAGTAGAAAAACCACCTAGAAAGAGCAAGAAAAGGACAAGAGGTTAAAAAAGAATAAAGAGGGATTAAGAGAAATGCAGGACAATATGAAATGTAATAATATCTGTATAATAGAGATACCAGAAGGAGAAGAAGATGAGCAAGGGATAGAAAACCTGTTTGAAAAAGTAATGATGGAAAACTTCCCTAATTTGATGAGAGAAAAAGTCACACAAATCCAGGAAACACAGAGAGTCCCAATCAAGAGGAACCCAAAGAGGCCCACCTCAAGACACATCAGAATTAAAATGGCAAAATTCCAAGATAAAGAGAGAGGCTTAAAGGCAGCAAGGCAGTAACAGGAAGTAACATACAAGGGAGCCCCAATAAGGTTAGCAACTGACTTCTCAATGGAAACATTCCAAGCCAGAAGAGAATGGCAACAAATATTCCGAGTAATGAGAACTAGAGGTCTCCAACCAAGGCTACTTTACCCAGCAAGGCGCTCAATCAAGATAGAAGGCCAAATAAAAGGCCTCCCAGACAAAAGAAGTCTAAATGAATACACCTCCACCAAACCAGCTCTGCAAGAGATTCTAAAGGGACTGCTTTAAGGAAGGGAAGGAAAAGAGAGGGAGAGGAACACTTGTACATAAAAGACAATGAATAAGTACCTATCAATAATAACCTTAAACCTAAATGGATTAAATGCTCTAATCAAAAGACAAAGAATAGGTGAATGCATAAGAAAGCATGAACCACATATATGCTGCTTACAAGAGACCCACCTCAGAACAAAAGACCTGCACAGGCTGAAAGTGAAGGGCTGGAAACAAATTTTCAAAGCAAACAGACAGGAAAGAAAAGCCGGGGTAGAAATACTCATATCACACAAAATAGACTTCAAAAAAAGGGCCATAAAGAGAGACCCAGAAGGTCACTACATAATACGCAAGGGAAGAATCCACCAAGAAGAAATAAACATTATAAATATATATGCACCCAACATAGGAGCACCCAAATACATAAAGAAAATCTTAGAGGACTTCAAGAAAGATATTGACAGCAACACAATTATAGTAGGGGATTTTAACACCCCACTGTCAAAAATGGACAGATATTCCAAACAAAATATCAACAAAAATATTGTGGCATTGAACAATGCCCTAGAGGAAATGGACTTAACTGATATATAGAGCCTTTCATACCAAAGAAGCTAAATACACATTCTTTTCAAGTGCACATGGAATATTTTCAAAGATAGACCACATGACAGGACACAAAACAAGCCTCCACAAATTCAATAAAATTGAAATCATACCAAGCATTTTCTCAGATCACAAGGGACTGAAACTAGAAACCAACTTCAAGGAAAAAAACCCAAAACACTCAAAATCATAGAGATTGAATAGCATGCTATTAAACAATGAATAGGTCAAGAATGAAATTAGGGAAAAATCAAAAAGTTTCTGGAAGTAAATGAAAATGAACTCACAATAACCCAAAACTTATGGGACACAATGAAGGCAGTCCTGAGAGGAAAGTTTATAGCAATACAGGCCTACCTCAAAAAGATAGAAACATTTCAAGCAAACAACCTAACCCTATGCCTACAAGAACTTGAGGAACAACAACAAAGACATCCCAGAGCAAGTAGAAGGAAGGAAATAACCAAGATCAGAGCAGAATTAAATGACATAGAAACTAAAAGCACAATTCTAAGGATCAATGAATCCAGGAACTGGTTCTTTGAAAAGGTAAACGAAATTGACAAGCCTTTAAGGAGGCTCATAAAAAAAGAGAGGACTCAAATAAACACAATCAGAAATGAAAAAGGGGGGATCACAATACCTGATATCAAACTGTATTACAAGGTCACTGTAATCAAAACAGCCTGGTACTGGCATAAAAACAGGCACATGGACCAATGGAACAGAATAGAGAGCCCAGAAATAAACCCAAGTCTCTACAGTCAATTCATATTTGACAAAGGGAGCAGCAACATAAAATGAAGTAAAAATAGCCTCTTCAACAAATGGTGTTGGGAAAGTTGGACAACTACAAGCAAAAAAAAATGAAATGAGCATCAACTTACACCATACACAAAAATAAATTTAAGGTGGGTAAAAGACTTAAATATAAGTCATGACACCATTGAAGTCCTAGAGGAGAACATAGGCAGGAAAATCTCAGATATTTCACACAGCACTATTTTCACTGAAATGTCCCCTAGAACAAGGGACATAAAGGAAAGAATAAACAAATGGGATCTCATCAAAATAAAAACCTTCTGCATGGCTAAAGAAAACAGTGTCAAAATAAAAAGAGAACCAACTTTATGGGAAAATATATTTGCCAATTATACCTCAGAGAAGGGTTTAATCTCCAAAATACACAAAGAACTTACACAACTCCACTCTAAGAAGATAAGCTACCCAATTAAAAAATGGACAGACACTTCTCCAAGGAGGACATACAGAGATTCCAGAAACACATGAAAAGATGCTCAGTATCACTAGCTATTAGAGAGATGCAAATTAAAACTACAATTAGATACCACTTCACACCAGTCAGAATGGCCATCATAAACAAAGCAATGAACAAGTGTTGGAGAGGCTGTGGAGAAAAGGGGACCCTAGTGCACTGTTGGTGGGACTGTAGACTGGTACAACTACTATGGAAAGCAGTATGGAACTTCCTCAGAAAACTAAAAATGGATCTGCCTTTTGACCTGGCAATTCCACTGCTGGGATTATATCCTAAGAACCCTGAAACACCAATCCAAAAGAACCTATGCACCCCAATGTTCATAGCAGCACAATTTACAATAGGCAAGTGTTGGAATCAACCTACGTGCCCGTCAGCAAATGAATGGATCAAAAAACTATGGTACATTTATACAATGGAAATCTATGCAGCAGGAAGAAAGAAGGAGCCCCTACCTTTTTTGACCCCATGGATGGAACTAGAAAGCATTATGCTAAGCAAAATAGGCCAGTGAGTGAAAGACAAATACCATATGATACCATCTTTAACAGGAACCTAATCAACAAAAGAAACAAACAAGCAAAATATAACCAAAGACACTGAAATAGAGAATAGGCTGACAGTGACCAGAGATGAGAGAGGGGGGAATTTCAGGGGAAAGGGGAAGGGTTTGCAGGAACATATATAGATGACACATGGACAATAACAAAGAGGGGGTGGAGAAGGGAGGGAGGTGGGGGAGCCTGGGGGGGTGGGCTGGGATGGGGAAAAGGGCAGAAAACTCTACTTGAACAACAGTTAAAATTAAAAAGAAAGAAAGAAAGAAGACACATATTATCAATATCTAGAATAAAATGGAGGATATCCTTACAGACATGTAGATAATAAAAGGAAAATAAGGGAACCACATGAACAACTCTATTTACATATATTCAACAACTCAGGTAAAATGGACCAATTCCTTTTTTAAACATTATTTTTTAATGGCTGCATGATAACCTATTGTAAAATTACAATTTCCTTAACTGTTTCTTTAACATTGGCTATTTAGGTTGTTACCTTTTTTCCTACTTATTAAAACAAAACAAAACAAACAAAAAAAGCAGTAGACAATTGGAAACTTAAATAAATAAAGTATATAATTTATAATAGCTCTATGAATGAGAGGTATAAATCTAACAAAATGTGTGCAGAATGTGTATACAGAAAACATAAAACACCAGGGAAAGAAATCAACAACCTAAATAAGTGGAGAAACATATCATGGTCATGGATTGGAAGGCTCAACATAGTAAAGATAAATTGACAAACAGATTTAATGCAATTCCTATAAACATCCCACCAGGGTATTGTGTAAACATGGACAAACTGATTCTAAAATTTATATGTAAATAAAAAGCAATTAAAATAATGAAAACATTATTTAAAAGAAAAAGCAAAATTGAAGGAATCATACTCCCTGATTTTAAGACTGATTTTATAAAGCCATGTTAATAAAGACAGCATAGGATTGACTGATTAAGGGGATAGAATCAAGAGTTCAGAAATAGATACACACAAATATGACCTGTTGACCTTGGACAAAAGTGCAAAGGCAATTCAATGGAAAATGACAGTATTTTCAATGACTGTGTTTGGAGCTATTGGACATACACTTACACTTGAAAAAATAAAAATCAATTTTACCTAATTCTTAGAATGGATAAAAAATAACCCAAAATAAATTATAGGTATAAAAGTAAAATATAAAACTAGAAAATATTTAGAAGGAAACATAGGAAGAAATCTTCAAGATCTAGAGTTAGGCCAAGAGAGTTTATACACATAACAGCAAAACTTGGTCCTTTGAATAAAAGTTCGATAACTGAACTTTGTGAAAGTTAAAAATATTTGTTCTGTGTATAAAATTTAACTATAAGAAAACAAACAATCCAAAATACTTAAATAGACACTTCACCAAGGAAGATAACGGCAAGGCAAATATGTCCATGAAAAAGATGCTTTACATCATCAATCATCAAGAAAATGCAAAGATTAAAACCACAATAAATGAGTATAACATACCTATTAGGATGTCTGAAATAATAAAAAGGGACGGCAAGGATGCTGAGCTACTGGAACTCTCATATATTTCTGATGGGAAGGTGGTTCAGTCACTCTGGAAAACACTTTGGCAGTTTATTATAAAGTAAACATACATTAACCATGTGATCCAGCAATCCACTTCTAAGTATTTTACCCAGAAGAAATAAAAATGTGTTCACACAAAACCTGTACACAAACCTTACAGCATTTCTTTCTGTAATTGTCATATACTGGACACAACTCAAATTTCCTTCAGCAGATGAATGGATAAATCAACAGTTGTACATTCATACAATGGAATATTACTCAGCATGAACTGTTCATGCATGCAACTACTTAGATGAATATTAAAGACATTATGTTTGAATGAAAAAAGTTAATCTCAAGGAAATTATTCCATTTATACGACATTCTTGAAAAGACAAACTGGTGACAGAAACTGAATCAGTTGTCAGAGGTTGGGGGGTGCGAAAATGTGTGTGACTACAAATGACAGTATGGGGGAGTTTACGGAAACTAATGTAACTACTCTGTTTCCTGATTGCAGCTGGGGTTACATGATTCTATTAATGACACAAATTCATAGAAGTATATGCAAAAGTCAATTTTATTGTATATAATTTTTAAATTAAATTAAAAGAAAAAATCAACTATACTTAATCAATTTACCTTCTAAATGGAAACAGAAAATCCAAAAGAACCACTGGCAGAGGATCAGCCAGTATGACCTAAGTGCAATTCATTTTGTTGTCATGATGCTTTGGGTCATTTGGAGAAAAACATCTACCAGCAAGAATTGAGTCATTTTGGAATTCAACAACTGCCACCACATCCCAGTTGCCTGCTGAAGACAATCTCCTCGCAGCTTGAGAAGGAGGAAGTTATCCTGTTCAGTTCGCATGGCTGTTCTCTGTACTTTGGATATCAATTCCTACAGAAGGGAGGGCTTCCTCAGGTAATAGAGGTTAGAGATGTTTCAAATGGGGATAAGTAATGAAGGTAGGGAATTGCCAAGGAGGACGAGCTGTCAAGTTTTCAAGTGTCCTCACAAAATGGTATTGCCTTAATGAATTCACCATGGTACAGAGTGTGACCCTCATCCTTTCAAGGTCAGAGATTTGTTCTTGTCATTGCTTCTGACTTGATTGGATGCAGACTATAGTGCAGATTATTCATAGCTTCTGTGTACACTTATAATTGTGAGCTAACACTCTTTCTTAGAACCATCCTAGTTCCTTTGCTGGATTCCTGCTCAATGAAAGCAGCCTTCTGGCAGTCCATTGATTTATTCATTTATTCACTATACATTTCTCCAGCACCTTCAATGTGACAAACATTACACTAAGTACTGGGCATAAGAGATAAATAATGCATGTGTATGGCTTTGAGCAGCTTAGAGATTTTCCCACAGGGCAGAGAATGTGATGGCCAGCTGGCAAGTATTCCAGGTCCAGTGGTGATGATCTTCCATGTTGTGATTTAACATGATATGGTTAGGTACAGTCAGTCATTCTCTTGTGAATTTGCTTAACAAAATCATTATGCCTGAATTTTTAAAGTATATTTTATCAACTATGTTATTATAGTTGCCCCAGTGTTCTTGCCTTTGCTCCTCTCCTCCCAATATCCCCTTCTCTCCAGCATCCTCCCCGCCCCATTAGTCCATGTCCATGGGTCGTGCATGTAAGTTCTTTGGTGTCTCCATTCCCTATGCTATTCTTAACTTCCCCCTGTCTATTTTATTCCCACCAATTATGCTTCGTAGTCCCTACACCATTTCCCCACTCTCCCCTTTCTCCCTCCCAGCTGATATTTTACTGCACAGAAAAGAAATGATGAAACCCAAGATTGGACCTCAAACTGACTTCTCCAATGGGGAATTGCTCACCTATGAGATTCCAGCTTTTATTGTAGCACTAATGGTCCATATTAGAGCCCCGCAAAAGGTGGCTACTTTTATATTCAGCCTACACTCAACAATTTTACATAACTCTGCTCTCTTCTTATTTATCATCTTACATCACCTGTGTTACAACACACCATCTTCACCGGGCTGCAAACTGTTTTGAAATCAAGAAATGTGTCAGTCATGCTATCACTCCTCCCCATCCTCAGTGGCTAGTTCAGTGTTTGCAAAGGGACTGTAATTTATGTTTATGAGAAAAAGGGGAGAGGAGAGGTGAGGAGAAGAGAGGAGAGGAGAAGAGAAAAGAAGAGAAGAGAGGGGAGGGGAGGGGAGGGAGAGGCCCAAGCCACTTGGAATTTGGAATGTAAGTGCCTCTTAAGTAAAACATATTTTTAAGAGGCTAAAAGAAGAAATACACTTTTCAATAGAAAAAAATGGCTCCTAATTTTGACTGCCACTCATTAGCTATGTTATCTTTATAAGCTAATTATCATCTCCAGCCTCAGTTTTCTCAACCATAAAATGAAATGATTGAGGTAAGGAATTTCTAAATCATTCTAGTATCTGTTGACTCCAGTATTTTTCAATACAAAATCCTCTCCTCAGATCTTTCACTGCTTTTTGTTTTGTAATTTGTTTCACCATTTTCTCTTGACACTTAAAAAGACTTTGTGAAAACTACTAATATGAAAAAAAGATTTCCCATAAACATTATATCATACATGTTTCCTACTAGAGCTTCTGACATTCCACATATTTTCAAAGGTAATCACAAGTGCTGGAGACAATTTAAGGGTCATTATTGGGTCACTATTTTCATTACAAGAAAATAGCTAGTGATGACTTCAGCTATGGGACTATTTAGTTGATCATAGAGCCTATTAGCTCAATTAGGTAAATCAAATAGGAAAAAATATTAAGACTTAAAATACCACCCACCACTACCTACTATTTGCCTGTATGCCCTCTATTTCATGGTAAACTCAAAATGTTTGTTCTTTCTACGAAGAAAAAAAAAAGGCCAGATCATCTTTTTAGCAGATGTAGTGATTCAAGATTACTTAGCATATAAAATTATAAACCAAAAATTATATCAAATAGCAATTTTTTAAAAGCAGGTAAAACTAGGCACCTGTATAAACAGGTTTGAGCTTCTTTCTCTGAAGTGCTGTATTCCACTCTACCGGGACAGGTACAGAAAGAAGCACATGGCATTTTCCTCCCTTAACAGACATTTTCCAAACCTGGAATGGTCTGTAGGTTCAGACTTGTGGGAAGGCAAGGAATCAGCATCGAGGTGAACTTTAATAATCCCATACATTCTATTTTTAGTTGTTTACAGCATTCAGATATTGAGTAGGTTCTTAAATTTTCAAAGAACAAGTCCTCAAGACAATGCTGACTTTAACTTCTTTTTTGTTTTTCATTATTTAAGTGGTCAGTTCACAGGATGTTTGAGTGACTCATGGAAAGAAAAAATATTAAAATTATTTAATATTTAATAAGTGTGGTTATTACATTCTGACCATGCTATTGCTGGAAAGAGTTGGTCCACTGAATGAATGTTCAAAACTGATGCAGGGACTATTTTATCCAATTACAAATTTAGCAACTGATGCAATCAGTGGTGTGCTGATAACTGTAAGACAGTGATCTTTCCAGCACTGGTTTCTATAATGTAGACTCTCCTATCATGACCAACCAATATCAAGCAACCAATGTGATGTCACCTAACTTGCATAGATATAACTGCTGGAAATTCAACAATCAGCTCAGTCAGATGAGAGCAAAGAGCTCCAGAACACTGATGGGTGTGACTTAAGGAATAAGGAAAAGAATGACCTACCTATAATTGGGATTCCAGGAAAATTATTCTTAGACAACATACTTAAATGCTTACTTTGCTGCCAACCTTCATCTCAAATTGACAGAGGGTGTTGGGTCACATTTGTCAGAAGACCCCTGCGCAGGAGCTTTTTGGAAATGGCTGGCCTTCAAGAAATCTACATTCTAACTATCCACTGTTCCTCATCTGCTGTGTGTTCATAGGCAGGCCATTCCATTTCCCCAGGACTCATAAAGGTGTCAGCTATCTAGTCCAAAAGTCAAGTGGGATGCCAATTATTAAACTGAGTGTTCATAGTCAGTGAGTCCTGAAACATAAGTGATCACCACCCAGATAGGAGGTAGGAATTTGCTAAAGTCTCCCCAGGGTCTTACTGGGATCTTGATGTCTGCCTAAGAGAGGTATTTAATGACCCTGAACAGGGGAGGGGTAGATCAGCTTTCTCCAAAGCTGTGTCTTCCCTTCTGCTATGATCCCCCTTCATCTCAGCCATGCAGTGCTGTGTTTAGCCTGCCTTTGCTATCATCTAAGAAAGGTGACTTTCTTAGCCCTGGCTGGCGTAGCTCAGTGGATTGAGCTTGGGCTGCAAACCAAAGCATCGCAGGTTCGATTCCCCATCAGGGCACATGCCTGAGTTGCAGGCCATGTACCTGAGTTGCAGGCCATGTCCCCATTGGGGACCACATGAGAGGCAACCACACATTGGTGTTTCTCTTTCTCTCTTTCTCCCTCCCTTCCCTTCTCTAAAAGTAAATAAATAAAATCTTTTAAAAAAAGAAAGGTGACTTTCTTTTGTGTTCTCACTTCTCCTTTTGCCCATATGTCAGGAGGTAATCATGTATGTATTCTTTTATATTCATGCTGAAATACTCATTGCTGGGAACAACACAAGAATATAAAACTTGTTAAAACAACAAATTTGTAAAAAACAACCTATAATTTAGTCCTCTAATGTAATAATGTAATATAACTAATCACTTACTGTTGCCTATTTAATTATACCTTAATATTCATTATTTCTATGACTAATTATCTAATTTAATATAAGTTCTGTGTGCCATCTAGTCAGTAAATATCTGTTGAATGAGTAAATGAATGAATAGTTGACATCATATTTAGATGAACAGATGAGATGTTCCCCCTACTTCATTTTCAGGCTTCTGGTGCTATGATATACTTTTCCTATTCTATATTTTTCTTTATGTTCTCTGTTTAGAGAATGGCAAATAACTTCTTGTACTGCAGGAGGATTCTGGCAGGAAAATCATACTCACCTGTCAGCTACCTTCAGAAATGCATGAACGAAGAGACTGAGAAAGTAGAAAACATGCTATGCAATTGCAAGCAGTTGGTAGAGCAGCAAGTGCACTGGAGTGGGTGGCATTTGTCCCTGTTCCCACACTCTAATCTGAAGCTTGTACAACAGATGTAGTGGAGGCTGGAGGATGGTGGTGCTCATTTGTGGAGGTGAAGATGATAGGAAAACTGGAGGCTCGAGGAGCAGCTGCCATACAGTGCCACAAGCTGATGAACCTGTTAGTCCTGCTGGGCAGTTTTCCTACAGCAACATTTTAACCATTTACAACGCTAGATGCAATGGCAAGTATTGCAAATTTCACATTTCTTTACAAGATTAGAGCACCAGAACTACAGTGTATGGAACTTCTTGAAAATATTTTCATTTTGTTTATTTCTGATAAAATTTAACCTCCCACTTTATAAAATTAACATCACAGAAAACTTTTATGTTGTTGTTGTTAATCTTAATAATGGCATGAGAATATTATAAAACTACTGTTACCTAATAGACATCAACCTGATATCTTTTTATATGTATAGTGTTTAATGCTTTTTCTTATATTGCTTTTATTATTATTATTAATCTTTACCCTAGAATATACATGTGCTGATTTTAGAGAGAGAGGAAGGGGAATAGAGACAGAAACATCAATGTGAGAGAGAAACAATCAGTTGTGTCCTGTATGTGCCCCTACTGTGGATCAAACCCACAACCTAGGTATGTGCCCTGACCAGGGATCAAACTACAACCATGTGGTATATGGGGAAATGCAGGATGTGCTCTAGCTGGTGTGGCTGTGTTAGCTGGAGCATCATTTAGTTCTATGAAAGGTCAACAGTTGGATTCTCAGTCAGAGCACATACTCTAGGTGATAGGTTCAATACCAGGTGGGGGCACATCCAAGAGGTGGCCGATCATTATTTGTCTCTCACATTAATTTCTCTCTCTCTCTCTCCCTCTCTCTTTCTCTCTCTCCCCATTCCTACTTCCTCTCTCTCTAAAATCAATAAATGTATCTTTAGGCAAGAACTTAAAAAATTGCAGGATATAGTGAAAGAAGTGCTTAGAGTGAGATTTATCATCTTAAGTGCCTTATTAGAAAGGGAAAAAATAAAAAAAAAACAAATTTTCACTTCAGTTAAAAAAACAGCAAGAGCAAGTTAAAATAAAACTAAAGTAGAATGAAAGAAATAATAAAGAATAGTACTCCATGAAATCAAGACAGACAATAGAAGATATTAAGAAACCCAATGTTGATTCTTTGAAAAGGTCAAAAAGCTCATAAATCCTTAATGGATCTACTAACGAAATAAAGACAAAAAAACAGGTATTGCAAATAGTGGGGTTAAAAGAAGAGGGAAATCTTACTATACATCCTACAACCATTATAATAATGTAATATGACAATAAATTTGATTATTTAGAAGAAATGGACCAATTACTTGACAAACACCACTTACTAGAACTGAATTTTTAAAAAAGATTGAAAAAGAAGTAGAAAAACTGATGTGTCCTATATTAGAAAATTGGATTTCTAATTTAAAAAAAATTCCACAAAGATATACTGAGGCCCAGATGGTTTCACTTGTAAGTTCTATCAAACTCTGAAATAAGGAATGATGCAAAATTGACACATATTCTTTTAGAAACAAAAATAAGAGGAAAAAAACCCCAACTCATTTTAAAAGGCTAGAATATTTCAGATACAAAGACATGACAAAGAAATCATGAGAATATAAATTTACTAAATAATATTTCTCATGAACATAATTGTAAAAATGCTCTCTTAGAAAATAGTAGCAAGGTGAATTTATTAATATATAAAAAGAATAGCCATTATGACTTTATTCCTAGGAATGCAATGTAGTAAACTGTTCTGTGTGACATGGGCTCAGCTCCCACTCAGAGATGCACAGGACCCACACCCATAGATAGGTTCTCCTGTGGGGAATCGGTTCTCCTGTGGGGAATCAGGCCTGCAATGTACCTAGGCTGTTATGAGTCTTGCTTTTTGCTAAAACTCTGTCACGCTGAATTAAGGACATTTACTGCAAAGTAACTTCCTAAAATCCATGCTAAACCTTCCAAGGATGAGTGTAACTGGTTCAACCACTTTTGCCTTTTCATTTGCAAATATCCCTCTTCTGTGATGTGATTAGCAGAATAGGCTCCTTTGTTTTCTGTAAAAGGTAACCACCTAAATCAAACCTGTGCACAGGAAATGAGGACCATCATGTGATGAGCAGAGAAACCCAATAAAGGCCTGTCATGGCAGAGGCCACAGATTTTGCTCCCCTTGAGAGAAAAGCCATGCTGTCCCTTTTCCTCCACCAGATTTGGTAATCTATGTGAATGTCTCATTTCATCCATAATGACATGGACCCCACAAGCCATGGTCTGCATCAGTGCAAGTTTGGTTCCTGTATTAAAAACCAATACATGGGCCTTCTTGTTTCATCTAAGAGATGTTGAAAACTGGAGGGAGCATTGCTCCCATCTTTAAAATAGTAAATAGAAAACTGACCTAACCGAACAAATGACTTTTTTAACCCATTAGAGAACTGATAAAGCAGTGCAAAGAAATAATCCTTGGAGGATAATGGTGCCTTCAAGGAGAAAGAGGATTCAAACACTTGCTGACTAAGAGGAGATGCCTCTGGATGCTGTATAAGAAAGTAAAAAGATTCAGCTTAAAATTTTTAGTGAATTACTGAAAGCCACATATGGGTGTGAAGGCCTGGATCATAGATAGAGGGAGATTTGTACCCTGATGATCCTTTTCATTACAGACACCACCAGGTGTTGGGGTGCTCCACCTGTAGGGCCCCCCTGGGCCAACACAGATGAGAATAAGTCTACCAAGACATGATCTGCTTGGGGAGGAAAGGTAGCCAATCTCTCAAAGGAGTAGGGCCAAGAACCTTTTCCTCAATGGGCTTTTATTGGGTTTGTTTGGAATACAGGTAAAGTTCATTAATCATTGTCAGGCAGTAAGGATCAAACAATAAATAACACACAAAGAACTGTGAGGACCTATTTTGAGTCAGGGTCAGATAGCTAAAGAGTCATAAAACTTTGAGGAACAAATTCACTTCTTGGTTGGACCCTCATCATTTAATCGAGAGCATTCTAAGCAAAGCAGGTTTCACATGTTTTTACATATTCTTTCTTGGGCCTGATTGCCCTAGGGAACCCACCCTTTCCAATGCAGGGCTGCATCACCCTTTGTCATTGTTTCAGGCTTAAGTCAGGCAGGGGAAGTAAGGCAGCCAAGAGATTAGGATACTTCTCACAGACAGAATGAGAACTCAGGCTTTGTCAAAGCTGAGGGGTGAGGGTCCATCACCCCCTTTTGCTATAGGCCCCCAACTCCTTCCCTGGGGGCCTCCATGTGATCATGTCTGTCTTAGATTGTTCCCCCCTGGGGAATCTTACCTGTCATTGGATAACTAATCAAGCACTGGGGGCCGGGGGGGTGAAGAAAAAGGAGTAGAAGTGGTACCCCTGCCAGGGAGATAAGCTTTGTCTCCTTAGTGGCTTCTGGTCTGAAGGTTGCCCACTCAGCCTTAGCCATGGTGGGGGGTGGGGAGCAGTTATAGCTTCTGAAACTCAGCAGAGTGGTTCCCAACAACTAGGTACATAAAGAAAATAGGAGAGGCTCCTTGACAAGATCCTCATTGAACTGACTTGGAGAAGGAAGTAGTAGCCAACTGCCGAAACTCTACCCAAATCCACCTCCCCTACCTCACCTCTGGAACAAAAGCTTTAATTTGCAAGGAAAAGAATTATAAAAATTGTCACTCTTAGAGCACTGGTAGGGTTAGGATTTAATGAAGCTAAGGGAAAGGAAAGGGAAAGAGAACTCAACCTTAGGACAGTGATAGAAGTCAATGCTAGGGCCAGGACTAGAGATGTCTGGCGGGACAGGGTTTTTATAAGTGCCACACTCTTAAAACTCAAGTCCACATAGCTTGTCTCATCCTGACACTTGATCAGAGCAACAAAGAATCCCTCTTCCTCCATGCTTCATTACTGCATTAACAATGTGCTGAGTAAAAGTAACATGTAGCTGAGATTGCTGTGAAAAATAGATTCTTTTGGGGGAATAGTACAGGAAAACTCAAAGTCAAGGGATGAAAAGACACTGATTTAAAAAAAGCTCTGGCTAATTAATCCATACCTTAAACACAGGGTATCGCTAAGGAAATTTGAGGCTATTGTGCACTGAAGATAACTAAAGAAAAAAAAACGTCAAAAATAGCCCAATTCCTAATTATATTAATGGAAATACCTACATTAAAGGTCAGCATGAAAAACTATACCCCAACAGATTGAACAACCTATATGTTCAATATCACTAATTGTCACATCAGGGAAATGTAAATTTAAACCACAATGAGATGTATTACACCTGTTATAATGACTATTATCAAGCATACTAGAGACAAGTGTTGGTGAAGAAGTAGAGAAAAAGGAATCCTCATGCACTCTTGATGGGAATGTAAATTGGTACAGATACTATGGAAAAGAGTATGAAAGCTCCCCCCAAAATTAAAAATAAAACTGCCACGTGATCCAGCAATCCCACTACTATATACCCAAAGGAAATAAAATTATTATCTCAAAGAGATATCTATACCTTCATGTTTATTGCAGCATTATTCACAATAGCTAAGCCATGGAAACAATCCATGTGTCCATTAACGTATTAGTGGATAAAGAAAATGTAGTATATATATACAATAGAATATTATTCAGTCATGAGAAAGAAGGAAATCCTGCTATTTGTGACAAACGTGGATGGACCATGTGGGCATTATGCTAATAAAATAAGTTGGATATAAAGACAAATACTGTATGATCTGACTTACATATGAAATGTAAAAAAAAGTTAAACTTATAGAAACAAGGAGTAAAATAGGGGTTTTCAAAGGGTGAGAAGATGTGGAAAATATTGATTAAAGGATATAAACTTCCAGTTATAAGATGAATAGATTCAGGGGATATGATATATAGTATGGCAATTATTGTTAATACTTGAAAGTTACTAAGGGAGTAGATCTTAAATATTCTCATCAAAAAGAAAATTAATTTTGTGAAGTGGTAAATGCATTAACTTTATTGTGGCAATCATTTTGCAATATATACATATATCAAATTATCACATTTATACCTTAAACTTACACAAGGTTTTATGTCACTTAAATATGAATAGAGCTGAAGATGAGGGGGGAGGTCTAGTAACAGAAAAGATATGCTTATCTCCAAGCACAAAGATTATTTACTTCAGTATCTACTATCCCTTGCACATGCTCAGCTTTTAACAACAACAAAAATCATAAGCCTAGGAAAAGGCAAAAAAAAAAAACAAAACCCACAATAGTCTGGAGAGACAAATGAGTCATCACAATTAGATGTGGAATATAAAATAACAATTATTTTTTAAGTAACTGTCATTAATAAGTAAAAGCCTTTAACAGAAAAGATACACATGCAAGGTCTGATAAGTAATACCAGCAGAAATGAAAACTGTAAGAAAGAATCAAATGGAAATGCTAGAAACAGTAATAGAGAGGAAGATTATCTTTCATGGGTTCATCAGTAGGCTTGATACAGAAAATGAAGGAATCAGTGAACTTGAATATAGATCAACTGAAATTCAACAAATGGAAGTTCAAAAGAAAAAATGGGGTAAGAGAGGTGGCCAGAACATCACATCCAACAGTTTCACACACTATTAAATTATCTGATATAAAAATAAGTAAAATCCCAGAAGAGAAAGAAAATGGGGCTGAAGGAGTATTTTACAAAGTAATAGTAAAGGATTTTCCAAAACTGATAAAAAACACCAAACTATAGATTCAAGAAGCTCAGAGAATACCGAACAGGATATATACAAAAATAAACACAAAACAATCTAAGCAGAGGAAGAGAAGATGGTGGAGGAGTGAGTGGAAGACACACTAACCTCCTCCCAGGACCAATCTGGAATTACAACTCAAGTGTTGAGAAACCACCCAGAACAAACAACTGAGCAATAGTGAGAGAGAAGCCTTACAACCTTGGACAGACAGGAGAACCAGATTCAGCACAAACTGGTAATGAGTGTGGTGGAGACTCAAGAGGGCTGGCTTGGAACCCACAGGCATAAGTGCTAGAAGGATAATTAAATGGCCAGTTGGATCCCCCTGAGAACTGTGGGGTCTAAACCCTAAGCTGGGACACCCAGCCTAGAACACCAGAGCCCCAAAATTACACAGATAACAACCAGCAGCGAAAAGCCATGGGTTTGTAGAGACAGATGGCTGGAGATGCAAGAGCCATTTAAAGGGCCAACACACAATTTTTTATTTGCAGCCACTTACCCTAGGCTCTGGCAAAGGTGGGGGTAGAGTGAGCTGGTGATGCCTGAGGAGAGGCTGAGGACAGAATCTTTGGGGAGAGAACTGAGAGAGTATACACTGGGATCTTGGTGCTAAGTCATCCCCCATACAGCAGTAGCCAACAAGCTCAAGCAGACCACTCCCCTCCAAGCAGTAGCAGCCTGAAGGGAAACAATAGCCCTCACCCCAGGAGGGTCTCTGCCCTGGTCCTCCAGATGCTTAAGCTTGACTGCTGAGCACTGATTGACTAGATTAACAACTGAAGGAGAAACCAGGGACAGTAGATCCCTGGAAGTCATAAGGGGCTGCCTAACGTCAGACAGGGTCAAATCTGACATCACCAGAGGCAGATCCAGAAAGAAAAAACAGTGGTAAATACTAGAGGCTACTGAAATGAAATCCACCGTGGTCTTCTTCATGATTTGTGATATTTTCTTTCCTCTATAGCTTTATAACATTCATTTCTTTTCCAGCAAGTTTGTGTATATTAAGTCACTAGATTTTATACTATAGTGTATTTCAATTCACATATTTGTCCCTCTCTTCTCTTACCCTATTTTACCTTCCTCTTTCCTCACATTATTTTCATTTCATTTTTTTTTCTTTCTTACTACAACTTGTTTTCATTCCACACTCTTACTACTTCTCCCCTGTCCAGATATACAAAACCAATTTTATTTTCCCTGGTCATCTCACATCCTTTTTCCTGGCTCTTAAAGTATTCACCTTCTCTCTCTACCTACAGCAATTATATTGCTAGTTGGTTGTGGGTAGGAAAGTTATTGTTCCTTTTTTTTTAGTTTTATCTCTAGAACTTCACTATTTTTGTATTTCAAATATCAAATTTTACTAATTACCCCTCCTACTCTTTTTTTATCTCAAATTTTTTATTTCACCATCTTAGCCTGTTTTTCTTTCTTTTTTGTCTGTCTTCAATTTCTCTTTCATTTTGCCTTTTTATTTCTCTTTATTTTCTTTTTTTGTCTTTTTTTGCTTTTATTAAATGCCAAATTTTAATTTTTACCTATCTTAGCCTTGTTTTTAAAAATATTTTATTTATTTATTTTTAGAGAGACAGGAAGGGAGGGAGAAAGAGAAGGAGAGAAACAGCATGTGTGGTTGCCTCTCACATGGCCCCCCATGAGGGATCTGGGCCACAACACAGGCACATGCCCTGACTGGGAATTGAACTGGCAACCCTTTGGTTCTCAGCCCATCTCAATCCACTGAGCTACACCAGCCAGGGCAGCCTTGTTTATGTTCCTCACTGTTAGTATTCCCCCTCCCACTATCATTCCAAAATTACTTCCCATTCCTCTAGACATATCTTAAATTTTTCTTTGCTACTTTTTTCCCTCTTATTCCCATACCACTGGTATTAATTTTAGCTCATTTGTTGTTGAGAGTACTGTGGTGGATCTTTATCTCCAATTTATTGGCCCCTATATTTTTAGTATTTATTATTTTTCCTCCTTTTTTCTTTCTCTCTCACTTTATTTCAATTTCTTTTTAAACCTAACACTATACAGTTCCCTTCTCATACTCCATTCCATATTCTACATTCCATATTTTATTCATGATGTGAATTTTAATTTCTCTCTTCACATTGCTCCAACTCTTGACTCTCATCAGTGCTCCTCCTTCTACCCTTTGAAAATCATTTTTCTTTCAGCAGGTTATCTCATATCCACTCTTATTCCTTCTAATAGACTTAATCTGTTTACACCCTTATTAATATTGATTCATTTACTGTCAATAGTGGGATTGCACCAGGGAGTTATTTTTGTAGGCATGGGTTTGTTTCGTGGGCTTTGTGGTTTTGTTCTGGCAGCACCTGAACAACAGCACATAAGATGTGGTGGGTGGAGTAATGCTTAGTCAACAAACTGGAGGGAAGGACCTGCCAAAGAAAGACCCGACAACAATCAAAACCCAAATACATGGAGAGAACCAACATAAATGGCATATAGGGCATCCCATAGTGTCTAGTTGAGGTGAGCAAGGAGACTGTACCATTGAACCTCACAGGCCTCCTACCATAGAAGTTTGCACCACAAAGTCAGGAAGTCAAAACAGACCAGTTTAAGATGCAGAAGCAAACAAAAAACTATCATAGATAATTGGAAGTCAAAGAAACAACCCCTTAAAGGAACAGAGAAATCCTAAGAAATAATGTTAAGTGAAATGGAGGTAAGTCATCTATCAGATACTGAGTTCAAAACAGTGGTTATAAGTAAGCTCAATGAGCTTACTGAGAAATACCAAAAACTACAGGGAAACTGAGGAACATACTGAAAACTATATCAGCATGAAAAAAGACATAGAAACAATCAACAAGGGCCAAGAAGAAATGAAGAATACAATTTCTGAACTGAAGAACACAGTAGAAGGAATCAAAAACAGGGTCAATAAAGCAGAGGGTCAAATCAGTGAACTTGAGGACAAGATAGAAAACAAAAACCCCAGAAAGAGCAAGAAAAGGAAAAGAGACTCAAAAAGAATGAAGAGAGGTTAAGGGAACTGCAGGACCACATGAAACATACTAATACCCATATAATAGAGATATCAGAAGGTGAAGAAGAGAAAGATGTAGGAAACCTATTTGGAAAAGTAATAATGGAAAACTTCCCTAATTTTGTAATAGGGTCCAGCCAAAACACCCCCAAAGAGGGATTTGTAATGGGGTCCAGAACGCAAGGTTTCCAGGAATTATTAAAAATATAGTATGTCCTCACCACCAAAAGTCTGAACTGGGGGATTAGACACAAGGAGCAGGGCCATTAAGAGTTATTTTGTGTATCAACAGTTTTGCAAAAAACCTCAAGGATGATCATTTAACACACCTATAACTTTTGACTGGTTTCATAGATATGTTAAATAGCTGTGGCCATGCTTTGGAGCAAGGGAGATGGAAGTGACTTCGACCCAAGACATAATTGGAAGGCAACTCCCCCTGGTTACAGAGCCTGCACAAAAGCTTGAAGAGTGTTGGCTCCACACCATGAGGCCACACCTCCTCAGACATACTATGGCAGCCCAGGAAAGCTGAAAAGATATGAGAATGCTGCCAGGTGTAGGCGATTATGGGAGAAGTTGGAGATGGGGCTACAGAGGAAGATTCCTGCTGGGATTTAAACCCAGGTGCAGCAGCCATGTGGGTACAAACCATGCAATTTTGGGGGAACAACACAGCTTTCAAGCTCCCTTTGCCATGCAGCTTAGAAAGTTGGAAAGCAAGATAAGGCAGAGATGCAGAGCCCTCTCTTAGCAGTTTGGAAGAATGCAGGAGAGACATTGCAGGAAGGAAGGGGTGAAAGGACTCTTGCTGGTGGGCCATGAGAAGGTGCCACATGGGTTTGTATTAAGAACTGGAGATCGATGAGACAAAGCTGATGGTGCTGAGAACCATGGGAGGCCTGTCAGCTGACCATGGATTACTGGGGAGAACCAGGGGCTATCTGAGCTACAGGCTTCTATTTCTTTTCCTGAGATATGTTACCCCTGACTGGATGAAGGGGGGAAAGAAGGACTGTGTGCATTTGTGGGTGTTTTAAGGGACTTTGAGATTTTAACAAAGACATTAAGTCATTACTCTAAGTCTGTGTAATGTTTGAATAAATAGTTCCTTTCCTTTTCACCAAGCCCTGGCATTAAGAACCATAATTCTCTGGCAGAGGGCAAAGTGAACCTAGTAAAGAGGGACCCTAAGACAGGGGGAGTCCATTCAGTAACAATATCCTGTCCCCACCTTAGGGGTCCATTCTGTAACAATTTGATAAGAGAAAAAGTAACACAAACCCAGGAAGCACAGAGGGTCCCAGTCAAGACAAATACAAAGAGGCCCACTCCAAGACACATCATAATTAAAATGGAAAAATTCAAAGATGAAGAGAGAATCTTAAAGGCAGGAAGGCAAAAACAGGAAGTAACATACAAGGGACCCCTAAATAAGGCTAGCAGCTGACTTCTCAATGGAAACACTACAAGCCACAGGAATGGCAAGGGATATTCCAAGTAATGAAAAGTAAAGGTCTACAATGAAGACTACTCTATCCAGCAAGGCCCTCAATTAAAATGGAAAGAGAAGTAAAGAGTTCCCCAGACAAAAGAAGTCTCAGAGAATACACCTCCTCCAAACCAGCTCTGCAAGATATGCTAAAGAGACTACTTTAAGAAAAGGGAAAAAAAGTGAGAGAGAGGAACACAGGTATTAAGGGAGTAAAATGGCAATGAATAAGTACCTATCAATAATAACCTTTAATGTAAGTGGATTAAATGCTCCAATAAAAGGACATAGGGTAACTGAATGGATAAGAAAACATGCACATATGCTGACTACAAGAGACCCACCTCACAACAAAAGACCTACACAGATGGAAAATGAAGGGTTGGAAAATATATTCCAACCAAATAGACAGTAAAAAAAAAAAAAAAAAAAAGCAGGGTAGCAATACTTATATCAGACAAAATAGACTTCAAAACAATGTCCATAAAAAGAGACCCAAAATGACACTTCATAATACTCAAGGGTATAATTAATCAAGAAGACATAAGCATTATAAACATATATGCACCCAACTTGGAGCACCCAAATACATAAAGAAAATCTTGGAGGACTTCAAGAAGATATAAACAACAACACAATTATACAAGGGGATTTCAACACCACACTGTCAAAAATATATATATCTTTCAAACTAAATATCAACAAGGATATTGTGGCATTGAATAATGCCCTATATCCTTAATTGATATACATAGAACCTTTCATCTCAAAGAATCAAAATACACATTCTTTTCAAATACACATGGAACAGTTTCAAAGATAGACCACATGATAAGACACAAAACAAGCTGCAACAAATTCAAGAAAATTGGAATCGCATCAAGCATTTTCTCAGACAACAAGAGCCTGAAACTGGAAACAAACCTAAAGGAAAAAATAAAAAACACTCAGATTAATGGAGAGTGAATGGCATTCTATTAAACAATGAATGGATTAAGAATGAGATCAAGGAAGAAATTAAAAGTTTCTGGAAGCAAATGAAAATGAACTCACAACCATCCAAAACTTATGGAACACAACAAAAGCAGTCCTGAGAGGAAAGTTCATAGCAATACAAGCCTACCTAAAAAAGATAGAAACATTTCAAATAAACAACCTACACCTACAAGAACTAGAGGAAAACAACAAAGACAGCCCAGAGCAAGTAGAAGGAAGTAAATAACCAAGATCAGAGCAGAATTAAATGACACAGAGACTAAAAGAACAATTCTAAGGATCAATAAGTCCAGGAGCTGATTCTTTGAAAAGATAAACAAAATTGACAAGATTTTAAGCAGACTCATCAAGAAAAAGAGAGGGCCCAAATAAACACAACCAGAAGTGAGATAGGAAAGATTACAACTGATACCACAGAAATACAAAGGATTGTAAGAAATTGCTATGAAGAATTATATGCCAAGAAATTTGAAAACCTAGGTGAAGTGGACTAATTTCTAGAAAAATATAATCTCCCAAAACTGAATGAAAAAGTAGTAGAAAGCCTGAGCGACCAATAACAGCTAATGAAATCAAAGCAGTAATCAAAAACTTCCAGCACACAAAAACCCTGGAACAGATGGCTTCATGGAAGAATTTTACAAAATATTTAAGGAAGGTTAACCCCTATCCTTCACAGACTATTCCAAAAAAAAAAAAAATCAAGAAGAGAAAAGATTCCCAAACTCTTTTTATGAGGCCAACATCTCCCCAAAACAAAGACATAACAAAGAAAGAAAAATTCAGGTCAATATCACTGATGAACATAGATGCTAAAATCCTCAACAAAATATTGGCAAACCACTTCTGACAATACATTAAATAGATCATATACCATGACCAAGTGGGATTCATCCCAGGGATGCAAGGATGGTACAATATTCACAAATCAATGAATGTAATACATCAAAAGGAAAGACAAAAATCACATGATTATATAAATAGATGCAGAAAAAACATTTGACAAGGTATAGCACCCATTCATGATAAAAACACTCAGCAAAGTGGGAGTAGACAGAGCATACCTCAACATAATAAAGGCCATATATGAGAAAACTACAGCCAACACAATACTCAATGGGCAAAAACTAAATATTTTTCATTAAGATCAGGAACAAAACAAGGATTTTTACCACTTCTATTCAACATATTATTGAAAGTCTTAGCCATAGCAATCTGACAAGAAAAAGAAATAAAAGGCATCCAAAATGGAATGGAGGGAGTAAAACTGTTATTGTCTGCAGATGACATGATAGCATACATAGAAAATCCTATAGACTCCACCAAAAAAACTACTTGATCTAATAAATGAATTTGGCAAAACAGTGGGAAACAAAGTCAATATTCAGAAATCAAAGGCATTTTTGTACACCAACAATGAAATATCAGAAACAGAAATCAGGGGAAAAAAATCCCATTTGATGATACATCAACAAGAAAAATAGTGTACCTAGGAATAAACCTAACCAAGGAGGTAAGAAACCTGTATTCAGAAAACTACACAACCCTTCAGAGAGAAATTAAGAGACACAAACAAATGGGAACATATATCATGTTCATGGATTGGAAGAATTAACATCATCAAAATGTCCATACTACCCAAAGCAATTATAGATTCAATGCAATCCCTTTTAAAATGCTAATGACACATTTCATAGATATAGAACAAGTAATTCAAAAACTTATATGGAACCATAAACAACCCCAAATAGCCACAAAAAATTTGAGAAGAACAAAGGAGGAGGAATCATAATACCTGATATCAAACTGTATTACAAAGCCACTGTAATCAAAAAGCCTGGTACTGGCATAGGAACAGACACAAAGATGAAGGGGACAGAATAGAGAGTCCAGAAATAAACCCAAGTCTCTATAGTCAATTAGTATTCAACAAAGGGAGCAGAAGCATATAATGGAGTAAAAATAGCCTCTTCAACAAATGGTGTTGGGGAGATCTGGACAACTACATGCGAAAAAATGAAACTCAATCACCAACTTACAGCATATACATAAATAAACTCAAGATCGGGGGGGGGAAACTTAATTGTAAGTTGCCACGCCATAAAAGCCCTAGAGGAGAACATAGGCAGGAAAATTTCAGGTATTTCATGTACCGAAATTTTCACTGATATGTTCCCTAGAGCAAAGGACATAAAGGAAAGAATTAAAAAATGGGACTTAATCAAATTTAAAAGCTCTGCATGGCTAAAGAAAACAGCATTAAAATAAAAAGGGAACCAACCATATGGGAAAACATATTTGCAAATGATTCCTCAATCAAAGGTTTGATCTCCAAAATATATAAAGAACTCACATGACACTGCTCCAGAAAGACAAACAACCCAATTAAAAAATGGGCAAAGGACCTGAACAGACACTTCTCCATGGAGGACATACGGAGGGTCCAGAGACACATGAAAAGATGCTCAGTATCACTAGCTATCAGAGAGATGCAAATTAAAACCACAATGAGATACCACTTCACACCGGTGAGAATGGCCATCATAAACAAATCAGCAAACAACAAGTGCTGATGAGGTTGTGGAGAAAAGGGAACCTAGTATACTGTCAGTGGGAATGTAGACTGGTGCAGCTACTGTGGAAAATGGTATGGAATTTTCTTAGAAAAATAAGTGGTCCTCAATGTTCATAGCAGCATATTTACAATAGCCAAGTTCTGGAAAGAACCTCAGTGCCCATCAGTAAATGAGTGGATCGAAAAACTATGGTACATTTACATGATGGAATATTTTGCAACAGAAAGAAAGAAGGAGCTCCTACCCTTTGCTACAGCATGGACAAATCTTGAGAGCATTATTCTAAGTGAAATAAGCCAGGTAGTGAAAGGCAAATACCATATGATCTCACCCACATATGGAACCTAATCAACAAAACAAACAAGAAAGCAAAATATAACCAGAGACTTTAAAATTAACAACAAACTGACAGTAACCAGAGGGGAGGGCGGAGGGTGATAACAGGGAAATAAGGGAAAGGGTTGTCAAGGGACATGTATAAAGTACCCATGGACAAAGCCAAAGTGGGGTAGAATTGAGGGTGGGAGGTGAGGGTGTGTGAGGTGGGGGAAAGTGGTGGTGGGAAAATGGAAACAACTGTATTCAAACAACAATAAAAAATATTTTAAAAATCATCTAAGCATATCATATTCAAACTTCTACAAACTAAAGACAACAAGAAAAGCTTGAAGGCTGACAGAGAGAAAAAGACACATTATCTGTGGAGGAACAAGTATAAAAATTATAGCATTCTGTTTTTTAAAAATTTATTTGTTTATTTTTAGACAGAGGGTAAGGGAGGCGAAACAGAGGGAGAGAAACATCAATTTGTGGTTACCTCTCATGTGCCCCCAACTGGGGACCTGGCCTGCAAGCCAGGCAAGTTCCCTAACTGGGAATGGAACCAGAGACCCTTTAGTTGGTCAATCCACTGAGCCATACCATCCAGGGCAAGAAATTGCAGGACTCTTTTCATCAGATAACATACAAGCAAGGGGACAAGATGTGGCATTTTTAATATGCTGAAGGTAACTCTCAACCCAATATTCTATATCCAGTGAAACTAATCTTCAGAAATGAAGAAGAAACAAAGTTAAAGGACAAGAAGAATGACTTTCTTAGACTAACAAAAACTGATGGAATTAATGCATTGGTGGCAGATCTACTTTATAAGAAATGTTGAAGGAACTTATTCAGGAGGAAGAAATATCATAGATATCAGAAACTTGGATCTATGCAAAGAAATAAGAGGTAAAATATAATTTACTTTTCCTTATTAATTGCTCTAAAAGTAACTGTTTTAGAAAAATAGTAATGTATTGTATGTTTGCCTCACATGTAAAATTTATGACAATACTGCCAAGAACAAGAGAGAGGGATTGGATGTACATTTTTTATAAGGTATTTTCCCTACATGTGAAGCAGTTAGACAAAAATTATTTAAAAACACATGTTGCAAATTCTACAATAATCCCCAACAATTATTTTTTCACATTTTTTATTGTTGTTCAAGTACAGTTGTCTCCATTTTCTCCCCGCCACTCCCCACCACCCCAGCCATCCCCACTTCCCACCCTTTCCTACCCCCTATTTCACTTTGTCCATGTGTCCTTTATGTAGATTCTTGACAACCTCCCCTTCTTTTACCCCATTATCCCCTCCTCCTTCCCCCCTCTGGTTACTGTCAGTTTGTTCTTAATTTCAATGTCTATGTTTATATTTTGCTTGTTTGTTTATTTTTTTGATTAGGTTAAAATAATTGTTGGGTAATGTCACCTATAAGTGGAACCCAACAATTATTTTAAAGAAGTTAAATTATCCTATGGAGGAAATGAAATGGAATTATGATTGTTTAATTAAACCTAAAGAAATCAGCCCTCATCTCCATGTCTCAGTTGGTTGGGCATTGGCCCACAAAGTGAAAGGTCTCTGGTTTGATTCCCAGTCAAAGCAGATTCCTATGTTGGAGATTTGGTCCCTGGTCAGAGTATGTATGAAAAGCAACTGATTGATGTTTCTCTATCACGTTAATGTTTCTCTCGTCTTTCTTCCTCCCTTTCCCTCTCTATAAATACATACATACATACATACATACATAAATATATAGTCTTTTTAAAAAAACTAAAGAAGGCAGAAAAAATATATGGAGAAATGGAACAAATAGAAATCAAATATCAAAACAGTTTATTTTAATCCAACCATTTCAAAAATCACTAAATGTGAAAAGTCTAAATCCGTCTGTTCATAGTATTATCATCACTTCAATATCTGTGGGCTCAACAGTGATATCCTCTTCATTTCTGTATGGAAAACTTATGTTCTCATTTTCTTTTCCTGATTAATCTGACACAGAAGGTTATATACTACATGATTTTATTTATATGAAATTCTAGGAAAAAAATTAATCCATGGTGAATAAAGTAAAGTCAGTCATAGTTTGGGGCAAGAAGTTCTGCAAGTGTATTGAGTAAAAAAGGTGCACCAGGGAACTTTAGAGGGAGTTGTGGAAATGTTCTATATTCTGACTGAGGTGGTGATTACATGAAAATTATATATGAAAATAATATATAACATAAATTTTATATTATACATAGATATACATATTGACTTATTAAATGTGTGCATAATGTATGTATGCACATTATATCTCAATGACCTTGATTGAAAGAAGGACCAACCACTAGAATGAAAGCTATGATAACCTTCAATTTCCTATGTTTCTGCTGACAAACAATCTGTAAATTTGTTTACACCCAAATTTGAAGTGCCAGCCTGTTAGGCCTTGGCCATGTTAGTCTTTTCCAAATAATGTCTAGACCCTTAGGATACAAAGATCACTTCTCTTATTTAAATATGAAAATAAATAATAATTATAGACAAATATAAAATTTTGTGTCACTGTGATATATCATAAGCTTGGCTACCAGGAATGTTGTTTGCAATCCAGAGATAAACATTTTTGAAGATTTCTAGAGATAATGGTTTATACTAGGATTATATGATTTTTTGGTATTTATTACCCATTTCTCTAGTAACTTTATCTTAATAATTACATAGCAAATTATGTCTCTAAAATCTATAAAAACTTTCCAAGAATTTATTTCATCAATGTTTAATATATTGAACATTATTTATTACTATTTTATGTTCTACTTTTTTCCCAAAACTGTTTGAGGTAGATAAACCCTTCTATATTTTCATAGCTTATGGGGGGAAAAGGAAGTAGTAGACTGTGTACCTTCTCTGAAAGACCAACTGAAAACAAAAACCAACATACATGGCAACTCAGGAACTAAATCAAACATTCCCCTCCTCTCTGCACTCCCAGGAAAGGCTCTGGCTTGCTTAATCCTGGGGATGAATACTTGTGAGAGGAGTCAAGTCATCAAAACTGTCCTTTCATGGGTCTCTTTTCCTTCCTTTGGCACCATGGTTGTAAATTCAGAGAGATCAGGCAGAGTCAAGGAAACTCCAAGAAAATTGTAGCGAGGAGGAGAAGCTGGTTATAGCTTCAGTAGTCAGGCAAAATAGTCTAAAGTTATCTATTTTATTCTCCAAGCTCACCTCCCTTGAAATGAGCAGGATCGCTGTGTGATGCCCTGTGTATCATCCCCTGAGAAGTGCCAAAGAGTGCAGTGGAAGTTGCCTAGAGTGGAATTCAAGACATGGGGATTCTGGCTCAGTAGGCATGTGGCAGGCCAGTGTTACCTGCTGCGGTGCAGGATATACCAAGGCTCTCTAAGTTCAGGGAAAATGGAGCTGCTTGGAAAAGAGAGGGGTCAGAGAGGCTTTGCAAAGAGTCAGGGTTTGGGTTCATCAGAAGTTGCTCAGTTACAGGCAAACTGAATTGAGGGAAATATTGTGAAATGCTGGAATAGGGTACTTGATTTTGCCTAAAATTTTGATTTTACTAACTATTGTAGTGCTGCTGACCCTATATTGTCCAAGTAGAATGTGTGTGTCAGCCATGCAAACACTTCTGGCTGTGTGATTCCTTGTGTGAAGCCTTTGAAATGATGTTAAGTCAACTTCATTCATGGTGATTTTGGAGGAAGGTAGGGTCTTTGATTTGCTCTAATTCTTACCTGAAGATACAGCCTATCCTTTTGTTAGATGTATTTTACTGATATTTATGGAACAATTTACTCTGTCTAATCAAACAAATCAAAACACTTATTTTTGCTTTCCTCAATTCAGTCAGTTGTTAGTAATCATGTTGTCATTTTTTTCCCAGACTTGGCACCAAAAACTTTATTCATTCTCCTTAGAAATGCTGTCACCAACTTACTATAAAAACTGTCATTATCTCTCAAAGTCATAGTGCTGACATCTGCTAAGTAAAGGTTTATTTTACACTTCAAAAGTCAATCTGCACAGTTGACTAAACTCCTTCAGAATTTTACAGCTTAATCTTGTCAAATATTGGGGAAAATAAAATTTGCTTTTAGAAAAATATTTGATGTTCACAAAAAAATATGCTCTTTATTTATTAAAAATGTCTTTTGTGTCTGTCTCTGAAAAGATAAATCTTTTCTGATTAGGTTCTAGAAAAATACAAAAATTAAAAAATTGAAATCGTTTCTGTGTTTTATTTCAAATGACACTGGAATGGGGTGTAGCCAGGGTCCCCACAATGGAAGAATTTTTGGAGCAGGGTCATTGAGAGTTAATTTGCATATCAACAGCTGGCAAGCTTCATACCAGATATGCAAAAACAATTATTTTGCCTATCCATAGCAGGCTAGCTAGGGAGATGGGTGTGACTTTACCCCATTGGGATGCAGCTCCCCTTTCAGAGTCTGTGTGAGATCTTGGACATGATTCACTCTACACCACAGGGCCACATCTGCCTGGACTTACTATGGCAGCCCAGAAAGGCTGGAAAAATACAGAAGCACTGTCAGGTGTAGCTGATTGTGAGAGGATGTGGAAATGGGGTTGCAGAGGGAGATTTGCACTGAAATTTAAACCCTGGTTTGGCAGTCACACAGGTTGTAACCACACAGTTTTGGGCCTCCTTTACCGTGCAATTTAGGAAGCAAGAAAGCAAGATGTAGCAGCCATGCAGAGCCCTCTCTTACCAGTTTGAAAGAGTGCAGGAGAGGATGTTGCAGGAAGGAAAGGGGTGAAAGGACTCTTGCTGTTGGGCCATGAGAAGGTGCCACGTGGTTTTGGAATAAGAACTGGAGATCAGGTGACACCACTGATGGTGCTGGGAACCTCAGAAGGCCTGCCAGCAAAGCACTGGTTACCGAGAAGATCCATGAGTCTAGCCAAGCTGTGGACTTCTATATTTTCCTAAGATACAATACCCCTGATTGCCCTCACTGGGCAAACTGAGGAAGGAAGGGCTGTGCGTGTTTGTGGGTGTTTTAAGGGACTTTGAGATTTTTAATGGCAGCATTCTGCCATTACTCTAAACCTGTACAACTTTTGAATAAATAGTTCCCTTCCTTTTTACAAAACTCTGGCATTGAGAGCCATAATTCCTAAGGGCAATAGGGCAAAGGACCATAGTACAGAGAGACTCCCACCATGGGTACATTCTGTAACAACACAACAACTTCTTTCTTCTAACACTCCTGAAGGTTGAATAGGTCATGTAAATTTCAGGTAAATTATTAGAAAGGAAATCCCAGAAACATGGTTGGCCTTGAGAATGAGGGAAGGGCCTGCTATTGCTTTCCCTTGTCCCTTGGGTGCACCTCCAGCCTCTCTCCATAGCCCTTGCATGACAATTTGGATTAGAACCATGACCCTCTCTGACTCCTATCATTCTAGGAATTGAATCTCTATTTGCCCTCTAATGCCTCTAGAGACAAATCAGAGAATGAATACCTAATAGAATATCTCCTCTATATTGGGCCTTGGGCTAAAAGCTTTCCATGGGCTATTGAGTTTAATCCTTATAATAGTCCTACAAGGTAAGTACTATCTCCAGATCTCAAACAATGCTTATGATTTGACTCTCAATCTTTGCTACTTCTTTCCCATGCTTGATCCTTTTACTAATATAACTTTCATTGTTGTTGTTGTATGGCATCTTATAACTCCAAGCTTCAAACTCCTCTCTAATGAGAGTGCATGTCTCTGCAGCTACACAGATCTGTGAACCTGTAAGTTCCTAACTGCAGCTTTGAGCTTGTAGGAGGATTTCCAGACTGACTGTGTTGTGGGGATGCTACATTCTTTCTCATACAGATCTGCCCTCTAATACAAACTGTGGTGTGCATGATCACAGAGTTTAAAAGAATTTCCAAATGTAAGTTCATGTGTAAAACTTAAGCAGTTTGCTACTTCTTCTGACAGTAGCCACAAAATCTGCTCTCTCGCTTTCCATACCCCAGGTTTTGCACTCAGCATGTAGGGTGATAGAAGGAGCCGTGTACAAGAAAGTCAGGAAATCTGGTCTCTGGTACTTGTTCTGCCAGTAATTAGCTGTTTCACTGTGGGAAAAAATCACTTAAAGTATCCCAACTGCATCCTTTCTTTGGTACAAAATAAGAAAGATTTTTGGTACCTGCCTTACTAGTTACTATAAAAACTAAATGAGTCACCTCAATAAATTCAATAAAAAGTGATAAAAGGGATAACTGAGGTGGGAGAAATGGCAATCTGGTAGACTTATAAAATATAGCTCTTTTGGAAAAAAAAATGAGTCCTATGCTAGGAGTTTGAAAACTGTAAAGGACTTTTAATAATGTTCAAATTCATTCTTGTTTACCTTGGATAGAACCCTCCAAATGTTCTGATGTCCCACCTCTTAATCACTGTTCACTGGTCAAGGTTCTGGGTTGCAAGCAAGTGAAAATAGTTTTAAAAATCTTAGACAGACAGTGGGAGCTTTTTTGGAAGATGCTATCAGGCTCACAGTAGCCCTGGATGGTTTGGGAATTGAAAACAGAGTTTAAAGGCTAGATGAAATGGTCTAAAAGGACAGGGGTCCAGATGGTGCCACTACCACCGCTTGATGGCATGAGTGCCACTGCCAAAAATGAGTTCTGACTCTTCCTTTAACTTTACACTCTTCTTCCAGATGCAGAGAACCAGGCAATCCTGGGTGAGTGATTGGATGCACACAGGACCCATGTATAGCCTTAAATGCCAAAAGATGAAAGAAGGAGGATCTCTCTCCTTCATCCTCCACAACAGGAGACCATAGTTCTGGATACAGCAGATGCCATACACAGTGGGAGATGCCCCCAAACAGAAAGAGAGATTAGATAATAGATATTGAAACCCAAACAAAAACCTCCTACATGACCTTCTGCATGACCTGGCTTTGCTCATTAGCCTTGTGTGGCACCACCAACACCCTTACCCCTTCTTCACTGCATTTATAATTAAATAATCATAGGCATTATTATGTAAATGTCTGATTCATCCACTAGATTACATGCTTCATAAGTACAAGGTCTTCATCTGTCTTGTTAATACACATATCCCAGTTATCCTCAGTAAATATTTATTGGATGAATGAATGACTTAATAGACAAGTATGTGGGGCCATGGTTACCATCAAACTGGGACCCCCAAGCATTTTTATTTTTCCCTGAATGTTAGCAGGCATGACTATCTTCCTTCCTATGGTGCTGTGAGATCTTAAATGACATGACCACATATTTATTCTTCTTTGTACACTTTCTTTTTGTTTTGCATGATTCTAGGAACATTGAATAAATGAATTAGTGGATGGATGCATGGATGAAGTAGCTAAAGTTATAGTGAAAAAGCTCTTTCTATTGTACTCCTATGAGTTCCTCTGGTATGTATTAGATTAAATTCAAGGTAGAAAAAAGAATGAACACGAGCATATTTATTAACTAATATAAATGTGCTATATTTTTGTTAGGTCTACAGCAGGGGTGTCAAACTAATTTTCACCGGGGGCCACGTCAGCCTCACAGTTGCCTTCAAAGGGCCAAATGTAATTTTAGTACTGTATAAATGTAACTACTCCTTAATAGTTAAGCAAGAGCTTGGCACTGCTGCTGGGTAGAACAAGGTGCAAGGCTGGATAAAACAAGGTGGAGGGTGGGAGGGGGCTGGATTCGGCATACAGGTCTTGTGTTTGCCACCTGTGGTCTACAGGGACTAAAAATAATTTAAAAACTTCATTTTCCCCTCTCAAAGAGCTGACCATATAGTTAGAAAGGTCAATAATTCCTGAGGAATTAAACAATAAAAGTTAAAGACCGTAATGCAAAACAGTGGTAATAGAATATGGACAAGAAGTCTATTAATCTGAAAAGAGTGAAGTTTTAGCTTTTAGAATGGGCCTTCTAGCCCTGGCTGGCATAGCTCAGTGGATTGAGCACAGGCTGTGAACCAAAGCATCGCAGGTTCAATTCCTAGTTAGGGCACATGCCTAGGTTGCAGGCCACAGCCCCCAGCAACTGCATATTGATGTTTCTCTCCCTCTCTCTCTCTCTCTCTCTTTCCTCTCTCTTCTCTCTCTCTCTCCCTTCCCTCCCTCTCTAAAATAAATAAATAAAATCTTAAAAAAACAAAGAATTGGCCTTCTTTCTACCATACCATTCATCCCAATACACAAACTTTTCCCAAAAGAGCTGTACCTTTAAAAAATATTTTTTCTCCACCAAACCTTCTATCCCCTCTGTCCTCCCCACCTTCCTAAGTATATTTTGAGTTGTGCATCCTGAAATCATTACCCCTCTGTACTCTTTAAGGTACAAGTCTGTGTTTTTTCCAAGAAACCCTAAATGTAAACCATTGTCAACCGAGAGACCCTGTAGCTGCTCTGCTGATAAGATAAGGCAAAGGGAGATGCAGGCATAATGGTAACTGATTAGGAGGATCCATTATTGGTTTGGCTAGACAACAGATTTATAACAAATTGTAGAGGTTGCCATTTTTCACTTAGTTTTTGTTACCTTGAAATGGGCATATCTTTAAGAATCTGATGCTATGCATGTTGATCACTCAGCTTAGGGGTCTTGGTTAAAGACTTAGGTCAAGTCCAAAGATAGACTGACCAGTCTGAATTCTGGCCCTGCCACTTTCTAAGTATGTGTCTTTAACCTCTAAAGCTGAGCATTCTTATCTGTAATACGGGTACCATAAAAGGATCTACTTTATAAGCTCATTGTGAATGTTGAAAAAGAGCAGGCACGTGAAGACTTAGCATAATACCTGGCACAGAGACAGTCCTCAGTAAATTTTGTCATATTATGGTAACCAAAGTCTCTTTGACTGCGTGTGTGTGTGTGCGCGTGTGTCTGTGTCTGTGTGAACATATTTTCCCCAGTTTTTTCATGTCCTTCCACTCCTTCCAACTGTACATTTCATAGAAAAAGGTATGATTGGACAGAGAAATATTTTAAAGTTTTCCTTTGTTTTTAAGTCTTCATGGGAACAAGCAATGTAAATCTTTCACTGCCAGATGTATCACAGTGCCCTCTGAGGGTCACAAGGTTAGCCCAACTTGCTAGTGGAATATGTGTGTTACTAGGAATAACAGGGGGCAGAAAACACTTCATGAACCAGAACAAGAAGTGGATATCTTTCAGTGAACATCCTGGAGTAGAAGCAGTATAGTATCTTCAAGAATGCTGGTGGGGAATGTGAGACCACATGACAGAGGACAGCCACACTTGCTCTTCACCATTTCGTCTTATAGGGCTCTAGTTAGTGAGAGAACTTTCTCTGTCCTCAGTGCTCTTGCCAATCTAAGGTGATAGCAGTTGTCTCACAGATTACTTCCTTGTTTCAGGAATTAGCAACCTGAATTGTGCTCATCTCAATAAGATTTGAAAAGAATCCCAATTGTACAGCAGACCACGGCAGGGTCTGTGTGAACATACTAATCAGGAAAAACATTTCTACCTGGGCCGAGCAGAAGTCCCAAAAATGAACACTGTCATTTTCAGGTAGTTAGATAGAGGTGGTTGCTCTCCTTCCCCTGTGCATGCTAAATTGCATGTGTACAGCACAGGGAAGAAGCACTGAGCAGCAGGGAGGAACAGAAACCTGAGACCTTTCCTTTAAGTAGCTTCTCCTCTGACATTATTTGCATCTCTCTGTATCCACCCATTTTGGGCCCTCTAATCATCTTTACCATGGGTAATGAACATATGTCCTCCATTCTGATAACAGGCAACTGTCTGTGAAAGGAAGCAGACCTAATCCCCACCTCCCTCTCTGCCCATCCAGATATTTAAGCTTAAAATTTCATTCTGTCTCTGGGTCTGAAGTCCAGTTTTGAACAAGTTGGCATGGGGTTGGTTCCAGCAGTGTGCTTTTTAATTGCGTTATCCTGGGTGATGAAAATCTTTTCATTCTTTATGCAGAAAGGCACAGGTGGTTGGGGCACTTACACCTGAAGTAACTTTGAGCCAAGACCCACTCCCTCCCATGGCCACTATGTCAGCTGTTCTGAGATCTTCTGTCATCTCAGTGCTAATTGACCTTGAGTACCACCAGGCTTTTTAATTCAGATTTTTCCTAGAACAGCAGGAGGGAAAAGGGAATTAATGGGAAAGGGAGTTAACGTTAATTGCTAATGTAGGTAGGGGACTCTGTTGTTGTTTAAGAGAGTCCTTTAAATAAGTAAAGTTGACATAAAGAAGCAGAGATTGGATGGTAAAGCATCACAAGGCAAGGACCTTCTGGATAAACCATGGCAGAGAAATAAATGTGTCTTTCATTTGTTCCTTGTTATATTAAATATAATTGTCCCACAACCAAGGTGCCTGAAGAATCCAGCTTGAATCTGAAACAGAGAAGTTGCCAGTGAGGCCACACTGGGGTATAGGCCCTACTCTCAGAGACTTGGGGGCAGAAACAAAATTCGAATTGAGAAACACAAAGATATATGCAGACACCTGACAAGGTTTTGAATGCCATCTATGTTACTGATGGCAAGTAAAATAACAAACTATTAAAGAAAAATGTCCTCTTTTGGGGGAGATTGGAATGAAGAGTTGAAGAATCAGGCCAATGGTATAAACTTTAAAAGAGCTGGGATAGACTTTTAGCTTCAACAGGTAAGTTAACCCACCATATTGATGCCAAGAGGAAGAATTTATTTTCTTTTTTAGACAGAATTATCATTTAAAGCATTTACACCATTAAAATAGTGGTTTTTATGTTTATAAATGTATTCTAACACAAATTTTTGGTATAAAAATTTCCTTCAAGTAATATTTTAAAACCAAAGCTGAAACAAAAACATTTGTATGAATATATTCATATAGATGAATAATCCTCTTTCCTTAAATGGCAATAATCAGTCTGAAATGTGACCTTTGATTCTCCCTGAACTCCCATTCTTGGCTCTTCTGCCCCACCCCATCCTACCCTCACTCCCAGCAACTGGCTCCCTAGAAGAGAGGGCAAAATTCCCTCAAGTGCTCAAGGCTTCTTGCCATCATTTTGGAAGCCACAGTAGTGTCTTCTAGGAAACTCCTCCCATTTCTGCTGTGACTCTGCTGAGGCTCCAAGGGAAATCTGGCTCCACATTGGAGACCTTGGAAATGATGAGCCATATCACTGTGGTTAAATTGTGAAGCCTTTCAGAATGATTTGAAATGGCAAAACAGGTGTGTTGAGAGCAAGACTATTCTGAATTTGCATTCTAATCATGCACATCTCTGAGTGCTCATCATCTAAATTTCAGGGGTAACATATAGCTCCAAAGTAGCAGGAACCCCTGTGTGGCAGGTGCTTAAAACTCAGCTTAAAAGCCAAAAGTACAAAGAGTCAAGATCTTGCAAAGGACCGAGGGTCCTAACTGGAGGTCCTCTAAGCAAGGGTCTTTCTGATGTGAGTGAAAATAGGAGTACCCCCAAGCCAATTCCTAAAGGCAATAAATATCCCAGATTCAGAAGACACCACCTAATCCAAAAAATTCACTGCACCCAGGCTATCCTCTCCCAGTCCAGTTCTCTGGTATAGTAATGACCTACTTACATTGTGTTTGCTTAAAATTCATAAAAAATCAGAAATCCAAGTAGTTATTATTTTTCATAATTTTCTAGTATTGTTGAAAACTCACACATTGTCACACACATTGGGTACCTGCTCTGCAAAGGCACAACTCTGAGTCATGTGACAAGTACAAATATATAAATGTAAAACATTATTTAGAACCCATTAGAAGCTGGAGGAACTTGAATTTCGTTGTCCAGCCCAGCATACCACCCACTGAAGACAAGTTCTTTCTGGTCATTGTATTTTCTTTAGACTAGGTAGGAAGACCTTAAGCATCACCATTTGCATGGAAACCCCAAGAAACTGTTCTTTCCTGAAAAAGTAAGCCAACAAGCTGAGAATGACAATGAACCCTGGGTTCTGTCAGCCCCTAAAAAAACCATAAAGACCCAGCAACAGGTCCTAGTATAGCTAGCCATTTAGACTATGTGGTGGGGACTCACTGCAACACCAATATCCTATCTTGAGGACAGCTGTAACTTAGGACAATGGAGAGAAACTGGGCATGGGGGTGAAGTACAGCTGGGGTTGAGTTCTAGCTCTGCCATTCCCTACTGGGTGACTCTAAGCAAGTGGGGGAACCACTGTAAATCTCAATGTCTTCAGATGTAAAATGGGAAGAAAGGTCTCTGCACAGTAGGGCTGATTTAAAGATTAACATACATTTAAAGCATTTGGAGTTATGCCTGGCACATAATGGGTTTTTAGTCAATGTTAGCCAGGATTCTGTTACTGCCCCATCTGTGTCAGGACACCATAACACCTTAGGCACAGACTGTCCAAAGTCTCACTCTAATCATGCTTGGAGAGGGAGCATGATTCATGAGCACACCAGGACAAAAGCATGAACTAGGAGAGTCCCAGACTTAGGCCATCTTCACAAAGTTCTGCTTCTTCAGCATAGGTGTTGCCTGAAGCTTTTGGAAGTGTCACTTTTCAAATGAGAGTAGATTTCAGTATCACCTTCTCACTCATAACTCAGATGGCCTGATGGAAATCCATCCACTCTTCACCTTTCTCCACTGGACCCCACCTAAGAAAGCCCAGTGATTTTGGTTAACTGACAGGCCAGCAGGTTCTAAGTGCTCTAATGTCTTGTAGCTAATGCAAAGGGAAAACCATTCCTAGTGTCTGGCCCTGGCTCCTTTCGTCAGATAAGGCCTCTGCAGTGGGGAATTCTAGCCATAGCAGCACTCCTGCCTGCCCACACATGTCAGCCCTCTCCCTGGCCCTGTAGAAGTAGTTCACTGCAAATTGGCAGTGTAGTCACGGATGTTCGCTCCAAGAGACTGAGCTTCTTGGAGGCAAGGACTATGATTTCTTCACCTCTCTATTGCAGACACCTAGTACATGGCTAAGGAATAGTTTTAGAATAAATCAGTAAGTTTAGTTAATTAATCAAAGCAAGCGAGCTGGTATCAATGCTGGGGGTCATCAGTGCTCATACAGAGGTTTATATTAGTCCAAACAAAGTGGTTAAAATTATCCCTGACCTCAAAGGTTTTCCTTCTTCATCCCGTCCTTATACTATAAAAACATTATCCGTTGAACAACAAGCTTGAAAGACTATTTGAAAAGGGGCTTGGGATGGTACATGTGAATTTTTTATAAATTTATATTAAATGAAAAAGATTAAAAAATAGCTCATTTTTATTCTGCTTGTGACCCTGGTTGCTTAGGGCCCATGAGCACAGGACTGGGCATGCTGTCTTTGGTAGCTGGCTCCTGGCTCACACTGAAAGTCAGGCCACTCAAGCTGGTGTGGCTGCTGAAGGGTGTAGTGGACCCAGACTACAGGACACAGTGCAGAGGCTCAGGGTACAATATGATACCAGCCAGTGCCAGCAACTAATGAGTCATGTCCTGGCTCAGTACCCAGTGTCTGCTGCTCTGCAGCCCCAGCACTCATCTTCTGTCATGTTTCAGTTATTGCAGGCAAGTCCCATTTTGCGTAATTGATCATTACTTTTACTTTCATGAGGTTTAGGTGAGTGAGAAGAGAACCACAGCAAAGCAGCATGGAAGGAAGTTTCTTTGCAAAACATTCAGTATTACCTTTGGGTTAAGACTTCTTAAAACCCCAGAACTTAAGTATCCTGAGGTTAAAAGCTTCCTATTTGCCACAGAGTTGAAGGATGGTAATTTAGCTGGTGTTTTCTTCACAAGGGCAATTTTACATTCAGCCACCTATAGATTCTTCTTCTGGAGAAGGCCAGTATTAGAGAAGTAGATTCTAAATCCTGACAGAGTTCATCTGGGAAATGAAATGAGAAATTATACTTAAACTGTACCATATACCTCTTCCCCAGAAACATTCTGGATTGGGCTGGGGTGGAAAGGGGACTGGCTGTGTCATGCAGTCTGAAGTTGAACCAGGTTTCTTCTAGATCACTTGAGAAAAAATGGAGGAAAAAATAAAGTCTGGTTATAACCTATATAGATTTCCCCTTATTTCCTCTATTTTTTGTCTTATTAAGTGAGATAGAAAAGGACTCCAAATCAGTTACTTTAATCACAATATTATATTAATTTTATAATTATGGCTACCACTTACTGAGCACCTTATATGTCAGCCATAATGTGTGTAGCCCAATGAGATGAGTACTATTGTTATTTCTATTTTGTGGATGGGTAAACTTCAGCTCTGAGATGAGATATGTTGCCTGCTTAAGGTGACAGATAGTTGGCAGAACCAGGGTCAAAACTGAAGTCTGTCTGATGCCAAAACTCACACTATATATTACATATTTCCTCTCTTTGTTTAAAGGTATTAAAGGACTTATTCTAGGTCACACATCACATTAGCAGCACAGCTGTGATAAAGGCACAGGTGTCCGCACCCAAGACTCTCTCTTGTTCTGCTGTAACATTGTAGTATTATAAGTTGATGTAGCAACCAGACAAACATCTAGCTTCTATATCTGAGAAACTTCCAATCTCCTATAATTATTTAGTCTTTAATAAGAATTCTTTTTATTCTATACCTAAATAATATGTTTTTATAAGTTTCTCTTTGTTCTATCAATAAATTTACAATCTAGCTCTGACCAGTGTGGCTCAGTTCTTTGGGTGTTGTCCCACAAAGTGAAAGGTCACTGGTTTGATTCCTGGTCAAGTCACATGCCTGTACTGTGGGTTCAGTCCCTGGTCAGGGCGCATATTAAGGTCAACCAATTGATGCTTCTCTGTTACATCGATGTTTCTCTCTCTCTCTCTTTCTCCTTTCCCCTCTCTTTAAAAATAAATAAATGAAATCTAAAAAAAATAAAAATAAATTTAGAGTCTAAATCCCATTTTTTCCATTTGGGCCTTCTTAAAAAAATTATTGTATTGTTGTTCAATTACAGCTGTCTGTATTTTCTTCCCACCCCCCAACCCCTCCAAACTCACCTCCCTCCCTCCCTTGCTTCCACCCTTCTTGATTTTGTCCATGTGTCCTTTATAGTAGTTCCTGAAAACCCTTCTCCCCTCTTTCCTCTCCCCCATCCCCTCTGGCTATTATTAGATTATTATTTTCAATTACTTTGATTGTATTTTGTTTGCTTTTTTCTTTTGTTGATTATGTTCCAGTTAAAGGTGAGGTCATATGGTATTTGTCCCTCACCACTTGGCATTTGGGCCACTTTTAATCCTCTTGGTGTGCCTGTTATGTAGTAAGGGGCAGAGCCTTAGGTATTTGCCAGGGCAGGGCAACCCACATCACTGTGTGGTGACATTGTATGTGGGGTAGGGGTCTGAGAGGGAAAAATGCCATTTGGTCAGCTCTCAGCTGTCTTTCAGTCACCTCCTCTGTTACCCACAACCAAATTGGACCCTTCTGGTATTTATTCCCAGGTAGGTCGGTTTGTGTATGTTCTAGGACAATGTGGGTCTCCAAAGAACTCTCCTGTGAGGATGGGAGTTAATCCCACTGCCTCAACCCCCACAGATTTTTACAGCCAGAGGTCTTGAGGCTTTTATTTCCCCAAGCTGAAACCATGGGTTGTGCAGTCTGTCTCACTCTCCTGGTTTATCTTCACACAAAGGTGGGACCACCCAGTCCACCAGCCACCACCTTGCCTTCCCTGTCCTCCAGCCACCACCTTGCTACTCATCCTTTCTGCCCGGATTGCTTGTCTCCACCCCTCCTACCAGTCTGGATGAATGTTTCTTTAACTTCTTGGTTGTCAGACTTCCATAAAGTTCTATTTTTTATTGGTTCTGGTTACTTTTGTTTTTAAATCTGTTGTTGTCCTTCCTTTGGTTGTGTGAAGAAACACAGTGTATCTACCTATACCTCCATCTTATGCCATTTTTTCCAGGCCATGTATTTTAATTTCTAGTAGGATATCTATAGCCACTCTAAGGAGTTGCCCTACATATAGGTTTGGGACAAGAGTGTGTGTGATGGATGACTAAGATGCCCTAAGCATAATCAGAGTAGGTGGCATGAGGTAGGGACTCTTAAAAACTGACATATTCAAACTCATCCACCCACTGTCCTGCCTAAGATTCTGAAATTCCAGCCATTGTCATCATTTCCTTGGGTTAACATATCATATGACCAACTAAAACAAATATATACTATTGTTTATTGTCTATACATATCTTACCTTGTTGCATTGAACCAGATGGCCAGAGGTTAAAGGGATGGAATATATAGTATAAGGAGAAGAATCCAGGAAAGAATCAAAATAGAGGTTCTAAAGCTTGGCAAATGTCAGTCCAAATAGGATAGTGCCTAGTGGGGTGGTAGCAAGTACATATTGGAGGAAAAGAGTTTGTCAGGAAAAAAAATGGAATGATTCCCCTGCTAGCTAAGTTACTTTTAGGAAATAAACACTCCTATAGTTGGGGCAATCAGTGGTTGCCATAATACAAAATACTCAAGGTAGAGAAATGGAGAAAGGGAGAAGAGGCTAACATGGGAGAAAACAATTTAAAAATTAAATGAGAATTAAGAAAGCCTGGAGGAAACCCCCTCAAAGGCCCCAGGCTAGGACTCCTTGAAAGGGCAACCTGGTGCCTACCACACATGCCCCAAAGGAATTCAGACCTTATGGCTTTCTGTATGAGAATGCTAGTGGGTCTTCAGTCACTGACCCAATGAGTCTACAAAGGACAATGAACTCCCAGGTTCTAAGCTTCTTCCCTCTTCTGCAAAGAAGGAGTATCTCTCACAGCACTCTACAACTCTTTCCACTGCTTGTCTTGGCATTGCCACACTTTTTAGTGTTTAACTGGAAGGGCTGGTGGGCATTTCAGAAGGAGGCAGAGGATCATGAAGGGCCATGGATGTCACCACACTCCAATGCCCATATCTGCCACCACCACATCACCCTTCGCCTGAGATTTACCCCACCACACAACAACAAGCCTGCATTCTCACCAGCTCAGTCTTCATTTATTCTAAGATGTGGGGGAGCACAATTCAAATCAGAAATTAAGTACCAAGATTGCCTTGCTGCTAAATTGGTTGAAGTGTCAAGCAGAGCAAAAGAGCCAGTAGTGAATTTTGACTTTGAGATTCATGGTGACTATAACTTGATGGGAGGAGGCAGGGGATGAGAAAGGAAGCCTCGGAGCCCAGCCTTGACCTTCCACTGCCGAGTAGTCAAGGCTGATCATAGATTCTTGGCGTGTAGGAGGCTCTGTTAGTCATGGTTTGCAGAAAGTTAGGTTATGGCGAAGGAAAGCCTCTTTAGCATACATTTTGCCTATTGTGTGGGCTTAGAGAGAAATTATGTAATAAGGAAAAATGTTGCTTACAGAAATGAAGGGGAAACCTTTGTGTCCTGCACCCTCCCATATTGAACTCTAGGAACCTCTTCTCTTTTCCTGAGTCTTCCCAGGGCAGGCAGCAGGCACAAGCATCCCCTTCCTTCAGTCAGCAGGGCCAGTTAGCCTTCACATGGCCACCCTGGTTGATATTTGTCCCTTGGAAACCATATAGTGCTTCCCAATAGCTCCCATTTCATTTGTTGGAAGCTTATTCAGAATCATTTTCCTGAACCTTAGTTTCAGTCTCAAGCTAGAGGACATTTCTAAGGTCCAAAGAATATATGCTTCTCTGGGAGTCACACAGCATTTGGTTGCCTTCTGCAACAGCTCCCAGTGAAGCATTCGACCCCTGACCCTCGGCAGGAGGATTTATCCACAGAAGATGGCAGGTCCTAGGCAGCTCTTTCTCCTACCTCCTAGTCCCCTGCCGACACTTCTCCGCTGCCATGCTGTACAGGCTCAGAAAATTCAGACCAATGTTAGTAGCAGCCTAACTGCAAAAGATAATGACAAAAATTTTTTTTCTTAAATAGCATTACAAGGAAACATACATATAATGGCATTTTGAAGTTATGTATTTTATTAAAGTAAATCTGTCCTGGTTTTTAAGGTAGTTCATGTTCTCAAAGGTCCCTGTTTAAACAATAGAAATTGGTGTGTTCTGAGCTGTAACAGGGGAGTCATAGAGTAATAAGGATTGAGTAGTTTTCTTCTGTTTGGGTGGGAGAAAAGAAAATCAGTGGAAAAGAACAAAAGAGTGTGGGGCCAGTCCCAGCAAATGAGAGGTACTGCCAGCTCCTCTCTCCATGAGGTCTTTGCTCAGCTCTGTGAGAGAAAACTGGTGTCCAGGATTTCAGTGTGAAAGAATAAGCACCCTCTCCTGGTCATTCCTGAGCCTTCTCCAGGGAAAGATTTCATTAGTATCACACTCTTGTCCTCTTTCTTTCCAGTCCTTCACACATTCTTCCAGAGACAAGCAGTGAACAACTAAGGTTTGAATCTCAGTTTTAATGGTTGCATGGGGCACTGAATTAAGAATTCATGACACTATTCCAGCAACCTCCTTAAGGTTTTTTTGTCAAGGATCATGGGATATACTTTGTATGATCTTCTTTTAACATTCATTCTTTCATGTAACTGGGATACTATTTTGGAAAATGTTAGCTTACTTTTCTCATTTGCTTTTCTGTGTATTCCTTCGATATGAGGCAGCCTGGGCCCAGGAAAAAGAGGAAGCATCAAGGTTAGAGATGTGCTCCAGGTCACTGGATTCCTACTGAGTTGAAGAGCTGTGGTCTGCTGATGGGGCTGGGAGATAGGCAGCCTGGACCAAAGGACAGATGAAAGGTGTGTCAGACACTTAGCAGCAACTACAGTACCACCAGTTGCTGGCAAAAGGCCAAATTTCCAGGGTCCCGACTGAGTTAAGCAGGAATAGGCCACAGATTCATCAGCCATAGCAACCAAGAACGCCACTGAAACGCATGTGCTCTGCCTGCCAGAGCGGAATCGACACCACATCCCAGGCAAGAGGCTTGGTTCCTTTGTCCCTCAGGCCAGCCACTGCCTGTGCCCTGTACAGCACCTCAGAGGCCAGCCAAGAGACAGGAGAACAATCTGAAAGACTGAGCAATTCTACCAAAAACAACAAGTTAAATCTCAAAAGAGAGTGCCCATATGGTTTCTGTCTAAGATTTAAACTGAACTCAAGGTTTTCTCTCTACTACCTAGTAACTGGGCTCCCAGTTCATAAGAAAGGGAAGTCCAGATATAGATTCAATAAAGATCTATATTTTCTTCACATGACCCAGTGGAGTAAGAGTAACTTTGTAATCACTTTATTTCATTTCTTCATTTATTCAACAAATTATTAAACACCTGCTACATGCTGAGAGTTGGGTAAGGCAGTCAGAATAGGGATTGAACTTAAGAGAGATGGCAGATTTTTGGTCAGGAAAGCGCTGGCTGAGAGGTCTTCCAATAAAACACATCCTGTGCTGGGGAAAATGAGCATTGCTGCTAAGACATGGACCTTCAAAAGCTGAATGCTTCTGATTTTACCTCCCTGGCAAAATTGTTTTTATCCCACTTGGAAATGTGGCTGGAAGCTGTTTTTGCTAACAACTTTCTTTGCAGTAGGATGGACTGAACCAACAATTGGCCCAAATATTTGTTCAGTAATGCCCATGAGTCAAAAACATCATCATGAAGCCATTTCTCAAGGTAATGGGAGAAACAGGTAAATTATGGAGATTGAATTAGCTGTGCAGGTTCTCTAGGTTCTTTTATAAAACTGATGGATTCAGTGCAGAGCAGAAATTACAGAATATGTCACTCTGATTATTGGTGGAAGAGGAAATACAAATAACAAATAAACACATGAAAATAATTGATATTTTCACAAGTACTGTATAACCAAAGAAATGCATACCAAAGCAAACTTGAGGAACTATTTTTCATCTGAATTATCAACAAAACAAATCTATCAGGATTTACTAAAAAGACAATTTACTTATTTACTGCTATATTATTGTTGCTACTGAAAATTGGTAAACTTTTTTGGAAAGCAGTATAACACAGCATAAACAAGAAAGATGGTCACAAATTTGGCCTAGTAATTTCATTCCTAAGATTTTATCCTAAGAAAGTAATTCTGTAAAGCAAAAATCTTGGTAAAGACAGAGTATTCTCTATAACGTTATCAGCATTAGAGGGAAAATACATTCTGAATGTCCAACAATAGGACAACATGGGCACATTACACAATGAATTAACATACAGTCACTAGGAGAAATAAGAAAAATGACAATGTGAAAAATGTGAAGTGTTATTTTAAAAAGGTAGAGTTAAAAAGATACTATGATTATGCCACTATGTAAAATATGAACATGTATAAACAAAAATGATGGCAACTATATAGAAATTATGTAATTATGGTATTTTTAATTTTTAAAACATTGTTACCTCTCATTTTTAATGAGAAAGTATTAACAAATGAAATCTAAGGTCTCTGACAAATACAGTGTTGTCGTGCATCATCTCATAAACCAAAAATAACCAGTCACATGAGTGATAGCTACACTTTAGGGACTGAGAAATGGCTTTTAACCAAGATCTATAAGAAGTCTGTTGAGTGGTTTGAGGTGTGTCAGAATAGAAACAGCACATAGAGAAAGTCATTGCTTCTTCCAGGAATAACATTAGCCAGCTCTGTATCACTCAGCACATCGGCCACGCTGCAGGCTTCCCAGAACTCAAGCATTCTTGTGGAAATACTCTACAGAAAGCATGGAAAAGCCAAACCCACAAAGCCAGACTGAAAGGTTTTTAATTACATCAAAAGGGTTGAGTGTGGTCTGTGTTTCACCTGAAACATTTTTTTTTCATCTATTTGCTCATTCAAATACTATTGTTGTTAGCGTCTTCAGTATACATTCTGCCTGATTTTAGGTAATTTGATGTTTTTTTTTTTGTTTTTGTTTTTGTTTTATTTTTTATGATATCAGTGTAACTCTTGATAACACAGATTATTTCCTGGGCATTTGAAAAGGAATCTTTCAGGGTCTTTCACCTAAATTTACTCACAAAAGTCTCCAATCTCTGTATTCAAGAAAAAGACACAGAGCTGAAAGGGTCAGGATGCTGGGCCAGGCTTTTGTTTGTGCTCAGCACTTTTGATCCTGACTTCCTTAGAGGAAAGGCGTTGCAAACCACCCATGAAGCAAGGTGGAGTGCAGCCTACTTTTGGTTGCTCCCATTTTCTCAAGGAGGACTCCCTGGATGTGACTTTCTACTTGCCATGAGAAACATAGGGACCCTGATGCCACTATTTTAATAAAGAGATGGTACCAACTGTCCTCTGACAGCCTTTTATAAACCCTCCCATCCAGGAAAGGAGGGTTTTCCCTGGCAGCCCCTGCTCTTGGAAGACCTGTGTCTAGGAAACACTGAGCAGCTTCATCTCCTGAAGATTTCTCAGCCACCTCAGGAGCACGTGTGAGCAGAGACAAAGCCATGTTGCTTCCTTTGAGCTCTAGCTCATTATTCAAAATGAACAGTTTTCTTTCCAAGAGCTTTTCTCTGCTTCTTTGTTACTAAATAATGGGCATGAAATAATGAAGCTACCACATTTGATGTATTAATGAAAACATAAAAATTAGAACCAAAATTTATAACCACTAAACTTCCATCATCTTCTATATTTTGGTGTCTGATGATTATGTGAAAACCCCAAGGAGTTAGATTTTATGTGTCAATTATTAGTCCTGGGCATGATTCTGCTCATGGAATTACACCCTGCTTTTAAGAGAGGCACTAGTAATGCAGTTGCAAATGCACATAATGAAGATGTAAAGGGAAAGACTGTAACAAAGCTTCTATTTGCTGCAAAACAAGCATCACATTGTCTGAGCATTTCTTGAGTTCTGAAAGCCAGCCAATGTTGCTTTCATGGTGAAAAATCCAAAGCTTGGAAAATCATTCTCCTTCTCAAGATAAATGTCTATTTCCTTAGCTCTAGAGCAGAAAAAAATTCCAATTTAACCAATATACATAGGAATAAAAGGGCTGGAAGTTTTTTAGGGGGTATATTGTAGGCAGGGAGAGGGCAGATTTGATAACAAGGAAGGAAACTGGCATTTGGGTTCTTTCCACGCAGTGTGGCTCAGATTGCCATGTTCGTTCCTCCTGCAGAGCCCACATTCCTAAGTGAGCTCTAAAACAGCCCTAATCCAGAATATCCTACGAAACTTCATTCTTTATAAGATATTTCCTTTTCAAACTCACAGCTTCTTAGCCACAGCTACGATTCCTCAATGACTGAGAAGACCTTTTACCACTTGAACTGTTTTGTATCAAGACCAAATAAAATAAGTACAGAGTTCCAGCCAGAGTCCCTAATGCTCCATCATGCTGTTACCTCTGCTTCACCAATAATATCAGCTGTATTCAAAAAGAAGTTCCCCTACAGTTCTTAAATAGGATTCTTAATCCATAAGAGAAGTAATAACAATGGCCTCTTTTTTAAAAGGCTATTTTCTGTGTACTGGAATATTAAAATCACTATTAGATTCTTTCTGCTCTCTCCCATTGTGTGGAGTCAGAAGTTCAAAGGCAACAGTAGCTGTTGGGATGGGATTTTATTAGATATGAATTCACTATCAAAGTTTAAATATAACTTTTCACATGTTGCTATGCATTTACCTTTCTTCAATACATAACTCCACATTTTTTCCTCTGCATGTTTGTATTATCTTCTAAAGAACTGATAAGTCTCTGACTTTTAGTTTCATTTCTAAGGTTTCTTTTCTAGTTACTACAACTTTTTAGATGTTCAACAAAGCCGAATTAACCAAATTCTGCAGGCAAACATGTCCATGTTATTGTAACATAACAGAGTACAGCCTTTCTCATAGTGTTGTCTGTCATTATTGCTTACAAAGAAGTGCTTAATATTATAATTCTGAGTAAAATAGGATTTTTTAAAAAAACATCAGTTTTCCAGAGAGAGAGGCATAGAAAAGAGAAGAGAGGGAAACAAGTTATCAGAATTTACAGAAAATGGCAGAAACTGGAAACTCAGACTAGACGTGGGAAACAGGGAGTAGTCCAATAAGATTACCAAACTTTTAACTAAAAGAGAAGTCTACTGTTAGTTGTGACAAGAACATTTCATTAGCTATTCCTCAATGAAGATACAGTCACTATTAAAGCCACATCATGATTAAAAGAATGAAGCTCAGACACTCTCAGAAAGAGGTAAAGAAGCCCAGCTTCTCAAAACTTCTGATGGAATTGTTCATAAGGGAGGATGGCAATAATTGCACATGCCCAAGATTCTTAGGGGTAAAGATTGAAATTACCTCTTACAAACCAGGAGTTTCTTCAGAGTTTCCTGTTTTCACTTTCAAAACCTTTGTGAACTATGCATTTGACCTCATAATATACCCATGGTCATCTTAATATAAAAATAATGTTCTCACCCCAGCTGGTATAGCTCAGTAGGTTGAGAGTGGGCCTGTGAACCAAAAGGTCGTGGGTTCGGATCCCAGTCAGCACACATTCCTGGGCTGCAGGCCAGGTCCCCAGTACAGGGTGCACAAGAGGCAAACACATATTGATGTTTCTCTCCCTCTCTTTCTCTTTCTCTTTCTCTCTTTCTCTTTCTCTCTCTCTTTCCCTTCCCCTCTCACCAGAAATAAATAAATAAAATCTTTAAAAAAATAATGTTCTAAATTGCCACTCATGCATCCTTGGTACACCGCTGGTATAAGTGTCTCCGATGAATAAAAAGCAGATAGAGGACACATTTTTTACTTGTACAAAGCCCTCAAAATCCTTGTTAGAATGCAGATTCTGATTGTGTTCATTCAGAGTGGGATCCCAGGCTCTGCTTATCTAAAATCTCCCAAGTCATTTCTATGAATTTTGGGTAGCTAGGCCATACACCAGCACATTGCACAGTGTGGTTCCTGACCAGCAGCATCAGCATCTGCTGGGAACATGCTGGAAATGCAGACTCTTACTGAATCAGAAAGTAAGGTGGGGCCCAGGAATATTCATTTTTTTTAAAAACAAGCACACCCAGAGGTACATAGAATTAACCAGGGCAGTAAGAATTAGGTAAGCCAAAAGTAGAGATTATAGGTGTTTAAGTCCTATGATATGTAGATGCCTTAAAGATTCATGCAGATGGTTCAAAACCAACAAATTTTCTGGATTCAATTCCAGAGCCAAAAATCAGAGCTGAACTCATTGCAACCAGGGAAGCTGCAACACAAATATATTGCAGAGTATGGAACTCGAGGGCATAACCAGGATGTGGTCTGGATAGGAGATTAGGAAGATTGGTTTAGGAAGAAACAAATGTCCACCAGAACAATTTCATCCACATGAGGCTTGGCCTTCAGCATTTAAGCCAGATGAGTGAGAAGACTGTGGGAAGGGGTTGAGGACCATTCCTGCAGAGCCAATGTGCCATCAGATTGTAATTAACCTGAGATACAGAACATTGATTTCTACACATTATCAGCTGCTCTTTGGGGTAAGCTTGTTTTATGTACTTTAGAGTCTTCATCAGTTTCCTTAAAAAAAATCCAACTTTGTTCTTTATTTTAAAGAATTTTCATGAACTTTTGTTTCTGGAGTGGAAAGAATTTAGTACAAGTCTAGATTGAAATAACTGTAGAGAGAGTATCAGAGGTCAGGTGTAGGGGAACCACAGTGCCAAAGAGGATAGCCGAGGCTTGTGGTAGTAGGCAATCAGGAAAGCCTTGAGCTAGCTGGCACCGCTGCTCCCTCCTGGCTTGAGGTGATGGCACACAGGCTCTGTGTCCCTAGAGCTGAGCTGTCTTGCTGCATGAAAAATCTGGATTTCCTTCAGCTGGGCCAAAGCCCAAGCCTGGAGTTCCAGAGTGAACTTAGTATTAGTGTTCACAGATGAGGAGTTTTCTACAGAGATATGAGGTACTGCTTGTGATTTCATCACCATGCCTCATACCAAAGAGTGACAGAGTTAATGCTCCAGCAAAAGATTGTTTTTTGTTGTATTATTTTTGGTGTTTCATTTCCCAAATGCTTAGGGAAAGTCTTAATTCATAAGCAGTCTCAATATAACATGAGCTTTGAGTATACCCAGAGTTCCCAGTTGCTCTGAGTGCCCTCTGCCGGGCCTGTTGTGGCTCCAGCTCTTCCTCTGCCCTGTATGCTGTTTTTCCCTCCACCTTCTCCAGAGGGTGGAAGCCAGCCTTGGAGACCAGCAGGCCTAGATGGTTTGATGTACTGTCCCAGAAGCCCTGGCCTCAGGAGGGGTTGCTTAAGGGAGCAAGACATAGGAAGTTTCGGGTGGTCACAGGCCCTGTAAGCTACAAGGATCAGGGGCTTTCTTCTTGTCCTCTTCCCATTTCTCCTCTTCATCCTCTCTCCTGGACTCTCTGTCTTCTTCATTGACTCCAATCCCACCCCAAATACTTTTGGAAAAGAAAGGTAAGCATAAATACAATTGTTCTAAGAGAATTTAAACCTCCTAAAAGTTGTACACAAACACACACAGAAACAGGTTGTATAATCATGCTCATATCTCCAATTTTTCTCCATCCAAAGAACATAAAGATTTATGTCAAAGAGGTTAACACCTAAAATCCAACAAGATATTAAGAATGAGAACATTCAATCATTAAACATGTATCTATCTCATTGTTAACAGGCATTAGATAACTACAGTACATAAAGAGAAAAATAGCACATATGTACACAAGTGCCCTGGAAGCCAGTTTCTCAACAGTTGTTTCTAGTTATGCTAAGTTTTTCATTCTATATACTCGGTGACTTAGAGGGACAAGGCCTTTAGTTACAATGAAGAACTTGAATTAAAGCATGAGACACCCAAAGGAGAGCTGGCCTGGTTTGACAAAAATAAATATTACGAAGATTAAAATTGAACTACACAATTTGTTTTATTGTTGAATTTTCAAAAAAAAAAAACCCAACTCATCAACCAGACTAGAATATATGTTTCCTAATAACCACAATACAATGCATAATATTTATTGAACAATTACTAAGGGAAAGGCACTCTGCTAGTTGCTTCAGCTAGTATAATTCAGTCTTCACAAGCTGCTACATAGTAGAGGTAGAAATCGAAAAGGAGCTACTTGGATGTCAGTCAGTTCCACTGGAATGAATAAACCAAGATAAATTAATCCCCACTTTTGCCTCATCCCTCTGCATCATCAGAATGACTTTCTGATTAGCAGAGCCTAGGACATGTACCTGCTCCTTGGCTCTGCTGTCATGGGAAGAAGAGGAGTTGGAAGAGGGAGTCTTCAGGGACTTGGCTGTCTTCCTAGCAGGAAGGCAGTGCTCCTGACCTGTGTCACCAAAGCTGTACCCAACGATAAAACGGTCACTACTCAGGGAAAACCAGAGCACTATAAGAAAGGTAAAATGGTGGGTACTCAGGAAAGGAAAAGTGTCCACTTCAGAAACACCAAAACACAAAGAAGTGAAATGAGTTGCCCAGGTTCACCTGACTCCAAAATGTTTACCCCTGGTCAAGTAGAGAGAACATCTGAATTCCAGTGCACCTTCTATTACCTGCAACTCTGAAATTACTGCACAGAAATCAAAAGGAACAGAAAGGAGCATCAATGTTCTTTAGATGCCGAATCAATTAATTTCAAACATACCAACCCCCTTACCCATGCCTCATTAAGAAAGAAAATCTTTTAGACAAACCAGAACTTCAAAGGACAAGCTTGTGTCAGAAAGTAATCAGTAAATAAATAACAAAAGGTAGATTTTGAAAGGCTCATACAGGCTTCACACTCTGTCACATAGCACCTTGTGAGTATGAGTTACATCACAGAGCAAAAGCATTTAGCATGGTGCTTTTCTCTTAGTAATTGTTCAGTAAATGTTATGTATTATAATGTGGTTTTTGGGAACATATGTTCTATTTGGATGAATGATTTTTTTCTTTTGAAAATGCAGAAATTGAAGTTTTACTTTTGCTAAGCAAATATTTATCAAATTTCTTAAATAGAACATAGCACTTATCTTAAAAGAGTATAATAATTGAAAGACATGAAAAAAATGAAGAACTTGTGCTTATCAAAAGAATCAATAATGAGAAAAAAAGCCAAAAGTGGGAAAAAGATATTTATCACACATATAAATAGCAAACAAAAGACTCACATCCAGGATATACAAAGAACTCCTTTTATTTCTTCTCTTTTGCTATGAAACAATTTACCTCACCACTTGATGGCTTAAAACAACAAACATTTGTTATCTCAGTTTCTGTGGGTCAGTAACCTAAGCACAGTTTAGCTGAGTGTCTGGCTCATGTCTTTCCTGAGATCGCTGTGGAACTGTCAGCTGGGGTGAGTCAGCTCAAGGCCTGGTTACGAGAGAATCTGCTTCCAAAATCACTCACATGGCCATTGCAGGCACCAGGGTGCTTAATGGCTGTTGCCTGGACATGTCAGTGGGCCTCTCCATAGGGTGGCAGGTGGCTTCTCCCAAGCAAAGGCAGACAGAGGGGGAGAGAGAGAGAGAGGGAGAGAGAGAAAAAGAGAGAGAGAGAGAGAGAAGAGGACCAGTAAGATAGACAGAAGTCATTGTCTTTTTGTAAACCTAATGTGAGAAGTGACATCTCATAACATTTGCTGTATTCTATTAAAATAGAAGTGAGTCACTAGGGTCACTCAGTTCAGTCCAACACTCAAGGGCATGAATACAGAAGAGTCACTGAAGGCAAATATAGAATCTGGCTATCACACTCTTACAAACAATAAGAAATGACAAAAGAAAAATTGACAAAGAATTGAACAAGCACTTTACAAAAAAATCTAAATTATCGATAAACATAGAAAAATGTACTCATTAAAAAATTTTCTCATTAGTCATGAGAAAATAAAAATGATAAAAAGACAGAATAATCCAAGTATTGGCAAGGATTGTGGAACAATAGGAATTCTCATGTACCTCTGACTTAAAAACTTGATTGGCACTACCTATTAAAACTAAACTGCACATATTCTATGACCTAGCATCTCCATTTCTAGATAAAAGCCTAATAAAATTGTATATATGCATATACCAAAAGACATGTATAAGAACAATCATAGCAACTTTATTTCTCATAAGCAAAAAACCCTGAAATATCTATCAACAATGGACTGAATAAATAACTTATGCTATAGTCATACAATTAGCTACAATAAAACAATGAGAAAAGGCCTACTGTTATACCTTAACGGTATATATAAATAAATGTCACAAAATAATAATAGGCAAAAGATATGGGTCAGAAAAACATATATATTGTACATAAAACTCAGAAACTATCTAAACCTATCAATGGTGCGAGGACTTCAGAGAGTGTTGCTTTTGGTGAATGGGACTTAATAACTGGAAAGGGGCAAGTTGGGGGAGTTTAGAAGCCTGTTAATGTCCTATGCTCTTTATCTAGTGATAAGGGTCATTAACTTTGAGAAAATTCGATACGCTATACATTGATGATGCATGCACTCTTCTGTTTGTGTACTATGTTCTATGCAATTTTTACTTCCAAAAAATTTTAGAAACTTTCTTCCTGCTATGCTATTCAGAATGGTAACTGTGAATAAACCTTACTAATAAGTAAATGTACTAGAAATTAAAATTCTGTGTCCATTGGTGTTATGTCCTGAGTCCTCAGTTCCTAAGGTCTTAAATATCAAGAATTAGTTTTTAATTTGATTCCTGGAAAGTAAAAATGTACTGACATTGTTGACTTCTCTGCTTCCTTTCTTCCCCAAAGCGAGTATTAGAAATGTCCTCCAGTTTGGACAACATCAATAGCTGACTTGCCCTTCCCATCCTTAGTGAGTCCACATCTTGAAATGAAAAGCAGAAGGAGAAATAGCATATAGAAAAGGAAAAATATGCAACATGGCATAGGAAAGAGAATATATAAAATGGGGGGGGGGGGCGTTTGATAGGGGAGGTAGTCAGAAGAACCTGAAGGAGTATAAAAATAGGGATAGAGGAGAAGATGAGAAGGGCCAGAAAAGGAAAGAATTCAAAAAGAGGGAGAGAGTTGAGAGATCTATTAGCCGTATGTTAAAATTTCAAATATGCTATCCTGTTGATACCACCATTCAGGACACGTGTCTTGATTCTTCAGGTTTGGAAAACATACTACTGACTAAGGAACTCCAAACTTTTCAATGTCAAAAAATTTGCATACAATAAATGTGAATAAAGACAATAAAACCATAGTAAAACATTTTTTTCTCTTCTGTGAAAAGGTGAGTGTGGCATAAAGGGATGTGGCAATGAAGAATAAAACAGAAATTTGTCTGTAGGCAGCATTTGTATGGATTTACAGGACCCAGGATTTGGAATAGACTTTAAAATTCATATAACCTCACCCCAAAGTGAAATCTTAAACTCCTCTTTCAAAAACAAGCAAGCAAACAAACAAAGAAACAAGAAAAGCCTTCTCTTTCATAACTTCCAAATGGAAGAATTATGGTGGAGAAACAGTGCAAGCGGCATAAATTCATACATACGTGATATGGCACAACCCCTTGAGAGTCTGTATCTGGGCCACTTCCACCCACTGCCTCATTTCCCTAACGCAATATGAGATTGATTTTTCCATGAGATTTGAGGGCCCCTCCTCTTTAGCAGCTTTGACACTGAAGGACTGTTGACAAATACACATGCATGGTGAATGGTTAGATTCCGCACATTTAGGTCTGTAAATAATTTGTTCTTAAGCAAGGTTAAATTATAGCTATTGAAAAGTAAATATTCCATTGACCAACCAAAATGCTCTTTTAGAAAGCAAATTGTAAAAAAAGCCTTCCACCAACACTATCACTATTCCTTCCCCAAATCCCAGCCCTCCCTGCCCATCATAAATGTGTATCCCTAGCTCCCAAACTATGGTAACACACATGATGAGGAGGAGAGCTAAATTGTTATCCTTACCTTTGCTCTCCTTTTTTCAAATTAGTAGAAAATTCTCCTACAGAATGGAAGCTTTCTCATGCATCCAACATAAGAAATTACTTAAAAGTCTATAAAGTAAATGGCTCTCAGTGAGAAGCACCCACTTTTGTAGAGGTTTGAAATCATTAGTTTTAAATTCGAATAAATGTTTGACATTGACTAGTAGGCATTCATGGTATAAAATTAATCTTGGGTAAATACTAAATGGTAAAATAAATACATGCAAACTGTATGGTACATCCTGTGTCTCATATCGTACATAGATGGTTAAAAGCAAGGTTTTCTTTTTTTCTCTCATAATCAATCCTATACCAAGGGTTTGCTTTCTGTGAATGGGAATGCTGCATGTGCATAAATGCCCTCTTTAAATGTAAATCTCATGAAGTAGCAGACTGTGCTGGAGTCACAGTGGTATATCTAGGAAACATTCACTCAGTTAAACTTTTCTAATAGTTTCTATTTTTATCAAAAACAAAATCAAAGCTATTTTTAGTGCAAAGCCAAATTCTAAACAAAACCCACTAGAAGTAGCAAAGTAGCATTTTATGGGAAAATCACCTGCAGAATTTAGAAGGCAATTTAGAGTTACTAATTAGTGTGTTAAATGGCTATATTCAGAAAGTGCCGAGGGGATGAGTCAACACTTATGAAAGAACCTTAATTTCAGGATTTCCTGAGTGCGTGCTCCAAATTATAAGCCTACCTGCACATTAATGCATGGGTTAGAGAAATCAGTTCACCCAGACAGTCCTTGTGTGCATAATTTTAAAAAGAATAAATACTACTTTGGAAATTGCTCTAGTTCAGTTTGCCAAAAGTAACACCCTTTCTGGGCATATAGCCATTAGATATTTGCCCTACTTTCTTTCTGACTGTGGAACCCTCCAATGTTGTTTGCAATTTTATTAAAGGATTCGTTGAGTTAGTGGACAATAAGAGAGAACACACTGGCTATTAAAGCATAGAAACATAGACCTGAGATTCCTTAGAATCAAGTTACCTTTTATCTTAATATAAATGTTTACCTTTTATTTATGTTAACCTGGATCCTATCAACTCACTATCTCTACTGCCACACAACCAGCACTTCTTATCAATTCTTATCTGGGCTACTGCCACAGCCCCTGAACTGTTCTCCTTGATTTCGGCCTTGCTCAAAGCAGTCCATTGTCCACACAGCAGCCAGAATGAGCCTTCGAGCACTGTTTAAACAGCTGAGGCTCTGTAGGCAGCGTTCTTTCCTAGAGCAGGTGTCTACCCTTTTGAGGACAAACCTCCAGCCCTGCTAAGATGGGAAAGGTTTGAAATAGGCCACTCATCACCACAGGACCTGTGAGTATCTCCATGCCATGTCCAAGGACCAACATTGGTATTCATTGCTGACAAGTTGGACATTCAAAGCCAGCAGTAGTGAGATGGGCTTTGGAAGTGGGAGTTCATGTGATAAAACATTTGGCATTTATTGTGAGGCATTTAAAAATATTTTCCACCTGGTTGGTGTAGCTCAGTGGATTGAGTACCGACCTGCAAACCATACGGTCGCCAGTTTGATTCCCAGTCAGGACACATGCCTGGGTTGTGGGCCAGGTGCCCAGTAGAGAGCATGCAAAAGGCAACTACACATTGATATTTCTCTCCCTCTCCTTCTCCTTCCATTCCCCTCTCTCTAAAAATAAATAAATAAAATCCTTTAAAAAATTGTTTTCATTGACTTTAGGACTTGTAAGTGCTGAGAGAAGCCAGCTCACAATGGGAAACTGGATTCATGGTTACTTGGTGGTCCATTGTTAGGCATTTCATCTCTAGCAGGTCTCAGTTTCTGAGGCATGTCATTCTCTGCTAATGATGGCTTAGCTTGGCTCTGGAACTGTAGAGGTCTGTGTTGTATATTCTCCTACTAGAGCTGATCATCTCTGTTCCACTGACACTTCCTAAAACCCAAGATCTGCTTGATCATGATTCCAGTGGCAGGACTGAGGGCATGATGGCCTGGACCAGATGCAGTGTTTGTTCCTGCTCGGGATGTTATTCAAAACTGGTATTCTTCTTTGTTATCTGGTTCATGGACCAGAGAAGTTTTCCCAGGTATGACACATGTAGCAGCCAAAACCCAAGAGGTTCTACAAGGCACCATCATCTTTTTCTGTGTGAAGGATTCAAATACAGTAATTTGAATTTGTCTGAAAGGATTATCCCAGCATGCCTTTACCAACAGACCCTTAAATGAACAACGAATTGTCCACTGAATCTTCAGAGGATTTTTCTCTCATCCCCTCTGTAGAGCTCAGGTGTGTTTCCAGGCCTCCAGTGTCTTGCCACCTCTTGCTCATGCTGCCCCAGCACACTGAAGTTAATAGTGTGGTTTGTGGGTAATTGGGATGGTCAGACCTTTTGGGACTGCATAATGACTAAGAGCAGGAGGGTTAACATAGCCTTGAAGAAAACTGTAAATGAATACTGTCCTCCTTGCATGAAGTGTTTTTGATAACATGTGTCCAAACCAATGGCTGTGTTTCATGTACCTGACAGCCTCTTCATCTACCTTTTCAGTACAGTCATCCTTTGGTGTCTGCTGGGAATGGTTCTACGACCCCCACAGATATCAAAAACCTCGGGTGCCCAAGTCCCTTGTATCCAATGACATAATGTTTGCATACAATTATGCACATCCTCCCATATACTTTAAATCACCTTTATATACTTATAATACCTAATACAATGTAAATGCTATGTAAATCATTGTTATACAGTATTGTTTATGGAATAATGACAAGAAAAAATAATTATACATCTTCAGTACAGACGCAACCATCGTAGGACTAAATACTTAGTACATGTCAGCAACAACATAACACTTTTTACTTTTTATTTTCACCTTATTTCTATTTTAATCTTTGACCCTCAGTTGCTTGAATCCATGGTGCAGGACCTGTAGAATCAGAGGACAAAACTGTAATACCAAAATTTCCATAACAGCTGCAAGAGGCTGCTACTCGTCAAGTCTTCAGTGCTATCAGTCACTCTGTGATGGGGGAACTTCTCCCCTGGAAGTGGGGAGGGGCGGAGAAGCATGGAAGACCATGCATGTGTGTATGTCACCCTGGCAACTGGGATGACATGCATAACACAGAAAAAGGTGTGCAACAGCTGATGCCAAAAACCAGAAAGATGATTAGATGGGAGGGATTATTGGGGGTTCTTTAAAAGGTGGAGCACAGGCAAACAGCATGCTTTTGCTCCCTCATCCCCTGGCTGGTGGGTCCCCATCCCCTGGCACTTTTGCTCCCCAATCCCCTGGCTGGGGGCCAAGTTTCCTGAGCCAGGGACCTAACCAGAAGGACTCCCAGCACTCCCTGCAATAACACTCCAGGACTTGCCTGTCTGGGAACACAGAGGATTTTGGGTAGGGGGGCAGAGGGGAGGCTCAGAAAGAGGGCAGGGTTATTCTAGGGAAGCAGGCCAGGGGAGGCTCTGCTGGTGGACTCAGAAAGGTTTGGGGTGGCCTATGCCCCTTCCCCAGGCAGGAAGCCATGGTGGCTGCTGCTTGCCTGTGGCCCACACCAGTGTGGGCCAGTCAGCTATGGCCCCAGTGCAGTCAGGGAAGGTTAGGCCAGGGAAAGTCAGGCCATGCACCTGGCCCTGAGTTCTCTGGACATGACCTAGAGAATTGCAAGTACCATGAGCAAGGTTAGTAGGAAGATGGGTGGGGAACGAGGAGGGGAGATTAGGGCCTGAAGTTTCTGTCTGGCAGGTCCTGGGAGGTGGTCAAGTGACAACCTCCTCACACCTTCCCACTGCAGAGCCATGGGAAATAGCTGTGGTAGCCAGCCCACAGCAGCTTACTTACTTCTCTGGCAGTGGGGCAGGGGTGGGCATTAAGTAATCTAGTGTGTGTGTGTGTGTGTGTGTGTGTGTAACACACATGCACTATTTTCCATGCTTATATTCCACACTTATATATATATTCCATTTTCATTCCTACCAGACTCTGTTTCTAGTGTTTTAGCCTATGAGCAGCAGGTGGTGGAACCCCAGTGGTTGTTCGGTTAAAATGGTGGCACCCAACGTGGGGTCCTGGCCACTTGAGGGAAGTTGATCCCCCAGGGAGTGCATCTTTGGGGATTCCCAGTTGCTGAGAGTTCCTCTGCACACCTTCTGGGGGTGCTAGTCACTTAAATATGCCTGGCAGGTGGAAAGACAATGGGTCTGGACAGGGAATAGACTCTGGGAAGGAGGAAGGATCACCTGATTTTAGGGCTGTGAACCAGGGTCTGGGTGAGACCTGGAAGTTTGAGGGGAGACCAACTGGTTGACAAAAAAACTTACTTGTGAGCATTTGTTGAAATAATCGAGTCATGGGTGCCAGTTTTCTCTGTACATTCCCCAGTTGCCTGGCATCTTTTGGTCATAGGACTGGACCTGTTTTGTGGTCCACCGTATAACTGGACCTGTTATATGGGCCAGCAGGGGCCATTCTGGGTTGATTTCTGGAGGGAGCCCAGTGGATAGAATTTTAATGAACTGGGCTACATACAAGCCATTATCCAATGTCCAAGGAACTATTGATTTATTACTGTAATACCATGTGGCCTACATAAATTTTGGATTATGGGGAAAGGTGGGCCATGGATGGTTCTCTAGATCAGCAGTCCCCAACATTTTCAGTACCAGGAATCAGTTTCATGGAAGACAATTTTCACATGGATGGCAGTGGGGGATTGGGGAAGACTGGGGGCAGAGCTCAGGCAGTAATGCAAGCTAATCTTTGCTTGCTTGCCCACCACCCATTGCTCACCTCCTGCTGTGCTGCCTGGTTCCTGGCATGCCATGGACTGGTACCAGTCTGCAGCCTAAGTATTGGTGACCCCTGCCCTAGATTACTATGCAGTTGGAACAGTATTGTCAACGTTTGCACAAATGGGACAAAATCCATTATGTCAAGGCATTTATGTATTGGCATAATAGGATTTCACTAGAGACAGAGGTCCACTTGATGATGCAGAGAAGGCAAAGGATCTTGAAACCTTTCCTGATAGAACACAGGAAGAAAAGGAGAATGAGGAAACGGGCTTTCTTAATGCCCTGAACTCAAGAGATACAATATTTATAGCCGGAGGACCCCCTCCATCATCATCATCACAAGCCACCTCTAAAATAGAGACCAAAGAGGCAATGGCCCCTTGAAGACCCATCAGGACACCAAATTTGACCAAGGAGCCTCTCTGTTTGGAGCAAGATCCATAGGCAGAGTTAATCAGGAAGTCCCAGCCTGCTGGTTGCTATTGGGCTCAAATTCCATTCCCCACTTCAGACTCACTGAATTGGAAGAATCCCAGCCCTCATACAAGGCTGATCCTTGGAGAATGGGAGATTTTATTACCTCCATTTTTGCCACTCATCATTCAACATGGGCAGATGTACAGGCTCACCTAAATATCTTAACAGTATATGAGAGATGGCTGGTTATAAATAAGGCTAAAGAGGCCCAATGACTCTACCAAGAGAATCCTAATGCAATCCAGAACCCAGCTGGGGAAATTCCCTTGATGGAGTCTGGCTGGAACCCAAGTGTTGGGGGGCCTAGTCTTCCTAGAGAATTACAGAAAGTACATACTGGGAGTGCTTAAGAAAGGGGTGCCTAAGCAAAAGAGTCTGAATATGATACAGGCCCTTCAGCAAAAGCCAAATGAGGATACTTCTGAATTTTTAAAGAGGATCTCTCAGGCCTACAGAAAGCATATTGATGATGATCAGCAGGCATCAGAAAATGTGTGGATGGTGAGCATGACTTTCATTGGTAGGGTGCCCTGGTTGTCAGAAAGAAACTCCAGAGTTTAGATGGGGCATTGGGAATGAATCCCTCTCAGCTGGTGGACATAGGGAAGGTCAAAGCAGGTCACAGTGTTCTTAGAAACAGGGTTGCAAGACCAGAGGAAGAGGTGGGACCCTAAGAGAAAAAGAGGTCTGTTAGGCACCAATCAATGTGCCTATTGCAAGGAGGTGGGCCATTGGAGAAAAGAGTGCATGAAATTCAAAAGGGAATGTAGGGATGGTAACACTCTTTGGAAAATGCTAAAAAAGCGAGGGGAGTCTGATGATGATTAAGGTTACCCATAGGCTCTCTTAGACATCTCCCGAACTATTACTATACCCCCACAGAAGCTCCAGGTACAGCTGATGGTGGGGAAGAAGCCAATTGATTTTCTTGTAGATAGAGAGCTGCATACTCAGTGCTGAATACAAGAGTAACCAAGTTCAGATACAATAACAGTTATTGGAGTGACTGGACAATTATAAAAACACATGTTCCTTCAACCCTTAGAATACCAGCTTGGGGATCAAAAGATCATACATTGTTTTTTCCACATGTCAGACTGCCTTATTCCATTGCTGTGCCAAGAGTTACTTTGTAAATTGCATGCCCAAATAACTTTTTCTCCTGAAAAGTAGCAACTATATAGAGGTCCCACTGAAATACGCTTTTCATTTTGAGTCACTTCAGACTTGCAGTCTCAGAGGCGGACTCTTCCCATCTGAGATGAACAGGTTGATCAAACTATTTGGGCTGATGGAACCCCAGATAAAGCAGTTAATGTCCAACCTATAAAAGTTAACTTAAAGAGGAGGCATGGATCCCACAGAAGAAAGAGTAACCCCTCAGAAAGGAGGCTTTAAAGGGGATTCAGCCAGTATTGCAGAAATGTTTAAAACCAGGACTAATCCAGTCATGCCAGTTTCCCAATAACGCTCCCATTTTGCCAGTCAAAAAGCCTAACTGGGATGAATATAGATTTGTACAGGATCTTAGATCCATAAATGACATTGCTCAGGACATTCATCATATAGTTCCCAACCCCTATACTCTGTTGACCATGGTACCCAGAGATGGCAAGTGGTTTTCAGTCCTAGACTTGAGGGATGCCTTTTGCTGCATCCTGATAGACAGGTTCAACTACTGTTCACCTTTGAATGGCAAGAGCCAGAAACAAAAGCCATGCTCCAATACTGCTGGACTGTGTTGCCATAAGGATTTCAGAACTCCCTGACTATATTTGGTGGGGTATTAGCCAAGGGCTTATGGGATATTTGGTTGAAATCAGGAGTTCTTCTGTGATATGTGAATGATATATAACTAGCAGCACTTATGAGGACTGCTTGTTCAACACCATTCTAAATCATTTGGCAAAAAGGGAATATAAGGTGTCACCTCATAAGGCCCAGATTTGCAACCAGAAGGTGGCACCTGGGATATCAGCTAAAATAGGGCACTAGGAGCTTGATGGTGGATAGAAAACAAGCCACTGTCACACTAAAAATCCCAGAAAACCCAAAGACAACTTTGTGGGTTCTTAGGGATTACAAGGTTCTACCAAATTTGGATTCCAAACTTTGGACTCATAGCAAAACCACTGAATCATTCCTTGCAAGGACCAGGCTCTGAACATTTTGAATTGGCAAGAGATTATCAGGTAGCGTTTGATACCTTTCAGGAAAAGCTGGTGTTGGCTCCTGAACTAGGGAGGGATCACCCAATTTACACAAGTGTTTCAAATTGTATGCTCGTAAAAGGCAAGGGATTGGACTGGGTTTACTAACCCAGACTCTGGGACACATCCCCAGGCCTGTTTCCTAGCTCTCAAAGAATTTGGATCACATGACAAAAGGATGGCCACCATGTCTTTGAGCACTGGCAGCTACCTATGACATCTAACAGGAAACTGAGAAGTTCACTTTGGGATAGCCTATTACAGTATTGGTACCACACCATGTCCTAACTTGATTGGAACAACAAAAAGGGTACTGAAGGGTACTGAAAGGGTACTGAATCAGGGTGCATGGGGAAATACCAGACCATTCTGTTGGATGACCCAAATGTGACCTTGCAGACTAGCACAACTTTGAAGTCAGCCACTCTGCTTCCAGACATGGAGGGAAACTCAGACCTACAGCATGACTGCTTAGAAATTATTGATCAAGTTTATTCTAGCAGGATGGATATACTGGACCAACCATTGGTAGCACCAGACTGGTAGTTGTACACAGACAGGAGCAACTTCATGGACCATGGACAACAGTGAGCTGGGTACACAGTAGTCACTGTAGACAAGGTAATAGAAGCTCAAGACCTTGTTCTGGAAACCTCGGCACAGAAGGCTGAACTGATAGCCCTCACAAGAGCCTTAGTGCTGTCTCAGAGAAAGAGAGTTAACATCTACACAAACTCCAAATATGACTTCATGGTAGTCCATTCCCAAGGAACAATATGGAAGGAGAGAGGGCTCTTAACCTTGGGGAACAAGGATGTTAAAAACGCGAAGGGCATTTTACAATTTCTAGAGGCAGTGAATCTACAGGACCAGGTTGTCATAATGTACTTCCCAGGACATAAAAGGAATGGTTTGCAAATGATCCAGGGGAACAAAACTGCTGATGGTACAGCAAGACAAGCAGTCAGAGGGCTCCCATGATTAGGAGTTTTGATGCCCTGCTTGGACTTGTCAAAATTTAAACCTCATTATATGGAATAAGATAAGGAACAGGCCCATGAAGGAGGATTCACTAATACTGATCTCAGTTCTATGTGGAAGATCAGTACCCATGGTATGATATCACTACCCAAGGCTCTAGTTCAGGGGTGTCCAACCTGTGGCCTGTGGGCTGCATGCAGCCCAAGATGACTGTGAATGTGGCCCAACACAAAATTGTAAATTTACTTAAACATGAGACATTTTTGTGATTACATGTCATAGTGTATTTAATGTGTGGCTCAAGATGACTCTTTTTCCAGTGTGGCATAGATGCCAAAATGTTGGACACCCCCACTCTGGTGTATCCTATCCTCAAATACCTGAATGGATCTATTATGGCAAGCATGCTTTAATGGACCTCATCTGGCCACAGTTGAAGGGCCCCCATTTGCAAAGGACTGTTGAGAGGATTACTCAAGCCTGTGACATCGATGCCAAAAACAATCCTAAGACAGAATGCACCCCAGCAAAAAAGGGAGTAAAATATAAAGGATTATACCCATTTGAGGACTGGCAAATAGACTTTACACAAATGCCTAAAAGCAGAGGAAATTTCAAATTTTTATTAGTTTGTAGGTACTTTTTTGGAAAAAGTATTACTACTTCAATCACCACAGTTACCACTAGAACTGAGAAGGTGACTAAAATAGCACAACTTCTACTTAAAGAAATAATTCCTAGGTTTGGCCTCACATTATTCAGAGTGACGATGGACCATTAGTCACTTTGGAGATCTCCCAGAAGGTTGGATAGGCATGGCAAATAAGATGGAAACTACATGCATCTTGGAGACCTCAATCTATGGGAAAGACTGAGAAAATAAATCACAGAATAAAGAAGACCCTGGAAAAATATGCCAGGAAATGCATTTGAAATGGGACCAAGAGCTTCCCATTGCTTTGCTCCAGATAAGGGTAGCACCCAGAAGTGGACTTAAGTTAACCCTTTTGAAATAGTTTATGGGAGATCCTTCCAAATCTCAGATCTTGGAATGCCCCCACCCCAGATTTGGAGTATGAGTGGAAAATTAAGCAAAATGTACAACGTTCAGGGCAAACACTAACCATTCTGCACAAGTTTACTCATTTCAGGTACACCTACTCATCTGACAAGCCCTTATACCAATTCCATCCAGGGGACTGAGTCTTACTAAAGACTTGAAAGACTCAAGGCTGATCTCTGTGTCATCCTACTGACAATACATTCTTCTCTGAAGCTTACAGGAATTAAGCCTTGGATCCACCACACACGAATAAAATGGGGACTGCCTGAGGAAAATTTGAACCCTGATGCTGTGGCTGATGCTGAAAAGGACACTGGGCCTGAACTCTGGAAGGAAATTTGAATTAGTATTTCATAAGAGAGTGGGCCCTAATGCAAATTGATAATATTCCTTTACCTTATGTGATCACAGCTTTAGGGATTTTTAGCTGCCAGATACTGAGTTTGAGTGTGGTCCATTCCATTATTAAAAAGGACAAAGATTGAAAGTGAATTATGGTTACTATGAAGTGAATAAGAAGGTCTATGAAGGTTGTAGAAAGTGTAGAAAGTTGTAAGGCATATAGAAATAAAAAAAAATGTTTCTGAAGGTTGTAGAAGCCATAGATTGGTGTGATTCTTTTTTTAAAGTAAAGAAAGCTCAGTGATCAGGTTGAGTTATACATTGCTTTAGGTATTGTTTTGTTTTTGTTTTACAATCTTTTTGGGACTTGGGGAACTTAATTCTTTTGTTTATACTGGGAATCCTCTGTCTGTGCCATTTGGGGCTTCATGCCATTTGGATCTAAGAAATGTTTTCCAGTGCTGCTTAGAGCTGGCTGGGGTGAGAGAGCATGTCTCTGCTATGAGGCTGGTTGGTGAGAGGTCATGTCTCTGCCAGGGGACCAATGGATGCTCTGGTAGGTGAGAGTGTGCCTCTACTACTGGGGACTTGTGCCATTGGTGCCTGGTAGAATTCAGCTGGGGTGAGAACATATATCAGTTGTTTGGGACTTTGTTCCATTTGGGACCTAGGGAAGGTCATCTCGTGCTGGTTAGAGCAGCTGAGGTGAGAGAATGTCTCTCCCATTGGGGCTTCATGTTATTTGGGAACTGAGAAAGGCCATCTGTGTGACTGATTAGTAGGATCAGTTGGTGGGAGACAAGATGCTAAGGTTAATTTTAGGTCCTCCTTATTTTTTATTTTTGTAATTCTGTTTTTTGCTTTTAACTTTTTGTTTTGTTTCTGCTTTGAAAAGAAATTGAATTCCAAGTGTTAAAGTTTTACATAAGGTTAGGAAGTAAAGTAATGAAAGATATAAAGCATGGAAATGCAATTTTGGTGGATACTGGAAGGAGAAGAACTTCCGGTTTTGCTTTATATTTTTTTCCTACCCGATCCCTCTAGAATTTGGCATTCTTAATGAGTAAGGATACAAAATTTCCTTTGCATGAAACCAATAAAACTGGTTTCAAAGTGTGGTTTTAATAACCAAGATTTTGACTGGAATGTCCTGCCTGAAGGAGGCATGTCTGGGCTTTCGTTGTTACCAGAAAACCTTGAGAAACTAAGATTGACTTTGGAAGCTAACAAAAGCCCACTGAAGAAATGGCCTGGTACCTTGCTTGGTAATGTTTTTTTACATAGCAGTTTTTACAGGAAGGGAATGAAGGTTACTTTTCTGAAAGATGGCAGGGAAGAACCTTAAGACACAATTAGGACCACCAGGACTTGAGGAATATAGGTACTGCAGGCAAAGCTGTATGGTAGTTGTGAGGCTTGGCTTCCATGTCTTGAATGGCTGTCTAAGGATCAATCTGAAGGTTCCTTGTGGGAGTTCCTGCAAAGCAGACTTTAAAAAACCTGTGTTCTGTGTGGCTTTTGTTGTTTTTATGCAAATGATGAGGCAGCCTTTTTGAGGCCAATGAGGGTGATCTTAGGGAGAAGAACCAGGTTTTAAGGAAATTTACAACACTCAGTTGTGAACATTGGACTTTAGTTCAGCTAATTGTCTCCAAAGTTTGTTTTCACTTGAGAGGTGAACTGGTTTAACCTCATGATATAGAATTGTCACTGCTTAATATCATTTCAGCAAAGGATTTTCAACTGAACATCTTCTCAAAAGATAGTCTTGTGGACTCAGAAATGGTGTAGTCCTCAGTTAAAAAGCCTACCTGCATCACCCTCTTCTGGGACTCAATGGTTTGACTGGACTAAACAGTTGAGTTGGTGAAGCACGGGGTGGCCTATCAGCTTCTCTTTAAAACTGCTTTCTTTTCTGCCTTAATAGTTTGGCCAGAAAAGGTCCAGATATGTTAAAAGGGGGAGTTTCAGGATATAACCCTAAGCCTAATTTAAGTTGCATATAGTAAGCAGTAAGCCATCAGAGAGGTGTGACTTCCTTGCATACCTTCAAGGAAGCCATTTTTTTCTTAATCAGGGTCACTGCAGAATTTGTCCTTACCTTTTGTTATTTAGTTGTTATAGTCTTGATTGGCCTTCTAACACTCTTGCCAAATTTGTCACCTCCAGAACACAACAAGGATGCCAACTCATCCAGTAATGCCATCCTTTGGCCATCACGCATGCCACTTTTCAGAAACAACCACTGATCTGGACTTTGCAAGGCCTTTCACCCTCATGTAAAGGCTCTCCTCCACTCAAGACCCCCTTTGTTAGGGGCCTCTGGACCAGGGGATTGGTAGGACTGTAGTCCTTGGTCAGTAAAAAGTATTTACAGAAGAACAAGACCTTTGTCCATCTGCTCTTGTAAGATTAAAAGTGTTCATAAGTGTTAAAGGGGAAATTGTAATGGGGAGAACTTTCCCACCCCTGGAAATGGGGAGAGTTGGAGAAGGGCCAAAGACAGTGCATGGGCGCATCACCCTGGGAACTGGGATGATGTGCACATGATTTAAAAAGACTCACAACACTGGTGCCAAAAACCAGGAAGGTGATTGAATGGGAAAGACTTACCCTCCCATCCAATTTCACTATGTGGGGGATTATGGAGTGTCTTTAAAAGGCAGAGTGCACACTAATGGCATGCTTTTGTCCCCCACCTGCTTTCTGGTGGGTCTGTGGCAGGAGGCTGAGTTTCCTGAGCTGAAAACCTAACCAGAGAAATTCCAAATGCCCCCTGTAATAGTGCTCCAGGACCTTCCTGCCTGGGAGTACAGCATACTTTGGGTAGGAAGGCACAGGGGGAAGTTTGGGAGGAGGCAGGTGAGAAGCTAGGATGGTGGACTCAGAGAGGCATAGGGTGACAAGCCCCATGCCCCTCCTCAGGTGGGAAGCTGCTATGGCTGCTGCCCACCCACAGCCCATGCCAGAACAAGCCCTATGATCCTTCCCAATTCTGGCCACTGCTTGCCTGTGGCCCATACCAGTAAAGGACAGTCAGCTATGGCCCCAGTGCACCCAGGGAGAGTAAGGCCCTGTACCCCTCCCCGAGTGCTTCAGGCCTGAGCTGGAGATCTGTAGGTACTACAAGCAAGGTTAATAAGGAGTGGATGGTGGGGTAGAGAGAGAAGATTAGGGCTGGCAGGTCCCAGGAAGTGGCAGAACTACAAGCCCCCCTGCCCCTCCCCACACAGGCAAAGCCACAAGAAACCACTGTGGTAACCACCCATCAGCAGCTTGCTCATTTCTCTGTAAGCAGGGGCAAGATGGGCATCAAATACTCTACTGTACTGTACTGTACTATAACATAGATATATATATATATCTATGTTAATAAAAATTCCATTTTCCTTTCCGCCAGACTCTATCTCAAGTTTTCGCCTATGAGTGGTAGGCAGTGGAACTAGACTGGTTGTTTAGTTATAATTCTCCAGGACCTATCTGGTTTCAGCAGGGGAAAGACTAATGAATTAAATTGATATATGATAGGGACCATCAACTTGCATCTTTTAGGTTGCTAATCTCTTTATATCAGACTATTCCATTTGGCCTTCCTCATTATAAAAAAAAAAATGTTACTTCCCAGAATGGGAATAGAATGTTAGGTTACTCCAACTGCAAGTGTATCAATTCCAACCATGCACCAGGAACTGGGAAGCAACATGAGGCCAGTCCATGGACCCAGGAGACCCACTGTGAGCTTGCCCTCAGCCAGGACTTCCTTTCATTATTACCTGGTTCCCTCAGGCCTCCACTCTGATGGGGGTTACAATGATACCTTGAGTCTCTGAGTATCAATGTGAACTTAGATTTAGTTCTCAAAATTTCTGATTTTTCCTCTTCCTACAGTCGATGGTCAACTGAGTAAGTGATGACAAGTATCTTTGTGGAAAAATGAGGGAACTGTCACAGAATATACTTGTCATGATGTTACAGGATCCTATAGTTCCTGGCTACCTCTTAGTTCAAAGAGCACTAGATCTAAAAATTGGCCCAGGTATGGGGATTAAAAATTAAATAGTGATTTTTTATTGAGGTAATTGCCCTCAGACTCTTCTCCATTCTTACCTTTTTCTTCTTTTGAAGTTATAGGTATTAAACAGCACCTTGGGTGCTGTTGTCTGGGGCAATGGTCAGAATACTAGAGCCAAATTCACTTCTACTCTACTACCTGTTTTTGTACATAATGTTATATTGGAACATAGTCATGTTTAGGCTTAATTTTTCCATACCACCTGTCAGGAAAGCTCAGGTGTTTCTGCTTGCTTAGAGTTGGCCACTGTTTTATCCAGGCTTTTAAAAAACACACCAATTTGTGTTTGTCTCATCTCTGGGTCTTTGCCAGGGTGATAAATTTTATCTCCTGAGAAAATGTCCAAAATCAAAATTCTTGCTTATCCAGCTTTACAGTTTAGTATATTTGACCTAGAATCCTCAAAATCTAACCCCACACTGCTTCCCTGTTCCTCATCAGCAGTGGGAGTTATTTTCTTGATTCTTTATGTATACAGGGTATAATATTTTTCTTATCTTATCAAGCCTTATCCAGCACAGCTGGATTATCCTAGGATTTAACTCTAATCATCTCTGTGGCTGCAAGGATGAAGATGGGGACAGCTCCAAAGGGGACACTTAACTCCTGAAAAGGAGGATTCTGCAGTGGTTCAGACTTATGGAAGTATTAGCCCTTGCTAGGGACAGGTGGGCCCCTCTGCATGCCCAGAAGGTACAGGTAGGGGTGTTGTAGAGTCAGCATCATCATGGACATCTGTCCAACTTCCACTGCCTGGAAGGAGTGTTTGAATATTTCTGAAGCTCTGCCATTCTCACAGTTAGGTCTAAACTTGCCTTTAGATTATGTCTTCTCTTCAGCCACAAGTGATAAGGACTTCTTTATAGGCTACCACCATTACCATGACAGGCTCTATGGTTTTTATACTTTGCCATTGAACACATGGTTACAGCTATGAGTCTCTCATTATCCACAACAGGGAGTCAATATACCTAGTGTTGGCCAGCCAATCAGGTTGTCTTTTAGGCACTGTTTTCCTTGTATGTTTAAATGATAGCAATATATCACAATATTTCATACCCACCACAGTATTTAACTCCACAGAGACATTTTCAAGGGTCATCAACAGTGAAATATTTAACAATTGGACTGTGTTTTGTGTCAAGTATGAAATGTGCTCTCTACCTGCCAAGAAGTAGGTGAGCTAATTTTTTGCCCCTGTCTTAATGTCTATTTCTTCAGTCCACCCCCCAATACTACTTATGTTAATTCAGACCCTCTGAGAAGCAAACATGAAGATGGTTCAATATGCAAAAATTTTATTAAGGAAGAGCCTGTAAGAACAGGCTACAAGTAATGCCAGACTATGAGGCAAGTATGAATCCAAGTGAAGAAGAGAGACAACATTAAGTGGACTCCCCTAGTATTTTGCATAGTCTAAGAAAGCTTCGACAAAGATGGCAACGGTTCCCTGAGTTTAAATTGACCAAAAGAAGATTTACATGTCTCCAAGAAATGAGTTTTCCTTTAGTATTTTCTAGTACTCTCAGTCCTTGACTGGGGAGGAGTCTGTGGGAGGCATGGTCTTGGTACAAATGAAGTAAAATGGATTTCAAAGGACAGCATCTGGGGCCATGAGCCAATTAACCTGCCTGTACCAGGAGAGTCATAGGTATTTTCATGTCTACCATAGAGAGTCAATATGATTTTAATCAAAATCTTATCAGGATTTTGGGGGTGGGGGGATGGAGTTGGTACAAATTGGTAAGGTGATTTTAAAATGTACAAGAAATGCAAAGGACTTAGAATATCTAAAATCATCTTGAAAAAAAATTGGAGAATACACAACCTAATTTCAATACTTAGTATAAGTCTACAGCAACCATACATATGTGTAAGTCATTAAAATAGTATAGAGCATAGAAATAAATGCATACATGTATTATCAACTAGTTTTTATTTAAAATGTAAAGATAGGGAAAAGATGTTTCTTTCAATAAATGCTGCTGAAATAGTTGGATATTGATGTGAAAAAGTGAACTTGGACCCTAACTCCACACCACATGCCAAAATTAACACAAAATGGGTAATAGATTTAAATATAAAATCAAAACCTCTAAAGTTTCTAGAAGAGAATATGAGACAATTTTTAGAATGAATTAGGCAAAAATTTCACAGGCTATAAAAATCATGAACTATACAATAATTTTATAAATTTGACTTCATGAAAATCTATAACTTTTGCTTTTAAAAATACTTTGTTAAGAATAGGAAATGGCAGGAGACAGACTAAGAAAATATTTTCAATGTATATATGCAGAACATATAAAGAACTCACACAATTTAATAATAATAAGACAGACAGCCCAATTTAAGAGATGGGCAGAGCAAAAATTTTGACCAGACACTTTATCAAAGAAGATGTATAGATGACAAATAACATAGAAGTATATTTAACATCAATAACTATTGGAAATGAAAATTACAGTAATGTACTACTGCATATGCACTAGCATATCTAAAATGAAAAAGACTGACAATGCCATGTGTTGCCAAAAATATGAAGCACCAGAATCTTCATATATTGTTGATTTTCCATAAGCTTTTCTCTCAGTTTCTGGATCCCTAAAAATTCCCCTGTAGGACAGACCTACCCAGCAGCCCTGAGCATGGACTATATTAAGAAAAGACTTGAAGGAGAAGAGGGTGCATAACATATTGCAAAGGGGAGCCAACCCAGGGAACTAGAAATTATTATTCCAAACCCTAGGAGCAGACGCATAAAGTGACACAAGAGAAATGGAGACTTGGAGCTGGGCCTGACAGGCAAGGACAACAGTCCTTCTTCAACCTTTAGGGAAAGAGAACAAGGCCACCTGGAGAGAAGCATCCCTGTGTGGCCAGGACCTCCTGTCACATTCTCAGCCACTCAGTGACATGGGATTCTCTTGGCTGCTGCTTTGTTCAGAATCTATGAGCGCAGAGAGAAAAGGTAGTAGACATAAAGGGAAAGATGTACCAACCTCTGATAGAAGTGGGTTAGGGTGATCATGATGAGCTCCTACCCTGGTCCTGACTCCAGAGATCAAGAGCAACTGGAAAATGGGATGATTTTCTTGAGGGTGATTCATGTGACTCTTGGCTGAGACACATTTCCAAAGCACTGGGTAATGTGGAGCATCCTGGCTGGCCAATCAAATGATTAAGATTGAAAATAGGACAACTCCATACTGGCTGTCCCAGGGCTCTCCACACCATCAGGGAGCACTCAGAGGGATGCAGAATATCTCTTCTCCTTTTGGAAACATCAAAGGAAAAGCAAAGAAATCACTCTCAATCTGATCTTTATAACTGAATGCCCTACTGATCAGGATAAGTGAGGGACAAACACATTTGTGCCTACATAAAATGGCTTTTGGAAAAGTAAGATCTGATCCACTGAGCTGAATAATCATTATAGGCTGTAATCAGAAAAACCAAATTTCACAGCAAATGGGACACTTGCCATCAGGGGAGCTATGTAGACATGGTGTGGAAGGAAGAAAACAATTTGACCCTGCAAAAATGTTCTATCTCTTCCTGTGCAGCCTCATGCACAGCTAGATTTCATTTTCTCGGTCACTGTTTGTACAACTACCCTACTAATCAGAGGAGCCCACTGAGCCAGTTCATGGAATCTGGGTAATTTTTGGTGTCCAGCTAAAGTCAGGGCTGTGCAGATTTGGCTGGCTGCTGAGAGCAGATCTGGGTATGTCTCCATTATCAAGGTGAATGCAGGTTCACACTGTGTATCAGTAAAACGCTGATCATAGAAGTGCTTGTTATCAGGTTAGCCTCCAGAGACTATTTACAGCAAATTCAATGCTACTAAATCCCAATGGTGAACATCTTAAAGAATTTCATGGCACTGCCCAGAAGAGAGGAATCAGGATTGTTTAGCAAGTGGTTGGAGGCAAAAAGGAACTTGTGTTTAAGAGAATAGACTACACAAGGTAAGGACTTTCAATATAGCCTTTTTATTTTTTTAAAGATTTTATTTATTTATTTTTAAGGGAAGGGAGGGAAAAAGAGAGGGAGAGAAACATCAATGTATGGTTGTTTCTCATGTGCCCCCTATTGGAGACCTGGCCCACAACCCAGGCATGTGCCCTGAATGGGAATTGAACTGGCAACCTTTTGGCTCACAGGCCACATTCAGTCCACTGAGTTACACCAGCCAGTGTTCATCACAGGCTTTTTAAAGACATAGCATTATTTCCTTCTAAATCTTGCACAAATTACAAAAATTTTTGACTAGAGCAAATAAACCTCCCTGTTTCTCAGTAGCATTCCCTTGCCTCAGATTTCTGAATGTTGCCATCTGGGATAAAAATCAGAACATGGCACACTGGCCAACACAGCCACCTTCCCACTTCTGGGCAAGCAGGGATGGACAGCTGCCAGACTCCTGCCCTGGCTGAGCTATTAAGAGGACACAAACCTCAGTGAACATTCTAGATAGTAGCATGTCCCACCTCTGAGTGTGCCTCTTAGGGAAGAAACTCCCACTGCTGGCCACAGAAGCCATCAGCCCACCTTTGGCAGCTGTACTTATTAGAAAGTTTTTCTTCCTGTTAAGCTCTCATCAGCTTTACTACAACTCCCACCTTCAGAAAGGAGATATGAATTTTTAAATCTTTGCCCTGGAGCAAAAACACTCAGATACAAATACTGTACTTGTCAAATTCAGATAAAAGGTTCACATGTATTCTTGAGTGGCAATATTAACAAACATGCCCCACATATGCATGCCCATATGAACATAGCTGGAGTCAATCTCAGCATACTAAGTTGAACCATATAAAATTGGTAATTTGTAGGTCACAAGTGATTGACAACTGGCAACTTTACATGATTCAACCTATAACATAATGGTTAAGAATGTGGACTTTGGAGCTTGCTATGACACTTGCTAGCTATTATACTTGACAATTTACTAATGACTCTATGCCTTTCTTTCCTCATCTCAATAGTATTTATCTCATAATTATAATCTCACTTTCATAATGTTTGTGAAAAATGAATGAGTTAATACATATAAAGCATTTAGAAGAGTTCTTGGCCTATAGAGATCATTATTGATTCCCTGTTCATAGGATTTTGCCCATTCCTGTTACATAGGACATTGTCTATGTGGGGTGGGGTGGATAGCTGCAAGAAGGACATTAGTCCAGGGTGTCATGGTCAAAAATGGCTTCAGTGTAAATTTTTGACATTAACCACAAATGAAGGTAAATATGCAGTCAGACAGACATGTTGACAAGATTTATGAGTTACTATAATTGATGTTATTAATACTTACATTTATCACAATATTTACAGATTTTCTGGCATCTATTTTTTAATATATTTAAAACTACATAAAACATATGATTGGCTTAATCTTCTTAATCTTTGAGAGACTGAAGAGAACGGAATGGCTAAAATCCACTGACTCCTGAATATGAGTGTATTTTAGTCAACAAACTGCCCTGCCCCCAAACAACCCACTGTGTGTGGCTGCCTAGGCTCCAGGATGGATCTGAGATTACATCCTATATAATTGCACAGGTCCCTTCAATCACCACATCTTTTCATACCCAGATCATATTAGAAACCCATTTACTTTATTCAAACAAAGTGTGAGATATTCAGTCCTGAGTCTTCAGTTATTATTGGCATTTGAACATGACTGAGCACAGTAACTTAAGCTTCTATTCTTATCATCATGCATTTATGAACATTTTGAACCGTGATTTTTACTTTTTAACCTGGGACTCATCAACTCTCTTAAAGGGAAAAATCCAGACAATAACACCAGACCTTATGCTATCATTTGCATATTAGCTCTATAAAGAAAACACTAGGGAGCAACAATAAATGAAATAACAAAAACCAGGTGAGATAATTAAAACCATCTTAATCCTATCATGCTGAGAACAAGAGATGTCAGCCCATTTCTTTTTTCTTTTTAACTGTGTGAGCTTCAGCTCTCATTTCATTTCAAACAGCTCTCCCTGTCACTGTTGTTTTACAGATGTGAACCTGTGGGATAAATTAAGTTTTGCTCAAGGTATTTAGAATGGTAATAATCTGCTTTTCAGAGGAGAAGTAAAGGGGAAAATTTAGGCAAGAATATGCACCCTACAAGGCCAGGTCTGTAATGCCATCTAAGGATGCTGAAAGAAAGAAAACATTCCCTGGCCAAGGTATAGCCATGATAACAAGTGTTAACATCATCACTGAACCCTGCTGGAAAGGGGTAGGAAAAATCACTGCAAGTATAAAAAGTGGAATGAAGGTTGTCTTCTAATCATTGTTCTTTAATTTGAATGAGGAGTAGAAGGTCAAAGTACAAAGAAGGTGAAAGTCATTAAGGGAGGCCAGCTGAGGGAGGCCAACTGAGGAAGGCCCACAGGGTGTGAGATCCTAGTTATGTGACACTGGGAAAATCCCACTGTGCAGAAAGAAGCCACAAAGCTTGGAGGCTCAGGTGGACAAAAATTCCTCAATCTTTAATGGCCCTATTGTATGGTGGAAAGAGGAACCAAAGTGCGAATATATTGTGTTGAGCCCAGGCTCAACCACCTTAGGGAAGTCTTTCTTCATTAATAGAAGGAGAAAGCTTAGAGCCACCTCAGGTATCTCAGAGGATTAGGCCTGGTAGCCAGATAGCCAAGTCTGAGCTGGCTTTGCAAAGGGTGAGGGTGGAGATAGAGCTGAGGTGACCTGACACCATATTCCAGCAACTAGGAATTTGCATTAAGATTGGATGGCCTTTCCTGGCACACAATTTAAGAGAAGAAAGTGGAAAACAGAGAAATGTGTTTTACTGGAGAGTGGCAGAAGTTTGCAGAAAATAGATTTTTGTTTTGTTTTGGTTCTTACCAATTTCAACACACTTTGATAGATTGGGATTTTTAAAACTGGAAAATTCAGAGAGAAGCAGCTAGAGCCATCTTTCTAAAAGGACATCCAGTGACATTATTCCTCTGTTTAAAATGCCACCGTGCTTTTCTTAGACTCTCAGGGGAAAAAAAAACCACCTCAAATTCCTTCAGATAATACACATGGCACAAAGTAGATATTCTACTTTGGTTAAATGAGTAAGTGAAGAATTAGGACCGTTGACCATTAATACACAGTAGCAACAATAACGAATATGAGAAATGAAAGAATACTGGACTCCTCCCTGAGCCTGACACCTTTCTTTGTTTCAATGGGAGTTTAACATTAGGTTACAGAGGTAGTGAGGACTCTCCAGAACTAAAATAAGCATTTCTCTTTGATTAATTAAAATGATTGAAAGATAATTATACAAAGACCAGCTTTCACACTCAGTGGCTGAGTTGTTTCACATGCGGTCACCCTGAAATCCTCAGGCACCAGTACTATGGGTATTTCTGTTGATTTGAGAAACATCACCTATGTCATCCCTTCGAGTTCTTACTCTTCTGCAGATGCTGACCAGTTCTAAGTCCCAGCCCATTAGGGACTAACATGAACACGATAAACTCATTTAAACAGAGGTGTTAATGGATGATAATGGCTAAATTAGAGGGAGGAAATCCCCAAAGAGGTGCATCTGTGTTTATTAATCAAGCCCAAGGGCACAAAATGGACAACTGCCCAAAGGCACCTAGGCAGCCAAGGAGAAAGGCATCTGTATGATTTCTTCCTGTAAGTTGGAAAAATGGGAAGATTCAGGCTGGCACAGCCTCAGAAATACAAGCAGAGCCGAAGGGAGACAGGAACTGTGTAGACCCTATGAGAACTGTAATTGTGAAAACCTGGGCTTGTCTGCTCATTTACTATTTTTGTATCATTTTCTCCTTGGTGTTTCTTCTGGGGTCTAACAAACAACCGACCCCCCAAAAAATTTACACTTGATATCTGCTTCTATTCATAATGTATGTCATTCATAAACATGTTAAGAAATAGATACTTGGAGGGAGAATCATGAGGTGAGGAGGGGTAGCCAGCAGTTCATTAAGTAACCCTAACTGTGCCCTGAAATCTCACCTTCCCCGGGGGGATTACGTCCTCCTTTGTTATCACACATGCTGTAACACTGGGCCTCAGGCACAAGCACAAAACCTTTCTTTTGGCTTCCCTCTTTATAGCTGAATAAACATTTACTAAGAGAAAGAAAAGTAAAATTAATATTTATAATATAAAAACACTATTCAAGAAGCTTAAAAATACCTCAACACACAAAATGTGTGAAATAGCAACTCCAGGAGATACAACATTCTAGAAAGATGTATCAGAATTGGGCAGAAGTGGAGGATGCTGTAGTTATCCAAACTGAGTATCTGTATTTATAAAACAACAACAAACACCTTGAGGATACAGCTCTGTCTCCAAAGGACTGGCTTCACTTCCTTACATCTGAGACAAGGAATAGTTTTTCTTCTAGTAACAAAACAAAGCAACACAAAACAAAGAACAATAAAAACAAAGAAATTGAAAAATAAACAGAAAGCCATGTACAATTAAATCTTCAAGCCTATTCTCCAACATTAACAAGACATGGCAGATGCAGCAGCTTTTGCCACATCCCCCAGAACTCTTTCTCTGATCAGTGTGCGTTACCCTTTCTTAACTCTTCTCATTTTTTCTTCCAAGTTAGTTGATGGGATTAAGACAGTTTAATTGTCTCACCTTGTTTTTGGTATTTCATTTATTCCTGCTCCTATTGTTTTCTTTATAGAGCTAATATGATGGCAGAAGTTCTGGTGTTCTTTTCTTCACTAGCCTCCTCCAGTCTGCACTGGCCTACTGCTGGGTGGGGAAAGCAGCTGCCTGAGCCATGTGTGATTGAAAGGCAGACTGAAACGATTTCTGACACTTCCACCTGTATCTCTTCTTGACTCTGCCATGGCCCCGAAATGATGAACTGATTGTGCTTTAGACTGAAATACAAGTGGAACTTGAGCAAGTAGGTCCCTTCCAGGGAAGCCTGGCCTTTAGTTGTTAAGTGCCAAAGCCACATGCCAATCTAAATCCACTATCTGAACTCTCTTTTTACCCTTCCCACAGGCCCCAGGTACTCACCATTCACTTTTATTCATTCATTCATCATATATATCTATTTATCTATATTGATATCTATATATACATACATATACATATATACATACATATACATATATATGGAGAGAGAGATTGAGAACTGTTTGCTTAGCACCCTGCCCTGAGGATGGTGCTTCCCTGCCCCTATGGAGAAAAGGTAGACATTATACAGCTAATTACACAAAAATGTAATTACTACTCACTTACCCATTCAATAATTATGTATTAAACACCAACTATGCTCAGTGTTGGGAATGCAATAAGTAACAATAAACATCACACTTTGTGCCTTCATGAAACTTGTACCCTAATAAAATATAACACAAGGCAATTTAAAATGGTATGTGAGGTAAGAGCTATAAATGGAACACAATTGTATGAAAGTGTATAATTAAAAATATAGGTGAATCTGTAATTAGAAAAACTGGCTTCCTCTGGGAGATCCCAGAAAAGCTTCCTCGTAGAAGTGACTTGAGCTGAGAATCTGAAAGGAACATGTCTAAGAAGGAAGGTCACTCCAGTTAGAAAAGACAGATGTGCAAAGTCCAAACAGGAAGAAACATGGTGCACAGGAAACCAATGTGGTAGGAATGGAAAGGAAGAGATTTGACGCATACAAGAGACATTGAAGAGGTAGTAAAACTCCAAGGAATTTGGTAATTTGGGTTGAGTATAAAAATGAAAAAGATGACTGGAGCTCCTAGCTTTCACAGCTGGGAGGGTGCAAGTGTCATTCATACAGATGACAAACACTGGAAGGAGAGTGGGTTATAGATTGTTCAACTTTACACATCATTTTTCTGGAGTTGGCAGTTGAGGCAGAGCATACTGGAGGATGTTTGGCCTTGGAAGTTTAGAGAATAACACAGTTCTGACAATACTGAATTTGAGAGCCTATAGCATCCCTTGTGGAGGCATCAGGTAGAAAGCCAGATTCATAGGTCCGAAACCTATAGGGAAATGGCTTCACCATGGCACCCTGACAAACTTGCATTGATCCAAATAAGCCACATAGACAATGCACAAGACAAAATCAGAGCTAATCTGATTCTTGGCAGGAGACCTTGTAATCCTGTGGGGATCTTCTCTGAGTCAGTCTTCCATTTCCACTCCTCCTCAATTCCCTATCTCCCCCAGGAGGCTGTCATGAAATAGTTTCTCATAACCTCCAAGGTTTTGTTGACTAAGGAGTTTCCTATCTCAGCCCCTCAAAAAGGATCTCCAGAATATAAACCCTCTTAGTGGCAGCATAGATTTGGATCCTTGCAGTGGGATATCCCACGACTCACATAGTTGTCATCAGCCCCTTTTCTTTCAGTAGCATTCTTTTTGGTGTGTTGGACAAGGATTAGGGAAAGCTAACCCCTCTGGCTGGTATTATATTTTCTGTAATTAACTATATCCATCTAAAAGTAGTTTACTGCATCTTCACTGGTTGAATAACTGATGGCTTGGCTTTTGACAAAACCAAGAACAGATATAAATAAAGGTGAATAGATTTAGAAGACATAAACCCACTGATGGTATTCCTGTTGCTAATGTATAACTCAAACATAGAAAAATGCATAAATCCCAGGAGTATGACTTGAGTATTTTTATACATATGTGTATGCCTGTACCCACTATATAGGCCATGACATAGACACCCAGGTAACCCTCCACACCCAGACATAGTTGCTGTTCTTTCGATCACCACAGATTAGCTGAGCCTAGTATTGGAACTTTATACAGATGCGATCCTGCAGTATCTAATTATTTTTTTTGTGTCTGTATCCTTTCATTCTACATTATATCAGTGAGATTTATCCATTTTGTTTCTTGTAAAAGTAATTTGTTTTTTTCTATCTTTCATAGTATTCCACTGTATTTGGTATATCACAATTTCTTTATCCATTCTACTGGGATGGATGTTTTCCTTCCAGGTTTTAGCTATTAAAACCATGATTGTTATAAAGATTACACTACGTGTTTTTGGATGGCCACAAGCATGCATTGCTGTTGAATATATGTCTAGGAGTAAAATTGGGTTACTAGATTACCAGGCACAATGATAGACAGACAGATAATAGATAGATAGATAGATAGATAGATAGATAGATAGATTCCTATTTAAGAAATCTTTACCAACTTAAAAGTTAGGGAGATACTCGCTTATACTTTCTTTCAGAAGATTCATTATTTACTCTTTCATTTATAAGTCTGTACTCTACTTCTAATCCACATATATGGGTTAGGGATCAGAGCTTATTTTTTTTCTCCTTAATGGACATCCAATCAACCTATATACTAAAAAATACTTTTTCCATCACAAAAGATAGCAGTACATTGGCCATAAATCAGGTGACCACAAAGACTAGGCACATTTCTGGGCTCTCTGTTCTGTCTCATTGGTGTATGTATACATTCTTGTGCCATACTAGGTCTTGATGACTGTAGCTTGCAATAATTCACATACTTGATAGTGTTAATCTTCCAACTTTGTTTTCTTCTTCAGGATTATCATGGTTATTCCAGGTTCTAAGCATTTCCATATAAAATTTAGAAAAATCTTGCCAATTACTAAACATAAAAAGTTTCCTAGGATTTTGATTTGGATATCAGTGAATCTTTAGGTCAGTCTGGGGAGAAACAACATCTTGAAAATACCGAGTCTTCAAATTCATTAAAATGGTAAACCTCTCATTCTGGCCAGGTGTCTCAATTGGTTGGTGTGTTGTCCTGTACACCAAGGTGGTCTGGGTTGGCATCCAGTCAGGTCACATACTGAGGTTTCAGGTTCAATTTCTGGTTGGATCACGTACAATAGGCAATGGATCAATGCCTTTCTCTCTTTCTCTCCCTTCCTCTTTCTCTGAAATCAATAAACATATTCTTGGGTGAGGATTTTAAAAAATTTTAAGTCTTTTAATTTATTCAGGTATTCTTTAACTTTGGTTAACAATGTTTTGCAGTAAAAACTGAAAAGTGTAGGAGCGTTGTACTTTCTCAGATTTATTCCTAGATATTTATGGAGTTTTTAAGTGCTATTTTATGTAACCTTGTTTTTTAACTTTCAGTTTTGAGTTGTTCATTGTTAATACATAGAAATAAAATTGATTTTCACATGCTGACATATCTAGGGAAGGTACTAAAATCATTTATCAATTAGAATAGTAAAAAGATTCTTTTAGATTTTTTACAGACATAAAATGTCACCTTTATAGCATAACAATTTACTTCTTCATCTGCAGTCTTCCATTTTTATTTATTTGCTGCCTGGCTGGGCTCATCAGGAGCTCTAGCACAATGTTGAATTGAAATGATGATAGTAGACATTCCTATCTGATTTCCAAAGTCAGGGACAACACATTCATTAGTTCATCATTAAGTATGATGTTAACTGTCTTTTATAGAAAATGTTTATCAGATTAGAAATATTTTATATATTCTTAGTTTTCTGGGAGTTTTGTTTCTTTTAGCGTTGAATTAACTTTTTTGCATTTATTAAGATGACCATATAGTTTACTTTGTTAATACTATTAATGTAATAAATGATGTTCTTTGGTTTCCTAGTAGAAAACCAACTTGGCATTTCTCAAAAATACTCTATCATATAGTATATTGCTTCATTTTATGTGCTATTATTTTACTTAGGACTTTTGCATCTATGTTCATGAGGGAAATTGGTTTGTGATTTTCTTCCTTCCCTCTTTTCTCTCTCTCTCCCTTCCACCTCTGTCTCTTCTTTTTTTTTCTGTATATGTTTATTGATTTATTTTGCAATTTTCTTGTTTGGCTTTAATATCAAGGTTATGACAGTTTATTAAAAATGTTGAGTAGTCTTCTATTCTCTGGAAGTGTTTGCTTAAATTTTGTATTATTTCTTTTGTCAATATTTGGGGGGGAAAATGTATCAGTAAAACAACCTGGGCCTGGAACTTTCTTCATGGTAAGGTTTTAATTACAGATTTAATGATATAGGACTATTCAGTGTTTTAATTCTCTTTTTCTGTCACTGTTAATAAGTTGCATTTTCTTAAGAGTTTGTGCATTTTATTTAATTTTTAGAATGAAGAATATTCATACTATTCCCACCTTAATATGTCAAAAGAACCTGTATTTTCTCCCTTTTTTCAGTTCTAATATTATTAATTTTTGTGTTTTGTTCACAATTTTCTAAACTAGTCTTCCTAAGTGGTTATAAATTTTATTAATATTTTTTCAAAGAACCATTTTTTTAAAGTCATCTGCTCTTATCTGTGTTATTTTCTTTGCATGTAATATGTATGTTTTTGGGGTTTTTTTTTTTTTGCTTTACTGGTATAGAAACTAAGGTTTTCAAACTTTCTTTATTTCTAATATGTGAATTTAGAACCAGAAAAATTCATCCAAATACTGCTTTAACTGCATCTTACAAGTGTTTATGCTTTTGTTATCATTCAGTTAAAAAACTTTTCAACTTTCATTCTGAAGTGTTCATTGCCCATAAGTTAATTAGAAATGTTTTACTTCATTTTCAAACATTTGGTGATTTTCTAATTATTATTCTGTTATTTCTTTTAAATCAATTTCTGTGTGGTCTAAAAATATATCCTGTATATTTGAAATGTTTTACATTTTGGAGAACTTTACCACTAATATATGGTCTGTTCTGGTCAGTGTTTCATGAAAAGTTGAAAAGAATGTGATCTCGCAGTAGTTGTATGTGACCTTTATTTGTCTTAAATATCTGAATCAGTCATGTTGCTCAGATCCTTCTATATCTTTACTGATGGTTTCCTTTACTGATACCATCAGTTACAGAGAGAAGACTGTTACAACCTTCAACTATGATAATGTGTCAACTTTTAAAAATTCTATTAATATTTGCCTTATATGCTTTGACCTTTGTTATTGGGGCAAACACATTGTCCCCAGTTTTTATGTCTTCCTCTTGAACTGGCTTTTTCTATTTTTATTGAATTTATTGGGGTGACATTAATAAAATTATATAGATTTCAGTTACACAATTCAATAATACATCATCTGTATATTTTACTGTGTGTTCACTACCCAAAGTCTAGTCTCCTTCCTTCACCACTGGTTCTCTCTTTACTCTCTCTTAACTCTCACCAGCCTCCTTTTCCCTTGTGATCACTATACTGTTGTCTATGCCTATGAAGTTTTTTTCTCTTTGCTTAATCCTTTCACTTTTTTCACTCAGTCCTACAAAATCCCCTCCCCTCTGACAGCTGTCAGTCTGTTCTCTATCTGTAAGTCTTCATTTATGCTATTTGTTAATTTTTTCATTAGATTCTACATATGAGTTAAATCATATGGTACTTGTCTTCCTCTGTCTGGTTTCTTTCTCTTAGCATAATACTCTTTAGGATCATTCATGCCACCACCAAGGGTAAGATTTCCTTCTTTTTAAAGTTCAAGTAGTAGTACATTGTATAAATGAACCACCATTGTTTTATCCACTCATCAACTAATGGGCATTTGGACTGCTTCAAGTCTTGGCTGTTATAAATTGTGCTGCAATGACCAGAGGGGTGTATATATTCCTTCTAATTAGCATTTTGGCTTTCTTTCTTTTTCAATTTTTTTATTGTTGTTCAATTGCAGTTGTCCCCATTGTCCCACCATTACTTTCCCCTGTCCTACCCAATCCCCGCCTCCCACATTCAGTCCTCCTGCACCCCGTTGTCTTTGTCCTGGGTCCTTTATACATGTTCTTTGACTTGACCCTTCCCCTTCTTTCCCTTGTTATCCCCCTTGTTATCCTTATCTCTGGTTATTGTCAGTTTGTTTTTATCTCCATGTCTCTGGAGACATGGAGATGTCTCCATGTTTCTATTTTGCTTGCTTGTTTCTTTTGCAGATTAGGTTCCACTCCTACCCTTCCCAACAGCATGGATGGAACTGCAGAATATTATGCTAAGTGAAATAAGACAGGCTGTGAAAGACAAAAACCATATGATCTCACCTATAAGTATTTTGGCTTTCTTCAGATATGTTCCCAGAAGTAGAATCGCTGGGTCATAAGGCAGCTCCATTTTTAATTTTTTTGAGGAAACTCCATACTGCTTTACACAGTGCTTGCACCAGTCTTCATTCCTACCAACAGTGCACAAAGGTTCCTCTTTCTCTACATCCTCACCAACACGTGCTATTTGTTGATTTATTGAGGATTGCTATTCTGACAGTTGTGAGGTGATATCTTATTGTGGTTTTAATTTACATTTCTCTGATGATTAGTGATGTCGAGCATCTTTTCATATGTCTATTGGCCATCTGTATGTCCTCTTTGGAGAAGTGTCTATTCAGGTCCTTTGCCCAATTTTTAATTGGATTGTTTGTTTTCTTGGTGTTGAGTTTTATAAGTTCACTATATGTTTTGGATATTAACCCCTTATCAGATGTATTGTTTATAAATATGTTCTTCCATTAATTGGGCTCTTTTCATTATGTTGATGGTTTCCTTTGCTGTACAAAATCTTTTTAGTTTGATGTAGTCCTATTTGTGTATTTTTTTGTTTGTTTCCCTTGTCCAAGGAGATATATCATAAAAAAAGATTGCCGTGTGCAAAAGACTTTGTAAAATCTGAGATTTCACTGTCTATGTTTTTTTCTAGAATTTTTGTGACTTAGAGTCTAACATGTATGTCTTTAATCCATTTTGAGTTTATTCTCATGGTGTAAAATGGTGTCTAGTTTCATTCTTTTGCATGTATCTGTCCAGTTTTCCCCACATCATTTATTGAATAGAGTACCTTTACCACATTGTATGCTTTTGCTTCCTTTATCAAACATTAATTAACGATAAAGGCATAGGCTTATTTCTGGGTACTCTATTCTGTTCCACTGATCAATATATCTGTTTCTATGCCAGTTCCATGCTGTTTAACTATAGATAGTCTGATATCAGGGTGTGGGATACCATCAACTTTGTTCTTCTTCCTCAAGATTTCTGTGGTTATTTAGGGTCTTTTGTGGTTTTATATACATTTAAAAAAATATTTGTTCTAGTTCTATGAAATATATCATTGGTATCTTCATGGGAATTGCATTGAATGTATAGATTGTTTTGAGTTGTATGGACATTTAATGATGTTAATCCTTCCTATCTATGAATTCAATATATGCTTCCACTTATTGGTATCTTCTTTAACTTCTTTCTTCAGTGTCTATAATACTTTGAATATAGGCCTTTTACATCATTTGTTAAATTTATTCCTAAGATTGTATTATTTTTTGAAGCAATTGTGAATGAAATTTTTTTTTAGTTTTTCTTTTTGAGAGTTCATTATCACTGTATAAAAATGCAACTGTATTCTGGATATTTAGTTTGTATCCAGCTACTTTACTGAATTCATTTATCAGTTCTAGTAGTTTTTTTGGTTGAATCTTTATAATTCTTTATATACAGTATCATGTCATCTGAAAATAATGATACTTTTACTTCTTCCTTTCCAATTTAGAGAACTTTTATTTCTTCTTCTTGTCTGACTGCTGTAGTTAGGACTTCCATTACAATGTTGAATAAGAGTGGTGAAAATTGACATCAGTGTCTTGTTCCCTAACTTAAGGGAAAGGCTTGTAGTTTTTGCACATTTGAGTAGGATGCTGGCTATGGGTTTGTTATATTTGGTCTTTATGATGTTGAGGTATGTTCCTTCTATTCCCACTTTGCTGTGAGTTTTTATTATAAATGGATGCTAGATTATATCAAATGCTTTTTCTGTATCTATTCATATGATCATGTGATTTTTATTTTTCATTTTATTAAGTTCTGTATTATTTTTATTGATTTGTGAATATTGTGCCAACCTTGCATTCCTGGAATAAATTCCAGTTGATCATGGTGTATGATCTTTTCAATGTATTGCTCGATCTGGTTTGTTGATATTTTGTTGAGGATTTTAACATCTATGTTCATCAGGAATATTAGCCTATACTTTTCTTTCTTTATAGTGCCCTTATCTGATTTTGACATCAGGATAAGGATGGCCTTGCAAAAAACAGCTCCAGGACTCCCCACTCCCTTTTGAGATTTATAATAGTTTGAGGATAGGTGTTAGTTCTTCTTTGAATGTTTGGTAAAATTCACCTGTGAGGTCATCCAGTTAGGGACATTTGTGGTTGTTGTTGGGAGTTTTATGATTACTGTTTCCATTTCACTAGTTGTAATCTGTCTATTCAGACTCTCTAATTCTTCATAATTTAGTTTTAAATATTCTGTGTTTCTAGGAATTTTTTATTTCATCCAGAATGTCCAATTTGTTGGTATATAATTTGGTCATAATATTTCCTTAAAGTGATTTGTATTTCTTTGATGTCAGTTGTTACTTCTACTCTTTCATATTTGATTTCATTTATTTGGGTCCTCTCTCTTTTATTCTTGATGAGTCTGGTTAAACACTTGTCAATCTTGTTTATATTTTCAAGGAACCAGTCTTTGGATTCATTAATCTTTTATATTTTGTTTTTAGACCCCATTTGATTTATTTTTTCTCTGTTTATTACTTCCTTCTATTCACTTTGAGTTTTGTTTATTGTTCTTTTTTCAAGTTTAAGTGTAAAAGTTAGATTGTTTATTTGAGATTTTCCTTGTTTCTTGAGATAGGCCTGTAATGGTATGAATTTCCATCTTAAATTAAGTCTGCTTCCTCTGTGGTTCTCACATTCATTTGTTTTCAGACATTTTTTTTATTTCTTCTTTGACCTCATTGTTTACCCATTCATTGTTAATTAATGTTATTTAGTATCCATGTGTTTGAATGTTTTCCAGCTATTTTTATTGTAATTGATTTCTAGTTTCACACCATGTGGTCAGAGAAAATGTTCAATATGATTTCAATCTTCTTGAATTTATTGACTTATTTTGTGTTATAACAAGTGGTCTATCCTGAGAATGTTTTGTATGCAGTTGAGAAGAGTACATTCTACTGCTTTGGAATGAAATGTTCTATAAATATCAATTAAATCCATCTGATCCTGTGTGCCATTTAAGATTGCTGGGGCTTTTGATTTTCTGTCTGGAAGACCTATACTTTAATGTCAGTTGGGGTGTTAAAATCCCCTAGTAACACTATACTGCTGTCAATGTCTCCCTGAATGTACACTAAGATTTTCTTTATATATTTAGATGCTTCTATATTGACTGCATATATATTTACAAAGGTTATATCATTTTGTTGAATCAACCCCTTTATTAATATGTAGTTTTTCTTTGTCTCTGGTTATGGCATTGTTTCAAGTCCATTTTTTTTATATAAGTATTGTTAACCCAGCTTTTGTTTGTTTCCATTTGCACAGATATTTTTTCACCTCTTCTATTTCAGTTTGTGTGTTTCTTTTGTTCTGAGGTGGGTCTCTTGTATACATCATATATATGAATCATGATTTCTTATCCATCAGCTATCCTATGCCTTTCGATTGAAGCATTTACTATTTATTGGCACTTTATTCTTTATACCTATGTTTCTCTCTCTCATATACATAAGAAAAATATATATATATTTATTCTTCTCTTTCCCCTCCTTCTCCTCTCCCTTCCCCTCCTCCTCTCCCTTCTTCTTCTTCTCCTTCTCTCTTGCCTTGTCCTTCTCCTTCTTTTTCTTCTCCTGAAAGGTCATTTAATATTTTTTTGCAATATAAATTTGGTGATAATGAACACCCCAAATGAACTAGCTATTTTTCTAGTCCAGGAAGCTCTTTGTTTTGTTTTCAACTTTAAATGGTAGCCTTGCTGGGTAGAGTAGTCTTGGTTGTAGGTCCTTGCTTTTCATCATTTTAAATATTTATGCCCATTTCTGCTGGCCTGAAGTGTTTCTGTTGTGAAATCAGCTGGAAGCCTTATGGGAACTCCCTGAGAGGTGACTAACTGGCTCTCTCTTGCTGCTTTTAAGATGCTCTCTCTTTTTTTAACATTTGCCATTTTATATGATGTGTCTTGATGTGGACCTCTTTAAGTTCATCTTGTTTGAGACTCTCTGCCCTATTTAGACTTATGTGTCTTTTTCTTTCACCAGGTTAGGAAAGTTTTCAGTCATTATTTTCTCAAATAGGTTCTTGATCCTTTGCTCTTTCTTTTTCTTCTGGTACCCCTATGCTGCAGGTGTTGTTATCCTTCATGTTGTCTATAAGGTCCCTCAAACTATTTTCATTTTTAAAATTCTTTCTTCTTTTTTCTCTTCTAATTTGGTATATTTTTCTAACTTGTTTTTTTTATCACTGATTCAATTCTCTGCTTCATTCAACCTATTTTTTTTTCTTTTCAGTGTATTCTTTATGTCAGATATTGTATTCTTCACTTTTGACTATTTTTTTTGTTTTTGTTTTGTATGTCCTTTTTCATGCTGTTGTGTATCATTAAACCCATTGCTTTGAACTCAATATCTGATGAATTACTTGCCTCCATTTCATTTAGCTCTTTTTCTGAAGATTTCCCCTATTCTTTCTTTTTGGGTATATTTGTTTTTCTCTCCATTTTGGCTGCCTCTTTGTGTTTGTTTCTATGTATTAGACAGATCTGCTATAACTTCCAATCTCATGGGTTAGCCTCATGTAGTAAGTGTCCTGTAAGATCCAGTGGTTCAGTCTCTGTGATCACCTGATTGGGTGCTCTAGGAATGTTCCTTGTGTAGGTTATATTGGCCCTCCTGTTGTAATTGAGTCTTGATTGCTATTGGCCCATTCATGCATGGGACAGACCCTCAGGGTGGTTGGCTATAAGGCTAAATCCCAACCACGATGTATAGGCTGCTGTGCTGCTGTTGACCACATGAAGTAGAATTCGCATTAGCCACAGCATATCCAAATCTCCATTTAGATATGCTGCTTGTGAGCTTATCGGATTCTGCTGTGATGTTGTCTGAATCTGGCCAATGAGTGTGTTGGTTCTGTGCCTCTTGGAAGGGACTGTGGTGAATGCCAATATAAAAACCTGTGACTTGCCCTGGCAACCTGTTTGACTCTACAGGTGATCCACAGTTCATGGCTTCCTCTGCTGGGCCTGGGTGCATGTGGGAAGGACTGAGTTATGTGCCAAGTCTGGCTTTTACCAGCACCGAGACAGGGGACAGGTCAGAAAGGGTCCCAAAGCACCCTGAGATCCGCTTCTGCCTGCCTCACCCTGCCTCCACCTGCCAGCTTCCTATTAGGCTTAGTCAGTGAACGTATCTCTCTTGGTACTTAAGTTGCACGAGATAGGTTCACAGTGAGTCACCGGGTAAGGGTGAGTGGTGTTTACCAGATTGATACATATTCAGACTTGGTGCCAGTCCTGGGTTTGAAGCCACTCAGCAAATATTTCCAGGTATACCAAGTGTAGCTGCCGCCCGCTGTGCACTCACACACCTTCGTGTTGGGGTGGAGTCTCAGGGAGTCCTCAGGGTAAGGCCAGCAGAGTTTATCAGGCCCCAAATGAGCAAGATTCGGCCACATAAAGGGAGGGCTTTGCTCTGGTCAGGCATGCAAAGGAAAAATGTCCCTTGTTCAAAAGACATATACCTCAATTTGTTTCAGATTATGTCTGAAGGAGACAGAGCCTAGGAGTGTGACCACCAGGAGTAGAGAGGACGGGGTTAGAGGATCTCCTGTGATGGAGAGGTGCTGGTCAGCCTTCGGTGAAGGTGAGGGATGTGATTCTTGCCCCAGAGGCACACTTCTCAGTTTGTGCTGGATTTTTCCCAGACTTTGACAGGTCAGAGCCATTAGCTACAGTAAGGCAGGTAAGACCTCTGGAGCCCAGAGGGTGAGTCTTCCAGGAGCCCAGAAGATGATTCTAAGGATGTCCCATAAGGTGGAGGTGCTCGTCAGGTTCACGGGAAAGTGAGGGAAATGGCCCTTGCCCCAAAGCCACACCACTCAGTCATTGATACCCCCTGAATCTGCCCAGAGCTCTACTCGATGGCTAAAGCAGATGACTCTTCAGCAGGGCATAAGCTCCCCCAGGGTGGAGCAAAAGGGAGTCCAGACTGTAGGGCTATTGCTTTCCCCCAGGCTGATATTACAGGAAGAGGATTTCTACAACCAAGGAAGATGGCATTTTTGGTATGGAAGAATGACTGAGCACCAGGATCCTGGCAGCTGTCATTTCAGCTCTCTCCCCAGAGCCACAAACCCCAGACTCTCCTCACATCACTCTAACCCACTTTATCCTCCCTCCACAGTAACACAAGGTGAGTGACAATTAATGAAATTTTGTGCACTGGCTTTTTAAGAGGATGCCAGTGTCTCTAGTTGACGCTGGTCTCTTGCTGATGAACAAAAACCTCACTGCTTTTCACAGCCAAATATTATGCTGGTGCTTCTTTCCAGATATGGTGTTCTGGGCTGGGGAGCTTGGCTTGCAGTTTAATTCTAAGCATCTCAGGGGGAACTCCCTGCAGCTGAGCTATCCCTTGGGAACCTCGGCCATTGTCAGTGGGGGTGCAGCCAGCCCTTTGCATCTCCACCTTCCTACTGGTTTAGATGTATCTTTTTCTGTTATAATTCAACTAGTCTTCAGTTGGTTATTCAGGGTAATTGCTCTATAATTTAGTTGTAATTCCCTTTGGGTGCTGGGAAGGGGTGAGTGTAGCTTCCATCTCCTCTGCTACCATCTCAAATTCTCTTGAACTGACTTTTTAATCACTTCTAATAAAATATCTTGTTTTATGCCTTCTTTACATTATGTCAATATAAATACATTCATTTTTATTGGAAGTTCTATGATATATCATTGTTCTATCTTTTTTATCTTCACACTTACTTTACCCTTATATATAAATGGTTGTATTAAGAGCCTGTAATTCCTTCTTTCATTCTGTTTGTTCATCTTCACTTTAATGTAATTACTGATATAATTGGATTTAAGTCTACCATCCTGTTTTTTTTTTGTTTGTGTCATGATGCCACTCTACTTGCTGAGCATTCTCCTCTCACCTCCTTTTCAGAAGTCAAATATCAATATTTACCACACACAAACAACAGTCACAGTAATTTAAATGTCAAATGTCTGTTACTCAAGAAGCTATAGGTAAAGCAAGGGACAACATGGGTAAGGAATGGGGTCCAATAGCAAAAGCAGTCTCTGAAGACTATCTGAGAAAAAGAGAGAGACCACCAGTCTGGGAGGCAAATATATATAGGACAAGAGCCCCAGAATGAGATTTTCAAATGATGCCAGGGAACATCTAATTTCAGGCAGCTTACTCCAGTCTAGGGGGTGGGGTCCAAATAGTCATGGCAGTGTGCTTTGCATGCAGCTAATTAAGGTGCAGCAGAAGTAAGATTTACATTGCATTTACTGGTGCCTACCCTATAAATTCAGATGACTGCTGTCCATTTTCACATTTCTCTGACAGGTGTTCAATGACTGACTTAAATGGTTTAATTTAATAGCTGAAGTAAGAATTTTCTGAGAGTGACTCAATTCTATTTCTCCACCTTGTGTACCTTTTGTTTTTTATTGCTTTATTGTTTTCTTTCATCCTTTTAAATTAATCTAAAATCTATTTATTGTTTTCTCCTTTATGAACTGTTTACTTTTACATCATTGTACCATCTGCAGCTTCTACTTGTTCCATTCCACCTTAAATTAGTATTTTCATTACTTCAGAACCAATGCAAGAGCTACACAACAGTTTGTCCATTTACCTTCTACATATGTCATTATCCCACAGATATTTTTCTTAATTTTGCAATAAACCATCAATGTCATTTTATATTTATCCCTATATTTACATATTTTAGTATTCTTTATTCTTCCTCCAGTTCTGTGCTTACATCTGAAGTAATTTTCCTTCAGTTGAAAGAACTTTAATATTTTTCTTGTAGTTGCAGTTGTCTGGAGAAAATTTTTCTCAACCTTCACTTTGCTGAAAATGCCTGTATTTTTGCCTTTATTTTCTATCTTCATTTTACATCCATTTTCTTATAGAATTTTAACTTCAGCTTTTTAAAGTACCATTCCACTGTCTTCTGGCTTCCACAATTCCACTGAAATGTCAGCCATCAATTTTATTACACTGCATTTGAATGTAATATCTTTTTACTCAGGAGCACTAAAGATTTTTTCTTTGTTTTTAGTTTGTCCTGTGTTGGCAAAAAAAGTTCATATGGTCTTTTCCATAAAATGAAAGACACATTTTTCATTTTCACCAACAACTTTATTGATTTGGATATTTTGAGTATGTCAGCTATCTCCTGCATGGTATAATATAGATTGTTTTCATTAATATTTCTATTTGATCACTATCAACTTCAACTAGTCTATAAAACCATGAAGCATTGTCCAGGGAGAAATATCCAGCACAAAACTTCACAAACTACTTTTGATACATTTGATTAGCCACAGCATCTTCTCCATACACTGCACATGTCTTTTTTGCATCTCAGTTGTGTTTTTACTGTTCTTGAAGTAATAAAAAATAATAGGTAAAAAATTCCACATGTTCTCTTCCAACTTCAATGTTAAAATGGCTACACAAAAATTTAACAATTTTGATAAATTTTTTAAATACATGTTGATATGAAAGTTGCCACAATACAATCTAAGAAAGTTGTTTCAAATGAAGCTGAAAACTAGTAAGCACTACTAGAACTATCATATGGGGAAAAAACAAACAAATGAACTTTTGGCCAACCACAGAAGTTTGAATGTAGTGCAGCCAGGGATGGTTTCTTTGTATTTATTTTACTTAGGGTCAACTGAGTTTTGTGAATCTATTGGTTTGTATCTTCAACCTTTTTGAAAACTATAGCAATTATCACTTCAAAATATTTCTTTGAACCTGTTTTGTATGTCCTCATGGAACTTCACTCACATATGTTAGACCTTTTGACTGAGCCCCATGTTTCTTTTATGCATTTTATGTTTTCCCCATTCTTTCTCCATACCCAAGACACTGTACTTCCCTTTATTTCTTATTGATCAATTTCTTAGTTCATTAATTGCGTATTTTGCTGATTCTGGTCTTATTTTATAGCCATTCAAATAAAAATCTTAATTCTGAATATGTCATTTTTCATTTATAGGCCATCTGTTTGATTGTTTTATGGATTGCAATCCTTTGTTGAAATTTTTATTTTTATTCATTGTGTACATCTCTTTCAATATTTTCTTTAACATATTGATCATAATTATTTTTGTTATTTAACTAGTTTGTTTGTAATAATATATTTTATACCTTGCCTATGAATTTTTTTAATTTTTAATTTTTTAAATTTTAATTGTTGTTCAAGTACAGTTTTCTGTCTTTTACTCCCATCCTAGCCAGTGACCAGAGGGGGGAGGAGAGGTAATCATAATTATTTTAAAGTATTTTTATTGATTATGCTATTACAATTGTCCCTTTTTTTCTACCCTTTATTCTCTTCTGCCCGTCACCTCCCACACCAGCATCCCATCCTCTCCTAAACCAGTTCATGTCAATCAGTCATACATATAAGTTGTTTGGTTTCTCCATTTCCTATACTATGCTTAACCTCCCCTGTCTATCTTATACCTACCAATTATGCTTCTTATTTCCTGTACCTTTTCCCTCATTATCCCTCCTCTCACTCCCCACTGATAACCCTCTATGTGATCTCTATTTCCGCAATTCTATTCCTGTTCTATTTATTTGCTTAGTATGTTTTCTTTTTTTCTTTTTAGGTTCAGTTGTTGAGAGTTGTGAGTTTGTTGTCATTTTATTGCTCATATTTTTGATCATCTTTTTCTTAGATAAGTCCCTTTAATATTTCATATAATAAGGGCTTGGTGATAATGAACTCCTTTAACTTGACCTTATCTGGGAAGCACTTTATTTGTCCTTCCATTTTAAATGATAGCTTTGCTGGATGGAGTAATCTTGGATATAGGTCCTTACTTTTCATGACTTCAAATACTTCTTTCCAGCCTTCTCTTGCCTGCAAAGTTTCTTTTGAGAAATTATCTGACAATCTTACGGGAACTCCCCTGTAGGTAACTGTTTTTCTCTTGCTGCTTTTAAGTCTTTGAGAAGATTCTGACATTGTTTTCAAGCCTTCTATCCTATTACAGTTTTCTACTGCTGCTTAGCAAACCACCCCAAAAGTTAATTGTTTAAAATAATGTGGTATCAATACATGATTCTCCCACCACCTGTGATGAAGGCTGGCCAAGAGGCCCCTGGCTAGAGGGAATGTGTATTATTTTGATGAAAGATTGTAACTCCTTCCGTATCTCCTTTAGAAGAGGATTCTTGTCTTGTGACTGCTTCTTGACTTTTCTTTCTGCATGTACACACTGAGGTAATATAGTTTAGAATCACATGTAGGACATGTACTTCCTTTTTCTGTGACCCCTTATATTGAACCTCATACTAGAAGAGCTGCAGTCTCCCTTGTACCAGCCTGTTGCTGTCAGTACACTCCCCTGTAATGTAAGTAATAAACAGCATGTCCACATCAGCTAGTCCACTGGGTAGTTTTGTTTTCCCCAGGATATCATGAACACTTAAGCAGCTCCCTGGTTTGGGGCTCTTGTGCTACGAATAGCAACATTTATTTTGACCATGATCCTACATTTTGCATTGGTTTTGACAGAAATGCCTCATCTCTGTTCCATGGGGCATTACCTGGAGTGCCTCCACTGAGTTTGGAAGGATCAGTTTCTATGATGGTTTACTCACATGCCTGGTAAGTTGGTGCTATCTATTGGCTGACAGCTTAGTGGGGCCTATTGGCCAGGATTCCTCTATACATGGGTTTCTCCATGGATTTGTTTGGATAGTCCTACAGCATAGAGTCTGAGTTCTAAGAGGCAGGAAATGGAAACTGCAAATCTCTTAAAGCCTAAGCCTAGAATGCGTTATAGCATCATTACTACAGTATTTTTATTGCCAAATAAGTCACTTAGCCTGCTCAGATTCAAGGGTAGGGATGTAGATCCCAACTCTTACTTGAAGAAATGTTTAATAAATGATGGTCATCTTTAATTCATCATTTGTGTGCCATTATAGAACTATGTAAGTGTTCAATGAGAAAAATAAGTCATGCTTTTGGATTTTCTACATTAGTATTCTTATGTAGTATATCTAATATACTTAGTATTAGTATATTAGAAATATTCTACACTTTCTAATATAGTATTTCAGCCTTTCATGAATGTCATAAGCCTCGCTAATTTCTTGTTGCTTTAGGAAAGTGCCTTTGACTGGTTCATTCCAAGTGTAATCCACATTCTGGACCCAGAGCTGAAAATGTTCCCAGAGGTGAAACTACTGGGGATCATCACTTAGCTCTAAACTGTGTCCTTCTGTCTAGAATTCAAATCCATCTTTGCTGTTTCTATAACTCTCTAATAATTTGAAACCACAACAGTTATTGAGACTGCCCATTAAGAATATATTAACTAAGAAGAGAAGAGAGCTCAAATGACAATGTCAAGAACCTCTAAATTTAGACACAAAGGTGAAGATTATATCAAGAAAAAACAGCTAGACAGGTGAGAAGAAAGCCAGGAGAGTGCAGTATCACAGAAGCTAAGGTTGAGTGTTGAATAGGTATGAGTGGTTTACATTAGTCTACAGTGTCACAGAAAAGACAGTTAAATGAGGAATGAAAGCCTGATTTGAATTTAGGGACAGGAAAACAAGGTGCAAAAGATGTATTAATGCAAGGATGGGTATAATAGCCAGAAGGCTATAAATTAAGGAGTGAATGGGAGGGGATTGATTAAATGAAGACAATGTGAGTGAATGACTATTTCAATGAATCTAGCAGGAAGAAAAAAAAGAAAGAAGCCATGATAGGTGAAATGGACCAGGAGATTGACTGAGGGTTTAATTTTTATTTAAATAGAGGATATTTAATTTAAATATAGGGTAAACTCGGAATGCTAATAGAAAGATGTCAGTAGAAAGAAAGTGACTGAATTTATGGGGGACCAAAAAGATAGTCTCTTTAGAAGGAATGAGGTTTTAATCCAGAACAGAGGTGGAAATATTAGACCTACACTAGGATTAGTGTGGTAGAAATGATGAAGAGGTAGGTAAATTCTTCTCTTTTATGAAATCAAGAATCAAAAAGTAAAAAATAGATGTCCATGCAGTTGTTTTAGGTAGGGTAGCAGAAAATGGAGAAGATTTTGATAGAATGGATTTCAGTTTCGTAATGAGATAGGAGTTTAATTTTCTCTTAAAAATATGAGAAGACATGCAAGGGTAGATGATGTAAGAAAAGATGATATTTTATTTTTGTAGGGAGTAGAAAAGAAAGGCATATAAAGAATATTGGGAAACTTTGAGTCTAATTGAAGTTTGTAAGTTAGCATCATCAGTCTGTTAGGTTTGTGGTATAAGAAAACATAGAAATCAAACAGTTAATTTTATTTGGAGTTGAGTAATGGGACATGTGTAACAGAAGAACAACACATCAAAGGAACTGAGAATTTTGGCAAATGACTGGTTGGCACAGTGGTCTAAAATCTAGGCTAGAAGGATGTACGGTTAAGATAAAGTGGTAGAATGTAATAAGTTAAAGTAATCATAGATGTTTGGATGAGGTCAAAGATGAAGGTAAAGTCAGAGGTTTATGGCCAGGAAGTAAGATATGGAAAGTTAAGTTTTCAGAAGTGGAAGGGTTCTGAGTGACAGCAAGGTACACACAGCAGTCACCTGAAGAGATGGCTGAAATGAAGGTGTGGTGAAAAGCCATTGATGCTTAAGGAGCCTAAGAGCTTATAGGTTTGGTTGCTAAACTATCAGCACAATGAAATCATTTAAAAAATGCTGATAGGATTAGAGGCATTGGTGAAGACTAAGAACGAGATTCTCAGGTGTATGACTGAGAGATTCTGATAAGAGATGAGGTAAGTGTCAGCAACAGAAAGAACAAATGGTTCAATGGTTCTTGGCATAGAATGGGCTGTACTTTCAAGGAGCAGGAGAGAGGAGCAGCATAGTTTTGGGACTATGAGAACTTCAGAACAAGAGGACTCCATCTTCCAATACTAAAGTTCTATTGAGTGAGGGTTAATGAACACAATCATTTTCAGAGGGCCACAGACAGTAGGAATTCTCAGTGGGTAAACCAGGTGTCATTTATGGTGAAGTGAAGCTATCCCTGTTGCCATTGTCTGCCTTCTGCTGTCACAGACAAGAGATGACCCTCTGCTGAGGAACGGCTATTTTCAAATGTGTCCTTGAGATGGCTCACCTAACCAAGAGGAAGCATGTCTGGCATCACTCCCCAAACCCCTTACCCCTCTGAAGATTGCAAGGAGCTCCCAGACCCTGGAGCCTGAAACTTGTTCACATAGGCAGAGCTTCCCTCCCCTTACCTGAGCAACCAAAAGCTTCTCCCATCTGCTATTCTCACTTTCTGCTAAAGCATCATGACATTAATTGTCATGAACTAGTACAGTAAGAACAGAGACAGACTTTATACCAAAATGGACACTCACATCATGACACACCAATGGCTCAGTGTGCTATAGGAAATAACAGCTCACTGTCACAGAAAAATGAAGCAAGGAATAAGCCATCACATGACTCTCCTAGTGGCCCAGACAATAAACTGAGCAGAACAGGACAGCAGTGGGCTCTACAGATTCATGTGCAGGTGATATGGTATCTGCAAAACAAGATCAGGCATCTGTTTAAATTACAGTTGTTAACTTGGATGCCATTGGTTTCATAGGTTCATTTCTATTTTATTTGCAGATTTGTTTCATCTTCTGAAGCTATAAGTATTTTAATGTTTGTGCAAATTTAAGTAATGTTATAATTCAATATTAGAATCTATGGATTCTTTATTCTAGAAAGAGGTTCAAACTATACATTATTCTATTTTGAGAAACAGCGATACAAAGAAAGCCAAATGGCACAGAAGTCTCAGCTGAAGATGCATCACAGTAACTGCACAAAACCAACCTTGCAGTTTCTCTAGGTTTGCCTGTAAGGCTTGAGAATGAGATCATAGGCCTTTAGAGTGAAGGAAGATCTCAGCTTTGCAAACATTGTCTTGTTCGTGCTGTGCTTTAGCTTAATAAAGAAGGGGGTGGGGAAGGAGGGAAGTGATATTCTCCTCTGTGTCTGTAGGTACCCTAGGGAATAACTGTATGGAATTACACTGTCTCTTACAAGCACTTTCACTTCACATGTCTGCAATTCAAGAATGACAGAATGCAAGATACTCATATTATCAAGATGGCCCCAACTCAATGTCTCTTGGAAATACCACTTGTAATCTTAAAACAAAACACACCTTCCCTCTTCAAGCACAGTCAGTAGTTTAATTATGCTAAGTACTTTTCACCCCAGGATTCAGGTTACTGAATTAAGCAAAAGAAGAGCATTCTTTCAAAGGCTTAAAGCTGTACATTTAGAAAGCTGGTAAGTGTTTCACATCAGAAAGTCTACAACCTTTTTGGTAAGTTCCAAGAATTGCATTTTACAAACTCACTTTCCAATTCAAGCAAAGAGATGCCCTAACACCCTAGCTCTTTAAAACTGATCCTTGGCCTTCCTAAGGTTTCTAGATACTGTTAACATGGATGGAGACTTTTAGAAGTGACAAAAGAAAAACATTTGGTGAATATATAAATGTACTTGTTCAAGCTGTAAATTAAATTCAATTACATACAAAGAGTAGTATCTTAAGTCTCGTGCTAATCATATTTGTGAGTTTCGAATTTGGTCCCCAGTCAGGGCACATGCCTGGATAGAGGGCTTGATTCCTTGTCACAGTGTATATGGGAGGCAACTGATGGAAAGAAACCGATGGATATTTCTTTCTTACATAAATGTTTCTCTCCCTTCTTCTCTCTATAAAATCAATAAGTATGTCCTTGCATAAGGACTAAAAAAACTTAAGAGAAAAAAAGTAGAGAGAGACATCCAGGGTGTGACAATGGAAATGGAGCCAATAGTAGAAGGCCCATGTGCACCCTGCAAAGGTACTAGAAAAATGTACAAAGAAGTAGATGAGGCCTTTTAAGGGAAATCCTGGGAGGTAAGGAATCTTTCCGCACATCCAGCCATTCCTACCCACAAGGCAGGAGCCCAAAGCCAGGTAGATTCCATTTTGCTCTCCTTAGAGAGAGCAATTCAGCTCTCAGCTGGTACTCTCCTTGGGAAGCAGAGCTGACTCAGCCACAATGGGAAGCAAGAGTGACACACTGTTTGGTCACTGAGTCCTTGTTACAACCTTTTCAGCAGCACTTCTCTTTTTTGCTGTTTACTCTCACCCCAACTATGACCCCTGAGTGACAGAGATATCCAGTAAGTCATTCACAAGAAAAAGATGACACTGTGCTAACCAAACCAGAAATGTTTGCATTTGTTAAAGACCTCATGGGGAGTACAACTTCCACACAGAGAACAAATTGCTGATGCTGAAATTTCAAGTATTAATGAAGAAGATGTGTGGTGACAGGAGGTTTTTCCTACAACTTTTAAATCACATTCATTGGGTCACTCTTGTCACTAGGCCAGCCCTGATAATGAACAAGTATTAGATTTGTTCAAAAAATGTTGATTGAGTGACTCCTGAAAATCAGGCATTGTATTAGGTCTCTGCTCTGGAGAGAGACATAAGTCTTGAAGAGCAGAACTGAGAGTCAAAATTCACTTTTAGTCCATGGAATTTGTTATATTCTATGTGTCCTTATGATTCCAAGATATTATTGTATATCTCAGATATTCCTCGCAATGTTTTGAAGTCTTGGCACTCTCACTGTATCAGTTATCTATTGCCATATATCTAACCATCACAAAACAGTAGTTTAAACTACTCATCTCCCAAGATACATTTATTGATTTTAAAGAGGGAGAGAGAGAGAAAGAAACATTAATGCGAGAGAGAAACATTGATATAAGAGAGAAACATCATCCGTTTCCTTTGTATATGCTTCAAACAGGAACCAAACCCACAACCTAGGCATGTGTCCTGACTGGGAATCGAGCCCATGACCTATGACCTTTAGGTGCACAGGACAACACTCCAACAAACTGAACCACATGGGCCAGGGTTTGGTTCACTATTCTGCTAAGCAATTCTTGTGTGGGCTCTTACAGTCTCTGCTAGGCTCCCTCATGTCTTTGTTCACTTGGTAAATTGGCAGGAGGCTGGCTGGTCCCAATAGCCTCACTCACATGTTGGTGGTTGGCTGGATGTTGACTGGGACAATGGGGGTAACTTGGCCATATGCCTCTCACAGTTCATCAGGATAGCCTAGGTTTTATAGCATGACAGAGGTAGGGTTCCAGTAGTAGATAGAAGACAAGCTCAATGTGCGAGCACTTTGCAAATGTCTTCTTGTGTCAGATTCACTGCAGTCCCTTGGGCTCAAGCAGATTGCACAGCCCAGCATGACTCATTGTCAGGGAGGTCAACACAAAGGTATAGATACTTCTAAATTTCTACTCCTTAATATCAGATAATGCTCAGAAAGAGGGATTCTGCTGGCAGCAGTAGGGATCATTACTGGAAAAATCAAGCCACACTACATATTATATATACCTGGTTAAACAAACAAACAAGAATCAAGAATCCTCCCTCTAAAGCTGGGCTTTCCAGACTTTTGAGTTTTATGGACTAATAATATTTAAAAAGAAATAAGGGAAAGGGGAGTAAAACCTATGATTGAGATTTTTATTTTCTTGACTAAGCATATTAAATAACAAACAGGTAATTACCATGTACTATCATAATTATTTTGGTAAAAAAAAGGACATTTCAATACCAAAGTAGGAAGAAGACATATTTTAGAATATACTAGTCCTCTAGCTAAGATAAATTCAGTTTTATGACAAGTTGTCTCTATTGCCTTTATTTTTCTCATTTCAATTAGAATGTCCCTTCTCAGGTGGCTGACATCTCAGAACCCCTGCAACAGGGCAAGGTGTGGTTGCTGAATAGTTATCTCATTCAGTACATGCTGAGCATGCTTGCTAGCACTGCTTTGCATGCTTTAAGAAGTGAGAAGGGGCCCTGGCTGGCATAGCTCAGTGGATTGAGCACAGGCTGTGAACCAAAGTGTCGCACGTTCGATTCCCAGCTAGGGTACATGCATGGGTTGCAGGCCATGACCCCCAGCAACCACACATTGATGTTTCTCTCTCTCTCTTTCTCCCTCCCTTCCCTCTCTATAAATAAATAAAAATCTTTAAAAAAAGAACTACTGTTAAAAAATAAAGAAGTGAGAAGGGTAAGATAGCAATCTTCCTCAAAATATTGTGGTCCAGCCTTTAAGTAAAGACTGAGAGTTAACATAAATGATCCAAATATTTGGAAAACAGAAATTCCAAGTACAGATAAGAATTGTGAAATTAGGACTTCCAGCCAAGACTGAGGCATAGGTAGATATACTTTGCATCCTTGCACAACCAAATGAAGGACAGCAACAAATTTAAAAACAAAAATACCCATAACTGGCAGAAAATTGAACTGTATGAAAGTCCAATATCCAAGTAGTTAAAGAAGAAATATTCATCCTGACTGGTAGGAGGAGCAGAGACAGGCAGCTGGAGTGGAAAGGACTTGTGGCAAGGCAGTGGCTGGCAGACCAGGCAGCCCCACATTTGTGTGTGGATAAACCAGGAGAACAATTTGGGAGTGAGACAGACTATGTAACCCAGGATTCCAGTTCAGGGGAATAAAGCCTCAAAACCCCTAACTGAAAAAAAACTGTGGGGGGTTCGGTGGCAAGAGAAACTCCCAGCCTCACAGGAGAGTTCATTGGAGAGAACCAGAGTCCTAGAACATACTCAAATCCGCCCACCTGGGAATCAGCACCAGAAGGGCCCAATTTGCTTGTGGGTAGCAGAGGAAGTGACTGAAAACCAGCAGAGAGCTGAGCAAATGGCATTGTTCCCTCTCAGTCCTCTCCCCCACATACCGCGCCACAACACAGCTAAGTGGGTTGCCCCACCCTGGCAAATACCTAAGACTCTGCCCCTTACTACATAAGTTGTGCTGAGACAAAAAAAAAATATATATATATATGAATGAAAGAACAGATCAAAGCTCCAGAAAAATGAAGAAATAGCCAACCTATCAGATGCACAGTTCAAAACACTGGTAATCAGGATGCTCACAGAAATGGTTGAGTATGGTAACAAAATATAGGAAAAAGTGAAGGCTTTTCAAAGTGAAATACAGGAAACCAACAGTGAAGGGAAGGAACAAGGACACAAATCAACGGTTTGGACCAGAAGGAAAACATAAACATTCAATCAGAACAGAATGAAGAAACAAGAATTCAAAAAAAAAATGATGGCAGGCTTAGGAACCTCTAAGACAACTTTAAAAGTTCCAACATCAGAATCATAGGGGTGCCAGAAGGAGAAAAAGAAGAGAAAAAAATTGAAAACTTATTTGAAAAAATAGTGAAGGAGAACTTCCCCAATCTGGAAAAGGATATAGACTTTCAGGAAGTCCAGGAAGCCCAGAGTCCCAAAAAAGATGGACCCAAGAAAGCACACACCAGGGCACATCATAATTACATTACCCAGGATTAAAGATAAGGAGACAATCTTAAAAGCATCAAGAAAAAAGGAGACAGTTATCTACAAAGCAGTTCCCATAAGACTGTCAGCTGATTTCTCAAAAGAAACCTTGCAGGCAAGGAGGGGCTGGAAAGAAGTATTCAAAGTCAAGAAAAGTAAGGCCCTGTATCCCAGATTACTCTATCCAGCAAAGCTATCATTTAGAATGGAAGGGCAGATAAAGTGCTTCCCAGATAAGGTCAAGTTAAAGGAGTTCATCATCACCAAGCCCTTATTATATGAAATGTTAAAGGGACTTATCTATGAAAAAGAAGATAAAAAATATGAGCAGTAAAATGACAATGAACTCACAGCTATTAACAACCAAACCTAAAACAAAAACAAAAACAAAAATGAACAAGCAAACAACTAGGACAAAAACAGAATCACAGAAATAGAGATCACATGGAAGGTTATCAGTGAAGATGGGAATAATGGGGGAAAGGTACAGGGAATAAGAAGCATAATTGGTAGGTACAAAATAGGAAGAGGTTAAGAATAGTATGGGAAATAGAGAAGCAAAGAATTTATATGTATGACCCACAGATATGAACTAAGGTGGGGGAATGATGGTGGGAGAGGGGGTACAGAGCAGAGGGGAATAAAAGGGAAAAGGAAATGGTATGGCTACAATAGCATAATCAATAAAATATATATTTAAAAACAAAAAAGGAATTGTAAAATTAACAGAATTGAGGCTGTCCTATTACTGTGATACCAGGTCAAAGTCAAAAGAAAAGCACATTAATTTTCCATCTAATTCCTTAACCTCAGTTTAAATGGCAACTTCCCAGAACCATTCTGAAGACTGTTCTTCCATACCTCATCCTCTTTGGCATCAGTTTAGATCACAGCTCTTCTGCGCAAGAATATGTCTGCTTCCAAGCTGAGACTAGTTGGGACTGCACTGGTGGCATGCATACTGCAAGCCTCCAAACACATTGTCATTTTGATATATTTGGATTTTCTGATCACACTGAAATGAAAGAAAAAAAAAAGAGTTTCCAAGTCCACTGCTTTCTAAGGTTCTTGGAATTTCTTTGCAGAAGAGATGCCAGTTGAAATGATGCAAACATTTGAGGGAGTTGCCATTCCTCTTTCTGAAACCATGTAGCTATTTTCTCTAAGGGTGTGGATAGTAGGTGAGCCCAGAATGGATCTGCCTACACTGGGGAGGTGTTTCTTAGTTTCCTGGCTGTTTCCTTCCACTCAGCACAGCAGATGGGGTGGCTCTCACTTGAACATCAGCCCACCAGAAGCCAAAAAGAAACCACTGCCAAATTTTGATCACTAAATTGTTATCCACTGCCATCTTTACATTCAAATAAGATGCTGTCTGGGGAAAACCTGTTGGGATAAGCCTATTTTTAGAATGACTATCATACAAACACATTTAAAACAGAAATAAAAACTCTGATTGTTTGTTACTTTTTATAAGTATCCTTCTTCATCAAGGCTTGTCCTTTAGCCAAAAGAATGGCACAGCAGCTAACTTCCTTCACTATTTTTTTTTTAATTTTATTTTAATTGTTGTTCAAGTACAATTTTCTATCTTCTACTCCCATCCCAGCCCACCCACCCAACCCTCCCTACCTCCCTCCCATTTCCACCCCTGCTAGTTTTTGTCCATGTGTCCTTTATATTTGTTCCTGTAAACTTTTCCCTTTTCCCCCTGAAATTCCCTCCCTTCTATTTTAAGTAAATGGTTCTTTGCCTCAGAATGCTTTTGACTGCATTATACATTTGTGAGTTTAGAAAGATCAATCTAGCAAGTTCCAAAGCTGGCCTCAAATTCTTATCACTGAGAGAAAAATCTGCCCATTGGAAATGTAATAATCTAGTTCAGGTTTGTCACTTTTCAGACTAGGTAACTGAAATCCTAACATCTAATGCAAAGGTTAGAATTCAGGGCTTCAGAATGTTAGTGCATTATTTTTTGAAATCTGCTCCCAATACTAGGTTCTGCTTGAGGAAAATGTCCCAGCAGAAATTACATGATGTGTTTCTACTTGTTCTGAAAGCCTTGGAAAATACTCTCCCAAGACAGAGCCATGTTCCCCCATAAACTACCACTTTTTGTTTACCTCTTCTAGACTATTCACACAGAAACAAGTTTTCCTCATAATGACAGGTTATCAGAACCTGACTCCTAGTAGCATTATTTTCAGTTCATAAACTCAGGATTCTATTAGTAAGAGGGTCAATTGAAGAAGACAGTACCAAAGTAATTTGAAAACTTGATCAAAGAGATTTCTCTCCCAAAGTGCTCTGCTCTAGATTTCTTTCCTTTGGCCTAACACATCCATCACTCCTATGAGAGAAGCCACCCACCTGTCCAGCTCTATTAATCCACAACCATACACCATTTTCAGATAAGCAGAGAATACTCGCTGCTAGAGACTTGAATTAAACATCCAAAGATCACATAGTCCCTGCCTGCCTTTTGCAGGAATGTAATAGACACTAACAGATGGTCTTCGTTACTCTTCAAAGTGAGTAACTTTCTGTAGAGGTCACCAGAATCAGAAGGTACAAAGATGGTCTCCTCTCACAGGCTCATCAGCCTTCTCCCTCCACTGAGCTCCTACAGCAGCAGTCCCCAACTTTTTGTCACCAGTGACCAGTTTTGTGGAAGGCAATTTTTCCACAGACTGGGGGTGGGGAGATGGTTCAGGATGATTCAAGTGTATTACACTCAAGCTCACCTCCTGCTGTGTGGCTGGGTTCCTAACAGGCCCAGACTGGCAGCAGTCCAGGGTACAGAGGTTGGGGACCCTTGTCTTATAGTACTCAAATGACACTTCAGTTTTAATACTTAAAAACTATGTATAATTGCTTCTGTGCATGAACACATTTTTATGAGCATATCAAATCAACCCAAATTTCTCAAATACGATTTTCATAATGGTGAAAGAGTAAAAATGTTACTCTCAATTCCAGAATCAGTGATCAGTTTTCCCACATTTGTAATTATTACATCAAAACTTGGATACACAGAAAGCCATGTATGGATCAGTGGGACCCCAGCATCACAGTGCATGGGAAGAGGGTGATAATAATGTTAGCTGTCTTTTAACACTTGCAAGCAACATTAGCAACTGCTTCCAGTGAGTCCATTAACACTCTGTCTTGTGTCTGATCTGGCAGTGGTTCCAGGCAACTTCGAGTTTATACTTGTGGGAATCTGCCAATCAGTTTAAAACACAGAATAAACTAAAGACTCTTATAAAAAGAAATGCAAATTCACTACATTCTGAGGTAAATCAACTTTTACTACAAAATTGCATTTAAAAACAAAGCTGCTGACCCCATCACTCACCTACTGGGTCTTTAGGATGATTGGGGAAGATGGAGGGAAGAGAGCAATTTCTCTCCCATTGTGAGGTTCTTGCCAGGTTGGCAGCTGTCTCCCTTTTCCCTAGGCCACCCTTGCTCCCAAGATTACCAGCAGCCAACAGGTAACATATGGAACACATACATTTCACCTCGTAGTAAAGTGTCCGATTGGCCATTGTGAACAAACACCTCACACTGTACTGGGTCCAGAAGTCCAGAGATGATTTCTTTACATTTTAAGAGATCAGCCAGATAATGAGAGTTCAGCCAAGAAAATGCAGCCCTGGGTCAGAATGTGAATTGGACATATGTGATGAAGCAATGGCTGTGGAGTAGGGAGTGCAGTGAAAACACAGAAGTGAGCTTTCTCATAAGGAAATAAAAAATATGTAAGGCACATGTGATATGATAAGTGGGAATAAAACGGGTATTATGTATCTGAAGAAAAATTTTTTCAAAGAAAGGAAATACTGGATTAAGTAACATGAATGGAAACTGAGCCCTGGAAAAGCTTCAGTATGTGATCCTAAGTTTCTTGTGCTTTGTAGAGAGAAATAGAATTTGTAAAATAAGTAAAATTAAGCAAACTTATTTTTGTCAGCAAAAAAAAAAGTCTTAGTCAGCAAGACACATAAGGGCACAGGAATAGTAAAGAGGAAGAAACCAGAAACCATGGAGTTGATGTTTTTGCGAAAAGGAACTGGGTAGAATCTGGTAGGGAATGGAAAGTAGGGACTTATTGTGTCTTCAGGGCTTGGCCTCTTATGTGCCTAGTGGTCCCTGAAGGCACCATAAATAAACCAAATCTTTGAAAACACTCATTGACTCAGCTGCTTGCTGACGGGGCCACTCAGTGAGGAACAGCCAACCTCATTTCCAGGAAACTTTCAGCACGGTCCTAAGTTGCTGAAGAGCCCGAGAAGGCTTCCTGCTACCCAGCTCACACTTTTCCTCCTCACCTTCCACACAGAGACTCACCTCACACAGAGGGTGTCAGTGTGGACTAGCCTGGATTTTTGAACCAAAAGATCTATCACTCTCTCAACACATCTCTCACATCAAACTGAATAACAGAGTGAAATAAACCAGCCACAGCAAAGAATAAATACCTGACAAGTGATTTAATTTTCAGATGTATTTCTGATATCATAAAGGCCTCTTAGTACTCTAGTCATAGTCTTAGCTCGTGTGGGATCTGTGTTTGAGAAACATATTTTAAGTCACCTGCAAATGCTAAGTCTGGAGGTGAAGAAGATACCTGATCCCAGACCTGAGGGGTTATATGACCAATTGTGGCTCTACCTTTGGTCTTTAAGACACTTCTATCTTAAGAAAGCTCTCCCCCTTTCAGGAATGTGAAACTTTAGGCTAATGTCTTTCTACCCTCCCTCACTTTTTTTTTCTCTTAAGACAAATTTTTGCCTTGAGCATGGTGCAGTAAGAGTGTTCATAGGTGTGCTTTCTAGAGCATGAAAAACAATCTCCCCCATGTCCTGCACTGGTGGCTACCATACCCCCAAACAATCACCCACTGGGCAGTTACTTTGCGTTCAGAAATATAACCAAGGGGCAAATATGTCACTTGGGATTCTGATCTACTAACAACCATTATCTGTTCATGCTTGCCTAGTTTCTTAAATCAGTTGGTGAGGTCGAGAGAAGGTTTGGATATTCATAAGAAGTCTTAATATTTGGGGTATTTCTTAGTTTACATATACTTCATAAACATTATTTTACATATACTTCATAAACATTATTTTACCCCAAGAGATAAGTGGATATGATTTCTCCTTGCTGATGAGAAACCTGATACTCAAAAGAATAATAAAGTCAGTATGTGGCAGCCAGGATTAGCACCTGGGCCTCCTTACTCAGTATGCCTTTTCCACCTTTGTTACCTATAGCTAAGTGATAAATGTGTAAGGAAAGAGAATGAGAAAAGGGGCCAGGGCACAGGGTGGAGACTGAAAGACCAGATGGACACCACTGAGGAAGTGGTGGGGTGGGAACGAGGAATTCTGGATGCTGAATCTGCAGGTGGTTTGAAAGTGGGGAGGGAAATGAAGCTACTGCAGAGATGAGGAGTCACAGCCAACATTAGGAGCCAAATAATAGTGTACTATAGACCAAAATATAAGTTACCAAAAGAATATGGAGAAAACTTTCTGTCTTATTTGTGGCTTGAAGGAATGTGGTCTAGGAAAGAGGACACTGGACTTGGAATAAAAGAACTAATGTCAACTTGGCTCTGCCAAGGACAAGCCTGGGCATGTAGGTTAAACTTCCTGGACCTACTTTTAGGTACAAAACCAAGGACTTGACTCAGATCATCCTAATGTCCTAGAAAGTTTCAAACAGCTGTAACCCTGACTTACGTGCACATTTGATACTGAGGAGATGGAGGGGGCACTGAGAGTGGCAGAGGAGTAACATGGGTCCCAAATAAATATTTTCTGGTTTCCTATGTTATGGTTTGCCTTGAATCAGCATGAGAGGACTGGACTGTAGCCTGTGGTATTTGGGGACAAGATTCCCAGTGATAGCACTTGAATGATGTTCCTATCAGTGATGAGAAGGGACACTGATCAAATAAGACTAAATTTAAACCATTTTCTCAAAGTGAAATGGCTTTGTTGCACCCTTCCAGATGCTTCAAAGAGCAGTACAAGGATAAGGGGAATTCTGAGATCGTAAATTAGAAGCAGCCTTGAAGCCCTGGAGAATTTGTACAGGGCTATGCCATGGGCCAACACACTTCAACATTCATCTAGCCTTCCATCAGGCACCTTTGACCAACACTAAAAGCCTGTTATCAAGAGAAGAGAGAATAATTTCTCTCCCTTTAGTCCTTTCTCCTTCACAAAGTGGTGCTAGCCATTGGGAGTTGTAATTGCAGACATCATCCATGGATTCGGGATATAAATTTCACAAAGGGCAAGACCTTCCATTATGAGTAGAAAGATAGCTTTAATTTTTAAAAAATCAATATATTGTTTCCAATCATTAGAATCCCATGTCCACGGCAAAAAATCAATCCTTTTCATATGAAAAGGCTTACATTCACACTCAGATGTTATATTACACATGAGTCATTCAGAGAGGTGGGGAGGGTCTTCTGGAGGCCCTGGATCCCCAGCCTTGGCCAACCTGAGAGCCATGGGCTCTTCTGACGATCACTTTTCAAAAAAGCTGTGACCTGAGAAATTCTGCAGTGCACCACAGAGATTTGCAATTCTGGGTAGTGAAAAGGACAGTTCATCTCAACAGGTTCTTTCCTCATTCTTCCAAAACCTCAAATGAAAGAAAAATAAAAAGAAAAGCTGAAATCACATTTGAAAGAAGGGAACATTTTCCTTTTGCAGTGATCTCTCCAACTCTGTCAGGATGGCAAATTGTTACCACAGGGTTCAACCAACAAGCACCAGTGGATTCTAATGTTCAAAATGAGCTGCATTAAAAAAATAATTTATCTACTGGTGCAAGAAAATGCCTTGATTTTAATCAGTGGCAAGGGTTTGAGTTTCTCTTCTTGTTTCCTTCGAAACAGCAGCAAATGGAGATAGTGCTGATAGTCCTGGAGAGCATCACATGTTACTGAAATAGACTGAAATAGGCTCATGACAGTGTTCAATTCCCAGAGGGGCTATTTCATTTCCCACACAACATAATAGTAATGATCTTATGAAGAAATTTTGCCTTTATGGAAACTGTTCATTTCTAAAAACAATCTAATGTCGAACTAAGTGTGAAGCTTCCTAATAAAGAAATAAAAGAAAACAAGGATTTTAATTAAAAACATTGTTTAAGGAGACGCTTGTGAGATAAAAGAAATCACACTTTGCATGGAAAACTTAATAATCTATATTGCCAGAAAGAACACTGCAAATTATTCAAGCCAGTTTCCCTGACTCTATTTCTTGTCATTATCGATGTTCTTCAAGCCCAGCTCTTTGGGGTCCAGTTTCCCTTAACTCCAGCTGAGCAGTTCCTCCCTTTAAAGTTAGTGTGAACCAGATGCCCAAAAGAGCGATGAATGCTCAAGAAATTTGTAGCCTATTTGTTTCTTTTTTCATTTCACCTGGTTTGGAAAATGATGGAACAGTCTTGCTGTCTGTGAGGTACTGCCCAGTTTAATGTCCCCTCTGTGTGAACAGAGAAGACACGCCTGGGTGCTGCCTAGGCACTAACCAATTAGAGCAATGAAAATGTGTTCATTAGCATTTTAGGAAATTATGGAACTGGTTTCAAAAGCTTATATATTTACCACTTCTTTAATTTTTGTTAAGATTTCTTTTTTTCCCTGACTATGGCAACTAGACTCAAGTTATTCCTTGCTGCCTATGTGAACCTGGAGTCAGCCTCGCTGGATTCAAATGTCCATGCTCTCCCATTCTATGCCCTTGAGAAGCAACTTTACTTCCCTGTGCCTCATTGCTTCTCCTATAATGTTGGGTTAATCCTAGTATTTATCTGATAAGGACCTTTTTTGGTATTAGATCATCAAATTCATTACCCCCCTCAAAAAAAAAAACCCTTTATCAACTAGATTCTAATATTATTCCCATGTTACAGAGGAGGAAACCAAGGCTCACAGAGACTATGAGTTACACAGAGCCTACATAAGAGGATATATGAATTTGATGGCACAAAGTACAGTACCACCTAGACAGGAAGGGTGCACTATATATTAGAAATTTGTCATATTTTTAGATCATCCCATGATATTTTAAAATAGCAAACAGAAAGGTAGCTACAGATGGGACCCTGAAGAGCACCGACAATTAGAGGGCAGGTAGAGAAAGAGAGAAGTCAGTTACCAGTACTAAGGATAACAACAACCAGCAGGGGTTTTTTTTCTGTGCACCTAGCACTGTTCTAAGTGTTTCACATTTTGACCCATTTCATTCATAATAACACTCTGAGGCAGGGAAGCATTCTATCTACCTATAGATGAGAAGACTGAGACACAGAGAGGTTTGGAAAGTTTCTCTAGGTTGCACAGCTGATCCATGGCATTGCCTTACTAGCAGTCTGGGTCCAGCATGCATTTGCTTAAGCATCACACTGAGCTGCTGTCCAAAGGGAACAAACAGGCAAGGCTAGCAGATGAGGGGGAGAACAAGAGACAGTGTACAAGACCAAGAAGGAATGGGGTAGTTGGCAGTGTTAAATGACCTTTTATAGTCCTGGTCCTGGTGGAAAAGAGAAAACACTCCTGAACTTGGAAAATTTGAGGAACATTAAGTAAAGGGATTATTTACAAAGTTGTGGGCTGGTGTAGAAACTAAAAAGTTATAATAGAATATTCAGTAAGGTAACAGCCAAGAATAGGATTCACACCTCTAGGCCTGGAGAGCTGAGAAAAGAGAGTGGCTACTGGGACCCTGAGGAAGACAAACAAGGAGGGTGGAAGAGAGAGAGAGAGCTGTGTGGAGAGGGTCCCTTAAGAGGAGCTGTTACTTCTGCCAAGGGCAGCAGCCTACGCTCAGCATGGCCACTGGGAGGGAGTGGGAAATACATACCCAAGACTAACTCTTCCCCACTCTTCTATAGTTTTCTGGGGCTTATGAGTGTTACAGGCTGTTGAGTAGCTCCAACTCCTGGTGACCCTCTGAATGAGCCAAGTCCACAATGTTTTGTCCTCAGCAGCCCTACTCAGCTCCTATAGATGCGTGTCTGTGGATTCTTTAATGGAGTCAATTCATCTCATGTTTGGTCTTCCTCTTTTCCTGTTGCCTTCTATTTTTCCTACCACTATTGTCTTTTCTGAAGAACCCCACCATCTCTTGACAGCTTTAGTTTTGTCATTTTTGCCTCCTGCAATGTTTCAAGCTTAATTTGCTCTAGGACCCACTTGTTCACCTTTCTGGTGGTCCAGAGTATCTGTGGAGCTTCTTCTAATGCCAAATTTCAAAAGAAACAACTTTTTCCTATTAGTTTTCTTTACTGTCCAATTTTCACAGCAGTACGTAGTAATTGAGAGTACAAGGGTGTAGATGATCTCACTCTTGGTGTCTAATGCTGGGGCTTCCCATTGGCCAAACCCAACTGGCAACCAGAGGACAAAGAAGGTTATTGAAACAACTGGTGCAGTTCACCTCCCAGAATGTAGAGGGGGATGCTGAAGCAGGACAGGAGACTTAGAGGAGCACACAGAGGCTATCCAGCAGTGACTCAGAAAGGTTAAGTAAAATAAAGACCAAAAGTTTACTACTGGGTTTAGCAACTCAAACACTACTGGTGATTTTGTTGAAAACATTTTCCAGTAGAGACCTATAGTGCTGAAGAAGCCTGAGGTCTATGAACGGAGTTGTACATGGAAAGTGACACAGTGGAGTCAGTAAACAGAAATTGTTTTCAAGAACAGTGACTATTCAGGAAGGAGAGAGAAAACAAATAATAGAGGGAGAGAGGAGAGAAGGAGTCACTGGAATACAGATGATGGAGCAAGGTGTTTGGGAAGTTGAAGGAGCCAAGATAGGGCTCCTCTTCCAGTGAAGTAGTAAGGAGAAGGAAGGGAACCATATGGATACAAATCAACATGTTCTCTTGGGAGACAGGAAGCAGATTGGTTGATATCAGCCATTTTCCTTTATAAAACTAGAAATAAAGTCATCGCCTAAGATTGATGGGGAAGGCATTACAGAAAGGTTATGAGTAGAGGGTAGTACTTGAGGGAACTTCATAAGAAATAAGAGAAATAATTAATCACAATCAAACAGAAGGATTACTTGGCTCAGGTAGATGATGAAAATGCATGAACTTGGATCTCGACTGCTATGTGTTTCCTCCCTGGAACCACATGTGCCTGAATGTGGGAAAAGGGAAGGCAGATCGTTGGTTTGGCATTTACTCAGTCTGGAACAACAGAAATAATGAAGGCAAAAGAACTAAGGATAGTGGTGAGAAGTGATATGAGAGATAGAGACTGGTTCTAGGATGAACTAAGAAAAAAATTAGAAGCCCTGGCTGGCATAGCTCAGTGGATTGAGCGCGGGCTGGGAACCAAAGTGTCCCAGGTTCGATTCCCAGCCAGGGTACATTCCTGGGTTGCAGGCCATAACCCCCAGCAACCGCACATTGATCTCTCTCTCTCTCTCTCTCTCTCTCTCTCTCTCTCTATCTCTATCTCTCTCTCTCTCTATCTCCCTCCCTTCCCTACCTAAAAATAAGTAAATAAAATCTTAAAAAAAAAAAAGAAAAAAATTAGAGGCTAATTAGAGAAAGCTGATGATCTGGAAAGCTTGGGGAGCAGGAAATAAACATTGACCGGTGAATGGTTGAGAGAGATAGAGCTGGCAGGACCATTCATAATTCGAAAGTGGGATGGTAGAATTTATGATTTGAAGTGATAAATTCTTGGGTATGGCTATGAATTCATCATCATGTTTATTTCAATCTATTTTAAACAGTTTATCAATGCTGTAGGTGAAGATTGAGTAAAGAATGTCAGCCAACTGAAGAATGGGGTGTGGGGGGTGGAAAAGAAGGAAGGTATAATCTCCAGGCACTTGGTCTGAAGATGACACTGGGCCCACAATGCTTAGAGGGGCCCTCCATGTGTAGAAATTCACAGAGGCTGACAGTGTAAGTTATAGCTAGGAGTGGAGAAAGAGTTGAGAGGCAAAGGAGAAACAGGATAGCATGGAGGCATAAATGCATAGGGTGTGTTTGAAGGGCACTAATCTGCTGTAACACCTTCAAGATGATAAAATTTCAGCCAGAAACTGTGCACTTATGGCAGCTCACAGGGTACATGCCCTCAGAGAAGGCAACACTGCATCACCGGCTCCCCACTAGCAGATGCGGCAGAGGATCAGGCATTGGAGAACCGGCCGTGGCCTCTGCCTGCACTTATATGCATAATGTGCAGACTCTCTGCAGTTGGAACTGCACTTAGAAATGCCCCTGAACATTCTTGGAAGCTGCTAAACACCTTTAATCAGGGATTTTCATATTCTCTCTCTCTCTCTCTCTCTCTCAAAAAAAAAAAAAAAAAGAGAGAGAGACTATTTCATGACACCAAGGATAGAATTTGACCATCTCTTAATTCTGAACTTGTAAAGAAGAATTTATTCCAGAATATTTGGGATGTCACTACTAATTTTAAAGGTTTTTTTTAGGGGTTAGTGAAGAAAGTAATCAAAACATTTTTTAATTAGAAAAAAAACTAAAATAAAGGAAGGGGATCAAAATTTAATTGCTATATTTTTCATGTAGAATTAAATGCAGTTGCGCAGTTCTGGGAAGAAATTAATTTAAAAAGAGGAAAAAAGGGGGGAGGCAGAAGGAAGAGACTGTTACCAATCTGAGATTTCTTTTTGCCAACTTTCAACAAAAAGCAAAGCTTAGCTCCAAAGAAGAAGCCTTTGAGAGACAGGTTCAAAGCAGTAATGCAAAAAAAAAAAACAAAAACCACAAACAAACAAAAACAACTACAACAAAAATAAGGCAAGTTGAGGAGACATTTCTCTAATGCAGTTCATCCTCTACAGGTGCTGGCAACACCTGTAATGAGACTATGCATGATTTAAAGCTTCTCAAACCACATTACATACCACATTATATTCACAAACTCATCACCATCCCCTTGTATCCCCCCCCAAAATAAAGAAATAAGTAATATTCTATTAAACTCGTATCTCTGCTTTTTGCCTAAAAACATTAAAAGGAAAAAATAGCTTCCACCATTCCACTATTATCAGGGGTAATTATACATAAAGATATATTCATAGTGATTCAATAGAACCCCTCATATAACAAGCCACACCAATCTATTAAAAAACCTAAAGAATATACATTGAGTGGATCCTATGAAAGATAAAAATGAATGAGGAATCTTAACTTAATTCAAATGTGACTACTACAATAGAAATGCCCATATTTGGAAAATGAGATAAAATTTTTTCTGAGAGATACACACATCAGAGCTTTCATTCATTCATGATGAAACATCATTTCATTCATCATGAAAAAAATATGTACTGACCATTCACATTTACTTACATTCATATGTAAGACATAACAGAGTTTTGTCACCTGGCACACAACTGTCTTTATGAAAATGACATGAGATGATGAATTTCATAGGCAGTTCATTTTGGTATTTAGAAAATATGCATCCCTTTGACTCCTTATTTATATCTCCTTTTTGATTCATTCATTCATCAAATGTTCCTCATCTACCAAGCACCAGGAAATTCTTGGCACTGGTGATACAAAGAAAAATGAGATAGAGTCTTTTCTTTAAAGAAGCTTATCATATGGGATTAACAAGAAGATAAATATCCCTTTACAAAGAGTTATATGCGATAAGATAGCCTGGGCACAGTAGGACACTAAGGACAAAAGAACATGAAATGGCTAGGACGCTTTCAGGAAATTATTCATTAAGTTCATGACTTATGCACTGAATTTGATTGACAAGTAGACATGTTGGGATGAGAAAGGAGAAAGACCTATTAAGGGGAGTGGTGACAATGATGACATACATGAGTGAGGAAACAGCCTGGTATGCCTGGGGAAAGGTAAGCATCTCTTGGACCAAGTAGATGTGTCCAGAGTTGATAGAGGAGGACTGGAGAACTATGAGATGGGAAGATTGATTCACCAGGTAATGGCATTGGGAAGTGGGTGGGAGGAGGTGATCCTTATCCACTGACAGTTCTCTGCTACAACAGCTAGAGATTTTTTTTACTTATGGCATAATTCAAGTCTACTTTTGTTAAAGACTTTTAAAAAACTAATACAGATTTAAAATGATGTGTGAAGAACCTGAGAGATAATTCTGGGATGGTTATTTAAAGTGATTCTACAGTTTATTAATTAAATATATTGAAACATTTCTAGAAATTGCTAAAATAAAAAACCTACAGTTGCAAAATAAGTAACCTAACATTTTTTTCTGCAGAAAAGACTTGGTAATTCACCAAGTCAACACGGATTTTTTAAATTAGGAGTTAAAATAAAGGATATCAATTTACATATATATATATATATATATATATTTTTTAAAGATTTTATTTATTTATGTTTAGAGAGGGAGGGGAGGGAGAAAGAGAGAGAGAGAGAAACATCCATGTGCAGTTGCTGGGGGTCACGGCCTGCAACCCAGGCATGCGCCCTGACTGGGAATCGAACCTGCGACACTTTGGTTCACATCCCGGGCTCAATCCACTGAGCTACACCAGCCAGGGCCAATTAATATATATTAATGTATACACAAAACAATATAAATCTCATATTTCTATGGGAGAGAATGTGTGTGTGTGTATAGTGTATACACATCAATACATATTCACTAGTTTATTTTTATACTCACTGATCTCCTTTTAAGACTAACAATCCTACCTAAACTGACAAAACAAGCAAGCTTTATCATCCAATCCAATTTACAGGGAAAAAACAAATCCTAACAAAATTTGGATGAAGCATGAGTCAGACAAAGCTTTATTTATGCACCATGAAGAAAAAGAATACTTGAGTCCTTATTCCCAATACACATATATACGTAATTAATAACATAACTACACATCAGCATCACTTTGCATGTTTTCATATTCACATATACTTGAAACTTTTAGTCCAGGTCTATACCATCAATCAGCAGTTTTTCAGAGCACCTGTGCAAACAAAATATAACCAGAGACATTGAAATTAAGGCCAATCTAACAATAGCCAGAGGGGAGGGGGGATGGAACAGTGGGGAAAAGTGTTTTCAGGTACTACTATAAAGGACATGTGGACAAAACCAAGGGGGAAAGTAGAAAGGAGGGAGGTGGGTTTGGCTGGGGCAGGGGAGAGTGGCGGGGAGAAAATGAAGACAACTGTAATTGAACAACAATAAAGTAATTTATTTTAAAAAAATAGTGACTCAAATTTGACCTACTATTTTGTTTCATTATGGCTGCCTACATTAGTCTCTGATAAGAAAGAGTCAGAAAGAGGATTTCAGACTAATGTCTCCTTCTGCCTTTTTCAAATTCACATCTTCTGTGTCACCAGCCAGACTGTCGGACTATAAGCTCCAAGCATGGCCATCTGGAGAAGGTCTCAGAACACGTTAGGCCTCTGACAACCACCAACTGGCTCACTGACTGATAGAATCAGAGGCCTAGCCCTTGCTGCTTAGTGAACTCAAGACAAAGGAAAGCCTAGTATCATTTCAGCTAAATTGAAATTGCTGTTTATGGAAGGCATTTTCCAAAGTACCCAATAACATCATGTAGCAGATCAGGATGCTTAGGTGACCTGAGAGAACATTTAGTAGTTCATTTGAGCATACCTGTTGGTAAGCAGTGCTGATCAAAATTAGATACACCACAGGATGAACTCTCTCATTCTTTATCAGATGGCAGAGGAAACGAGAGACTCTTTTCAAAACTTCCCAAGCTACAATCACATTTACTTAGTTTCAGCAACATCTCTGGGATCATTTGATCATTTGTATTAGACTATCCTGAGTGTTGTAGAAAAAAAAAATAGTAAACCCCTAGGCTCAAATCTAGACTGTCCCAAACAGAATCCTAGAAGTGTGGTCCTATAATCTAGAGTTCTAGAAAGTTTTTCAGGGGTTTATTTGCTCCTAAAGTTTGAATACAACTACTATATAGCTTCATAGAATGCTGTTCTACACATAAGGACAGAAAGGACAGAACCATTTTCTGGAGAAAAGAGTATTCCCACCTGCAGAAACCACTTTCATCCACCTCACTCACTGAAAATTTGTATGACCTCACTGTGCTCTTCCTGTCTCAGATACATGGACTTGCCATCTGCTCTACCTTGTCAGGTGTCTTACACCATGTAAGCAATGGTCCTCAGAGAGCCATCAGTTTTCCAGGAGAGTCACAGTCTGATCTCTTACATTACATAGCTGATCATTTTCACTCCTCTGACCATTTGAAAATATGTCATATTGTTAATTTTCTTCCACCCAAATGATTTTCCTTCAATTTTTTTCATCATTATCAGTTATCAGGCTTGATGTTCTAAAATGGGGAGGTACATGTGCCAAGGTGACAGGGTGTTTATGAGCTTTAATTAATTAACATTTGGAGAGTGCCTGGAGAAGTGTTTTGTATCAGCATTTAATATTATTTATTTGTAATACAGTCTGAGAACATTCTCCATAATACGGAAAATTACAAGCATCCACTTAATTCCTTAGGGTACTCGAGAAAAAATTACTGGCTATGGGAGAGCAGGGAGTTACAGCAGTCTCTGCTATAACCACCTACATGGAAATAAAACAAGAATATATTAACTCCAGGTGGAAGGTTATCTAAGAGCCTAAACGGACCTCTTGGTGATGTACTCATGGCTGGTACAGCAGAAAACCATTCAAAACCCTACCCCTTTCTACTGAAAATCAACAAAAAAGCCCCAAAACACCAAGTACATGAAGATGTCAGTGACAATAAATACTCTTTCCAGTTAATGGGCTTCAAAAATACATAGATTTTTAACTTAAGGCAATTATCAAATTTCAACTCACCACTTGCTAATTTACTAATTCATTAACTCAAGGAAGCAGCCATCCTGCATAATGCTAGTCTGACAATTGAGCAGAGCCTTGGCAAGGATTTATTTTCAACAACGTGAAGGATAAAAAGCATGAGATATTTTCAAAAAATAATAAAAAATGGATTAAAGGGAATAGAAATAATTTATAATGCGCAGATGTGCAGAAAGAAAAGATGGCGGCTTTGTCACCTGGATTCATAAAAACAAAATTACAATGAAAGCATCTTAGGCAATCACCGGTTTGTCAACACAGGGACCTAGACGTCTGATGAGCTATCAGGTGCACTGCCTTTTATAAAAAAATCACATCATGAAAGGAATAGTCAGTTAATTTTCCTCTTCTCACTAACCACCCCCAGACCTTGCAACCTCTTTGAGAAGGGATAGTGCAGAGGAAAGTCTGGCAGGTCCTTTTTGAAAATCAAAGGCTGTGTGCAGGTGAGTGCCTCTCTAAGGGAGATTTACTGCTGCTTAATGACTTGAAAGTCCTCTGAGAGTTCTATTCTGTAGGAAACTATGAAAAAGATCAACCCAAAAAAGGAAGGAAATACCAATTTAAGTATGACTTGTATCTTCTAGAGTCTTTCAAGGAGGAAAGTGCCTCCAGAAAATACCTAGGGATACTTTTCTGCATTTGAGAAGTACGTGAATCATCCATTTTATAGAGGGCATTTTATTCAGGGTATTTACTTTAAAAAAAATACAAGTAAATGGGTTATGTTTTTTTAAAAAATACAAGTAAATGGGTTATGTTTTTTAGAAAGACTTACAACAAAAATAATTATAATTCCTTCCCCATTTTGTGAGTTGCTTTTCACACTCTGAAAGTTGTCCTTTGATGAATAATTTGTTAATCTTTTTATTTTTAGTTAGTGCTTTTCCAGTCCTGTTTAAAAACATTTCCATACTTAAAGGTCATGAGAATATTCTTGTATTATCTTCCGAAAGCTCTACTCTTCTGGTTTTTACACTTATGTCAAGAATCCACTTGGAACGTATTTTTCCAATTTGCACATTCATTTGTCCCATCTTTTTATTAAGAAGACAGCCCTTTCTCCACAACTCTACAGGTTTGCTTTTGCTATGCAGTAAGCTTCCAGCTGTATTGGGACTGTATCTGGATTTTTTATTCTGTGCCACTGATCTGCTTATCCTTGCATTAATAACACATTTTTTGTGTTATATGCCCTATTTTCCTATGAGCTTTGATATTTGGCAGAGTAAATCTGCCTTTCTCCTTCTCCTCTTCACTCTTCTTCTTTTTCTTCAATAATATCTTAACTATATATGTTTGCCTTTGATTTTCTATATGAATTGTATGAACTTGCTGAATTTTAAAAAAGCCTACATTGTATCTAAAGAACAGTTTGGGGGAGAATTTAAGCCTTTGCTATATTACTTTTCCAATACATAAATATTCTGTATCTCTCCATTTATTTAGGCTTTTAAAATTTTTTCTGAATCTTGAATTATGGTTTCTGAATATACAGAGGAACTACACACTTTTTATTAGACATATTTCTGTGTCTTACATAATTTCTGATACTAATGTAAAAGCAGTATACATATATGTATACACAGCAACATATGCCTTATGTATTTAGAATATATTTCTTTGGAAAACTCAAATCAAAATCAAAAAGACCAAAAGCCTAACAAAATTAGCCAAGAGTATTGAAGAGTATTTCATAAAAGAGGCAACCCAAGTGGAGAATAAAATTATAGAAGGCACTTTGATCTCATTCATCACCAGAGAAATGCAAATTAAAGGTACAATGAAAAACCACCCCTACCAATAAATTGCTAAAATGAAGAATATTCAGGAGGATGCTACACACTGGCTGATGATAAGGGATGGGGGTCACAAGCTAAAGAGCAAAGGAAGCTCCTAAAAGGTGAAAAAGTCAAAGAAACAGATTATTTCTGAGAGTGTCTGAAGGAATTGCAGAACTCTGACACCTTGACTGAAGTCTAGTGAGATCCATTTTGGACTTCTGACTTCTAAAACTGGTGCTATATATATATTCCAATGAATTTTTACCACGAAAGGTTTAGCTCACGGTTGATACTGGACTGCTAATCTAACTTGATAAAAGTGTGGACTTCCAGTCAAGATGGTTGTGTAGGGAGACATAGTTCACCTCTTCGCACAACCACATCAAAATTACAACTAAAATATAGAACAACCATCACTCAAGAATGTCAGAAATCAAGCTGAATGGAAGTCTCACAACCATGGCATTAAAGAAACCACATCTGTCCAGACTTGTGGGAGGAGAGCAGATGTGAAATGAACTGGTCCAACAGGTACAGGGATAAAAATTCCAGAGGGATATCTCTGGAGCAAGGAGTCATAGGATCCCAGTACTAGGAAGATAAATCCCCACAACTTCTGGCTGTAAAAACCAGTGGGGATTGAGTTGGTAGAAGAAACAGCTGGAGCCCCAAGCAGTTTCTCTTAAAGAATGCACACAAGAACTCACCTACTCAGACTCACTCCCTCTGAGCACTGGGGAAGTGCATGAATGGCACCAGTGGCATACAGCAGGAAACTGAAGTGTCTGGCATCAAGATAAGCAGAGACCATTATCTTTTGCTAAACCCTCCCCCCACAGAGCCAATAACCTGGTGCCATATCTGAGACTCCATCAACCTGGCTAACACTGTTTGACCCACCTTGGAGATCCTAAGAGGCTCTGTCCCACCCAGGTTTCCAGCTCTCCCAAACTGATTTTCCTTAAGAATGGCTGATCTTGGCTCCTAAATCCTATCAAACAAGCAACAGCTGGCTTCAGTGAGCACTAGCAGCAGCCAGATTTGCCTGGGAATTTCCAAGCCCAGCACAGGTAGTAGCCTTCTTATATTGCTTTACAGCTCAGGCAGAGTGCCCCAAGAAAAACAAGGTGGGAACTGACCTTGGCCTGCACCACCCAGGAAAACCCACAGCCTGCACACCCAATGGATAGCTACAGACCACATCAGAGCACCACAACTCTCCCTCTGTACAAATGATTCTCCACTGAGTGCAGAGGTTGATTGTCAGTGGTCACAGCCAGTCCTTATAGCTGACTCACCTGGGTAAATCCCTCCCATTGACCTGCCAACAACAACCAAGGCTCAACTATTAGAGGAGGGTGTATTCAGCCTACATGAAGGACACACTTTGAGTACCCAGATTGGGTGATGGGTAGCTGTGCCACTGGACCCTACAGGACACCTAGTACATCTATGAGCCACATTATCAACATGCAGAGTCAAAGCAACTCTACCTAATATGTAGAAACAAATGCAGGGAGGCTGCTAAATGAGGAAACAAAGAAACATGGCCCAAATGAAAGGACAGATCAAAACTCCAGGAAAAGTGCTAAATGAAATGGAGATAAACAATCTATTACATGCAGTATTCAAAACACTGTTTATAAGGATGCCCAAGGAACTTAGTGAGAACCTCAGCAGCATAAAAGAGACCCAATAAGAAATGAAGGATACCCTAACTGAAATAAAGAACAATTTACAGGGAAGCAACAGAAGAGTGGATGAAGCCAAGAATCAAATCAATGATTTGGGACATAATGAAGCAAAAAGCAACCATGCAGAACAATAAAAAGAAAAAGAATTTAAAAAATGAAGATGGTATAAACAGTCTCGGAGACAACAGCAAGAGATCCAACATTCGCATCACAGAGGTGCCAGAAGAACAGAAACAGCAAGAAATTGGAAATCTATCTGAAAAAATAGTGAAAGAAAACTTCCCCAATTTGGTGAAGAAAATAGACATGCAAGTCCAGGAAGAACAGGGAGTCCCAAACAAGATGGATGCAAAAAGACCCACTCAAAGACATATCATAATGAGAAGGCCAAACATTAAAGATAAAATGAGACTCTTAAAAGCAGCAAGAGGAAAGAACTTAGTTACCAGATGGTAACCATGTGCCCTGCATGGAAGGGGGCACAGTTAAAATGGGTGAAGAGTTGAGGAGATTAAGTACAAATAGGTAGTTACAAAATAGCCATGGGGATGTAAAGTACAGTATAGGAAATGGAGCAGCCAAAGAACTTATACACATGACCCATGGACATGAACAATGGAATGGGGATTGCCTAAGGGAGTGAGAAGTGCTGGGTGGAGGGGGGCAAAGTGGAAAATCAGGCCAACTATATAGCATAATCAATAAAGTATAATTTTAAATAAATATTGAAAATAGCAAATTTTGGCAAGGGTGTGAAGCAATGGAGAACTCTCATACACTGCTAGTGGGAGTGTAAAAGTCTTTGGAAAATAGTATGTTACTTTTTGCTGAAGTCAATGATATGTAATGCCTATGATCAAGCAATTCTACCTTAAAGAACATCCTAGAGAAACCAGTGTTTTTGTACTCCAGACTACATATATAAGAACAGTCACAGGAGCATTCTTTATCATAACCAGATACTAGGAAAAAGTCAAATGATTAGGAACAGAAGAATGGCTAAATTGTGGTAAATTCATTCAATGGTGTATTATACCAAAATTAAAATGAACAATGTTATGAGTACACATAAAAGCCAGCTAACTCTCACAAACATTACATTGATTGTAAGAGCCAGACAGAAAGTAATGAATATTGTATGATTCCATTTATATCAAATTTAAAAACAAGCAAACAGCATGTAGAATGCAAGAAGCTAATTACCACAAAAGTCTGTCTTGAGACAGGTGGGGCCTGTGACTGAGAAGAAGAACCAGAGGGCTTCCAAGGTGCTAGTGTGGGAGCTGAAAAATAATTTTCCTCCCACCTATTGAAGTTCTGGCTGGATTGATAATCAAATTAACATTAGACAGGTTAATAGGAGAAAATGACAAAATATATTATATATGTACATTCAGGGTTTCATCAGAATATGAAACCCAAAGACTCATTGGGCAGTTGAGGCTTATGTGCCATTCTGGACTAAGGAGATGAAGGTCAAGGGTCTGGGATTTCAAAGGAAATGGGCGCAATTCACAGATAGGTGAGGAAGAGCAAAGATGTAATAGGCAAATTCTTGTGGGGCTACCCAAAAACTATGGGATGTGATTTTGCTAGATTTCCTCCTTTCTACCAGAATTAATTTATATGTCCTAAGTGAATATACTAAGGTTCCCTTCCTGAAGCAGGATTTTCTATCTGAATTCCTTTAGGCAGGTAAAGCGGAAGGGTCAAATATTCTGAGTCTTTTGTTTCTTAAAAATAACCAGCTGAAAATCAATATCCCTAAGAGCATATTCTGGGGTGGGTAGCATACTCTATTCCCCCTTATTGTCAGTGGTCTTTTTTGAACTGGGTGATGATTATAAGGGTGTTGATTCTGTAATAATTGAGTAAGGTATGTATATATATTTAGGGTTCATGCAATTTTCTTAATGTGGCTATATTACAGATTATTGACAATAAATAAGATTTTTACAATTTAACTTTAAAATTTAGGAAATTAGCCCTGGGTGGTGTACCTCAGTGGATTGAACATGGACTTTTGAACCAAAGGATCACCAGTTTGGTTCCCAGTCAAGACTCATGCCTGGGTTGCAGACCAGGTCCCCCATGAAAGACCCTCAAGAGACAACCACACATTGAAGTTTCTCTCCCTCTCTTTCTTTTTCCCTGCCCTTCTCTCTAAAAATAAATAAATAAAATCTTTTTAAAGATTTAGTGAATTATACTCATTGTACATCATTCTTCAAAGTTTGTAGATTGTGTCTGTGAGAGTATAAATTGGTACATTATTTCTAATCTTCAATTGCTAATTAACCAGTTCAATAACTTAATCTTTTGATTATGTTTGTTTTAAAACATTTGTTTTCAGCACCATATTATATACATGTATGTATGTATACATAGCAAAATATATTTAGGCAGGAGGCAGGAGGGGCCTGTGATATATATATATACTTATATATATAAGTATATATTTAATTGTAAATATATATACATAAAAATTTTAAGAATTCAACTTTTTGCATTAAGTTTAGTAAATAGGTACTTTTGATAATGAGATTTAATCCTTGGAGAAAAGCAGGTGTCCAACAGTGTTCTATTTTGTATTTTCAGCTTGGTACTCATCTGATTTTTGAATTTATAAACATTTAAATGATATAAATATAATCTCCTATAAAGCTGTTGAGCAACTTTTGTATAACTAGGAACCGCCAGAAATTTTATTTCCTCAGTGGCTAAAATAAGACTTCTTGTGGTCTTAATAAATTATAACAAATGATTAAACAGAGTGAATATCTATTAGAAATACATGATGCTACCTGATTTAGGAATATACATATATTTTCCCCATTTCTAGTGTGTGGGCCCTCACTGTTCCCCCCCCCATAGATCTCTTTAATGTGTCTCTGATTCATAGAAGTGATTATTTATCAAGTATTATTAGTTAAAATAATGTTTGATTACCGGCTGGTACTTGAATAAATTCTCAGTAAATAGTTGTTGAAGAAAAAAAATGGAGAGAGGAAGAAAGAGACGAAGGAAGAAAAGTAGTGTAGGAACAGTGAAAATAAGAACTGTATGACAAAATTAGCCCTGACTGGCATGGCTCAATGGGTTGGGCATCATACTGCAGAGCAGAAGTGTCCAGTTCCATTCCCAGTAGGGGCACATGCTTGGGTTGGGGGCCTGGACCTGCCTGGGGTATGGGCAAGAGAAAACCAATCAATGCTTCTGTCTCATACTGATGTTTCTCTCCATCTCTTTCTTCCTCCCTTCCCCTCTCTCTAAATAAACAAAAATCTTTTTAAAAAGCCCTATAGTACAAAATTAAAGCATAAAGAATTAAAGCATAAAACACTAAATTAATAAAAAATGAGTGGATGAATGAAAAATGGATAGATAAAAGACTCAATGACTGCTTTAAAAATCAATGGATAACTGAGTAAATGAATAAAGAAAATATATAACAATAGAAGTAAATGAATACAAAAATGAATGGATGAGTTAAATAAAAATGAGTGAAACAGAATAGATGGACAAATGAAGACTGAAAATGAGTGAATAAAAGAATTGTGAATAATTCATGAATATATGGATGAAAAATGAGTGGAAGTAAATATGTGAAAGAATAAAAAGAAATTAATCTAATACCTTTATTTTACAGAAGTGGAAATTAGGGTCAGTGCAATTAAGTGATTTACCTCTGAGTGGTGATAAACTGGAACCTAGATTTGGTGAATGAACCTTGTACATTTTTCACAGCATGATTTAGCTTGGCTTTCCCTGAGAAAAGGACTCTACAGGTAGTTTATTTGTAAGGTCATCCCAGAGAGCAAGAGTATAGGTGCAGGGACAATGTGACAAGGAAGTAGGAAAAGTCAATATAAGAGTTGTTGAGGGCAAATTCTTGACAATTCCCCTCTCAACATTGTCCATCCAAAAGATGGGAGGCAGGAGCATTCATCTAGTAGTGCCTACTACCCTTTGGTTGAGGGTGGCACCCAGGGATATTAACTCTAGTCTGCACAGGTACCAGGTACAGGGATCCCATGCAGGTGGTGGAGAAACCTGAGGGGACAGAAGTAGAGGAGAAAATCAGTGCTTGAGGCAAAGACTGATAGTGAAAATTAGGTAAAAGCCATGTAGAACTGTCTATCCGGAGGAGGTTAAAAATTCAGAGTTGAGGTGTGTGGATGTGAGTCATGGAGCCAGAATCACCTAGAGCACTCTGCCACAATGATTTGTCTTAAATGAGTTCTAAAAGTTGTTAAAAAATGTTAGAAAAAGGAAGATGACTAAACAATTCTGACTTAGTTATGTGCCCAAATTAATACAAACTCATCTACAAAAAAAGCAAATCAGGTTGAAGTTTCCATTCTCTTCAGGCTCCACTTTGTAATCCTGAGATACATCATACTAGTAACAGATTATTAGAGTTTGAAGGGTTATTTTTATTTTTCTTTCAACTCATAGCAATTATTAAATTTGAAACAAGAGGAGGCTTTTAAAAGTATAAGACTAAATGTAGAAACATTAAGAAAATGGGGTGAGCATTTCCGTTGTTGAAAAGAACATTAGCACTGAACAGCAAGCACAGATTTTACAGGTGTACAGAAGGAAAACAAAAGTTTTCTTCTAGTCTCTTAGATTTAGTAGCTGGCATTTGTGTATTAAACTGACAAAGGACAAACTGACAGGAGAAAAGGCACAAAATCTTATTTGATGTCAATATTTTAAATTTACATGCATGAAAACCCTCATAAAAAAGAAATGAGATCTAAATAGGGGATTCAACCTGGGACTTCTATACCATTTTAACAAAGAATAGTAAATTTGTGAAAAAGTGGCAAGAAAAATGAAAAGGAGTTTGGCTTCTTGGAGCAGTAAATTACGGGAAAATGAGTATATGAAGATATAAACAGAAGGTAAAGATAATTTCGGCAAGATTTATTTGTGTAGACCCATCCCAGTGCTGACTTTTTATCTCTAGGAATAATGATTGTTTTTCCTCCTCCTGATATGGAAGAGAGGAGGGGGAAGACATTCATGAAGGGAAATTTATGTCCTACTTTTGGATAGATGTGGGAGGACAGAGAGCTCTTTTAGAGTTTGCTTCTTCTCTGTTGCCTTCAGCTCAAAACAATCCTTACTCCAAGTAGCAGATCTGGGAGTGGCATATTCTTATCTGCTTTGAAAGTAAAGTCCGCTCTCCATGCATTGTTCATTACACATTATGGCAATTTTACCAGAGGACACTTCCAACCTTCAGTGTGGCCATTTTTTGAATCTCTGTACTACTGTTGTTGAGGTTTGACCCTGTCCTTCTTTTTGTACATGCTTAGAGTAGAAAAAGAATAAAACACTAACTATTTATAGGATGTTTTCTTTCAACCTCAACCAATCCCCATCTCTTTTCAGGGTTCCCTAACCATGCCTCCAAGATATTCCCTTGCGCATCCCAAATCATTCTCACCTGCCTTAGCAGTAAGAGACAGTGAAGAACTCTGATCCCTCCTTAGGAAATATTTTCTGCTTTCCATCCATTTCCAAGGGATTCCTTTGTCAAAGGGCCAAACTGACAACCTGGTTGAAACTGAAGCATTTGAGCCTGGTCATGGCGAGTCAGGTCTTCCTGCAAAGTAGTATTTACCTTTCAACATGCATTTTTAGTGTTGTAATCCCTAATAATAAACAACACTGATACTGCTGGAGCTGTGGGAGGGCCAAAGAGGGAGATTCTAGAGGTCCTGAGAGGTTTTGCTTTGACTGCCCATCCATGAGAAAACTCTCACCTGGACCAATAATTTTGTTCCCAAATGCCCCCACTACTGAGAAGCTTAGTTTCCTCCTTTATTCCTTTTCTTAATAAGAAGCATCATTACCAACCCAGTTCTCAATCTTGACACTGGGCATCCATTATCATTCTTTCCCATTCTACTTCCTTCCCCTTCCAAACCCTCTCATTCCTCCTGCCTAATCATCCTGCTCAGTTGTACCCATTTCTCTTTCAACTACTCCAATTTAGGCTTCCAGAGAGATCTTCATGTAATTTACACCTAATAGGAACACTGCTTATAATCCTCAGCAGTTCCTTTCACATGATATACTTGCCTGTTGGCATGATCTTTTGCCACTATCTCCTCCCATGAAGACTACATGGAGACCACACCATGCTCTCTGTTGGCTCCAGGTTTCACACTCTTTCTTTTGCTGAGAATACTTCTTTTCCTTCCCCTTCTCCTCAAAACTTATCCTGAAATCTTATCATGAATATGAATTCTTTTTGAAGTCTTTCCTGAGCCCTATCCACTTGGATTGGTCAGGTGCTGACACTGCACACTCCCATGAACCTGCTGTATTAGTCTACTGAAGCTGCTGTAACAAGTTACCACACATTGCATGGCTTCAAATTACTGTGATTTATTCTCTCACAGTTCTGGAGGCCAAAAGTCCAACATGAAAGTGTTGGCAGAGCTGCACTACTTCCAGAGGCTCTGGGAGAGAATGTTTCTTTATCTCTGGAGTCCAGGGGTATTCCATGACTGGTGACTGCATCTCTGTACCATCTTCACATTGCCTTCTCCTTTGTGTGGCTGTCTTCTCCTCTCTCATATAGACATTGTGATGGCATTCGGTGACCACCTGGATAATCCAGGGTTATCTTCTTATCTCAGTATCCTTAACTGAACTGCATCTACAAAGACCCCATTTTCCAAATAAGATAATATTCACTGGTTTTAGAGATTTGATGGTGATATGCTGGGTGCAGAGGTATATTCAGCATACCATGCCAGTACTGCTCTAATGGACCATTGCATATTCTGTTTATTTCTTGTTTAATTAGTTGCCACCCTATCAGCTTTGTTAACTTTATTTACCTCTGATACCCAATTGAAAAGAGCTGCTCAAATCTGCCCAGAAGCATAAGTGCAATAAATATTTAACTTTAGCAGACTCCCAAAACTAATTCTCTGCATCGTCAACATCCGTCCCTATCCTCAGGACAATCCAAGTATCTATTCTCTCAACCAATATTCCCAAAGAGTTTAGGAAAATTATGACCCAGCAGATGATCAATCTATCCTAAACAACAAATCAGAGCAAGAAAAGGGTTGTACTTGACCTAGCCCAACTTGCTGCTTCTTCTGAAGAAACCCCCAAGGGAGTCTGCACCCCTCCCAAAGACCATTATGCAAAACAACACAGGTCTGACAACACAGATCATTCTAGGTGCCAAAGTGATTCCTTTACTTTTCCACTGGGCCAGTGGTCCTCCTAGTTTGTTCTTGCCTTTGGGAGGAGGGACCCCATAGAATTGCTGCTATACTTGCCATTTCTGCCTCACTCAGGACACTTCACACATCCCCTCTCTCAAAAATGTTCAGGTCCCCCTGGTTACCTCATCAGGATACACAATCCAAACTCCTTCCCTCTCTCCAAATTCCAGGTAGTCCCTGGTTGGACCTAAATTTTTAAAAGACCAGCCCTGTTAACTGTTTTCTGTGGATAAGGGAAACCCAGGCTTTCAGCACTCAACTAACCTCTTAAGACAAACACACAGAGGAATAAAACTGGTTGAAAAGTGAAGTGCACAGTGGTGACATCACTTCTTCCTGACTCCATCCCTGAGTACTAATCTTAAAACATCTTTTATTTTTCATTTAAATAAGAGCATCTACCCCTGGAGGGCAGGATGACTGAGAAGAGGGGACTGGTGAGAAAATCTGGAAGAGAAATGCAATGTGAGTCTAGTTTTACTGATGATACAAATGAGAATGGCCCACAGTAAGGACAGACAATGTTAGCTACTGGAATTGTAGGCATAAGAACTCTCTCGAAAGCAGACTACTTCACAATTCCCAGTGGGACTAGTGTCTGCAAAATGGCTTTGGACTTTTATGAATTGTATTAATTATATTCTTAAGCCCCATGTAAATCGCAAAATCAATTTTTCCAATTGAGTTAATGAAGCCAGTTTAGCACAGGCACACTGTCTTTCGGCAGAAAATTAGCTGGCACATTGTTTGTAGATGACAGAAATTTGGTGGACAATTTTCCTGGCTTACAATGGCAATGCATTCTGGGATGCATATTTGCAATTTTTCTCCTCTGTGAGCATGATCCATTTTTCCCTGAGTGAGCTGGATATGCAGGACCCTGTCACACTTTCTGATGGTGTTTTACCCATCACTGGGGAGCTGCAAATTCATTCTCAAAGTCTCAATACTGAGAAATGTTATTATCACTGGAAACTTTCACTGAAAATAAGGTAGTCTTTAGTGGCTGCCTGCTTCATGACTGATCTGACCTTCTGACAGCCTGGGCCTCTTTTCCCTCAAACTTCAGACAACAAAAGAGAAAGTACCCCCTCACCTCCCAGTTTTCTGCAGAGGAACCCCAATTCTGTAAGAGCCAGAATTTCTTTGCATTCTCCTGTCCTTACAGTCTGAAAAGCAGTGGGCCCAAAGCATTCAACAGGGCCTATGGCAATTTTGCTTCCTTGATATTTTCAAACCCTAAGATGACTTTGAGAGGTTTAGAGAAAGATGTCTCCTTCAGGCAGTGCAGTTGCAATTAACTGCCCCTCTGGAAAGCTCTGCTATCTTGTTCTGAGGCTGGTAGGCAGCTATTAACATATACGAATGGCTTGTGTAGGACACAACTCACACACCTGTGACTGGTGACCTTTCCTACAGACAGTCACAAAATGAAAATAGGAAAAGTTTGTCATCAGTGTTTTATAAGCTCCCTATTCTGTATTGTATTTCCTCGGGGCTATAGTGATGGAAGGAGATAACTCAATGAAGTATATTCACTTTAAAGCAAAAAATGGATGTTAATGGTTTAACACACTGTCTCTCTGGTGATTTACCCTTTATTTATTTATATTTTGGGAGAAACACAAATTTTCAAATGTTTCTGACCAAAAAGGATTCAAAATATTGTAATATTTACACAAGAATCAGCTAGTGAGAGAATTATACAAGGTGAAGCAAAATAAGGTTTACTGTTATTCATTTGGAAAATAATAATTAATATTGGGTTGACCAAAAGGTTCATTTAGCTTTTAAGTAAAAATAAAAGACATTTTTTTATTTTCACCAATAACTTTATTGTTCCACTACCTTCTGCTATCTTTCAGGCAATTTCATAATTCTATATTATCAAAACTTTTCATCTTTTTGAGCAAAGAACTGTTCCACATGCCTTTTGTTGTCTTCCAGAGAATTTTTTTTATTAAGAGAATTTTGTAAAGACTGAAATAAATGGAAATCCACAGTTGCAATGTCTGGTGAATGTGGTGGACAAATCAGAACTTCCCAGCTGAGCTGTAACAGTTTTTGCCTAGTCATCAAAGAAACATACAGTCTTGAGTTACCCTGATGGAAGACTGTGCATTTTCTGTTGACTAATTCCAGATGCTTTTCATCAAGTGCTGCTTTCAGTTGGTCTAACTGAGATCAGTACTTGTTGGAATTAATTATTTGGTTTCCTGGAAGGAACTCATAATACAGGACTTCCTTCCAATTCCACCATATACACAGCATCACCTTCTTTGGATGAACATGAGCTATTGGTGCAGTTAGTGGTAGTTCCTTTCATTTGCCCCATGATCTCTTCCATTCCACATTATTGTAAGTATCTACTTTTCATCACAATTTATTTTAAAAATGAAATTTTGTTATGTTTCAGAGAATCACATGCAAAAACACAGTCAAGAAAGATTTTTTCACTTAACTTACATTGAACCCAAGCATCAAAACAACCAAGCTGGTACAAATGATTTTCAGCACTTGATTTGGATATTTTGAGTGTGCTGTCCATCTCCCATGTGGTATAACAATAATTATTCTCAATTAATATCTTGATTTGATTGCTAACTTCAACTGATCTACCTGACCAAGGAGCACCATCCAGAGAGAAATCTCCAGCATGAAACTTCACAAATCACTTTTGACATATTTGATCGGTCACAGCATCTTCTCTATACACTACTGCACAAATCTTTTCTTGTGTTTTACTTGCTTTTTCACCTTTTTTAAAAAAGATTTTATTTTATTTATTTTTAGAGAGGGAAGGGAGGGAGATAGAGGGAGAGAAACATCAATGTGCAGTTGCTGGGGGTCATGGCCTGCAACCCAGGCATGTACCCTGACTGGGAACTGAACCTGTGACACTTTGGTTTGCAGCCTGCACTCAATCCACTGAGCTTTGCCAGTCAGGGCCATCTTTCTTGAAATAATAAAGTGTAATATGCCAAAATGTACCATATTTTCTTTCATCTTCAATATTAAATGGCTGCACAAATATTCACCAATTTTGATATTTTTTAAATGCATGCTATGACAGCTGTCACAATACCATCTAACAAAATTGTTTCAAATGAAATTCAAGACAACTAAGTTCTAAAAAAGTCATCTTATGGGGCAGAAAACCCTGAATGAACTTTTTGGTCAACCCAATAAGTAATATTGCAAAAATAAACTATTTCATATATTCACAACTATAAACCTACTTTTGCCCACTCTATATTTGAGTCAGGGCTTTCTGCTTGGCCTCTCACACAAGACAGCTTTGGTATCTCCAGTCAAAGTGGGGATGTGCCAGTTGCCTCAACTCACAAGGAGATGGCATTTTGCTTCCAGACATTCCTGGGCCTCAAAGTGGCTCATGAACTATAGCTTTTCCATCTTAGCCCTGTTGCACCATGATCTACCCTTCTTTAATTGTCCGCAGTTTGGAGTCTCAGCTAGAATTCTGTGTGTCACTTTGGCTCCATACTTATCCACATCCTCTCTCAGGAGGAAGATGTTTTTACTTTCTATCTCCTGCTGCCCATGAGTCCCCTCTTGTGAGGGGACTCTCCCTTCCACAGCCTGGTACTGCCTCATTGGAAAGGGCCTGTGATGGCCTAGCTTCCTTAGAAGGCCCAGCCTGCATTTTGGCTATCTCCCCAGCCCCTTTATTGCCTATCTCAGTGTGTTCCTCTTTCACATAGATCTCTGGATGTCCTGGCATACCCCATATCTGAAATCTGCCTAAATTAATATCAAACAAGCCTTCTCCATGTGAGTCCTCAAATCAAGTATGGTTGGTCCCTGAACCAGACACCAGGCTAGTTCTAGTCATTACACTACAATTTATGATTACCATCTCTTTATATCCTTGCAACAATTTGAGTGAGGTAGATCTCATAGGTATTGCTATTCTGGATGACAAATTATAGATAAGCAAGCAGAGGTTCAGAATGACAGCCCAGAATCATACAGCTAGCCAGTGACAGAGCTTGGATGAGAACCTATGTCTCCTGGCCTTTTCCCCTAGGATCTTAGCTCCACTATCTGTCACAATGCTACACTTTTCTCATTGTCCATCAAGGTTAATTTTAATCTAGAGAGATTGTTCCCATGGGTGAGTATGACACACTGAACTCCTCATTTCAGCGGCTGAAGAATAGAAAGAGTTCCAGTTTCTTTAGGCTCCAAAGTTCTAGAAAACATAGGAGGTGCTGTGATAGAAGATAACAGATTTTGGACTTAGAAATAAGAATGCTTCCGCCATCAACAGAGAACCCACAGTGTTCCATGTTCTTGGCTCTCAGTGAAGTGTCTCTTCCACACTGTGGTCCAGGGGGCAGTGCACACTCACCAGGCTCGCAGCTCTCTCCACTGCCCCTGCAGAGATGAGACAGAGCACTCAGGGCTGGCCAAGGGAGGCACATGCTTTAAATTCATGAAGTCTGTGATTATGACAGGGAGCAGCTGTGCCACACTGATGGGTAAAGTTCTGAATGTTGAGGAAACTAGATTTTTTTTAACTCCATTCCATCCCAAGTCTGCAAATAAATGTCACTTTTTCTTTTTTGCTAACCTTGATCTTTATTTTACCCAGTGAAATTTGTTTAAGGAGTCAAATGTTTTTTTCTAAAGGACCTGTTGGTAAATATTTTAGCCTTTGAAAATCATGTTTTGTAAATGAGGGGTGTGGCTGTGCTCCAATAAAACTTTATTTACAAAAACAGGTGGTATGATTTGGCCTGGGGACATAGTTTGCCAACCCTTGTGCATTTTTTAAATTTAAAAAAGTTACAACTTTCATTACCATCAGGGAGCATGTCTATATATACCTTCCATGTCTTGACATAACATCCAAACCTGTAGAGAATTTTTATGAGTTTATTTGAGCCAAACTGACAACAATTGTAGGGATATAGAATCTCAATGGGTTGAGAAAATGCTCCAGAGAGTGGTAGTTTTGCAGCTTACTTAATACATTAAAATCAAAGAAAGAGATGTAAGGGGGTTTCTATCAAGTTCATTGGTGGTAGATTAGGGGGGTGGGAAAAAGCAAATTGGGAAAATTTCTGGGATTGGATAAAAAGCAGAACAGGAACACAAACTTCTTTTCCATGGGTGGGTACAGGATAGTTAATAATTCACATTTACAGCACTTAGAGATGGTATGTGGACAACAAGATAACAATGTGGGGTTCTGTGGTCTCCTGCTCTGGTGCCACTGTTACAGAACAGATGGGGGCAGCTGAATGATATAAAAGACCCTCCCTTTTTCTACATGGGTTCCTCCCCTGCACTAGGTTCACTTTGCCACCAGAGGAAAGATGTCTCTCAATGCCAGAGATTGGTGAAAAGGAAAGGAATTATTATTTATTTAAAAGTTATACAGACTAAAGTTCTTTAGAATACCCACAAATGCACACAGTTCTTCCTTCTCCCTCTGCCCAATCTGGGGTACCATACCTCAGGAAAGAAGTAGAAGTCCGTGATTCAGGCTCCTGGCACCATCCATGTGGCAAAAAGGGAATACTTCCAAAGCTACATGGTCCTGACTCTCACCCAAGCTGAGTGGTTCCTGAAAAGATGTGTGGCCCCAAAAAGACACCAAATGCCTGCTGCGCCTGGGTTTAAATCCCAGCACCAATCTTCCTCTGCAACTTCATTTCTGGCTCCTCCCACAATTGGCCACAGCTGCCAGCATTCTGGGACGGTGTGGCCCTGTGGTGTAGAGCAAATCATCTCCAAGCTCTTGTGGACCCATTACAAATCCCTGTTTGGGTCCACCCTCTTGTCTGAACCATGTTACACTGCCAGTTGTGCCTTTAAGGGATCTGGGAAAAGGAGGTTATGCTGACATTTCAAAGGTATGTTGAATGCGCAAAGACAATAGACAATTTCAAAGTTAAAGGTTGATCTTTGTCAAGGAAGCTATAGGCCTACGATGTGACTACCCACCATAACCCATTTTTAATTAGGAATTTTTACATCAGAACATCTGGTGTGGTTACTTTTGTCTCTGGGTTTGTCTGGCTGACCACGTTGGTCAAATGCAAGTGAAAGTTTATTTAGAAAGTTACAGGGATAGAAAAATTGAGCCATAGAAGAAGAGAGACAGATGGGCTATGTAGACCCAGGAACAAGTATGACTCAAAAGAAGGGCCCTTGGAGCTTAGGAGAAAAAAAAGGCAAAGAAAACACACCTGGGGGAAGAAGAAGGGGAAAGGCATGGACATGCTCCAGAGAAAGAGAGAGAGGGAGAGCATGCTGGGTTTTTCATCTTAAGGGTTTTATCTGTTTCCAAAGATGAGTATTTTAGGGGAGGTCTCAGGGAAGGATCTCAATTGAATACTTAGCAGTTTTTCCAGGTGTGTCCTTTCAGAGTTGTGATCTCCACTGATTGGTCAGCTCCAGGGTGGGAGTCATTAGTCACTATAGTTGGTCCTGATGTCAGCACTGGTGTTGCTCCATCTGGTTTTGCTGCTTTTCTGGGCCTGGGGCTCAAACACAAATGAGGCTTAGATTTTATCTTTAGTTTGACCAAAACTCTGTCTCTGTCGTCAACAGACCTCCTGCTTTGTTTCTAAGATTATTTGATGCCTGCCAGAACCTCATTGTCCTAAGGGCTTAATGCTTAAGGGGGTGGTCATGGCAAGGGCTTGTATGGGAGTCATCTGAGGTTATTCTCTGGCCCCTTTGTTCCACCTCTAAGGGGATCTAAACTGCAGTATTGACAACATGCTTTGAGGAGGAACGGTCACGCTGGGGTCGAGGTCCCACCTTACTGTTTTCTGTTGCTAGGTACCTTGGTTGGACTTTCCACCCTGGTGATATTCCATACCTGGCTTATTGTTCCTACTCTGCTCATGTCTGTCTAACTGCCTACTATAACACTTATTTAAGCAATAAAGACAACTGTGACAAGGAAACATGCGTTGCTAATAAACTTTAATTTTTCCTAATGTAAATATTAACTGAAATTTTATTGTACTACAAATATGCTAAGTCATAAATAAAATAGGAATAAATCTGAAATTTATAGGAATATTATATTCTCTTACATATCTAAGTTTTTATATATCATATACCTATATATTCCTAATATTTATAAAATTAATTAAAATTATATGTCATATTTTAATAGAATATATGCAAATATATAAATATTGGACTATATGAGTACACATGTCTCTTAGTGATTTGTGAAAATGATGTTTATAAGACAAGAGGCACTTGAACAGAGATGAAAGGATTGGAACCATTCTTTCATTTCATCCCATGGCTGACAGAAGCCTGACTCCTAACCAACCTGTTATACTACCTCCTAGATATGTGATATGTTATTTATGGGAACATGTTGTTCAGGTAAATGGTGTCAGGCATGAACAAAACTTAGAGCCTCTGCACTAAAGCTCCTGTGCACCAGTGATAATGGGCCGGCTTTCTATGTGTTTAAGTTTCATAGCAGAGGCTCAGCCTCAGAGCAACGTCAGGTCCAGTGGCCTCCTTTCTCGCCCTGCACTCCTGGTGGCTGTATCTTAAGGTAGATTGTGGGGGGGAAAAAAAGACACTTTGTAACTGCAAAAGCACCATGCTCAACTTCTCAAAGGCAATTGTCCTTTCCTGTGTCAGACATTAGTGAAAAAAGTGAAATAAGTGAAAAAGTCTTATTAGGCAGTACTGAGTTGTGTTGGCAGAACTCCCAACAAAATGAAACATGGCAAAATGATAAGGACTCCTGGAAGGACACCTCTCGTCAAGTTGACATGCCTTCACTAGCTCTCAATACAAAGAAGACAGCAAGCAGAGACCAGGAAGCTGTCCATTCCCCAATATGGAGATGAGCCAGGAGAGTGTTCATACCCCCTGCAAATTTACTAAATGTATCAGTGGGGCCTGGAGTGAAGCTCTTTTCAACACCAGATACAATTTAAGCTCTGGTCCTATGCATTTAATTAACTATCTCCATAAGAATTTAAAATACTGAAATGGATTGCATATGCTTGGCATTTTTGCAGGCACATAAATCGCATACTTTAAGCAGGGAGGGCTCCCCTTTCCAATTTTATCTGTGGTAGTTTAGGCAAGTTTTTCATGTAAATGCACACCCTGAAGCAGGAGGAAAAGGGCCAGTATTTCCAATTCCTTTGCAGGTTTTCAGCAGTCTTCATTGAAATAAATGTACTGGAAACAACAGAAGTAGAAAATAGCACAAAGGCGATAACGTTTGCATAAAGAAGCCATTAGGAAGGTGTGCCAATGGAACAATTGTGTGATGTTGCATAACAAATGCACACTTTCATTTAGCTATTTTGAAGATTCAGTTATCTAGTAGTTTTCTGCATTTAAAGAGCATGATGCTGAATGATTCTCCATTTCTGAGGTGCCAGCAGTTCTTGAAAAAGCATTCACAGAATGATTAAAAGCACAATAACAGGGTAAATCTCAATGTCATATTTATCCAGCCTGAATTTTCAGCTTAATACCTTCAAACTCATTCCATCCCCCAACTTGAACAATCACAGATTAATAAAGGACATCTTTTAAATGTAGGCTGTTAAATAAAATAGTAGAAGAAACCAGAAACAGAACCACAAAACTCCCACAGATGCCTCCAAGATGGAGACTATGTAGACTAGAGAAGGGAGAGAACTTTCCAGGTCCTGCCTTTAAGTCTCTCTCAGGGGTGGGAACTGAAAAGTCTCCACCCCACTGATGGCAGAGCTGGGGTGGTCCTGTTAGAGGGCTAAATTCAGTCCACTCCTCACAGAACACTCAATGCTAATGCCCAATAAGTATACAGAAAATTCAGCTTCACAAGTAATCATGAATGAAAATTAAAAGGAGAAATATTTTCTGGTCCATGAAATCAGCAAGTCAACAGCCCCTTAACTGGTTTTGCTCCCATGCTTTCTTTCCTATACTGCCATCTAAGATGCACCCAGCAGGCCCAGTGATCCTGACATAATGTAAGACACCTGGGGTCTCCCTCATCAGACCCTTCGCAGGACTTGCTGCCCACTAAGCACAGCCCTCCCTCACCTGCCACCCATTGACTGCCACTCCCCATGCAACCTCACTCCCCTTTCCCTTGCTGCTCTGCTCACACTAGCCTCCTTCTAGCCCTGGAAGTTATAGATAGTGCAGGGCTCAGGGCTCTTGGACCTGCTCTTGTGGCTCTGTGGAATGCTGTTTGCTTCGTTTCATCCCAGGCTGGGCTCAAGTGTCATTTCCTAGCCAAATGACATAGATAACACCCATTTGAAATAGCATCACTCTGCTGGCCTTACCCCTTCACTGTCTTCATAGGACCTATCGCTGCACAATGTGTTTGGTTCTTTATTTTTGCTCATCTTCTCTTAGGCTCTGAGTGCCTTAAGGACAGGACATTCTTTTTGTTGTTTGTGGCCATATCTCAAGGGCCCAGAATAGTACACAGCACACAGTAAATAGGTGCTGATGGAATGAATCGAAAGGTAGGCCCTGGAGTCAAGGCTCCTCACCTGTGTCCTCATTCAAGGGCAGTGGGGGAGAGACAATCACAGAGAGAAATTATCTCAAAATGTTAGCAAACAACGCTAAAATGTTTGTATCCCTGGGTGCACTTTACCACTTTCAGACACTTACACTAGAGAAATAATCAGAGATCTAGACATAGATTTACCTATGAAGATATTTATTTGGAATGTATTTGTAACAGGACATAATTGGAATAAACTAACACTAATAGCAGTGTATTTTATTGTGAAATGGCTACCACTTAGAGAGCAGTTACTAAGTACTGGGTAAGGTGCTAAGATGTTTAAACATTGTCTGAACCTGTTATTTTCAATTTGCTGATGAGGAGACTGAGGCAACTTGCCCAAGGCATCATCTGATAAGCTTTGTGAAGAATTAGAAATCAAGTTCTAGCTTGCTGGTCTGAGCTAAGAAATAGTAAACTGTACCTAAATTACAAAATGGTACCAGCATTTTGTCTTACTTTTGGGGAGGCTGCCTGGGCAAGGAGGAGGCCCAAAATGCATGAGCTGTGCGGGTCACAGCAGTTCTAGCTCTAAACAACCCCAGGTCCCCGAGGCCAAGCTTGGAATCTGATCCTCTGGTTCCTATGAAGCTCTGTGTGTGCTGCCAAGAACTTCTGCAAACATTTATCCCTGACCTTTAATAGAGCAACATCAAGCAAACAAACTCTTTCTTCTACTCCCACCCTCGCTTCTTCCTATTGTTGCCAGGGTTGATGGTTTCCTTTCCAACCCCTGAACTAGTCTCCGTGGAGTCTCACTCATTTCCTGCCCGGGGAGCCTTGGCATCCAGTTGCAGGCCCAGGAGCCAGCAGCCCCAGGGTCTGTTTCTCCTCATTGTCTTTGGGGGAGACCACGAGGCCTCTTTGCTCCCCTCCCAGCCTATACAGCTGCCATGAGAACCCAGCCCATGGTAGGCGGCCATCTGGCCCTGCAGCCAGACCTGTTGGTGGGCTGGCTTCCCTGCCTTGCTCCTGCCTCCCACCACACCTTCAGTGCCCCTATCCACAAGAGGCAACTCTCAGTATCCCAGATGCTTGCAGCTTCGTTGACTCCTCCAGTCTTCAGCTCCAGATGGTCTGGATTCATTTTCTGGAATGGCTCTGCTTCTAATTCCTCCTTTACTGTTCATGTGCTCATTTGAAGATTGTGTCCCATTCCATGTTTTCTCCCTCTACAGTGGAAATTGTTTTAATTTAAAGCTGATGCTACTAAGCTGATTAATCAAAGTTCTGCCAGTCACATGCACACATCTATCCTCTTCTGCATTTGAGTATGTGTGAATGTGTGTGTGTGTGTGTGTGTGTGTGTGAGAGAGAGAGAGAGCAAGAGAGAGAGAGAGAGACAGACAGACAGACAGACAGACAGAGAAAGAATGAATTCCTTTCACATGGCCTCTTGTCCCCAGAAATCTAAAAGATTCTTTGTCTTGGCAGTTGTCCCAACAATACCATCTCTGCCTTCTTCTTTAGCCTATTCTTGGAGTATTTTGAAATAAGCTTAAGGGCTCCTACAGTGCTGAATTTCACAACAGCTAGAAGAAACAGGACCAGTTTGGCCTGGTTAGGGAAATCCAAGTTACTCACTGGGGATTCACTGGGAGCTAAAGTGCAAGTTTTTGCCTTTGTGTTCTTCCTATCCCTCTCCTTGGCTTTTTTTAAGGCTGAGTGGCTCCATACAAAATTAGTTCCAAAGATATACCTTGAGGATTCACAGTGGCATTTTCTTAAATTTTAAAATAAAGCACCATTTTTCTGTAGTTGAGTCTTTTTATGTTTTCTTGTTGCTAAATGTTCCTTTAAAAACAAAGTTATTGATATATTCTACCCTGCAGGGAAATCAATAAAAATTTTAATCACAAAATTAAATAAAAACCAAAGCCACTGACATTACACAGTCGCACTCACTGAAGCAACAACTTGAAGTTTTATGGTTCTCCTGCGGCTGGACTTAATATTTTCAGGAAAATCAATATCATCTTTAGAGTAATTTGGGATGCATCTTGTCATCATAGAAAACAATTTCCTGGTAGACTTTACTAAAAAAGGTAAGAATGAGGCATCAAAATGTGTTTTCCCACCCAGGAAGTGATTATTCCTTGACAGTAGGAAAAAATACAAGTGGATCCAAATGACATCTCCAACTGTGTCTCCAAGTGTGTCATCATCCCAGGGTCTGGGTACCTTCTACAAATACATTGTGCTGCTCTTGTCCATGGGTCACAGGCCTTTCCTGGGATGAATAAAAAGTTAGAGTCGTACATCAGTTAAAATGTCCCCAGAAGTTCAGCATACACTTCATTGAACATACAGTAACAGCACTCATTTGTTATGTGACCTCGTGATATTAGGTAACAGAAGCCCTATTTCTCATTTGGAAAAGAAAAAAGCTTTTGCAAGGTCCAGGATTATAGAATTGGATATAAAATTAAGAGACAGTAAGTTCAATAAGCCCTCTATAATGCAGGCAGCCTTCTATAGCATATCTGACAGTTCAATTTCTCTTAAGTGTCATATTTCCTTTCTCATCATTCAGTAGCAATGAATATCCACAAACGTGTGTATGTGTACAACCTTTTATCTTTATGAGCCTGTAATGAATAATCAGGCAGAGAACTTATTCTTCTCCCCATAATACTGTCCATGTGGTAAGCCACAGAGTGTAAAGTGAAACCATTGGCAACCTGAACCATCAAGGGCTTCCCCAACTGTGATGTGGTAACACACTCTCAGTGAACTCGAAGAGAACCCTGAGTTGCTGCACGGGTTTATTGGAGTCTAATTCAATATGCTTTAGTCCCTGTGCTCTTGAATTAGATCTTCAAAATGGATTTTTCAGGACCTGAGACTGCTCACTCAGAACAAAAAACAGAACCAGAAAATGGGGCCCAATTCATACATGGCAGGAGCCAGCTGGATTAGGAAGGGAGGTTTCGAAAGTCAGGAAATTAAAACCAAAAGATTTTGCAAGGCTGAGGCCAAAACTAAATCCAGCCAAGGTCAGTGCTCATAGGCCTGGAGCCATCAAATTTGAATCAACAGAGCAGGGTTTAGAATCCAGATACTGGCATAATAACTATTTCTCAAAGCAAGAGTCAAACTCCACTGCTGGATGACACCATTCTCACGAAGCAGTAGAGCTCCTCACACAAAACATCTATAACTTTGAAGGGGCTCAGGGTCTTTACTTCATATCACAGAGATTGCTGATGAGTGAGCCAGCTCCAGGGACTGAGGCAGGTGGTGTGTAGAGAGAGGCTATGACACTCTGGGCCAATAAGAGCAAAGAAAGAAAGGGTCATTTAGACACCTGAAGCTTCTAGGTCAGCCTCTAGGACATTAGTACCGCTGTCCCTTTGTTCTTTTACTTTTGAGCAACTTCGATGATTAAATAACTAAGGGCCCATTTAGGATAATTTTCTAAAAGGAATCTATTAGAATGCATAGTCCACATCTTCTTCATTTTTTGTAACTAGGAATCCTCCAGCAAGCTTACCCAGAGCTTCCCTCTTCTCCACTCTTCAGTCTACATGCCCCAGTTTGTGTCCTTTTCTTATGCTACACACAAACAACAACAGAAACTGTGCGTATTTCTATCTGAGCTTAATTGTATTATATAGGTTGCACTATATTAAATTGCCAATATCAATCATTTTTGACATAAAATGGCAATTTGACATAGTTTAGACCATTTTTCTGTGTCTATACCCTCAGCTAGACCATGAGTAGGAACTGTATTTTCTTTTCCGTTTGTGTAATCAGGTTTAGTGTGTGTTGGCATGTCACTGGGTCTCAGTCAATGGCTGATGCATATATGAAGGGGTTGAGAATCGAGGCTTTAGGACCTTCAGGACTTAAAGCTGGGGCTGCACATTTGACGATAAAGAAGTATGTAACCTAGAAACAACCCCTCCACCTGACAGAACTGTAAGTGGGATACCTTTCTGGAATAACCTATTTCCTCAATAAGAACCTTAACTACACTGATAGATAAACATACTGTTTTACATTACAGCCGAAGGATATTCTCTTCTGGGAGGTTAGCATAGTCTCCAGCACCTCACAGGAAAGGAACAAAGCCTTGAATCTTGCTCTGTCATCTGGTATTTACCAGTGCTCTGCTGACAACAAAGACCAAGGTGTTTGGCCTAAAGACACTGTCTATAAGACTTGCTGCGCAGCATTACGCAGGGAAAATCTGGCTCCTTGTTAGATGCTGACACCATGGAATGCTCATTTCCTTCCCTGTGGGTCTCCATATCCAACCCACAGCCATGCATGGTGTTTCTGTGGCTGTGCCTGATTCAGTGAGCCATGGCTAATTTCACTTCTGATCAGGCTGCCTTAATCGCTAACTTGCAAAATTTCTGAGGAAGTTTGCAGAAATATCTTTAAGTCAACATGTTTTCTTTATGATTATTTTTGGACATTTTCAGAATCAGACAAAGACATTTTTTTTAACTAAACATAGGATAATTTCTAGTGCAAACCCTTATTGTGAACCAAGTGACAAAACCTAAAAATTTAGGCCAGCAATCTTTAAGAAAAAAACATAGAGAAAGACAAGGAAAAGAAGTCTGCTAAGAATCATTTAAATATTATTTTGGCTAAAAATGATGCTCATGTATGTTGGCTTTAACAACTCTTCAGTAAGTCTATGAGTAAAATTAGCTCATTTGTTTTTCTTTCTGATTGTCATCATTTCTTTTTCTTTTTGGTGGATGTTGTAGGGATGGGTCCAAAAATCTGGTAACTTCAGAAAAATAAACAAAGTTCTTGATCTTAATGTTAAATTTTATTTCTAGAGTCTATGTGACAATTGTTTGAATGAGTAGACATCAACACATCATCTGCATTTGGATCTGTGCTCAAGGGTCAAGAGTCAGACACTGTCCACAAGAAGGGCCAGGGAGTGGTGATGTGTGGGGACGGTGTGCTTAGTTATTGCTCCTAAGGTGCAGGGCTATAACCATTTCAGAAAGAATTTCAGTTTTCCAAGTGCCAGAGAGAAAATAATTTTAGAGATTAAACTCTATATGTTTGTATAGACATATTTTACACCAACCAGTTGATTTGTACTTGACATTCTCATCTTCGGCACCTTCTATGAGGAATCAAACCAGACTAGCAATTAGTACTGAGGGCTGTGGGTGGGTTAGGTAATAAACCATTAAGCACACTTTGAATTTCCAAGTGGTAGTGAAAAGCAAAGTTCTATGTAGGGACAACACATAGAAAATCTGCTTGATAGTCCACAGTTCCCACCCCACCCCCCCACTCACATATTTAACATGACCCTCAAAAAATTGCAGATTTCAGTGAACTGATTAAAAAATCTCCCAGGAATAAAAATGAACAGCTGCATTTTATAGAAAAGGAATAGAACCAAAGATGGTAGTTATATAAGTAGGAACAATTGGCAAGGATTGGTCGTTCATAGAAATGGCCCAGTTAGGAAAGATAGCAAAGTGAATCGCCTGTTATTTACCTGACACACAATGGCCTGAGAGGATAGAGGGCACTTCTAAGATTGGACAAGACATCTGCAATGGAAGTAAAATTCTCACCTTCTCTAAAAGAAAAGAATTCTTTTTAAGAGATGTTTTAACTTTTTCTTTTAGGTAGAAAAGATGACTTGTCAAATAGGTAATTATGTTTTAAAACATGTATATATTTTCATATAGCTTTTAGTAGATATTTTACCTCAAGCTAAAATAGCATTTAAATAAAATTCTTAGACAATGTGTAACTGTTCAGAAGGGCATATAAATGCCTGAATTTTTTGTGTATTTTTTATGTATTTGACTTCTCAGCATGTGAAATGTTACAGTTGCCAACAGTAATTCATATTATCCCAGATACTTTGCTGGGGCTTGAATTTTAATTTCAGAATTTTCTTACAGAAGTCAGGAGATTTATGTGGAAGAGAGGGTCTGGCTCCATCAGGGATGATAAAATACTCCTCTAGACAACATGCAGAGCTTTCAAGGCAAGCTCTTAATATTTTGAAGGGCTTTCCACAAACTAGAGGAAGCAACATCAAAGGGGCTAGTGTGAGGCAGAGAGGCACTGCAGCCTTGAAAAAGGAAAGGCTAAGAGGGTTGAAATAATCTCCAGAGACAGCTCCTTGGGAACCACGAGTTGACCTAGCCTAACGGGACAAGTGCTGGCCTGCAGCTCAATTATAAAGTCCAGAGACCTTGTACTTAGTACTGCCTTCTTCATCTTCCCTGTCCACCTGAAGCCATGATGCCATGGAGACTTGTATCTGTACTCTTCTGAGCACTGGAAATGAAGGCCCCAAGGTCTGGACCTTCCCCCCACAACCACATTCCTTTCCTGCCCACCTCTGCCCTGAGCCTGCTGCCTCGGGATCAGTGACACATCTATGCTCACAGATTGCCCTCCTTTAAGAAGATATCCTCTTTTAAATGAGGGCCCCTTAAAAAAGCTGTTGGCCTTTATCCAAATGAGTCCAATCATAGCAATGTTTAATGCTGTAGACACAAGGAGGACACATTTGGAGGGAAAGATGTACTCCTTTAATTATATCACATAAGTGGCTCTCTCTCCTGTCCACATAAAAGTGTCCTCTGAAGAGGCCATTTCTAAATCCCCAAGACATCAGAGATCAATGTCAGTGTTATATCACTAAGAGTTGTTCTTGCTCCAAGAGCAAGCAGAAACCTTTCTGAGATTGTTTAAAAGGACAATCTGAATTAGTGAAGGGTGAACAGTGGAATGTGCTTATATTTTCAAATGAATACAATTTATAGATCTAGATAATTTAGAAGTCTAATAGAGGTCCTAGGGAGCTTGTTTTAATGAACAGATAAGAATGATTTGTAATTCAGGCATTAATTGCTTATATGTAAATAGCTGCTTCTGAAATGCTTAAGGGTCTGTTTGAAACCAGTTTGTTCTTTTTAAACCTTGGCCTGCAATTTAATTTGCATTTACAATTTACTCCCAAATCTCTTATTTTATAGATAATGTAAAGGTAAATTTAGCCAACTAATCTATACATGACATCTAGATTTCTGTGGTTTTTACTGGAGTTGCTAGTTTTAAATCCTGAGTTATCTGGTATTTTCTTATGACTAATGCTCAATTTTAAGGCACATTTAAAATAGGCAATTTTGCTGTCCGTGCTTTATGATACTAATTTTAGCCAAGGCTGCAGTGATAAAAATCTACATAAATAAATACATAAATAAATAAAATCTACAATGCTTCCTGGAACTACCACTTTCCTGAAACAATAGTTTCCAGAAATGATTCTAATCAGTAAGTGTTCCACTGGCTCCACTGAGCAGTTTTATAAATGGTTTCCATTTGCAGTGACTTGTTCACAATATGTGCCCACTTTCATAAACACATATACACATGTACGTGTTCTGTGATTTGTTGGCTTCAGTATATGCTGTCTGCAGTTCAAATTATGCTGGAACTAAATAGCAAATATGGTTTGGTAGGGTCCTGCTGACACACTAAGACATATCATGGTGGAAATAATACAGAGCTCTTTTTAAGAGATCTGGTTGCTGATAAATCTGTAATCCTTTTTATAACATTTCTGTACATTGAAAAATAGGGATCCAAAGTCCCAGAAATACACAAAATGTAAATCCCAATGGCAATGAAGTAGATATTTTGCAGGTGGCCCCCTTTAGTCTTGGGAAAGAGTTGACTTCCCATGCAACTCTTCCAAACAGCTGAGGAAACCCAACCCCAATGTCAGTCAGATTCCAGTGAGTGGAGGTCAGCACTAACTAACATCTGGCTAGCCTGTCTCACTGCAGCATATCCTCACACTCTGCTCTTTCTGGCACATATTTAACTCTTTGGGAAATATTTTATTTATTCCCAGGTCTGCAGAAAAATATAGCCTCTGGAGCATAGATGAAAGTTAGACCTCTTCAAATTTGTCTTAGGTCAGTGAACAACTGTGCGGCAGGGAGTATTTTTCTATACTGACAGAGTGACTATCAATGCTCACCTCTCTTTTGGGGGGAGTTATAACTTTTATTGTATCTCTTATGAACAAAGATTAAGCCATAGCTTGTAGACATGTTCTTTTACAGGGGGAGAGAATGACAGCATCATATCAATTAATATTGGCATATTACCCAGCATAAAAAAAATGAAACTTAATAGTTTTCGATGTGAAAGCCTTAGGAAAAAGCTCACTGTCAGAGTCACACATGAGGCTCATGACAAGCTGCAGCCTCACAAAAGGTCCACACAACTCTGCGTTCCTGTCACAGATCCTTTTGTAATACAGGGGAGGGAATGCCAGGAGAACTCAGGCAGTGGATGGCCTCCAGACATGGAGAACTCTCTAAAGATGCAAATTTCTGTTTGTTTTGGAGTGATACCTTAAATATATTGGCAGATCATGTAAGGATTTTTCTTTTGTTATGGGACTTGCTTAAATCGAACCAAGCTCTACTGGAATTTTCATCAGAACAGGCTCTCTCTCATGGTTTCTAGTATTTCCTGCCTCTAGCCAGGCTGCAGCAATCTGAACAAAGCTTCTCATGGTATTTTATCTTGTTTGGATTCAGTTCCAGTTCAAACCTGAGATCAAGTTGAGGCAATGAGAAACAGAAAAGCTAAAAGAGTGTGACCCCTGCTAAAAGAGTATGAAAGTTTATTATTATTTATTTTAGTAGCAGGTCAGTGGGGAGGAAAGAATACCATATTAGAAGCCAGAGACCTGAGTGCTGTCTAAAGTTGAATTTGAAGATATTTTGCCTCATTTGTAACAGAGACCACAAATTCTCTGTTACAAGCATATTCCAAAGTCCTATGCATTTCATTCTAAAAGTGCTTACATGTTTGGAAAGGCTACTTATCTGACCTGGTTTATTGACCTTAAGTCAAAGCACTTATCACTTATGAGGAGACTCTATGACTAGGCATTTCCCCTTTACTGCTAATGATTACATTTCAAGCAGGTACCATGGGAATTAGTTACAAACATATTATTCCTAGTGGACAATTTTGCTGACCCAGAAAGACATATAGTTTTTGTTCTTTTAATAATGGGCAAATCTGATTTTATTTTGCCCTGTAAGTGTTTTCTTGCTAACGTAAATGAGAAAAATAGTATATATCCCCCTTTCCAAACCTATCCAAGACCTCTTGGGTTGTGCAGTAGACAACTCTGCAAAATTTTGTTTACCTGGAAGACAATGACATGTTGTCTTTTGGAATTATGCAGACAATGGCCTTGACCTTCACACCTTCCTATACTAACAACAGTGCGTTAGTTGCCTTTTCTGAAACAAGTTATATACATCCCTGCCTCTGTACCTTTTGCTCATAAGGTTCCCTCTGCCTGAAATACCTCCATCATTGCATTACAATGATTGCTTTTATTCTATTTCCTCAAACACAATAAAATTCTCACAGGCAAGAACTCTGACTTCCCATATAACTCTTCCTCATGGCACAGGTAAATAAAAGTCTTTGGAATGCATGCTATTTTGCTGTGTTTTGCCCAGTTTACATCATCCAGAAATACAACCAATGAAAAGGAGGAAAGATTAAACATTAAATATTAGGTGACATGCAATTAAAATACCTTGTGAGAATTGACACAATTTTTTTAAAGATTTTATTTATTTATTTTTAGAAAGAGGAAGGGAAGGAGAAAGAGAGGGAAAGAAACATCAACGTGTGGTTACCTTTCACAGGTCCCCCACTGGGGGCCTGGCATGCAACCCAGGCATGTGCCCTGACTGGGAATTGAACCAGCAACTCCTTGGTTCACAGTCCGGGCTCAATCCACTGAACTACACCAGCCAGGGAAACAAACAAATTTTAACCTATCTTCTCTTGTTTCTGACTCAACATCCCCAACTCAGTGAGCATTTGCCTCCCTTTTGTTTGTCTACATATTTCCATTTTTAATTGCATTATAACATTAATGGAAAAATAAAGAAGTTGCACAGACCACTGACGTTCAGGAAAGTGGGATAAGGCGTAACATATAAAGGGTAAGCAAAGATAAAAAGCATAAATATAAATTTAATATCAGAAGAACCATTAGAGGGATACAGAACAGTATTGTGGTTAGGCCACAGACACTTGACCCTGAACTGCCTCAGTTTGAATCATAGTTCTAGTACATATTTCACATCTCTGTGCTTCAGAGTTCTCACTTGTGAAATGAGAACAATAGGGTTATTCTAGGATTAAACACAGCAATGTACAGTTTGTTTTCATTATCTGCAGTTATCTGTGGTATTTATGTTCTATAAACTTGCCAAGAACTTTGAATTAGCAAATATTGGACCATGGCTCCGTAAAGACACCATATTTAATATACACTGTTCACTCATTAACATTAAACTCACTGCTAACAGTGCAACTCATGCCTGTATGAAGCTAATCTGACATATGTATACTCTTCACAAGGCTCATCACAGTCTTCTTGTGCTCAAGACATTAGACAGCACTTCAGTACTATGCTTGGAATCATTTTAAACAGCAAACTACCAACAAAAATGCAAAAACAATAGCACTAAATAGACAGCAAAAGGACACTTGCTTACAGTATGAGAGCTAAAATGAGAAAGCAGAATGACACTCTTGCACCTCAGCTGGGAACAGGCACATCAGGACACTCAAATTTTTCATCGATGTCCATGAATTGCCATGAAAGCGCTGCAAGTATTGATTTGGGGCTTACAAATAAATTTTAGCAAGTAGGTGCATTGGCATATACAGAATCCACAAATACAAGGACCAACTGTCTATTTAAAATCTTAGAATAGTCTCTAGCACATGGTAAATCTTATAAACTTGTATAATAAGCTCGTATTATATGATATGTTATATAAGGTAGGAACATGCTTAATTGCTTTAATGGTTAATTTTGTGTCAATTTGGCTGTTTTACAGTGCTTCACTATTTAATAAAACATGACCCTAATTGTTACTGTGAAGATATTTTATAGATGTGATTAACTGATTAATATCTACACTAGTAGCAGCTTCTAGTCAAGATGGTAGAACAGATAAATGCTATGCTCACCTCCATCCATAGCTACATCAAAATTACAACTAAAGTATAGAACAACCACCCTTAAGAACCACCTGAATACTAGCCAACAGAACAGCTATCACTAAGGATATAAAGAAGAAGCGACATCTAGATTGGTGGAGAGACAGAGACTCTAAATGAGCTGATCCTATACCCACATGTGGCAGTTAAGAATCAGGAGAAATATCTCAGCTGCAGAGGTCCCCCTGAGGATGGAGGAGTCCCAGCTGCATACCACACTCCTCAGCCTAAAGCAACAGTGCTGGCAATAGTTCCTACAACAGCTGGCTGTGAAAATCAGCAGGGACTCAGTCTGAGTAAGAAAGAGGGCTGTTGGAGTCCCAGGAGTCCTCTTAGAGAGCCTCCTCACAGTTTCACTGCCTCACAAACACTTGCCCTAAGCTATACCAAAGAGACAGCTGCATAATAGGCAGCAGGGGCATACAAAGAGAAACTGAATTGCCTGCCCTCAGGGAGGAAGCTTGAGGGACAGGTCTGTCCAGGGCCAATAGATGTTGTCATTCCTTTGTTGAGCTCTCCCTCTACATAGCCAGCAGGTGAGTCCCAATAATGAATCTCAGTTAAGCTGGCTAACACCCATCTCCACCAAATCTGATGATTCTCTGAGATTGTGCCCCACCTAATTCACATGCCTGGCCCAAATCTCTTTTGGAGGTTCACCAGAAGAGCCAGCCTGGGTGTATGCTGCAGACATTCCTAAAATCTCTCAATTATCCACAAACCCAAAACAAATACCAACTGGCCTTGGTGTGCCCCATACCAAGCCTGTGGTATGTGGCCCCAAGCCATACCTGAGGACACTCATACTAGTGTCCTCAGTTCATAGCATAAACACTCCCAGGTACCTCCAAGCACAGCATAAGCAACTTCCAACCAAAGATCACTTTGTAGTTCCTACCAGGTGGCCCCAGGCCAGACACAGACAGTGGCTGAACTTGTTCTGCACAAGAGCCTCTCCCAAGAGACCCCAGAACTAACATACCAGGTGGCCAACTTCAGATCACACCAGAGCACTACCTGATCAGCACCACAAATGGCACACCTAACTGATGGATGTTGCAAGCAACTGAGCCCTGCTAAAGCAAATCCCATTATGTGGGACCAGATCCTACACTATATCTCAAACACCATAGTTACAGCCAGTCAGCCTCAGGGGTCAATCCTACCCACTGATGTGCCAACACAAGCAAGGCTCCACTACAACCAGAAAGCACATACAACCCACACAATAAACACCCCTGGAGCAACTGGCTCAGGTGAACAAGGATACTGCACCACTTGGACTCAAAAGACACCTCCTAGGTAAGTTTACTCTGCCAAAACTGGCAGAGGTAGAAGATCTATTAAATACAAAGAATCAAACACAGAGAGGCACCAAAAGGAGAAAACAAAGAAACATGTCCCAAATAAAAGAATAGAACAAAACTCCAGAAAAAGAAGTAAACAAAATGAAGGCAAACAATCTACCAAATTCAAAGTTCAAAACACTAGTTACAAGGATAAGCAATGAACTTAAAGGAAGAATAGATGAACTTGGTGTGAACTTCAACAAAGACAAAAGAAACATAAAAAGAATCATTCAAAAATGAAGAATATGTTAGATGGAATCAATAACAGATTAGAGGAAGCAGAGGATCAAATCAGCAATTTGCAAGACAAGTAGTGGGAAAGCACCCAATTACAACAGCAAAAATAAAAAGGATTTAAATGAGGACAGTTTAAGGGACCTCTGGGACAAAATCAAGTGTAATAACATCTGCATGGTGGCCAGGGGGTAGTAGAAGGAGAAGAGAGAGAGCAAAGGATTGAAAACCTGTTTGAAGAACTAATAACTGAAAGGTTCCCAATCCCAATGAACAAAACACTGACACAGAAGTCACAGAGAGTCCAAAATAAGATGAACCCAAAGAGGCCCACACCAAGACATATCATAATGAAAATGCCAAAGGTTAAAGACAAAGAGAATCTTCAAAGAAACAAGAGACAAGTAGTTAATTACACACAAGGAAGCTCCCATAAGACTGTCAGCTGACTTCCCAATGAGTACTTTCTGGGCAAAAGGGATTGGCACAAAATATTCAAAGTGATAAAAAGCAATGACCTACAACCAAGATTACTCTACCCAGTGAGACTATCATTTAAAATTGAAGGAGAGATAGAGCTACTCAGACAAGAAAAAGCTGAAGAAGTTCATCACAACCAATCCAGTCTTACAAGAAATGTTAAAAAGACTTCTTTGAGAAGAAGAAAAATATGTATAAAGTAAATATTGCAAAGAACAAAATCTCACTGACAAAGGCAAACATAAGAAAAGCAGTGATTCAACCAACACTAAAGCTAGTCAAAAGTTAAAAGGCAAAGTAGTAAGATTATGTGTAATTATAACAATAAATTAAGGGCTACACACACACACACACACACACACAAAGAAATGAAAAACAATGACAACATAAACATGGAGGGGGTGAATAAAAATGATAATGATTATATTGAATAGAATGTATTGGAACTTAAGTGACCATCAACTTAAAATAGATTTCTACAAACATATTGGTATATATGAAGCACATGGTAACCACAATCCAAAACTATACAAGAGACATACAAGGAATAAAGAGAAAGGAAACCAAATATACCCCTACAAAGTCAACAACATACAAGACAGCAAGAGAATAAGAAAGGAACAGACACCCCCTGGCTGCATGACTCAGCTGCTTAGAGCATTGCACCATATACCAAAAGGGTTGCAGATTCCATCCCTGGTCAGGGCATGTACCCAGGCTGCATATTTGATCCCCAGTCATAGTATATATGGGAAGCAACTGATCAATGTTCCTGTCTTATCGATATTCTCTCTCTACTTCCTTTCCTCTCTAAAATCAATAAACATCCTCAGGTGAGGATTTTTAAAAAAAGAAGAAAGGAACAGAAAAGAACTACAAAAATAATCAGAAAATAATAAAATGGCAATAACTATATACCTGTCAATAATTACTTTAAATGTAAATGGATTAAGTGTTTCAAACAAAAGACAAATGACTAAAGGAGGAATGGTACACATATACAATGAAATATTATTCAGTTGTAACAAAGAATGAAGGCTTACCATTTGCTATAACATGGATGAATGTAGGGGGTAAGTGAAATAAGTCAGAAAGAGAAAGACAAATAACATATGATTTTACTTGTATGTGGAATCTATAAAACAGTAATTCTACAGGCAACAGTAATTCTACAATTCTAGATATGGGGAACAAACTAATGGTTGCTAGATGGGATGGGGCGTTGGGACACTGGGTGAAAAGGTGAAGGGATTAAGTACAAATTGCCAGTTAAAAAATTTATGTGCATATAAGTACAGCATAGGGAATATAATCGATAATATATAATAACTATACATGGTGTCAGGTGGGTACAAGAATTATTGAAGGAATCATTTTGTAAGTTATATAAACCACTATGCTGTACCTCTGAAACTAATACAATATTGAATGTTAAAAGTAATTGAAAAAAATTTATTAGGAAAGTATCTTCTGTGACTTCCAAAAAATCTACGAAAGTAAAGGAGGTTATCCTCAGTGATGTGAGTGGGCCTCATTCAAACAGTTGAAGGTCATAAAAGCAAAAACTGACATTTCCTGGAGAAGACATTCTGCCTCAAGACTACAGAATCAACTCCTTTCTGAGTTTCCAGCATGTCAAGTTGACCTATGATTTGGAACTTGCCAGTTCCCCCAATCACATGAGCCAAATTTCTTTAAAAAAACTTTGTATGAACAAGGAAGACGAACAGACCAATTTAAAAAATGGGCAAAGGACCTGAACAGACACTTCTCCAAGGACATACAGAGGGCTCATAGGCATATGAAAGTATGTTCAACATCACTAGCCATCAGAGAGATGCAAATTAAAACCACAATGAGGTACCACTTCACACTGGTCAGAATGGCCATCATAACAAATCAACAAACAAGAAGTGCTGGCAAGGATGCAGAGAAAAGGGAACCCTAGTGACTTGTTTGTGGGAATGTGGAATGTTACAGCCACTGTGGAAAACAGTATAGAATTTCCTCAAAAAGCTGAAAGTGGAACTGCCTTTTGATCCAGTGATTCCATTGCTGGGATTATACCCTAAGAATCCTGAAACACCAATTCAAAAGAACCTATGTACCCCTATGTTCATAGCAGCACTATTTACAATAGCCAAGTGCTGGAAATAGCCTGAGTACCCATCAGTAAATGAGTGGATCAAAAAACTGTGGTACATTTACACAATGGATTACTATACTGCAAAAAGAAAGAACTCCTATCTTTCATGGATGGAACTGGAGAGTATTATGCTAAGTGAAATAAGCCAGGTGGAGAAAGACAAATACCATATGATCTCACTCATAAGAGGAACATAACAAAAAATGAGCAAAATAGAATCAGAGGCATGGAAACAAGGAACAGACTGAAAGAGACCAGAGGGGAGGGAGAAATTAGATAAACAGGGAAAGAAGGGGAAGGGGCAAGTCAAGGAACAGGTTAAATGACCCATAGGCATGGACAACAGGGTAGGGATTGACTGTGGAAATGGGGAGTTGGCAGGGCAGGGGAGAAAAACAGGGGAAGATTGGGACAACTATAACTGAAAATAATATAAATTAATAAATAAACAATAGTAAAAAAAAGAAAATTTTGTGTGAACACATAACACGCCCATCTCCTATTCTTTGTGCTTCTCTGGAGAACTCTAACATTCATTTTGATTATTTTCTCTCTTGTGGTGAGGCAGTCAATGAGAGAGGCAACCGGCTGGAAATAAGGAGGTCCAGATCTTTCTCTCTCTCATCTCTGTCTCCTTATCAGAGAATTCATCAGCAACATAGTTGGACTGGCCATTCTCTGTTGGTCTTTCTGGCTCCAAGGTTTCCCCAACAAAGGAAAGAGTGTGAGTGGAGAGGCCTTCCCTCTGCCTTCCCTGCCTCCAACTGCCCTCATAGGATCATGGAGTGTGACAGTTGGCTGGATCCTTAGAGATTACGTCATCCAAGATCTTTGTTTTTTCATTCCTTCAAATACAAATGTAAAAATGCCAGCTCACGTTCCCTTTTTTTCTCCTCAAACTGGGCATAAACTATCCTAAGACTTGTTCAGTTGTTGCCAGATTCTCTGAGCCCTTGGGAAGTCCTGCCAGGTGTGGCCTAAATAACAAAAGAATTAGGAGAAATTAGTGGTGTGGAGGGAGGGGTAGAAAAGATGAGATCCTTTTAAAGCCCTCAAATACTAGCAGAAAATTGATCAAAACCAAGATGAGTTTCACCCATCTCTTCTAACAAGCTGTTAATATTGTAGTGGCAGCCCTGTCAGGATAATTTGTCACACATGTCCCTGTGTGGGCTGAAGCCCCTTCAGAGTGATCTCCCCAACCCACTGCCACAGGCAACTTGTCTGAAACAAAGCTCTAAGATGGAAAGGAAAATTTGGGAGCTGGGAGGAGAGTTAATGGCCACTGACAAGCTATCTGGCCCTCTCTCCCAGATCTTGCAACTGAAACCATATTACCTTCATTAGGCTTGAAGAGCCTGCTGTTACTTCAATTACATGTGTGTTACTGCCACAACAGCAATGCTCACTGTCACAAAGATGATGTCCAGAAAAAAATACCACCCCTTGAAAAATAGCACAGTATCAACACTAGTTACCAAACCAATAAAAAAACTGTGATAGCAAAATTTCTTGTTGAGACAGGCTCAGTAGTAATCCCTCAGGCAGGGCAAAGTTCTCTCAGGCAGAACAACTGACTATGACCCCAGAAGGACCTGTGTCCAAGCATCAGCTGTGGGGCGCTTGGCTCACACAGTGAGTCTATCCATCGGAGGGGACCCTAGGACCTGCCTAACTGGCTCTCAGACACACCATCAATTGGCCAACACTGTTGTAACTATCAGGCCTCACAAAGGTCCCATTCTTTCTGCTTTTAACATGAAAACACCAATAAAATATACATTGTAGTTAGACCAGAGGACAGAAGGATGGGACAGAATCCAAGGTGCAGTGGGTGCAGGGGTAGAAATAATGCCCATGTCATAGGACATGGACTAAGCTATGCAGTGTGGGAAAGGCATAATTTCTTCTTATTTTTCCATACCTTTAACAACATGCCAAATTATAAAGAATTGTATTTTTTCAAGGAAGATATCTAAGTTATATATGATTATGTATCTATTTATACACACACTGCTGAAGCCAAAATAGATTTGAAGAAGCATCATTTCCCTAACAATGTTAATTACATAACCTTTATGTGGAAGCTACTTGTCCTAGGATGCTATAGCTGCAGGTATCTCAAACACCATCCAGCCAGGACAACTCCATCATTTGCCAGAGAAGTGATTTACCCAAACTGATGAAGTGACTTTTCAAAACTCATACAGCTAGTACATGGCAGAAACACATTTTAAACATCGTACCCTCATAACCTATTTTTTCCCTACTTCTCTCAAGTTCATTTTATGAGTAAAGAAGGAATGAAAGTCCAAGGTGAACTCTCTGTGGACAGGGAGGTGTATCTTAGGTTCAAATCTTCAACCAGGGCTCAAAAAGTTATGTCTTCTGGTCTGGACAGGCAACTAAAAAGTCAGGCTTAATTCAAGGAGGACAGAGAAAAAGGGGCCTAGCTGGAGAGAGAAGTAAAAATGTAGGCAACAGGAGGTAAGGACAACTTAAAGAGTTGAACAAAGAGAAAGCTAGGCTAACATGGAGTAGGACTTGTAAAGATTAGAAAAATTATTCACACTATGAAATCACTAATTCCAACTCAAAATTTTATACTGGAAAAAGCTGTTTATAACCCTGTTGCATACCTTAAATTGCAAGACTCTTTTGAGTAGCCTCCTAGATTGCTTCCGTCTTATTCAAGAAGTTCTTTTTTAAATTTTTATTTATTGATTTGAGAGAGACATTGATTTGTTGCTCCACTTATTTATGCATTCACTGGTTGATTATTGTATGTGCTCTGACTGGAGAACAACAGCAACCTTGGTGTATCAGGACAATGCTCTAAAGGAGCTACCTGGCCAGGGCCAGTCATGGAGTTCTGAACCTCCAGATATATTGCTGATGACTAGTGACAGAGAAGTAAAATGAGAGAACATGGCACAGAGAAGTCCCCAAGTCTGCACCCAACAGTAGGTGATGACAACATAGGTAAATAAAGGTGAGAGAAACCCTGATAAAATTATAAATAATCCTCCAGGAGGAATGGCAAATCAGCATCATACTATAGAAAAAGCAGAAAAGAATAAACAAATGTTTTCTCACCTCTTTATTCTGCTGTTTACCTTCTCTGTACTATATCCCCATGTCTTTCTTCATTTGGGTTCCATACGAGAATGGAAGTTAATAGCAAGTTAATGTGATAGGTACTCTTTTTGAAAGCAAAATTAGTGAGAAATATTCCTATAACCAGATGTTAGAATCAATTTTACTCATTTTTCTTCTATTGTACATTTTCCATCTTGTTCTTCTTTCCCAGGCAGCCAAAGTAAACAGATTCTGGATGTTGAATATCTGTGTGAGGCAGGGTTTCAAAGAGACCCATTTATCATGCACCATAAAGCAAATGAGAAGTGGAGGAGGAAGGGCTCAAATGCATGACCTCTGCAGCTGTGAGTCTTCGTGTTCGGCAGCTTCCCCAACAAAAGAATAGTTGAAGAGGTCCTTGCTCCTTCTTAACCATGTTGCTGAGTTGCTGAATTCACCTGCCACCTCCAATGACCTATGAACTACCAAAATCCTCAACTGCAGATCACAGAGAGAGGTTCTAAGCAGAAAAATATGATAACACATGTAGAGCACTGAGCACAGGGCCTGGCATGGACTGAGCACTCTAAATGTCCACTGCTGTAGCAGCCAAGATCATAAGTGCTACCCTCCTCTTCTTCCTCTTCCCCCTCCTCCTAGTGATCCTTACCATCATCTCCAACCAGTATCTGGCTGCTAGGCCACATTTTAAGTTCCAGTCTTGTTTTCAAGAATAAATGAATAAATGAATGCTAAATCCTATTGTAATTTTTAAAATATCTCTACTTTGATGAGTAAATAGAATGAATTTAGGAAGTAGCTCAGAGCTTTTCAGTCCAGAGTGTCAGCACTCTGTCTCTGTTTCTCTCTCTGCCTGATTTTCTGAGAAGGAAGAGTGTACTGAATATCTCAAACAACTATGTGACTATAGGAAATCAGACACTTTAAAGTGATAGTGTCCACTCTCACCTTTTAGATGATTAAAAATCATTCAACATTTTAGTGACCAATTAAAGTATGAATTACCTTACATTTAGTATCTTTTCATATTATTATCACATTTTAAACATTTGCAGTAAATGCACAACTGTATGCTCTATTGCTTCTTGCATTCCTTTTCTCTCTTGCTGGAGTGTATCTCAGTGTAATATTTTCAGAGGTCTATGAATCTTTAAACTTCCTACACTTTTTCTTGAAAACATGTTTTATTTTTTTTTAACCTCTTGAACGATAGTTAGGCTAAGTATAGAATTCTAGCTTTTATGAGCTAGGAATTGTATTTGACTTCATGAATAGCAATTTGATTAATGAGCTGCATATATGATGCTTGGTAAAATAGAGTTTGGTTGTTTTGGGGTTTTTTTAATGTGTATGAAATGGAAAATTAGAAGTCTTAGGCTGGGGCAATTGCTCAGAGAAGTGATCAAAAACTCCTTATACCTTACTAGTCTGCAACCCTTATATAGTGTTAGGTCTCACTGTTATAAGGGGTTTACATGTCTGTATTCATTAAGTCTATGTTCCATGTAGGAAGAAGATAAGGAAGAGAACAACATATCCATTTTTATTAGAAAAACAATAGATTCATAATTATTTACTTTTAGTACTAGAAATTGACTCTTGTTTTAATTTACTTAGTATTTTAAAATCTGATGTTGGTTTTTTCTGTAAGTCCTCTTATTGTTCTATTGATTATGTAGTCTTTGTGTAAATTCTTCCATTTATTGATGTTTATTACTTCTCTTTCATGATGATAAGTATCATAAGTATCATCAAATACTGCGGGTTTGCCCTTGAGTGTCTGTTTCTGCACTTGAAATTCCTAGTAACTCTGTTGGCTGCCTGTTGAGCTTCCTCTAGAATTGAGTTTCTCGGGTAACGTGGGGAGCCACTGGGTATGCTGAAGTACAGGGCACCCATCATTTCATCTGCCACTATACACTTTCAGAGAGTTGCAAGACAGCCAAGGCTCTAAAAATTCTGTTTCCTAAGATCTCACAGTCACTTCTCTTTCATGAGCCAGGTACATCTGTTACTGTTGCTTGTGAAGTAAGGAAGCCAAGTTCAGGGAAAGCCCCCACCCCCCTTTCACATGGGGCAGCACAGTTCATCACGGTCCTGGTGGTTCTCAGTCACCTATCACACTCAGTCACCTATTACTCCAAGAAGGCAGCTTGCTCAGTGCTTCTGCTACCTGTATGTTGCAGCTTTCTCCTACACTTTTCCTGCCTTCCAGCCTTGCCCCCCCCCCCCAACCTGGCTGATGTTCCCTCTGAAGTTTACCATTTGCATTCTTTTATAATTTCTCATAGTTTCTGGTTCCCCAAATGATTTTTATTTTCCTGCAGATAAGATAATGCATACACATTTATTTCATTTGATTTGATGTGAGGAAAGGGAGTCTACAATTTATGTTTTTTCCACCAACTTAAAAAGTAAAGACTTTTCAAATATATTATGAAACACATTTATATCTATTCTTTCATGAGATTATCTGTTGTCCTATAACGTATATCCTATAAATCCACAGATGAAGAAACCGAGAACAGGTTTACCATGGTAATCCCCTGTATCTAAGAAATACTTTCCTGTTTGCAGAAATACTTTTGTTTTTATAATTTCACTTGCTATTTATCTCTCTGATTATATTTTCACTCCTGAAGTCTACTTGTTGCCCCATTAAGTAAATTTGAATGGCACATAATCAATTTTTTGCCCTGGTGGGGTGGCTAAGTTGATTGGAGTTTCATCGTGTACTCGTGTACACCAAAGGGTTGCAGGTTTTATCCCTAGTTGGGACACATACCTAAGTTGCAGGTTTGATCCCCAGCTGGGGTAGGAATGGGAGGCAACCAATCAATGTTTATCTCTGACATAAATGTTTCTCTCTCTCTCTCCCTGACACACACACACACACACAGTCTCTTCTTCTCTCAACAACTATGGGACATTTACATAATAGAATTCTACTGAGCTATAAAAAGAAAATTTTTGCCCTTTGCAACAGTATGGATGGACCTGGAAAACATTATGTTAAGTGAAATAAGTCAGTCAGAGAAAGACAAATACCATATGTTTTCCCTCATTTGTGGAATCTAATGAACAAACTCATCTAACAAGCAAAACAGACACAGACTCAGATGGAAAGCAGATGACAGCTAGTGAGGTGGAAGGAGGTTGGGAATAGAGGGATTCAGCAAAAAGGAGAAAAAACTCATGATCATGGACAATAATGTGGTGATTGCTAGGGGGGAGGGAGTATAAGGGGACTAACTGGTAATGAAAAAAATGCAATAAAGATTAAATTAAAAATTAAAAATAAATCAATTCTCTCTTTTCTAAGTGATAAAGCCTAGGTACCTAATACCAGATATACCCTAACCTATACCATATTAAGTCAGCCTCACATCTTTCTGTTAGGTCTGGTGCCCTTGCTTCCACATGAATATTTCTGCCTTGATCTCTCCAGTGCCCTCTAAACTTCTAACTTTATCTCTCTTGTATTTTCAGTCCCTCACTCTTCAACCTAGAAAGAGGCCAAAAAGGTAAGAGATCTTTGGGTATGGTACCTTGAACCAGAGCTATGATAGAATTAATGTCCTGAACAGTCAAGATAGGGAGTCAGAAGTGAATCTAATCTTGTCCTTTTGAAAGAAATCCAGGGGAATCACATAGAGATAAGACCCCAAGGGATAAAAATGGTGCTAGAGAATTAGAATCAGAGCCAAAGATTAAACTGCTAGCAGAACAGGAATTAACAAAGAGCAATGAATAGAAGAGGAAAAAGGAGGAGGAGGTGGAGAAGAACAACTAGCACCATCACCCTCACCAAATAAGAAAATTAGAAATAATTTCTCTAATTAGATTAAAGTACATGAGGCTCGAATGTTCTCACCACTGATAATCAGGTCTATGGATGGATAATGTTGGTATAAGGTAGGCCACATGTCTCCATCAGACACAATTAGCTACTCTGATGAATTCAAAAGATAATTAATGTTATTCTCTTCTAGGAAATATATTTAGAGCTAATTTAGGTTTCTAAAATACCTCCTTAACTTACAAATGAAATTTGGAAGTTGTGAGGGCATCTATAACAGCCTATACTCTTTAGAAATTTAAAATTATCATACAAGCCCATGGTGAACCTTGCAAAGAACAACAGTAATTATTTTCAGCTACCCTATATACTAAGTGAAGACGAAGTATGTTTATGCTTGTAATAAGTTAATGAAAGATGCAGTCACTTGGCTATAAATATCTGTTGCAACATAGATCAGCCAATATCAGACATAACAATGATCAGTGGGATGAGAAATATTAGCCTTTTAGGAGCTTTAATATTCCTGTGAAGTAGACATTGATAGGTAGAGTACTTTTTCCCAGCTTCACTTTTGGAGCTGCTTCATCTTAATTATTACAGACAAAAGTCTAATGAAGCTGAGGGGTAGAAGACTAACATAGCATACTGTGTTCCTAGCATATCTCTACTAATAATGCCTACTTACAGATCTTGCCATCTTTTCTGGTACATATTACTCTTTTTCTTCCTATTAGATACAGCAAGAAAGTTTACCTCCTGAGAGTTTTCTTTTGTAACACCTAGAATCTTGATATTCTCATGCCATGCTGAAATGCAGAGCAAGAAAATAGAAATTAAGATGACAAAAACAAACTTGAAAGTAGGAAACTATTCTCTGGATCCCCACAAAATCTCCCAGCTGTGGTCCAGAGAGATGCCCATTTGGCATATTTCTTCAGTAAACTCCCTCAGGTATACCCTAGCACCACCAGCTTTGTTACAAAATGACCCCATTTTTCCTGTGGGTTCCAGAGGATGGAATCTGAAATGACCCAAGGGATAGACTAATGTTCTCAGGAAGAACATTTAAAGGGACTGAGGTTGCTCCAAGCTCACTTAAATTTCATCTCCTTCATAAAAATTTATCTGACTACCCAACCAAGGATGCTTTTCCAGTCTTCTGAATACCTAATACCCTTAGAATATATTGCATATTCTGATTTTCAACTATATTCCTAAGTACCAATTTCTGGTTGGTATTGATTAAGAACCTTGTCTCCCACCTTTCTCCCCTTCCTCACAGGGAATCAACTTCGCATGGGCAGGGACAGCTGCTCCCAGCCATCCAGGTTGCAGAGTGCCCAGAACAATGGACACAGAACTTAGTAAGTACTATTTGACTACACCTCAGAAAAATAATCTAATTATTTTCCTCGAGCCAAAGAGTTTTTATTTAAAGAAAACAGAGCCACTTTTAATGTCCATGGAGTACTAAACAAAAGGAGTTTGGAATAAATTCAAGCAGGAGAGATTCCTTCAGTAAGGTTCATAATATATGAAAAAGATTTCTGTGGTTGTGGGTGGTGCAAATAGGCCTGCTTGCTTCCCAAGGTGCTGGTGACTGATAGATATTAATGGAAAGCTTCTCAGGCTGATGGGAGGCTGCTCCCTGAGTTTGCTTTACAATAAAATGGACATGAAATAAAATGACCCGTTTAAAGTAAGTTCAATAGGTTTGGACAAGGTATACAGCCATATATATGCCCAATACCCCAATTAAGATATTGGACATTTTCAAAACTTTAAAATTATTTTTTACAGTCAAGTCAATACACCCTCTACTCCCAGCTCCAAAACTGACAGCTTTCTTTCACTACAGATTAGTCTACATTTCTAGAATTTCATATGAATTGATTCCTACAGTACATGCTTCTTTGTGTAAGGATTCTTTCACTTAGCACCATGTTTTTGGGACATTTATATCTTTCTGTGGATCAGCAGTCTGATCCCTTTTCAAAGTCTAGAGTGCTGACCATTACATTATGGGATCCAGTCTGTTCCCTTTTATAACTGAGTAATGTACCATTGTATGAAAATATCACATTTTTTTTCAGTTTACAGTTGGTGAGCATTTGAATGGTTTATTTTATGTCTACTAGGAATAAAGCTGTCATAAATATTTGAGTTCAAGTCTTTGTTTTAATTTCTCTTGAATGAATACCTTGGAACACAATTGTTGGCTGCTTTGAAGGTATGGTTGTAATTCTGTGAGAAACTGTCAAATGATTTTTCCAGAGTGGTTAGACAATTTTAAATCTATAGCTGCTATCAATACATGAGCATTCCATTCACTCCACATCTTTGCCAACATTTGATATTGTCATTTGTCTTAATTTTACCCATTTTAATGGGTATGTCATAGTATCTCATTGTGTTTTCAATTTCAATTAACTGGTGACTAATAATGTTGGGTATATTTCATATATTTGTTTGTCATTTATATATCTTATTTCCAAGTGTCTGTTTACATATTTGCTCATTTTTGTTTGATCATTTCCATTGTTATTGCATTGTGCAAATATTTCATATATCCTGGATGAAAGTTTTTCATCAGATATAGGTAATGCGGATATTTTCCTCCATTCTCTTTCTTTTTCATTTTCATAATGATGCCCTTGGAATAGTAAATGTTTTTAATTTTAATAAAATCGAATGATCTCTTTTTATTATTAATTCCTTTTGTATTCTAAGAAAACTTTCCTTAATCCAAAATCATTTAGATAGTCACATATGTGTTCTTGTAGATCAATGGTCAGCAAATTTTTTCTGTAAAAGACTAAATAATCTATATTTTTGCCTTTTGAGGCCAACAGTTGCTGTCAAAATTACTCAATTTGCCATTGTACCACAAAAATAGCTGCTGAAAATTCATAAATAAATGGACATGGCCAGATTTAGCCAGTGGACTACAATTTTCCAACTCCTGCTTCAGAAGCTTTATAGATTTAACCTTTACATTTAGGTCTAAGATCCATTTTCAGTTAATTTTGGAGTGTCATATGAGCAAGAATTGAGATACATATTTTACCATGTGTAAAATTTTAACATGTGTATTTCCAGATATCACAGCAGTATTTGTTTAAAAAAACTATCTTTCCATTAGAAGTATCATGTACCATAATCAAGTTAGATTTATCCCCAGGATGCAAGGGTGGTTAAACATATGCAAATCAATAAATGTAATATAACACATTAACAGAACAAAGAATAGATGTAGAAAAAGCATTTGAAAAAACTCAACATTGTTTCATGATAAAAAAAAAACTCAACAAATTAAGTATAGAAAAAATGTACCTCAATAAAATAAAGGCCATTTATGACAATAAAGGCCATTTATGACAATAAAGGCCATTTATGACAAATACACAGCTAACATCATACTCAATTGTGAAAAGCTGAAATGAAAGCTTTTCCTCTAAGATCAGGAATAATACAAGGGTGCCCACTCTTACTACTTCTATTCACCCTAGTACCAGAAGTCCCAGTCAAATGATTAAGCGGGAAAAAGAAATAAAAATTATCTAAATCTAAAAGTAATAAAGGGAGGACCCAAGATGGAGCAGGAGTAAGTGGAAGTTATACTCATCTCCTCCCAGGGTCAAACTGAAATTACAACTAAATTACAACTAAATCATCCTGAATAACCAGCAGAGAGAAAAAGGTAAAATTGTCTCTGCAGATGACATAAACTTACATAAAAACAACATCCAAAAAGTGTTAAAACTAACAAATGTAATATAAAGTTGCAGGATATAAAATCAATATACAAAGATCAGTTATGTCTCTATACACTAAAAATGAACTATCAAAAAGAGAAATTAAGAAAACAATCTCACTTAAAATAGCATCCAAAAACAGTAAAATGCTTAACAATAAATTTAACCAAGGAAGTAAAAAATAAAAACTATAAAATACTGATGAGAGCCATTGAGGAAGACAAAAATAAATAGAAAGATATACCATATTTATGGAGAGAAAGAACTAATTATGTTAAAATGTTTATACTACCCAAAGTGATCTGCAGATTGAATGTAATCTCTATCAAAACTCCATTAGCATTTTTCACAAAAATAGAACAAAAGTCTAAAATTTGTATGGAACCACAAAGGAACCTCAATAGGAAAAGTAATATTGAGAAAGAACAAAGCTGCAGGTATCATACGTTCTGATTTTAAACTACATTACAAAGCTGTAGTAATTTAAACAGTATGGTACTGGTAGAAAAACATAGACCAATGAAACAGAATAGAGAGCCCAGACATAAACCCACACCTATAAAGTGAAATGATCTTTGACGAGGGTGGCAAGGACAGAAAATAGAAAAAATAGTTTCTTCCATAAATAATGCAGGGAAAGCTGGATAACCACATGAAAAAGAATGAAACTTGTACCACTAACACAAATTGACTTGAAATGTATTGAAGACTTAAATGTAAGACCTGAAACCAAAAAACTCCTAGAAGAAAATATAGGAAAATCTCTTTGATATTGGTTTTGACAATGATTTTTTGGACATCAAAAGCACATGAAACAAAAGCAAAAGTAAAAGGTGGCACTACATCAAATTAAATATCTTCTGCATTAGCAAAGAAAACAATCAACAAAATGAAAAGGCAACTTACAAAACAGGAGAAAAATATCAATATTTTCAAACCATTTATCTGACAAGGGGTTATCTAAAATATACAAGAAACATAAAACTCAACATCAAGAAATAAACAAAACAAAACAATTAAAACAATGAGTAAAGGACCTGAATAGACAGTTTTTCAAAGACATATAAATGGCAAATAGGTACATAAAAAAGTACAGAATATCACCAATTATCAAGAAAATGCATATCAAAACAATAACAAAATATCATTTCATACTTGTTAGGATGCATTTTTTAAGATTAAATGAGATTTTTATTTTTCAGTGGGTTCCACTTTTTTTCTTTTTTTAAATGTTTTATTGATTATGCTATTACAGTTATCCCATTTCCCCCCTTCATTCCCCTCCATCCTACACACCCTCTCCCACCTACATCCCCCCGTTTAGTTCATGCTTCTACATTTCCCATACTATTCTGGCCCTCCCCTTGTCTATTTTCTACCTACCATCTATGCTACTTTTCCTCTGTACCTTTTTCCCTTCTTTTCTCCTCCAACTCCCCTGTTGCTAACCCTCCATGTAATAGCCATTTCTGTGGTTCTGTTCCTGTTCTAGTTGTTTGCTTAGTTTGTTTTGTTTGTTTTTGTTTTTGTTTTAGGTGTGGTTGTTAATAATTATGAGTTTGCTATCATTTTACTACACATGTTTTTTATCTTCTTTCTCTTAGATGAATCCCTTTAACATTTCATATAATAAGGCCTTGGCGATGATGAACTCCTTTCACTTGACCTTATCTGAGAAGCACTTTATCTTCCCTTCCATTCTAAATGAAAGTTTTGCTGGATAGAGCAATCTTGGATGTAGGTCCTTGCTTTTCATGACTTGGAATATTTCTTGCCTTACAGGCAACCCCTTCTTGCCTGTAAGGTCTCTTTTGAGAAATCAGCTGTCAGTCTGATGGGAACTCCTTTGTAGGTAACTGTCTCCTTGTCTCTTGCTACTTCTAGGATTCTCTCCTTCATTTTAATCTTGAGTAATGCAATTATGATGTGCCTTGGTGTGTTCCTCCTTGGATCCAACTTCTTTGGGACTCTCTGAGCTTCCTGACTTCCTGGGAGTCTATTTCCTTTGCCAGATTGGGGAAGTTCTTCTTTATTATTTGTTCAAATAACTTTTCCACTTGTTGCTCTTCCTCTTCTCCTTCTGGTACACTTATAATTTGGATGTTGGAATGTTTAAAGTTGTCCTGGAGGTTCCTAAGCCTCTCCTCATTTTGTTGAATTCTTGTTTCTTCATTCTTTTCTGATTGGATATTTCTTTCTTCTTTCTAGTCCACTCCATTGATTTGAGTCCCAGTTTTCTTCCCATCGCTATTGGTTCCCTGTGCATTTTCCTTCATTTCACTTAGCATAGCCTTCATTTTTCCATCTAATTTGTGACCAAATTCAACCAATTCTGTGAGCATCCTGATAACCAGCGTTTTGAATTGTGCATCTGATAGGTTGGCTATCTCTTTATCACTTAGTTGTATTTTTTCTGGAGCTTTTATCTGTTCTTCTATTTGGGCCATTTTGGTTTTGTTTGTTTGTTTGTTTGTTTGTTTGTTTGTTTTGCCTCGATGCACCTGTTATGTATGAGGAGCAGAGGCTTAGGTGTTCATCAGGCCAGTGCAATCTACATCACTGGGTTGTGACACTGTATGTGGTGCAGGAGTCCAAGAGGAAACAATGGCACTTGCTCCACTTTCTGTCAGATTTCAGTCCCTTCTGTCACTTCCCCCAAGCAAACAGGCTCTTCTGGTCCTGAGTCTCATGTGGGTGGGTCTGTGTACATTCTAAGACTCTGTGGGTCTCTCCAATGAACTCTCCTGTGAGGCTGAGAGTCTCTCCCAGCACCTCAGTCCCCACAGGTGTGTTTTTTTCTTAAAGATTTTATTTATTTACTTTCAGAGAGGGAGGGGAGGGAGCTAGAGAGAGAGAGAAACATCCATGTGCGGTTGCTGGGGGTCATGGCCTGCAATCCAGGCATGTACCCTGACTGGAATCGAACCTGCGACACTTTGGTTTGCAGCCCATGCTCAATCCACTGAGCTATGCCAGCCAAGGCTCCACAGGTGTTTTTAATCAGTGTTTGAAGCTTTTTATTTCTCCCATGCTGGAGGTCTGGGTTGTGCGGTCTGTCTTGCTTCCCAGTTTCGCCTGGTTTATCTGTGTGCAAATATGGTATCACCTCGTCAGTTGCCTTGCGCACCCACCCGTAATCCAAATGTGGAGGCCCTCTCCACAATTGCTGCCTCATTGGGTTTGCCCGTTGCCAACCTGCACCCAGAGTTTGCCAGCTGCCAACTGTGCCCAGGGCCCACCTACTGCTATCTTGCACCCTGGGGTTTGTCAGTTGCTGGGAGGTCAGCTGCTCTTGTGTGCCTGGGGTCCACAAGCCACTGCTTTTTTGGCCTCGACCCCTCTCCGCCCAGCTGCCTGACTCTGCCCCTCCTACTGGTCTGGATGAATGTGTCTATTTTAACTCTTAGGTTGTGGGACTTCCATGCAGTTCAATTTTCTGTCAGTTCTGGTTGTTATTTTGTTTCTAAATTATTGTTGTCCTTATTTTGGTTGTGTCAGGAGGCACATTGTGTCTAACTATGCCTCCATCTTGGTCAGAAGTCAGGATGGCTTTTATTTAAAAGACAAGAGATAACAAGTGTTGGTGAGGATGTGAAGAAAGTAAATTGGTGGAGACATTATGAAAAACACTAAAGAGATTCCACAAAAAATGTTATTAACATCAATCTAGCAATTCTACTTTGAGTACATACCCCAAAAAAACAAAATCAGTATCATGATAGCCAAGATATGAAAACAAGCTCTCTGTCAATAGATGAATTGATAAAGATGGGATTATTTATACATGAGTATTTTATTACCTTTAGAAAGAAAATCCTCCCATTTGAAAAAACATGAATGAACCTAGAAGACATTAAGCAGAGAAAGACAAATATTAAATGATCTCACATATATGTGAAATCTATTTTTTTAAAAAAAGTCACTCAAAGAAAGAATAGAACAGCGGTTACCTCACAAGGGAGTGGAGGTGTAGAGGGCACAGACATATGCTGGCCAAAGAGCACAGGGCACAGTCAGAAAATGAATGAGTGCTGAGAATTTAATGTGCAGCTTGGTGACCACAGTTAATACTGTGCTGTGTATGTCAAAGTTGCTAAAAGAGTAGACCTTAAGTTTTCTTATGACACACACAAAGTTATATCATGGGAGGTAATAATTATGTTTGTTACCTTGAATGAGGCAGTGGTGTCACAGAGTATACATGTATCAACTTACCATATTGTATACTTCAAATATACTCTTATACAATTGTTTGTCAATTATACCTCAATAAAGCTGAAAAGTAAAGTTTTCAAATAAATTTTTAAAAAATACTCTTTCTCCATGGAATGACCTCGGTACCTCTTTGAAAAACCATTAAACTTATAGGGGTTTTTATTCTGTTTTATTGATATACATGCCTATTTTTATGCCAGTACCATTTTTTTTATTACCATAGCTTTACAGTAATCCTTGAAATCTGGTAATGTATGTTTTTCAACTTTGTTCTCTCTCTTTCCCCTCAAGTTTCTTGCCTTTCATAGGTCCTTACATTTATAATATAAATAGTAGAAGAAGGTTGTCTGCTGAGATTTTTACTGGTATTGCATTGAATGTATTGAATAATATAGGGAGAATTTTCATTTTTACAAAATTAAATCTTCAAATCATGAATGTGGTATATTTCTCTATTTGTTTAAGTTTTGCTTACTTTCTGTCAGATTTGTTTTATTGTGTCTAGCCTACAGGTCTTAAGCATATTTTGTTAAATTTACCTCTAAGTATGTCATGTGTTGGATACTATTATAATGGTATTTTTTCATTTCAACTTCCAGTTTAATTCAATAAAAACATATTCATGTTTTTTGTATGAACTTATATACTATGACAGAACTAAGTTCATCTTTTAATTCTAATAGCTTTTTTGAGTAGATGCCTTAGGATATTTCATATACACAGTTATCTTTATTAAAAATTAAAATAGACAGTACACTGTTTTCTTTTCATTTTGGCAATTTTTTTTCTCTTACCTTACAGCACGGGCTAGAATTTTCACTACAGTGTTGCATAGAAGCTGTGAGAATGTGACTTCTTATCTTGTTCCTGATCTTAGGGGGAAAGCATTTAGGTGTTTTTAATCCCTGAAGTATTATGTTAACACTAGAACTTTTTATAGATGACTTTTATCAGATTTAAAGTGAGTTTCTATTTTTAGTTTGCTGAAAGATTTAACTCTTTTTAATTATTGTTTTGTTAAATAAATCTTACATGTTTATTGAGATGATAATGCATGGTTTAAATTTTTTAATTTGGTAAATTGTATCAATTGATTTTAACTATTAAATCATTCTTGCATTCATGGCATCCCACATAGTCATGACATATTATCCTTTTCATATATTGCTAGATTCTAGTTACTAATATTTCTTAAGTGTGTTTACATCTATATTCATTAGGGATATTGGTCTATAGTTTTCTTGTAATATTGCTGTTTATTTTTGGTATTAGAGAAATTCTGAGTTTATTATATGAGCTTCAAAAGATTCCCTTCTCCACTATTTTCTGAATAATTATGTATAAGGTTGATAGTATTTCTTCTTTAAATGTTTCATAGATTTCATCAGTAAAATCATCTGAGCATGGTTATTTTGTGAAAAAGTTTTAACTATGTTGTTAATTTATTTAATAGATATAAGGACATTGAAATGAAATTCTTGTATTTCTTTTTGTCAGTCTAGTTATTTATATTTTTTAAGGACTTGTTTCATTATATTTTGATCAGGGAAGAAATCAATATTAAGTATTTTAGGCTTTGAGGGCCTGTTGTAATAATTAAATTTTGCCATGATAACATGAAAACAACCACAGACAATGTATAAGCAAATGTTTATGGCTGTGTTCCAATCAAATTCTATTTACTAAAACAATGTAGCAGGCTATATTTGGCCCATTGCCATAATTTGCCAACCCCTATTAAATTTTAGCAACAGTTGCTTATAACATTCCCTCAGTATTGTTTTAATGCCTGTAGTACTGTAGGGTAAGTGGAGGCAGTCTGGATTCCTCACCCAGGTGTCTGGGTAACTAAGGGAAGCAGTGTTCCCATAGCCTTGAAGGGGCCTGATAAGTAGTGTTCTCATAGCCTTAAGAATGGGTCCGATAAACTGTTCCCACAACATGAAGTGGGCTCGCAAACCCAGAATCATGCTACATTATATAATTTTCTGGCTTGAAGTGGGCTTTGTTTGTTCCAGTATTTAAAAGGGGTAGGGGCTCCCTGCTGGGTGCTATGACTTGTGCCATGCTGGGGAGCAAGGACCATGATGTGTGCCACACAGAGACATGCAGGGGGACATGCGGCTTGCAGTGTGTGTGGCTTACCCATCCTTGAATAAAGGCATGCCAAACATCCTAATGGCTCCATGAATATTCTTCCATCTGCCCAAATACTGTGATCCTATCAGGCCTTGAATGGTCACAACACAGGTACTTGTAGTGACACCCACCTTTATTTGTGATAACAGTAATTCTCCTTTTAACTCAATGTGCCAAATGAGTTGTTTATCAATTTTATTTATTTATTTTTCTTTATAAAGAACTACCATTGTGTCTAAATGATTATCTCTGTTTTTGTCTTTTATTTCACTGGTATATATTCTTATCTTTATCATTGTATTTCTTTTATTTGCTCTGAATTTAACTTGCTCTTCTTCTTCCAGCATATTATGGTAGAAGTGTCAATCACTGATTTTACTTTTTCCTTGTTTTAACATAAGCTTTTAAAGTTTTAAGAATTCCTTTAAATACCAATTCAGTTGTGTGCTACAATTTTTGTATTGTTTTCCTTAATTTAATTTAAAATTTTTCTATCTTCCTTAGTAATTTCTTCTTCAACTTAGAAGTCATTTAGAAGTTTGTTGTTTAATTTCTAAATATTTGTTTTAGATATCATTCTGACATAAATTTCTAATTTAATTTTAATGTGGTCAAGAACATTCTCTGAATCATCTCAATCTTTTTAATTTTACTGAGACATCTTATGGCTCAGCATTTGTCCAATCAGGGTGAATGTTCCACATGCACTTAAAAAATGTTTCTTCTGCTGTCAGTGGGTAAAATGTGCTAAAAATATCAGGTCAAATTAGTTGATGATGTTTTCATGTCTTCTATATCCTTAAAAGCATTTTGTCTGCTTGTTCTAGCTGTTACAGAATAAGGAGGAAAAAATCCTCAACTTTACTTATCAGTTTGTGGGGTTTTTTTTAATTCTGTGAGAACTTGCTACATTTATTCAAAGTGCTGTCATTAGATACATACACAGCTATGATGGTTATTTCTTCTTAAAATTATGATTATGAAATATCACTCTTCATCCTTGGTAAAATTCCTTCTTTTGAAGTTCACTTTATCTAACATCAATATATCTAAGGTCACTTTATTTAATAATCAATATTGTTTTCATGGTTTTCTGTTTTTGGGGGGGTTCTTCTTCTTGCAGGCTGGTGGTAAAAGAGGGAGAAAGAGAAGAGAAACATGGATATGAGAGAGAGACATCAATCAGTTGCCTTCCATACATGCCCTGACTGGGGACTGACCCACAACCCAGGCATGTGCCCTGACCAGGAATTGAACCAGCAATCTTTTACTTGCTGAGCCACACAAGCCAAAGCATCTTCTATTTTTTTATCATTTTACATTTATACATTTGTAAAGTGTGTTTCTTGTAAATAACATACAGTTGCGCTTTGCTTTTAGTGTAGACTGACAATCTCTGCCTTGTAATTTGAATACTTGTACCATTTACATTTAATGTGACATAGATTTAGTCTGGTTTAAGTCTACCACATTGCTACATATTTTCTATGTGTTTTATTGTTTTTCTCTTATTGCTGCTCTTTGAATTAAATGATTATTTTTAGCACCCCATTACATCTCCACTATTGGTTTTTTAGCTATATTTTATTTTTTGTAACTCCTTCATATAATTTTAACTATGCTCAGTCTGTCCTGAAATAATAATACAATTAGTTCATGTACTATCTAACAAATTTATGACAGCGTACTGTATACTTTTATCCATGTGCTATTATTTTCTACATTTACTTCTATGTATGTTATAAACCCTATAATAATTTTTTTTCTTATTTTTGCTTTAGCCAATGAAATATCTTTTTAATGATGGGCCAGCATTTTATTCCTGAGATAAACCCACTTGGTCATAATATCCAATGCTTTTTAGGTTTTGTTAGGTTAAACTTGCTGAAAAATAGCATAAGCAAATAGATTGTAATGACACAGAATAAGTAGGAGATCTATGTCAAATTAGGCAATCAGGATGTTCCTCTTGCAAAAAAATAATATATAAGCTGTAACCTACTAGATAAGAATAAAACTGTTATAAATATACTGATTCCAACTCAATCATTCAGCAATTCTCTGACACTAATACAACTAGAAAAGAGTCTATTAAACTTTAGGCTAAATCTCTTCTTTTACAAGTGAGGATATAAAGCATTGAGAGCATAAAGAAGTGGCTTACCTGAAGTTTTAGGTAACTATTGGTAGAGCTGGGACTAGTCAACCAAACTCCTAACCTTAAATCAAGTGATAGGTACATGAGCTCTCCCCATGAAAGCTGATTTGAACTCACAGTGTCTATTGTCACTTGAGAAGGATACTGCACTCACACTTGGAATGGTCCTGCTGTCACAATTTAGAGATGGCTTTAGTACTGGCTGGAGTTCTAAAAATGTTAAAAAATAGTCCCAGGTGAAAGGGACCCTTTAAATCTTAAGGAAGGAAGAGTAGCCTCATTAATTTTTTTTTATTGAGTTATAGTTTACCTACAGTGAAAATTGTGTTTCACAGATTTTCACTGGACAGTTTGATCACTATTACGAGCTAAATGTATGTGTGTCACCACCTCCCCAAATTTCATGTGTTGAAATCTTACTCCCCAGTGTGATGATATTAGATAGTGGGGCCTTTTGGAAATGATTAAGTCATGAGCGTGAAGCCCTCATGAAAGGATTAGTCACCCTACGGGAAGACACAAGAGAGCTTTCCTCTCTACTCTCTGCCACTTGAGGACACAGCAAGATGAGAGCTATCTTCAAATCAGGAAGCAAGCTCTCTCCAGAACCAAATATATTAGCACTTTTATCTTGGACTTTCCAGTCACCATAACTTTGAGAAAAAAATTATATTGTTTATAGCACCCAGTTTGCGGTAATTTGCTATAGCAGCCCAAATTAAGACAGTTTGGAAAAATGTGTATATTCATGTAACTCACAAGTCTAATATATAGAGAGTACCTTTTCAGCCCCCCATTTCTTTGTGCTTTTTCCCAGTTAATTCACTTTCCCCAGAAGTAACCATTTTTCTGGTTTGTCACAATAAATTTGTTTCACTACTTCAAGAATTTTATGTAAAGACAGTCATGAAGTACACAGTCTTTTGTGTTGGCATCTGTCACTCAGGATGTTTCTGAAATTCATCCATGTTGTTACAAGGGTCAGTAGTAGTTCATTCCTTTTTATTGCTGAGTTACATTTCATAGTGAAAGGACACCACAGCTTGTTCACCCATCCTCTTGTTAATGAACACCTGTGTTGTTTTTCGTTTTCTTGATGTCATTATTTGAATAAAACTGCTATGAACGTTTTATCACAAGGCTTTTTTTAACTTAGTTTTTTGTTTGTTTGTTTGTTTGTTTTGGATGAACATCTAGGCTGAAGAACTGCTGGGTCATAGTTAGATGCATGACCATCTTTTTAAAAAACTATCAACACCCACCAGCAGTGTATAAGAGTTATTCTATAGCTCCATATCCTTACCACCACTTGGTGTTTTCAATCTATTTTTTACTTTGACCATTCTAGTGAGTACTAGTATCTCAACATAGATTTAATCTGCTTTCTCCTGTTGACTGAAATTCTTGAGCTCACTTCCATGTGTTTATTGGGTTTTATATAGCATCTTCTGTAAAGTGTTTTCAAATCTTCACCCATATTTTTAAAATTAAGGTTTTGTCTTGGGGTTATTATGCTGCAGGAACTCTTTGTGTTTGGAATACTAGTCCTTTGTTAGGTATATATCTGGAAAATTACCAGGAGCTTCAGACTTGCTCCACAGTGAAATTAGTCTCAAGAACTGCTTTGGGAATAGCTCTAATAAAAGCACCCCGGGACGCTCCCATCTTAATGACCACATTCTCTCATAGGCTAAATTTCTTTTTTATTGGATTTATTGGGGGTGACATTGATTAATAAAATTATATAGGTTTCAGATGTATAGGTTTCAGATTGTAATTCTATAATACATTATTTCTATATTGTATTGTGTGTTCCCCACCCCAAGCCAAGTCTACTTCCATCACCATTTATCCTCCCTTTACCATTTTCGACTTCCCCACCTCCCTTTCTCTCTAATAATCACCATATTGTAAGACTGACAACTGTCATTCTGTTCTCTGTATCTATAAGTCAGTTTCTATTTGTTCATTTATTTTTTTTCAATAGATTCCACATTTAAGTGAAATAATGTCGTGCTCATCTTCCTCTGATTGCCTTATTTCTTTTAGAATAATACTTTCCAGGTCCATCCATGCTGTCACAAAAGGTAAGATTTTCTTCTGCTTTTATGGCTGAGTAGAATTGTTTTGTGTAAATGTACCACAGCATTTTCATCCAACTCAATTCCTATCAAGATACCAATGGCATATTTCACAGAACTAGAGGAAATGTCCCAAAAGTTTAAGTGGAACCACAAAAGACTCCAAATAGCCACTGAATCTCGAGAAAGAACAAACTTAGAGGAATTATGCTGCTTGATATTAAACTATACTACAAGGCAATAATAATCTAAATAGCATCGTATTGGCATAAAAACACACATATAGATCAAGGAAATAAAATAAATAGAGAGTCCAGAAATAAACCCACACCTTTATGAATATTAATATTCATCAATTAATATTTGACAAAGGAGGCAAGAACATACAATGGGTTAAAGACAGAATATTAAATAAATGGTGTGGGGAACATGGGACAGATAAGTGCAAAATTTTAAACTAGACTACCTTTTTATACCACACAAAATAAACTCAAAATGCATTAAAGGCCTAATGTTAGACTCAAAGCCATGAAAATCCTAGAAGAAAACATAGGTAGTAAAATCTTAGACATTTCTTGTAGTAATATTTTTTTCTGATATATCACCTCAGGCAAGGGAAACAAAAAAATAAACAAATAGGACTACATCAAACTAAAAAGCTTTTGCACAAAAAAAGAAACCATAAGCCAGATGTAAAGATAACCCACTGAATGAGAGAACATATTCACTAATGATACATCTGAAAGGGCTCAATATCTAAACTTTATAAAGAACTTCTAAAACTCAACACTAAAAATGCCCACATTTAAAAATGGGCAAAGGACTTGAATAGATACTTCTCCAAAGAGGACATACAGATGACCGATAGGCATACAAAAAGATGTTCAATGTCACTAATCATCAGAGAAATGCAAATTAAAACTACAATGGATATCACCTAACGCCTGTCGAAAGGGCTACAGTCAATAAATCAGTGAACAAGTGCTGGCCCTTTCCAGAAAGTGGAAAGGGTTCCACTTTCTCCACATAAGGATGTGGAGATGCAGTGTTGGTGGAAATGCAGACTGATGCAGCTACGGTGGAAAGCAGTATGGAATTTCCTCAGAAAATGAAAAATGGGCTGGGCTTCTTGGTGAAAGTCAAGCACAACAGGGCTCACCTGGGAATGCTTGTCAGGTCCTGTAGCTATTGCTGGAGTGTAATAGCATCCCTGTAAAAGCAAAAGAGGGGCTTACAAAGGACCTGAGTTTAGGAGAAGAGACAGTCATTACTTCTTCAACTCCCTTACTCCAAAAGTTGTCTCAGATTTAGCCCTCTTACCACCTTGCCATCACACCCCTCCTCATGTTATTTCTTTCACAGAAGTTGTCACATCATATCATCTTGTCATTATAACCCCTGTTTCTCCTTGCTTGATTTTGGACCAATCTTTTCCCTCAGAATAACCCTATCTGATTAGCACTGTGAAAGAAAATTTTCAGAAGAAACTTCAAAAATTTTAAAGCAAATATTTTCTGTGCGTAAGAAAACTTTTTTCCTAAAATGACCCCCAAATTCTTTCTTTGTGCTTTTCCATCCTCTCCTGCTCTTTGGAGGAACTGCAAGTTCCAACCAAGGGATGTTATTCTCTGGCTCCTGGCTCATTCTCCTTTCTTATTGGCAGCTGGCTTGCACATGGTAAAATGAGGTTCCCCCATTCTTGTTTCTAGTTATCAGCCCTGAGACTTCCTAGCATGAGTTCTGGGTATCTGCAATTTAGCCATGAAACAGGATGCTATGTATACATGTACCTTCAGAACCCAGCTACCTGACTATCCACTCTTATTCAAACATTGGTCCACTGGATTCTACCTGTTGCCTAAAGTTTGCAATTTCTCGAACAAGTAAGAGGACATTTATTAAAGAGGTCTACAGTGTCTAGATTCGAGTCAAAATGGTGACTACTAAATGAGCAGCTGTGCTGGCTTGGATATGATTCCTCCACACATTCCCTATTCTACCCATTAAGAGGCAAATTATGTGCTTATTTGTTAAAGCACACCCCCTGAAGTGTGTTTGTGTTTTAAGTACCATCTGAAAGAAAAGGCCACTAAAAATTTAAGTAAATGGCCTCATGAAATGTTTCCTATTTGCACAGGATTGCATATCTTTGCTGGCATTAGCCCATTAGGCTCTCACAGAGGTCCCACTTGCTAGGCGAGTTACTTGCTATCACCTCCATTGCAGCAGATGAGTCAAGGATAGTTCAGGGCAAGCCACTCACCCAAAGTTGTCTGGAAGGTCTGCTGCAGCACAGAAAACCTGAGTGCTGGCCTCTTGCAACCTGGCTCAGCTCTCTTTCCACCTCCTTATGCTCTTAAATCATAGTACTCTGGAATAGCAGCATAAGGATGGAATTTGAACAAAAGACAAGGAGGCACTGACATCAGTGAACTGAAAGCAAGCCAAATCAAGGACACATGCTAACTGCTCAGTAGAGGTTAAAGACTTCAGGCACCTCCCTCACTGCTGAGGCACAGCCCCTGGCCCTAGATCAGGGGCTAGTCCTTCTAGCTTGGACCTCCAGTAGCCTACAAACATCTGCAGTGAAGCTCTCCTGTACACTTTAGTAGTCTTCCTCCTGCTTCCCTCTCCTTCCTACCTGTTGACCACACCTAGTGAAGCTTATCATGAGAACTCACTGGAATGCTGATTGACTTCAAACAGGTTGTTTCCTTGAAGAAAGGAATGCCTCTCCTGCTGCTTTTGTATTGAATTAGGATTCCATCTAGGAGCTGAAGCACTTCAGAGAAGGGAAGAGAAGAGAAGAGAAGAGAAGAGAAGAGAAGAGAAGAGAAGAGAAGAGAAGAGAAGAGAAGAGAAGAGAAGAGAAGAGAAGAGAAGAGAAGAGAAGAGAAGAGAGCTGGATTTTTTCATTTTCTATTACATTTTCAAGCACTTAGAGAAAACTCTCCAGAGGGGAAAAGGGGAATTGTTGGTAGGAAGAGAGAAGTGCTGCAGGAGCAAGTCCAAACACACCCTGCAGGACCCTGGCTCAGTATTTCACTTTCTTTTTGCCAGAGAAAAGAAAATACCAAAGGTAGCTCCAAAGTCAGTGACTGACAGTCCCTTCCTCCTCTTCTTTGAATGGGATTTTTACAATTTTCCTTGTTTGGGGATTATAGGCAAAAAGGGAAATTGATATTTCAGACTGACATACAAGAAATAATATTTTTGGAGAGACCTAATTGATATTACAGTTTCAGGATTAAGATACAGACAGCAAAGGGACCCCAACAGTACAACAGTAACAATATTTATAAGAATAATTATTATCAAAGCAGCCACTATGTGCTAGGTACTCTGCAATATCAAATATCCATGCCTACTTAATGGGTTGTTGAGAAGAATATATGCATTATTTTTAGTACTGTGATCAAAGTGCGTATTCCTTTGGCATCACAACACCAGTAAGGTACTGTCCTCACTGAGGCTCATGTGGCAATTACACCTCAGTGGGGTCATCATATATTTCAAACATTGAGGGTTCAGAAACTCAGCTGCATCCATTCACCCAACAGTGACAAAAGCATTGACTGGTAAATTAATTTGTGACAGTCAAATTTATAAAAGCTTGTTTTTCATACCAGTATACTGACTGCTCAGGTTTAGCGGGGTAAACTCTCCTTTCTGGGCATACTTACATCAATTCCTTAGAAAGAATAATCTTAACACTTGAAGTGTGTAGGATTAGAACAAATAGTAGAAATGGAAGATGTTGAGAATAGTTTGGAATAAAAGTAATGAGTGAAATAATGAGGATTGTGGAACTAGGTAGACAAGAGGTGTTCATACTAGACAGGCCCAGCAGATCAACCATCCACCTGACTTGGCAGATGTTTGACTTTAGGGGAAGACAAAAAGAAGAATAGAAGAATCAAAAAGTTTCCAGCCTGAGGATGAAAAAACAGGGGATTCCATTTTAGGGAAGTAACTAATTAGAGCATGACATGAATTTAGATTTGAACACAGGAACTTTAAAGTTCAAGTAAGTCCAAAAGAAGATACCGATTTAGCACCTAACATTGTAGAATTACTTAGGATTTAAAAAAAAAACAAAACAGTTTTTAGAGTTTTCAGGGAGTACTGCAAATATGTAGGTCACCTAGATTGAAAATGTACTGAGGGCAGTAATTATGACTATTAGTTATTGGTATAACACAGCCCCCTCCCACCCTCAATTCTTAATGTCAACCCCATTCTCAACTCCCTAGATTCTACTGTGAATTCACATCATAGAAACTTAAGAAACTTTGGTTGATGGATTTAGTAAAGCATGTTTACTGTGGTCCCTCTCTTCTCAGCACTAGAGAAGCATTACGTGGCATTTAGGAATGTTGTCTTCCTTTTGGGGAGAATGTTTCCCTACTCAGATTACATTCTAAGTGTTGCCGTAGGGCCCACCAATAGGCTTCACTCTACCCCCTTGTGGTAGAGAGAAGAAAACCTAGGGGAGCTGATAGGATATATCTGGTAGGTATTTCAGGGTCTATAACCTTGGACACAGCTGGGAGAGGAAAAGAATTTTATATACTGTGGGAAGGAGAGATGACTCCTTTCCCACACTGGAGCTTCCAAACAACCTGGAAATGTCTGTAGCCCAGGCATCTTGCCATCAAGAATATGAGTCAGGTCCCTGAGGCTCTCAGACTACACGTCCAAACGCCTTGTTCGGCCTATTCTCTCTCTAATCTACTTGAGAATCCTCAGAGCAAAATCTCACCATAGTGGAAAACAATAAGGACTGAGTTAGTACTTCTAGCTAGAAGGGAACTAGGAAGTCTTTCTCAGAACGTCTCTTAGTCAGAAATGCTTCCAGACCTCCAAACCTATTATGTTTTTCTCCTTGTAAAAAGATTATTGTAATAATTAATAATAGTGGCATGATTATTATGTTAATCATATTTTATCTAACAATAGCAATAGTTCACAAGCTATATGCCAGGCACTGTGCCATTCATTGTTAAATTTAACCTTCACAGCCCTTTTTCATAATTATTTTCATTAGGTATTTTTGTCCCCATTTTGTTTACTATTTTGTAATTCTAGACTCTCAGAAGGGAGAGCTATTTTTAGGCAATCCAGGCTAGACTCAGTCATGAACTTGGCTGTCCATGTTATCTAAGAATAGACCTGATTTCAACTAGTTTTAAACCGACCTATCAGTTATATCTTGGATTCTTTAACTCTTGAAGTATTTTCCACCATCTTCATACAAAATGACACCTGATCCTGTATTCTGAAGCCCACAAGATTCTGAGAGTCCTTTCTGTCCATGTAAAAATATTAAATCCATTTATTTTCATTAATCTCATTGCATATATAGCAGACACTACTTTATTCTAAAGTTACATAAGGAGGTAGTGATTCCCCTAGATTGTTTTGATTTTTTTAAAACCGTGTGTACTCATATAAGCACCCTCTTTTGCCCAACTGGACAGCACTATGAGTTTCTGGAAAGTGCATATTATACTCTATCAATCTCTACTTTGAGTCAGTAAAAAAAAATCCACCTATTCAGCAAAAAGCAAATGATGATTTGAAAAGTACAATACTACCTATATGAAAGTACTCAAAATCTAGATTCAGAATCTCTTCCAAATTTTAAAGTTGTATGTTAAGTAACAAAGAACATACAATTTAAAATTTCACATCACAAGTTTGCTTAGAACAGATCTGTGAATCTCCTACTACACATGAAATTGGCTATTCTTGATTGTGAGTTTAATGTGATATTTATCCACAAACACTTTGCCCATAAGTAGCTGGGTCTTCGTTTCTGTAACACAAGTAAGCAACCTGTGTAAAATGACTAAATGGCAGGTGGCATGAGCAGCTTCTTACCTTCACAGTGGGTACCACTGTGAGAATTCTCAGGATGGAGGACAAAGGGGACATCTACAGAAGGACGAGTATCTTCCCTTGCAAGTCAACATAGAAGAGGCTGCTGTGTCATGCTTCATCAAGATGCCACAACCCACACTGTTGGTGAATTTTTTTTTGAGCAGTAAATTAAAAAAATTCAATAAACATTTCTTTTACATCCCAAATCCCTTTCCAGTATTGGTCTATTCAACCAAATTGTTCTATTCAGTATTGACTCCCTTTTCTACCAGACCGATGGACCTTGGAGTACAGGTAAATAATTCTATGACTAATTTCATGTTGATTCTGGTGTATTTTAACTGAAGAAATGAAATCCTATTGCAGATGGTATATTCTCTGCTCAGAAGTCCTGGTACAGTACACTGATGTGTAAATCACAAGAGCTAACCCTGTGTGTTATGGCCCTGTGACCTACATGAACAGTGGCCAACTCCCCAGGCCTAACTTTCTAAGGTGCATTAACCCACAGAACCTGAGGGTTGAGAGTGACACAAAAAGTGTCCAGCTTTCTGGAAAAACTAGTCCCTGTCTTGGAACCAGATCCACTCATAGATATCATTAGCTTATTGATATCTAAATTTTGTTTTTTGAAGAATACAAAATTAAACTACTTGTAAGGGCACTGTTCAAGTACTTTTCAATCTATGGTGGTTTCCATGTTTTTCATCTCCTCTTCACACATTTTTCCTCTGCAGAACAAAGGCACACTTGAAGGGAGACAGATGGGGCAAACATGTGGAAGGTGGGGGCTGCTTTAAATGACAGCTCTGGGGAAAAAACAAAAATGGGCTCTCCTCCATTACATTCATGGAGCACTAAATACGAAGAAACCAAGCTTCTTGAAGACTAAAACACTTATGGTAGTTCATATTGAATTGGTATAAAATGTTCACATTAATAGATTACATCAGAAGAGTCCAAGAACAGCACATTCAAGGCCAGTACAAATACTAGCATATACATTCAGATATGCAATTACACTATTTGCATGAACACACAGGCAAAGAAAATTTCAATGTGCATGGCTGTGAGTTTTCCTTCAGTTGCCAGCAATTTTGAGAGTGCATTGAGATTTTCAAATTGATTGGAAACATTTTACTCAATTTTATCTCTCAATGCTTTTGTGTCACTTTTTCTTCATGATCTGTGCATTTTACTGACTGAAATGCTTGTTCATTTATTCATTTCAAAGGAATAGATTATTATGAATTTTCTTTTTTGAAAGAATAGTGTCAGAACTTGCAAATATTTCTGTCTGTCTTTACTCTTCATATATCCTTCACTCCCTGTCTCTTCTCTTCATAACCCTTCACTCCTTTTATCTCCCTACTCTTCCCCCAGGCTATTTCCTACTTCTGCTATTAGAAACTTTTTCAACATCTGGTCTTTAAAAAGGATCCCCCTTTAATCCTAGTGCATTCTATGGAGAATCATCTTGCTACGGTCAGAGCAAAATTTTCTGTGCATGCCTGGGTCTGGGACAGGGTGCAGAGAGAAGGGACAAGGAAGCATAGCCCTTTAATCTGAAAATTCAAATGCTGTTCAGTAGCACTGCACCATCTGAGCTAGCTGCAAATGGTAAATAAACCCAGCTTGTAACTTAATGATCCTTGTGTTTATGTGTCTATGAATACATTAAAAACTCTCAAAGAAAAAATTGTGTAATCATAAATAAAAGATAGCAGTGAACCATAGGCAGTCACATAGAAACGGGATGCAATTCCCCCAATTTGTCAGTGTGGGCATTAACATGGGTTCTCTACTCTTTCAGCTTCCTGTGGCAGCATGAAGCGTACTTTAGAAACAACAGCATGGGGAGAAGTTTAAGGGTCTTCATTACATGTTGTCTTCCCTGCAAAAATCATCTGCTTTACTTGGAATTGATTTCAAAACCAGGTTCATGTGGTGCCTGCTATACCACAATAAACAAATAAATTAGCTGCTGTGATATGGAAATTTACATGATTCGTCGTACTTAAAAACTGTTAACTGTGAACTTATTAATTGAAAACCACAGGAAAATCATCAGCATGTCCTTCAGTGAAGAAATGAATCTCTTATTAAAGTAAATTTGTAAGGAAATAAAGATGTATTTTTCAAATAAACCTATGCCTCAAGCCATGCAATGTATTTTTAACTTGTTTCTTTCGGCAGCTCATGCTTTGTTGGTGGACTACACATTGATCACATTGATTTGTTTCCCAAAAACACATAGTTTGGCATCCTTGCCTTATTTTTTTCACTGCTCTATGCAGGTTATGTTCATTTTAGTCCGTCTTTTTTTTTTTTTTTTTGCCTCCTGTTTGGAGAACTTTAATTAAAATGATCTGCTGAAGCCTGAATCCCTTAAAGGGAGTGCTTGGTATTCTAAACTGCATTTTCACCACAGAACTCCCCAGGAACAGACGCCTTCCCCCTCAAACATATGTCCTCAGGGGAATGTTTGTCTAGAAGTTACTGGGATGTGCTGTGGACTAAAACAAACTCTGACAGGAAAATGACAATGATTTTTACATCCAGGCAATTAATCAGGTGAATTTCTAAGATTTGGCCAGGTAGAGCTGGCCAGCCCACACAATCTGTTATCATTTCTACTTGGTCTCTAAGAAGAGGTCTGATCCCATGGCCTCTTGGAGCTTGTCTTTTCCAGCTGCCCTATGCTGCCTATGCTGCTGCTGGGTGTGGGGGTGGAGTTTGCTCTCCTTTAAGAACAAGGGTCTGGGAGGCATGTAATGGTAAAAGTGTGAAATCTGGCTAAGATTATGTATATAAAATTCTGTTTTAATATTTTAAAAAGTGTTTTTGTTTCATCAAGTTATGTTATCAGTGCTGTTCCCTTTGTGTACCATACAGAAATCTTCCCCTTTATTCTCAAACTGTTTCCTGGTTTCCTGGTTTCCACTTCTGGTTGACTTATCATGAGCTACCATGAAGTGGAAAAGCCACCTGTTGCTCCTGATTTCTTCCTTACCACAGAATTAATCCAGAGAGGTTGTGAGTTCAGAGAACCAAGTGCCTGAAGGCTCTGTACACTCACCCCCTTACCTGCAGCATGCCTCTCAGCTCAGGCTTCTGCCTTCAACAGCAACTGGGCATCTGCAGGATGTTCAGGGCAAAGAATCAAATCACTTACAAAGATACACAGAGATCACATGCATGGTTTGTTAGGGCCTTGAATACGCCATGCCACTATAATATACTCAATCCATCAAATACAGGCTTTTAAATATTCTACTGATCTTTAAATATGCCTCCAAAACTGATTCACTGAAGCAAGCAAACAAGCAAAAACCTCCATATGGGGTTAAGCACCACAATTACATAATTCTGTGTGCTTACTCTTGCTTTCCCTCTTTGAAGAAAAGCTTAACAAAATATACTTTTATATAATTAGATTCAACAGATTTGGAAAGTTATCAATCGGATGCCAGACGTGTTTTTTTATAAAATGACTCCAACTTTTTGGCACTACTTTCATTGAGGGGCGGGTGTAGGTACTCTTCTTTTGAATTAAGGAGGGCTTATAACTGCTAAAACCAATTGAGTAAAATGATGCTTTGAGACTTTTGAGGTTAGAAAAAGATCATGCAGTTTCCCCCTTGTTCTCTTGGAACTTCTCTTCCTGGATGCTTCTTCTAGGACCCAGCCCCATGCTGTGTGAGAAGCCCAAATATATGGAGATGCCATATGTCAATGCTCAGGAAAGGCCCAGCTGAACCATGTGTCAGACATGTGAGTGAGGGAACCTCCAGATGATTTCAGCCCCCAGGGTTTGAGGTCCCTGATGGCCACTCACATTTTCCCAGCTGAGGCCCCAGACATGGCAGAGAGACTGCTGTGCCCTGTCCAAATTCCTAAGCCATCACCAGTGAGCATCAATGAAATGGTTGTTGTTTTAGGCAACTACATTCACAGATAAATTGAACATAAGAAATAACAAAAAAGGAGGAACAAAAAAAGGAGGGGTTTAATACATTCTAGCCAAATGATTTGAAAGGGAAAAATATACTCAAATTCCATGTCATGTCCTGGATGGTACACTCAGTGACTTAGTTGAAGATGTAGAGAGAGTGGCTTTATTCACTCTACAGCTCACACAAGGGCCAGAAGAAAAATGGGTATGAATCTAGCTCAATAAGTTCATGACAGACTGATATGATAAAACAAACAACACAAGATAAAATATAACAGGAGTAAATGTAAAATTTTCCACTTATGTTAAAAAATAAACAGGCTGAACAATGTGATATGGGGAAGATGTGACTTAGTACCAGCAAAGTATGAGAGGTTCTTATGTTGATAGTAAGCTTCATATAAGTCAAAAGTGCAAGGAAGTTGCATTGAAGAGTAAGGTGGTATGAGGCCAAATTAATAGGAAGGAAGTAGGCATAGGGAATTGAATGGAGCACCAGATGGTTTTTCTCTGCTGTCTGGAATTCTGGGAGTTCTTTTTCATTCTGGCCAATGAAATGGTCAGACCACTTGGAGCATGCACCATGGTATAGTGAAGGTACTTGCAAAAACATGTTTCATGGAGAAGAGATGGGGAATCTGGGGTGTTTACTGGGAAAAGAGAAAGTACGTGAAATTCATATTATCTATCATCAATTTTATGGAGGCAAGTAAAGTGGCAGAGGACTTCTGTACAGCTTCAAGGATAGGACCTTGAACACTATGAGTGAAAACTCCAGGGAGCTAAGTTGTATCAGCATAAAGAACTTTATATCATTAGAGTCATCCAAAACTGGATCTAAGTGCCAAGAGTAGTAGTAAAGATATCAAAATTAAAAGTAGATGGCAGAGATAGTGTAGAGGAGATTAAAAGCTAAATAACTTTAACAGTCACGTAATTATTAAGGTTCTCAGATTCTATTGGAGATCACCTATAGTTCAACTTGTTTTAATAAAATGTCATTTACTCACTCACTTGACCATTTATTCAGCAAATAATTATTACGTGCCCATGAGCTAGGTACTGCACTAGGCCATGTAGGAGATAGAAGAATAATTAGAATTTCAACCCTACCTCCAGAATCTCAAGGACTGGTAAATGGCTTGAGGCAGATATCGGAGTTAAAAGTAGAAAAGAAAAACCTGGAAAGAATGACAGTCAAATTTCTTTTAATCACATGTTGAGTTCAGTGCACCAATATGAAACCTTTTCTCTGCTGCATTTTAACGGTGTACTGAGGTAGACACTGATTCTCAGTGTAAATATGAATTTCATATCACTATCTTATTTGCAGCAGCTTCGGGCTCAGTGTTTGGGTTCCGTTTGAGAAATGTGAAATCTAGGTTGACATTTGTTTTCGAAGCACTCATTTTGAGTTCCCTAATTCTCAAATTTTCTGATTCTAATCCCTAGAAAAAAAAGACCCTAGCAATTAGAGGTAGTAATGAATTGGGGAGGTTATTTATCATGGCTGAAAAGAAATAAATAGAAAAGGAGGACAGCTCCCAGGGTGTACAAACCAAACACAAAGATCACAATATTTACCAGTATACTAATACTATGCCATTAATTGTCACAATCACCTTCATGATAGTGATATTGGCTTGCCTAGGAGAACTCTCAGTATTATATAAATTTAAGGAACTTACTTAAGGGCAGTTTAGTTTCAAACATACTGTGTGCTCTCAGATTGCTGCAATGAAGTCTTACTTTTCTCACTCACAGACTACTGGGTGCTATGACAGTTGACATCAGGGATCTTCATTGGCCAGCTGTCAGAGGTGTCTGTCCCCTGGAGGTGGTTGCATATGGAAGTGGCACATGTGTGCTGCTCCTCACAGCACAGCAGCCGAGCAAGCAGAGCTGCAAGGTGGCAGCTTTGGCTTTCCAGTGCAACCAGCTGCCATATACTCCCCACCTTATCTTTTTATGCAAAAGAGGACAAAGAGTGACAGAGAAGAGTCTCGAGTGCTCTTGGCTTTAAGAAGTTTTAGGGTTACTTACTTACACTTCCTATCCACAGATAAAATAATCTATTAAACATTGCTAAAAGGTGGCCATTGGGACCAGAGGGAGAGCATTACTTTGGGAAGACTCCTCATTCTTTTCATGAATAAGTGCTCTGAATATTGAAATAAGATCGGAATTCCTATAGTAACTCATGTGTCAATGATAGCCCTTCTCTCCAAAGTCTTTAGGACATCTGAAAAGTAACTAAGTTCCACTCCCCTACCCTTAGTGTTTTTCATTCAAAGTAAACAAGCATCATCCCTTAAATTAAAAAAATAGTTAATCTACAGTATTACATAAGTTTCAGGTGTACTATGCAGTTATTCCACATTAATAGATCTTAAAAAGTGCTTACCATGCTAAGTGTAGTAACACTCCGTTTTCACACAAGGTTTTTACAATATTATTGACTATATTTTCTATGCTGCACATTACATCCTTGTGATCTTTTATTTTATAACTGGAAGTTTGTATCTCTTACTCCCCTTCACCTATTTTCCCCGTTTCCCTCAACCCCTTATTCTCTGGCAACCATTAGTTTGTTCTCTGTAACCTGAGATTTCTTTCTGTTTTTTGTTTGTTCACTCATTTTGTTTTTTAGATTCCACATGTGAGTGAAATCATATAGTATTTGTTCTTTTCTATCTGACTTATTTCACTTAACGTAATACCCTCCAGGTCTATTCATGATATTATAAAAGGCAAGATTTCAGTTTTTCTGGCTGAATAATATTCATAAGCCACATCTTCCTTGTCTATTCATCTATCAATGGACACTTAGGTTGCATCCATATCTTAGCTATTGTAAATAGAGCCTCAGTGAGCATAGACATCCATATATCTTTTTTGAATTAACATTTTCCTTTCTTCATATAAATACCCAGAAGTAGAATCACTGGGTCATATGATAGTTCTATTTTTAATTTTTGAGGAACTCCTCAAAAACTGTTTTTCCAATTTTGTAATCTCACCATCAGTGCATGACTTTTCTCCACATTTATACCACCTGTTCTCCTCATCCCTTTTAACATTTGTTATGTGGCCTGATTTCCAGCTTCCTGTCCTCACCACGGCCTATTTAAATACTTTCAAGTTTACTAATGTTCCTCTTATGTGTTTTCCAGACTTTGATATGCACTACAGCCAAGTTAACCTCTTCAGCACACCATGCAAGCTACTACTTCTTAAAATTGGCACATTCTTTCTAGATTTGACCTGTGTCTCTTCTGTGTCTTCATTCCATGCCTACCCTAAGGCCCAGTACACATCAATACAGGATCAAGACAGATAAACTGGTAAAGACCTTCTTCCATGTAGACATAGATCCATTGTTCAAACTGCCTAATTCCAACTAACTTGATGAGCAGATCATTGGGGTTTTTTATTTTTTTTAAGATTTTATTTATTTTTAGAGAGGGGAAAGGAAAGAGAAAGAGAGGGAGAGAAACATCAATGTGTAGTTGCCTCTGATGCCCCCAATTGGGAACCTGGCCCACAAAGCAAATGTGTGCCCTGATTGGGAACAGATCTGGCAACCTTTTGGTTTGCAGGCCAGCACTCAGTCCACTGAGCCACACCAGCCGCGGCTGCAAATCATTGTTTATTTCTCTTCTTCCTAAAGATATTATCCATACATTAATTCAGCAGTTATTAATTGAGCACCTATTCTGTGGCAAGCATTGTGGTACACTTTGTTAAATAAAGTCTTTGCTGAAACTTATGTTAAGATTGTGGTGCATTCAAGGGGAAATGAGCTGGTTTTCATCTGAGTGAGACCGTGCTGCTCTTCAGGCATCCCACTTCCTCTCAAAGTATTCACAAGCCCTTGTATGAATCACCTATTTTGGGGATTGCTGTGTGTCTCTACTAGCGTACCAAACTGGAGTTTCCATTACCTCTTTCTCTGCTTTTTAAAAATCAGAGTGTTTGTTTGTCTTCAGTCTCCTGACTGTCAATCAGTAAATTCTCACAATCCTTGAGATGTAATTCCCAAAATGGGTCTGAACCCATTTTAGAGGACAGATGATTTCAATGCCTAACAAGCTTTCCATCCCTCCCAGTTCTTGAAGGAGAATATGGAAGCAAAAGGGCAGTTCTGTTCTCTCTGACAGCTGTTGACTACACACCATCTGTTTCAATCATGTGGCCTGGCTTCTTTCTGCCTCTTCTCCAAAAAAAGAAGGAGAAGTTGTTTTTGTTGCCTTTGATTTCAGCTTTTCCTGATACATGATACTCTTAGATAATTTTATTGAGGGTATCCTGGTTCCCATATTTTGCACATGCCCTTTTATCAGAATACACTCTAGAGAGCAGCAAAGATTTCTTTCGACACTGACACCCTCATTTTCCTCCTCAGTGGAAGCATGTACAATTGTGTTGTCAGAATTCACTTTCCTCCTGGATCATTCCCTCCATAATGAGCCACATTCACATTTATAGTCTGTAACTAAGACTACAGAACACATTTTTTTGAAGTCTTCAAAATTCACTCTCCTAAAATCCAATATTTATGCCCACCTGTCAAATATTTAATTTCCTTGCTCCTCTGGTCTCCTTGATGATAATTTCACTTAATTCCAATGTCTCTGTCATACTTTTACCCTCAATAACATCAGAACAAGTCTGGATTAGATTGTATCTTCTGAACCAGAGAATTATCAGTGAGGAAAATCAAGTCTCAATCAGCCTCACATTGTAGTAGTAATAGTAGTTAGGTAATTTAATTCCAACAACCTTCTGGAGATGCAGGTATAATTATTTCCATTTTGCAGATGAGGAAACTGAAGTTAGCAAGGATGAGCCATTTGCATGAAGTCAGGTAGGTTGTTTGGTAGAGATCTGTTCATGAAATTTCCTTCTTTCTGGGGTTAACCACATTTCCAGCCTCCCTTAAATTCAAGCCAATGGAATGTGAGTGGAAGCAATGCATTCTGTTCTTGGTCCGACCCACTAAGAAGTTCCTCTCACCCATGGTCATGCATATCTTCTTTCACTAGTGTGTTGCAGAGGCAGGCTGGTCCTAGAAGCTGAATGCAGAATATGGCACAGCTATAAGAAAGAAGGAAATTGGATTACTGAAACTGTGCTTGAGAAAACACACCCCCATTATTCAGTAATACGCTTTGTGAACTTCACATAAATAAGAATGAATTTTTCATGAGCCATTAAGACTTGAGATTTTATCTGCTATAGCCATCAATATTACCCTAATTAAAACAGTAGGAGCAGTTAAAACTATCTGGAATATCTATATCTAGTTACATAACCACTGGTACTCAGATCCCCCTTCTATAAAATGGGGAAATAGTGACATCTCCCCATTAGCAGCAACTCATAGGGCTGCTGTGGATGTTCTGTGAGATAATGTGGTAAATCATGTAGCAAAGTGCCCAGCATTTAGGATCTACTCAGTAAATGCACTGCAATGACTAATACCATTACTGCATTGTTCTTCCACGGATCCCTACATACCTCTAAAACTACTCTGTAATCTCTTCACAGTGACATTCTCTATGCCATTTCCTCAACTGAGCAGTCTATATCACAACTTCAGCAAAGTCTTCCTAATTATCTTTCCTTTAACTACTCCAGGTGCTCTTTTCTGTGATTCCTTCCTTAAGTAAATACAATTCTATATAGAAGAGTGAGAACCTACTTTTATTAATTAGGATGTGGGCAACTCCTTTTTTTCAGAAAAAGTATACTCTCCCTTCTTTGCTATCGCCATAAAGCTCACATTACCAGATATAACAATATATTGACTTACAGTTAAATTTGACTATTTAGCTAAAATTTTCAACTTTATCCCAACTCTAAAACAATTATTCCACTTAAGATATATAACATTCTTTTAAAGCAGTGCACCTCAAACTTTAGTTGGTAGACTAATCACCTGGAGATCTTGTGAGAATGCAGAATTCTGGTTCCAGGGCATGGGGTGTACACAGAGGCTTTGCAGAATCACACAGCTCAGTGATGCTGCTACTGCTGCTGAGCCAGGCTCACACTTAGCCAAGCAAGACTCTAGAGTTTCATAAAAATATTCATCAGCCACCATTGGTTTGCATTTCATTTAACTCATTGCCAGGTGATAAACTCATTCTGTGAGAAATCCAAAGAAAGAAAAAAAGAAGCCATTCAATAAAGAAGAGAAATGAATAGGTCCTTTACGGCCAGAATAAGAAAAGTCAATGCAGAAAATTTTCAAAATATTTAAAGAGAAATAACATCTAATAGCCTTTTAATGTATCATATAAGGGAATAGAAAATATATTAAGAGCAAAAAGAGTAAGAGAAAGATGTTGTCTTTTATTAGCACTGTAGTTCTCAAAGTCTCAAATTTAGCATGCAGCAGAATCACCTTAGTGCTTATTACAACAGACTCATTATTCTGTGGCCTAGGACCACCTGAAAACTGCATTTCTGACAAGTTCCCACGTAATGTCAATGCAGCTGCACAGGGGACCATACATTGCAAAGTTCTGTATTAAGGGATGGGGAAATTGCTTGCAGATTATACCAAATGTCAGTCCATACCAGGGGAGCCCTGTTATAGAAGAAAGGAAAATGAGGCAAAAAGAGAAACTGTTAAATCCATTCCAGGCCCTGAAAACTGAACTGTACACACCTAAAAACATGTCCTGAGTAATTTCAGGATCATCAGCTATCATTTTAAAGATATTTTTAAATTTATTTTTTAAATATACTTTATTGATTATGCTATTACAGTTGTCCCATTTTCCCCCCTTCACTCCCCTCCACCTTGCACACCCTCTCCCACCCACATTCCCCCCTTTAGTTCATACTCATGTGTCATACTTATAAGTTCTTGGCTTCTACATTTCCCATATTATTCTTACCCTCCCCCATCTATATTCTACCTACCATCTATGCTACTTTTTCTCTGTACCTTTTCCCCTTCTTTCCTCCTCCAACTCCCCTGTTGCTAACCCTCCACGTGATAGCCATTTCTGTGGTTCTGTTCCTGTTCTAGTTGTTTGCTTAGTCTGTTTTTGTTTTTGTTTTTGTTTTAGGTGTGGTTGTTAATAATTATGAGTTTGCTATCATTTTACTACACATGTTTTTTATCTTCTTTCTCTTAGATGAATCCCTTTAACATTTCATATAATAAGGGCTTGGCGATGATGAACTCCTTTCACTTGACCTTATCTGAGAAGCACTTTATCTTCCCTTCCATTCTAAATAAAAGCTTTGCTGGATAGAGCAATCTTGGATGTAGGTCCTTGCTTTTCATGACTTGGAATATTTCTTGCCTTACAGGCAACCCCTTCTTGCCTGTAAGGTCTCTTTTGAGAAGTCAGCTGTGAGTCTGATGGGAACTCCTTTGTAGGTAACTGTCTCCTTGTCTCTTGCTGCCCTAGGATTCTCTCCTTCATTTTAATCTTGAGTAATGCAATTATGATGTGCCTTGGTGTGTTCCTCCTTGGATCCAACTTCTTTGGGACTCTCTGAGCTTCCTGACTTCCTGGGAGTCTATTTCCTTTGCCAGATTGGGGAAGTTCTTCTTTATTATTTGTTCAAATAACTTTTCCACTTGTTGCTTTTCCTCTTCTCCTTCTGGTACCCCTATAATTTGGATGTTGGAATGTTTAAAGTTGTCCTGAAGGTTCCTAAGCCTCTCCTCATTTTGTTGAATTCTTGTTTCTTCTTCATTCTTTTCTGATTGGATATTCTTTCTTCCTACTGGTCCACTCCATTGATTTGAGTCCCAGTTTTCTTCTCATCACTACTGGTTCCCTGTGCATTTTCCTTCATTTCACTTAGCATAGCCTTCATTTTTCCATCTAATTTGTGACCAAATTCAACTAATTCTGTGAACATCCTGATTACCAATGTTTTGAACTGTGCATCTGATAAGTTGGCTAGCTCTTCATCACTTAGTTGTATTTTTTCTGGAGCTTTGATCTGTTCTTTCATTTGAGTCTTTTTTTTATCTTGACTCACCTGTTAAGTAGTGAGGGACAGAGCCTTAGGTGTTCACCAGGGCAGTGCAACCCACGTTGCTGGGTTATGACACTGTATGTGGGACAAGGGTCCAAGTGGGAACAATGGCACTTGCTCTCCTCTCTGCTGGGTTCCAGTCACTTCCCTTGCTTCCCACAAGCAAACTGGGCCCCTCTGGTGCTGATTCCCATGTGAGTAGGCTTGTGTACGTTATAGGACCCTGTGAGTCTCTCCAATGAACTCTGCTGTGAACCTGGAAGTCCCTCCCAGCACCTCAACCCCCAAAGGTGTTTCCAATCAGTGCCCCAAGACTTTATTTCCCTGTGCTGGTACCCTGAGCTGCCCAGTTTTGCCTGGCTTATCCATGCATTAATGTGGGACCAGACATGCCATGCCCCTCTACAATCTGCCAGTTTGCTGGGTCTGCCCGCTTCTGCCTTGTGCGCCCAGGTCCACCTGCTACCCTGCCAAGAGCCCCCTTTGTCCCAGCTCTCTGACTCTGCCCCTCTTACCTGTCTGGATGAACATGTCTACTTTAACTCCTTGGTTGCTGGACTTCCATACAGTTCAATTTTCTGTCAGTACTGGTTGGGGTTTTTTTTTGTTTTTAAATTGTTGTTGTCCTTATTTGGTTGTGCAAGGAGGCAGTGTGTCTACCTACACCTCCATCTTGGCCAGAAGTCTTAAAGATTTTTTTGAAGGGTAAATGACCAAAGCTGGAACAGAATAACTTATGTTTTTTTTCCTAAATGGAAAACTGGACCCCTGAAAAACCCTAGACTTCTAAGTTTAACTTCTCTACATAGGAAGTTAGGGGGAAAAGATAGAGGAAATAATCACAAAGTCTATTGTCAAGCACCTTGAAAAGAATTGGCCACTGAGCAGTAACAGTGATAGCTTTTCAAAGAAAACATTCTTTCATACAGTCTTAGATTTGGAGAGGATCTTAAAATCACATGACCCAAGCAGCTGATTTTAAGATAAAAAAACTGATACACAAAGAGTTTTTTTTTTGTAACCAAAGTCATACAGCTAGTTAGCAGCAGATAAAGGAGAAGTTCCAAGTCTCTCAGTCATCCTGAAGTAGCTTTGGGTTCTGCTATGTTAACTGCTAGGCTCAGCTGTGCGTAGTCCTTGAGCCACTCTGATGCAGGAAGGCAGAATCCTGGGAACCCCGGTATGTATCATGGTTAAGTTCAATTGAGGTGAAGCATCCTGAATCCTGTTCCCAAGCTCTGTCCCATATGCCACACAACCACTCAAACTCTTTTATGTATAGGGGACAGAGGTGGCATAGAGATGGCTGGCTATCTCAGAGGAGCATTGCATTTAACTGACTGTAATAAGACTGCTCATCCTGTCTGTCACATAGACTCATCCAGTCAGCAATTGTAAGTGCCTACTGTGTATAAGGAGGCATTACATTGGACACTGAAGAGCATTGAAGGAGAAAGGTCTCCTCATCTTCAAGTGCTTAGTAGGTCCACAGCTTCATCATCACAGGTACAACTTCCCCCCACTGACAGAACAGAGACTTTGGCACACTGTACAACACAAAGGAAATGAGAGCTTTTTAAATCTAATGCCTGCAGGTTGCAGCACAGAGAGGTGAAGCACCTTCTGTAAGATAAGAACTCTTTGGTAAAAAGTTTGGACTAGACTTTAATGTCCTAGCTTCTGACTCTGAGTTCTTTGTACTTTATTGCTGTCAAGACAGAGTATCTTAATATAAATTAAATGCCTTTGTATTATTGTCAGACTGAGAGAAGGAGAAAAGATTGTGGAATATGTGTCTAGGTCACTCTGTTCTGTGAACAAAAGAGGTTCCCTGTAGCAAACACAATTTCTCAGTCTTACCTGCTCATTAGAACTTCCTGGGAGTTTAAAATATTAATGCCTGGCATCCACCCCCAAAATTTGTATTCAATTAGTCCAAGGTACAGCCCTTTAAAAGTTTCCAGATGGTTCTAATGTACAGTCAATGTTGAAAGAATTATTGCTTTGTGGGAATTACCCTCAGCCCACTTGACTTGATAAAGACAGAGCTTCTAAGATCCTGGCCATGTGGCTTCTTAGGAGCCACACAAGAAGAGAACACAGATTCTGATAAAGAAATGGAATCCAGAATCTCTGGGTTCCACTTCTGAAGGGGATTTTCAGAGGAGGTGAAGGGCAAGTAACAGAGGTTCTTCTATCCCTTCTCCTAAGTTTCAGCTCCCCTTGGAGGTCTCCTTTTTGAGTATTACTGCTACTATTACTACTAAATCCTCAGATCACCTGTAGCCAAAACTTGTTCCCTGGTTCCTATTTGTGTGGTTGATACAAGCTTTAACTTCCTAACATGTATTAGGTAACATACCAAGGATCCAGAGAGTAGAAGCACAGAGAGGTACATGGAATATAGATAATTGGTTTTCACAGAAGTACAGAGTCTTCCAGAGTTTGCTTGTTCCCTGATTTTTACAAATGCTTCTCCATTCTACTCATGAGTCCAGCAAAAAGGCCTTTTACAAGTAAACAACACCCTGCTTTTTCCTTTAATTGAGGTAAAATTGGTATATAATATTAATGTCATCAGGTGTTACAATAATTCAATCTTGTATACTGTAACAATCACCAGAAAGTCAAGTTATCATCTATCACCATACAATTAATCCCCTTTAACCATTTTGCCTACTTGCAACCCCCTTCCCCTCTGGAAACCACCAATCTGTTCTCTGTATCTGTCAGTTTTGTTTTGTTGTTTAGATTCCACATATAAGTGAAATCATATAGTATTTGTCTTTCTCTGTCTGACTCAGTTCAATTGGCATAATACCCTTTAGGTCCATCCATGTTGTCACAAGTGGCAAGACTCCCCCCCTTTTTATGGATGAATAGTATTCCATTGTGTGTAAATATATCACATCTACCCACTTTTAACATTTGCCTCTTCTTTCCAATTGAGATCGGGCTCTATGTATAGCTTCCCTATAGAGCTTTCTGTGACAATGGAAGTACCCTGTATCTCCCTGTTCAATTCAGTAGTCACCAGCCAATGCCAGCCCTTGCATGCATTGCGCTCTTCAAATGTGGTTAGTGCAAGTAATGAATGAAATCTTATTGTATTTAATTTTATTTAGTTTAAATGTAAATATTGCATATGGCTTGTGGTCAATGTGGTACACAGCACAACACAAGGTGCTGACATATTCTGTTATTCAAAATCTTATAGTATCACTCATGTAAAAACAAGATCACAGTACTGAAATGAGAAAAAATAGTGTTCTCTTATGAATTTGTATCAAAAAAGGGGCAGTGAAATAGAGTTTGTGACTTGAACACAAGCTAGAGGCTCTACTATCTGCCATAGTCATTACTCACGTAAAAGTTAAAATGAATTGTTAGTTTTATCTTTGGCCAAAACGTCTTGCAAACTAACACTTTAATTGGACTGTGGGGAGAAAGTCAAGTAGAAATGTTGCAACAATCATCTTTTTCAACAGTTTCCAGGACTTCCTGGTTTCTTTAGTATCAGGTTACTCCACCCATCACATTCCTGTTACATTAGCACTTTCTGGATGCATAAATACCATAAATAGACATTTAGGATCCCCAAAACCAAACATAGCAAAGCACCAAGTTTCTGTCCTTAGTAACTTAACCTCTTGAACCTGTGGTGTTCATCCAAAGGAGTAACAAGGTCTGGACTTAAATTCTCAAATAATCTGAAAGACAACATAAGCAGTATGCAATTCAGAGAGCTAAAAAATAAATGATTCGTTAAGATCTGCAATTAACATCTGAGTCCATCAATTGCCTACTAGTTTTCTTAGTCTGAATTGACTTGCCCCCATTACTACACTGTCCAATGATGCCTCCCTGCTTCTCCTGACTCCAGTATGGACCTTAAGGCATTGTGCAGGAATGGTGACCTCTGTACTCAGACTGCCTAGAGTTGAAAACTCACTGCAATAGTAACGTGTGACCTTGGGAAAGCTATTTACTTCTCTGGATATGTTTTCCTCACATGCTGAACAGGAATAATAACCATCTTATTCATAGAGTTGTTTAAGGGCTATATGAGTTAGTGGTTATATAACTCTTAGAAAAATGCCTAGTACATATTCACTTCTTAATACATTTAAGCTACTGCTACTAGTAACACTATTTTAGTCAGAAGGCCCGACTTCAAGACCTTTCTCTGCAACCCACTGGTTAAGAAACCTGGTCTATTGACTACTCTTTTCTGACCTTTGTTCTATAGCCATTGAAAAATGAGACTACAACCATCATTCTCAGAGGGCTGTGAAGATGGAATGAAAAGCATTTACAAAAGTGACATTAGACAGGAAGTAGTTGGAAGTTCCCAAATGTGAAACGGTAATGCTCCTAACACCCCCAGGGAAATGACATCTTGGCTCTCCAAGAACTTCAAGAATGTCTAGGTCCACACTCTGGTCCTCAGCCTTGCAGATTTAGAAATCTGAATGGTCAGCATATGAAAACAGATCCATCACAGAGGAGCAGTCTGACTTAAAGATCTGAAGAACACAAGCAGAACACTAATGTGCTCTTTGTCATGAAAAGTATACCCACCATCTCAAACAAAGGAGGTCATCTCAGAACATTCTTATGTCACATCCACACTACAAATAAAGCCAGATCAAAAAGAGAGCTGCTCTCTCTCTCTCCCTCTCTTTCTCTCTCCCTCTCTCTCTCTCCCTCTCTCTCTCTCTCTCATTTTTTTTTGCAACAGGATACTGAGCCTTTATTCCTTCCTCTGGCCAGAGTACTCTCAGAGTACTCTCTCTCTCTTTCATTCAGTGCTGAAATAACAAACACCAAAATCTTACCTTGAGGTAAGACCCCCTTTTCTGTTTCTGGAGCCCCACATAATCTCTGACCAGCATATTGCTTCTGGAAGTATATAAATACTCATTGGTACTTTTCTGGTTCTGCTGACCAGGAAGTTAATTTTTGGTCCTTTTTCACTTACATACACTCATCTCTTACATTTATTTTATTTTATTTTATTTTATTTTATTTTATTTTTATTTTAATCATTGTTCAAGTACAATTTTCTGTCCCTTACTCCCATTCCATTCCACCTACCCATCCCTCCTCACCTCCCTCCCATTTCCACCACTGAGATGGATACCAAGCCAGTGGTATCCATCGCTGCAGATGCTTGTTGAAACACAAGAAAAACATACACAGGGACAACCGAGTCCTGTGGGGAAATAGGTACGAAACGGCCACTCTCTCTAGTGGAGAGCACTGCGGCCACCCTCCCTAGGGAAGAACACCTCGTTCTCCTACCCAAGCAGGCTTTTATTCAACATACCGATACAGTTTCTCAATTACCGTCTGACCAGGAAGATACAACAAGTAGTTAACTTTGAAAGGGAGTAGCCGATCTTCCACTGGGATTCTGAGATTTTGGGGTTTTATTATTTAAAAAGACTACAGGACTTAAAGCTTACTTTCGTTTCCTGCCCGTGCCTTCATATTCTAATTCAAGAGCAGCCTCCAGCAAGCAGATCTTACAGGATCTTTCATATTCTATGTCTCAGATCTGATTACAATAGGGGTCTGCCGACTCTGGTCTGGACTGCACCACCCCTGTTATTTCCTCAGGCCTGAGTCAGGCAGAGGAGACAAAGGCAGCCAGGAGACTTGGATTTCTCATAACTAAGAACAAGGACTCATACTTTGATAAAGCCGAGGGGGCAGAGGTCCATGTCGATCACCCTTTTATTTCCATAGCCCCCCAAGTCCTTCCTTGAGGCCTCCACATGATCATGCCTGTTTTAGGCAATTCCCCCATGGGAAATCTTACCCGTCATTGGCTAACTGATCAAGCATTGGGGGTCGGCACAGAACAAGCAGCATTCATGCTAGGGAAATAAGTTTTGTCTCCTTAGTGTCTCCTGGTTCTGAGGCCTCTTACTGAACTTTAACCATGGGTGGTTACAGTTTCCTGAGACCAGGCAAGGTGGACCTCAACACATACCCCACAGTTTTTGTCCATGTGTCCTTTATATTTGTTGCTGTAAACCCTTCCCATTCTCCCCTGAAATTCCCTCCCTTCTGCCCTCCGGTCACTGTCAGCCTGTTCTCTATTTCAGTGTCTTTAGTTATATTTTGCTTGTTTCTTTGTTTTGTTCTTTAAGATCCTGTTAAAGGTGAGATAGTATGGTATTTGTCTTTCACTGCCTGGCTTATATCGTTTAGCAGAATGCTTTCCAGCTCCATCCATGCTGTTGCAAATGGTAGGAGCTCCTTCTTTGTTTCTGCTGCATAGAATTCCATTGTGTAAAAGTACCATAGTTTTTTGATCCATTCATTTACTGATGGGCATCTTGGTTGCTTCCAGCATCTAGCTATTGTGAATTGTGCTGCTATGAACATTGGGATGCATAGGTTCTTTTGGATTGGTGTTTTAGTATTCTTAGGATAGAGTCCCAGCAGTGGAATCACAGTGTCAAAAGGCAGAACCATTTTCAGTTTTCTGAGGAAGTTCCATACTGCTTTCCATAGTGGTTGTACCAGTCTGCAGTCCCACCAGCAGTGCACTAGGGACCCCTTTTCTCCACAACCTCTCCAACACTTGTCATTTGTTGCTTTGTTTATGATGGCCATTCTGACTGGTGTGAGGTGATATCTCATTGTGGTTTTACTTTGCATCTCTCTGATAGCTAGTGATACTGAGCATTGTTTCATGTGTCCTTGGATTTTCTGTATGTCCTCCTTGGAGAAGTGTCTGTTCAAGTCCTTTGCCCATTTTTTAATTGGGTTGTTTGTCTTCTTAGAGTGCAGTCGTGTAAGTTCTTTATATATTTTGGAGATTAGACCCTTGTCTGAGGTATCATTGGCACATTTGTTTTCCCATACAGTTGGTTCTCTTTTTATTTTAATACTGTTTTCTTTAGCCATGCAGAAGGTTTTTATTTTGATGAGATCCCATTTGTTTATTCTTTCCTTTATGTCCCTTGCACTAGGGGACATATCAGTGAAAATGTTGCTGCGTGAAATATCTGAGATTTCCTGCCTATGTTCTCCTCTAGGACTTTAATGGTTTCATGGTTTATATTTAAGTCTTTTATCCACCTTGAATTTATTTTTGTGTATGGTGTAAGTTGGTGCTCAAGTTTCATTTTTTTGCACATGGCTGTCCAGTTCTCCCAACACCATTTGTTGAAGAGGCTATTTTTACTCCATTTTATGTTGCTGCCTCCTTTGTCAAATATTAATTGACCATAGAGACTTGGGTTTATTTCTGGGCTCTCTGTTCTGTTCCATTGGTCCATGTGCCTGTTTTTATGCCAGTACCAGGCTGTTTTGATTACAGTGGTCTTGTAATATAGTTTGGTATCAGGTATTGTGATCCCTCCTACTTTACTCTTCTTTCTCAAAATTGCAGCAGCTATTCAGGGTCGTTTATGGTTCCATATAAATTTTTGAAGTGTTTGCTCTATGTCTGTGACATATGCCATTGGCATTTTAATAGGAATTGCATTGAATGTGTAAATTGTTTAGGGTAGTATGGACATTTTGATGATGTTAATTCTTCCAATCCATGAACACGATATATGTTTCCACTTGCTTGTGTCTTCCTTGATTTCTTTCCTGAGTGTTACGTAGTTTTCTAAATACAGGTCTGTACCACTTTGGTTAGGCTTATTCCCAGGTATTTTATTTTTCTTTTTGCCAAATCAAATGGGATTTTTTCTTGGTTTTGCTTCTACTGTTTCATTGTTGGTATGCAGAAATGCCTTTGATTTCTGGATATTGACTTTGTATCCCACTGTTTTGCTAAATTCATTTATTAGGTCAAGTAGTTTTTTGGTGGAGTCTATAGGATTTTCTATGTACACTATCATGTCATCTGCAAACAGTGACAGCTTTGTTTCCTTCTTTCCAATTTGGATGCCTTTTATGCCTTTTTCTTGCCTGCTGTGGCTAAAACTTCCAGTATTATATTGAATAGAAGTCATGAAAGTGGACAGCCTTGTCTTGTTCTTGATCTTAGTGAAAAAGATTTTGGTTTTTGTCCATTGAATATGATGTTGGCTGTAGATCTCTCATATATGGCCTTTATTATGTTGAGGAATGCTCCCTCTATTCCCACTTTGCTGAATTTTTTTTATCATACATGGGTGTTGTACCTTATCAAATGCTTTTTCCCCATCTACTGATATGATCATGTTTTTTTTGTCTTTTCTTTTGTTTATGTGATGTATTATATTTACTGATTTGCGAATATTGTACCATCCTTGCATCCCTGGAATGAATCCCACTTGGTCATTGTGTATGATCTTTCAATGTATTGTTGAATGCTGTTTGCCAATATTTTGTTGAGGATTTTAGCATCCATGTTCATCAGCGATATTGACCTGAAGTTTTCTTTCTTTGTTTTGTCTTTATCTGGTTTTGGGACTAGGATGATGCTGGCCTCATAAAAAGAGTTTGGGAGTCTTCCCTGTTCTTTGATTTTTTGGAATAGTCTGTGAAGGGTAGGGGTTAGCTCTTCCTTAAATGCTTTGTAGAATTCTCCTGTGCAACCATCTGGTCCAGGGCTTTTGTGTGTCAGGAGTTTTTTGATTGCTGCTTCAATTTCATTTGCTGTTTTGGTGTGTTCAGGCTTTCTGATTCTTCTTCATTCAGTTTTGGAAGGTTGTATTTTTCTAGAAGTTTGTCCATTTCACCTAGGTTTTCAAATTTCTTGGCATACAGTTCTTCATAGTAAGTTCTTACAATCCTTTGTATTTTTATGGTATCAGTGGTAATCTCCCCTTTTTCATTTCTGATTGTGTTTATTTGGGTCCTCTCTCTTTTTTCTTGATGAGTCTGCTTAAAGGCTTGTCAATTTTGTTTATCTTTTCAAAGAACCAGCTCTTGGATTCATTGATCCTTAGAATTGTTCTTTTAGTCTCTATGTCATTTAATTGTGCTCTGATTTTTGGTTATTTCATTCCTCCTGCTTGCTTTTGACTGTCTTTGTTGTTGTTCCTCGAGTTCTTGTAGACATAGGATTAGGTTGCTTGTGTGAAATGTTTCTATCTTTTTTTGTTAGGCTTGTATTGCTATCAACTTCCCCCTCAGGACTGCTGTGGCTGTGTCCCATAAGTTTTGGGTTATTGTGAGTTCACTTACTTTTGTTTCCAGAAACTTTTTGATTTTTTCCATAATTCTATTCTTGACCAATTCATTGTTTAATAGCATGCTATTTAATCTTTATGATTTGGAATGTTTCAGGTTTTTTTCACTGGAGTTGGTTTCTAGTTTCAGTGTCTTGTGATCTGAGAAAATGCTTGCTATGATTTCAATTTTCTTGAATTTGTTGAGGCTTGTTTTGTGTCCTATAATGTGGTCTATCTTTGAAAATGTTCCATGTGAATTTGAAAAGAATGTGTATTTAGCTTCTTTGAGATGAAGGGATATATATATATATATATATATATATATATATATATATATATATCAGTTAAGTACATTTCCTCTAGGGCATTGTTCAATGCCATAATATCTTTGTTGATTTTTTATTTGGAAGGTCTGTCCATTTTTGATAGTGGGGTGTTAAAATCCCCCTATAATTGTGTTGCTGTCCATATCTTTCTTGAAGTCCTCTAAGATTTTCTTTATATATTTGGGTGTTCTTATGTTGGGTGCATATATGTTTACAATGTTTTTGTCTTCTTGGTGGATTCTTCCCTTGAGTATTATGGAGTGACCTTCTGGGTCTCTCTTTATGGCCCTTTTTTGGAAGTCTATTTTATCTTATATGAGTATTGCTATCCTGGCTTTTTTTTTCCCTGTCCGTTTGCTTGGAAAATTTGTTTTCAGACCTTCTCTTTCAACCTGTATAGGTCTTTTATCCTAAGGAGGGTCTCTTGTAGGCAGGGTATATGTGGGTCATGATTTCTTATCTGTTCAGCTACTCTATGTCTTTTGATTGGAGTATTTAATACATTTACATTTAAGGTTATTATTGATAGGTACTTATTCATTGTTATTTACGTGCCTATGTTCCTCTCTCTCTCTCTTGTCCTTCCTTTCCTTAAAACAGTCCCTTCAGTATCTCTTGCAGACCTGGTTTGGTGGAGGTGTATTCTTTTAGACTTCTTTTGTCTGGGAAGCTTCTATTTGGCCTTCTATCTTAATTGAGAGCCTTGCTGTATAAAGTAGCCTTGGTTGCAGACCTCTGGTTCTCATTACTTGAAGTATTTCTTGCCATTCTCTTCTGGCTTGAAGTGTTTCCATTGAGAAGTCAGCTGTTAGCCTTATTGGGGTGCCCTTGTATGTTACTTCCTGTTTCTCCCTTGCTGCCTTTAAGATTCTCTTTGTCTTGAAATTTTGCCATTTTAATTCTGATGTGTCTTGAGGTGGGCGTCTTTGGATTCCTCTTGATTGGGACTCTCTGTGTTTCCTGGATTTGTGTGACTTTTCCTCTCATCAAATTAGGGAAGTTTTCCATCATTACTTTTTCAAACAGGTTTTCTACCCCTTGCTCTTCTTCTCCTTCTGGTATCCCTATTATTCGAATATTATTACATTTCATATTGTCTTGCATTTTTCTTAATCCCTCTTCATTCTTTCTGAGTCTCTGTTCCTTTTCTTGCTCTTTCTGGGTGTTGTTTTCTACTTTGTCCTCCAATTCGTTGATCCAGTCTTCTGCTTCATCGATCCTGCTTTTCATTCCTTCTACTGTGTTCGTCAGCTCAGAAATTGTATTCTTCATTTCCTCTTGGCCCTTTGTTGAGAGTTTCTATTTCCTTTTTCATGTTGATATAGTTTTCAGTGAGTTCATTGTAATTTCCCTGTAATTTCTCATAGTGCATTGTGAGCTCGTTGAGCTTCACATAATAATCCTTGCTTTGACCTCACTATCTGATAGTTGAGTTGCCTCTATTTCATTTACCATTCTTTGTGAGGCTTCCTCCTTTCCCTTCATTTGGGGATTGTTTATTTGTCTTCTCATTGTTTGTGAGACTCTTCTTGTTAGCCTCTGTTTCTTAAATTGATCTGTTCTGGTTCCCTGGGTTTATGGTGTGAACTTCTGTGGTAGAATACTTGTGAGATTCAGTGGTGCAGTCTCCTTCAGGTATCCTGGTGTTCTCAGCTTCCACCTACACTTTTCTGTGATCATTTGAAGGGGTAAGGCAAAGTGGTTTAAGACAGCAAGGCAGTATTCTATGATATTTACAGTATCAGCCAGCAGAGAATAGATAGGAGATCCTTTGGCTATGTATTGTGTTAACCGTACTCTTCCACCCCACTAGCCACTTTTTAGAAAGGATAGAAAGAAGATAAGACTCTTGTTGGGGAAGAAAGGATTGTGAGTTGGATCTAGAAAGCAGTGAGGTTGTGGGAGGTCAGATTCTGAGGTAGGGTGAGAGTAAAGAATAGTAAATAGGTGTAGTGTGTGAGAGAATAGAGAGAATAGAGTTTCCCAATCTCTATTACTATGGTAATAAAAGTGGGCTGAGATCTGGGAGGGGTGTTGTGTAGTATTTACAATTGTATGGCATAGGTCTTATTTACAGTAATAATAGAGCAACAATTATATGACAGAATCTATGAGACCTAGATAACAACAATAGGGAGTATAGAACCTTAAGTAGTGTACTAATGGAACACAAATAAAGGACAGTAAATTAGCAATACACTATGAATGAAATAACAGGGGAAACCTTTCAAACAATACATTATAACCAGCCAAGCAAAGAAGACTATACAAAAAGAAGAGGAATACCAAAATACTATTTTTAAAAAATGTAAGAATGAAAAGAAATAATACAAATTTGCAATAACTTTCAGGTTCAAAAAAAAAGGAAAAAAGCAGAAAATGGAATGAAGAAGTGATAAATTTGGAAAGAAGAAATAACACTAGGATGAAAGAAAGTGATGCATAAGGAATTGAGAGATATAAAAATAATAAGAATTAAAAAATAAAAAGTTATTTAAGAAAGATAAAATCAAACAATTAATCAAACAAACAAACAAACAAAAAAACCTCTTGTTGGTTTCTAACTGGCCAAACCAGTTTTTCTGGTCTTGCTGGCTTCAGCAGGCTGAGGGACAATTGGAATGGCTTTTCTCCCTTCCCAGTTAGAACTCAGTCAGTTTCTCAGTTACTGTTCCCAGGGCTAGCCACGTGATCTCCCCGGAACCGTTGTGGTGCCTCTCCACAGGGCCCTGGGTATGGGCCTGGGTGCTCCTAAGCATGCTCTCCGGAGATCACCACTGTGGGCTCCAGGATCCCACAGAGCACCCACTCCTTTTCTGGGTTCATGGTGTAAGCTCTGGGTATCCTGAGGGGGCATGCACTTCCCCCGAGTTCATCTACGTGGGCTCCAGGATCCCGCAGAGCACCCATGCCTTTTCAGTGTTCAGGGCTGTGGGGTCTGAGCCTTCCACAAAACCACACTCTCTCTGGGTTGGGGGTGTGGGTGTTAGGCCAGGCCACCCTTGGTTGCTCAGGCTGGGGCACACACTCTTCCCAGGGCTATATGTGGGTGCTCGCAGCCCCTGAGTGATTGTCTCTCAGTCCTCACTCCCCTCTCTGTGCCTTCAAGGAATGAGGCCTCCCCCAATGATGCTCAGTCCTTGTTTGGCAGGGGAGGGAGTGGTTGACCCAGCTCTCTCCTGAGTGCCCTGAGGCAGACCTGGAAGCACTGGTCCTGGGATCTGCAACCTCCCTGGTCCCCATGCTGATCCCTGGCCCCTTATTATCCTGAAGCAGTCCCCTTATCATCTGGTTTTTCAAGGTCCACTATAATTTTTGATGTCCTATTCTCATAAATGTTGTGATATCATTGGTTTTTGCTCTGTTCCTCTGTAGATCTGTTAGTTTTTCTCCCAAGTGTAGGGAGAAGTGGAATCTTCTCCCTCCTACCACACTGCCATCTTCCTCTTCCCTCATCCATTACATTTTGATGTCATTGTTTGATGCTCATGAGTAATCTTTTTTCCCAGTCTAGGTTATGTGAACTACTGTCCGAGTTGGTATAACAGAAGGCTAAACAAATATGACATATTTGTTTTTACATAACTAGCAATTTAAGGCTGTAGTTATCTAATAAAAGAGCTTGGAACTATTTTGCCTCTAAGTTGTATTTGTTTATTAACTTTGTGTCCTGGAAGTCTTCTCTTTGGTCCTCCAGATCCACTCTCTGCCCTTCTCAACCCTCCTTCCTGCCTCAGCAGGCTGATGAATATGGATTCCATCAATGGTCTCTCCTACTCTTGGCTCCCAGTTGGGTTTAGCCAAGGAAGAGACTTGGCAGAAGATAAGAAGAAGGGAGGAGAGTGCACTAAGGTTATTTATTCTCCTTGGATCCCTTTCTAAGCCATTGCTTTGGGCTATTTATGTGGCTCAAACAAATGTTGCTGTTCTTCTCCAGTAGAGTCTTAAAAATTTGAGGCGCTACTCCCTACCTTGTCTCCTTTGTCATGGTAGCTACTCCACTGCTGTTAACCTCAAGTTACTGCAATATTCTTTGTGCTTTCCCACATTTTCATAGATTCTCTTTGTAAGTAACCTTCTTTGAAACTTTTTAATTTGAATGAGCCATCTGTTCCTTGTTGGTACCCTGAATAATACACTTTGGTTTGTTTTTAATGGTTGTGACTTTCTATGTAGATATATGGAATGCTAACATTTTAAGAGGAGAGAGAACGACCTCACGACAGTAATACTTCAGTGGCATGGGGTACATGGACTTGGGGTTCACTGGCTCAGATGTTGAGGACTCAGCCAGCACTCAAAAGCCCTACCCACAGTTCTGCCTTCCAGCGTTCTCCCCACAGCAGCTGTCTGGAGAGTGGGGGGCAGCAATGCAGGACCGGGGAAAGCAACTTGGTGTGCATGGATCTCCACCATCCAGGAAAGAACGATCCAGGGGCATGAACAACAGCAGCAGCAGGAGAGTTCACACCCAGTGCATTTCCATAAATCAGAGACTTCAAATTTTTAGAGCTAGAAAGTTTGTTAAAGACCCCAAATCTTCATCTCCCAAGTGAGGAAAGGAGCCCGGGTCGACCCAGCCACTGAGCTAAAATGTTTCAAACAATCTAATCAGGATTCAGCTTCTTCACTTCTAGCCCAGTGACTTCCAGGAGAAGGCAATTGCTTCCTAAACATTAAGGAGCAAGAGTTCCATCAGGAATTTCTAAACATGTAAGACATTTGTTTATTTTGTTTTACTTAATGCCAAAATTATATTGGCTTGCTTCCAACTTAAATTCCATAAAAAGTCACAAAAATATACAAAAACACTTTACATGTGTCTAGAAAATGATCACATATGTACACATATATGTGTATATCCACGAGTATGTGTATATATGTGTATATTTCCTTTTCAGCCTTTTAATTGGTTCTCTTTAGCTCAGTTTACTTGCTGCTCTAGCCCTGGGCACATGCTTCTCTTTATCACTGGTTTAACATTAACATCTTGGGAATACTGACAGGCTCTTTCAAACTATGAAAAAAGAGCTGGATGTTTGATAGAATAATAATCTATCAAATCACATTATTCCCAATATAAGTTAACTTACAAAATAGTACAGTAATTTCTTTAAGTTGGGTAGAAAGGAATATAAGGCGACACCAGAACATTGAAATTCAGACAAAAGAGTGAGAATTGGATTTACCAAAGCCTTGCCATGTTTTTTTGATTTTTTATTCAAATTCTACATACAGTAATTTCTATAAATTTTAAGTTCCATTTTGTCACTGCATGTCCAAAGCAAGCATTTTGCCACTTTGACACAATTTAGACAAAATCATGTTTGAAAGGTCATTAATACATAAGATAATTAACCAAAACAACCATCCATCCACTCTATGTTATAAGGGTACAGCACTAAGTTCAAGACTTTCTCCTGAAGTGCATGGTCAAGGAGGCCTTCTTTTGTCTCTAAACTCAGGTAAGAATTCCCAATTCTGTAACATGCAAAGCAAGAAGAGGAGACTGAATAGATATCCAACATCAGTGGGAGATAATGGCAAAGTCTGGGCTTTCAAGCAAGAGAAAACAGTCACCATAAGGAACTTACTTCATCTTGCTGTTACCTGCTTCCCTCTCTGTAACTAGAGCTGACAAATATTTCCACTCCTGGGTTGGTTTGAGGATTAAAGGAGGTAGCACCCAGCTGTCCCTGGCATGGAGTTCAGCTTCATCACTGTATCTCTCTCCATTAACATGGGTCTCTGAAGTGAAGTATACACTGAGTTCCAAATTTTATGAAATGGGTTTTTATTGTATCACATAACCACTTCCCTAGTTAAAAGTGTCTGAGTTGTCACCATCAGTAAGTATGGTCACTGACCTCACATATGAACACAAGAAGCAGCTTGGCCCTTGTGCATTTACTCCCTCACTGTGCCACCCAAATCCTCCCACAGTGGAATATCTGCTCTGACCCTAGAGCAACCATATCGGGATGGGTTCCTATGCTCCAGAATATTTTTATACATGTTTGCCAGAACTTATTTGAAATCAAAAGTTAAAGTGTAATTAGTTTGTATAACAGAATATTTATACTGACCCTTCAAGTTTAGAAAAGCTCTTACCTTTAAGTTGAATGTAGTATTGGACTGAGGTTTGGGGACAACCATTGTGGGACATTTTGGTTGTTCTCAACTATTGCTGGTATGTACAGTGGACTCAAGATGTTGTAATGAGTAACTGTGGTTTGTGACCCTTAAAAATCCAGGGATTCTTCAGTAACAAGAGACATATAAACCTATGGAAGTCTTATCAAATAGACACTCCCACCACCACATACCACAGTGGAAAATCACTGAGGCCATGAAGCATGCATGGGGGAAAAAGGGACTTTATCCTGAAGGAGCTTTGTGGCATAAACATGGATGAAGGTGCAGCCTTTCTCACCTGCATTCAGGACTTTATGGTTCCCTGACCTTTAGCCACACTCCAGGCACCAGATGGAATATCTTCAAAGGATCATTTATAATTCTTCTGGCGTGAGGCCCTGGTGAGCTCCATAGACATAAACACATGTACAAGTTCTGTCCAGAAGATATCCAGCCATGTAATATGAAAAAGAGAGATATTTACTGAAGTAGATACATGATACAAGAAATGTAAGGGGGGATTCAAGATGGCAGCTTTACTCTAGGCAGCCTGTATCTTGGCTTCTGTGAAGAGGAGGGAAACTCGAGGATCAGTGGAGAAACAGAGCAAGTAGACTAGGTTACCAAATCACTTTTGAAAGCAGGACATTAAAAATTATTGTGATCATTGAAAAACCAGATGGTAAGGAGACTTCCTCAGGACAAAAGGGACCCAGGGATCAGCGCAGGGACCAGGGGTGTGCAGTCCCCAGACCTGGTGCTCCCGGGTCTGCCTCAGGGGTCCTGGGAGAGGGGAGTCGCTGCTCCTTCCCACGAATACGGGGATTGAGCAACTCCAGGGGAGAACTTGTTGCTTGAAGGCACAGAGAGGCCAATTGGACTGGGAAAAAAATTGCCCAGGGACTGTGAACACCCACCCAGAGACCTGGGAGAAGTGAGGGCCTCCAGCCGGCATGACCAGGGGTGGTCTGGAAGAGTGCCTGCACCCCTAGCCCAGAGGGAGTGTGGATCGGTGGAAAACCCAGAGCCAGGAAAGGGCGCGTGGTGATCCCAGAAGGGACACGGCACTTAGTGCGTTCCTACAGCCCAAAACCAAAAATTTCCAGCCAGCCCAGCCAGGGTGGCTGGGAAATGTGCCTGCACCATACCCGGGGGAGTGTGGATCAGTTGAAAACCTAGACATGGCCACCCCCATCCAGGAAAGGGCGCCGGAATTCTCAGGTTTCAGGAGCCTGCAGTGATCAACTGTGGAAGCACGCGCCCCAATGAGCATTCTGACTCTCCTGCTGTGAACCTGGAAGGGTTTCAGTGCTTAGGGCGTTCCTAGAGCCCGAGTCTCAAAAATTTGGTGGAGGGGCATGCCCTTTTATGATTCCCAGGGAGGGCACAGTGAATCCCAAAACGTTGTGGGTGCCTCCTGAGGTCATAGAGCTGCAACCCTGCAGGGACCCCAGAGTCTGGAAGAACGTGGCAGTGAGCTCCGGAGAGAGAGTGTGCTTGGGAGCACCCAGGGTACCTGAGAGACTTGCTGAGATTTGGCTGGGAAGAGAGAGAAGCATTTCAAAGGTCCCTCAGCCAGCTGAAGCCAGCAAGATCAGAAAAACTGGTCTGGCCAGTTAGAAACCAACAAGAGATTTTTTTGTTTGGTTTGGTTTGGTTTAGTTTGGTTTGGTTTGGTTTGGCTTGGTTTGGTTTTGGTGGCTGTTGTTGGTTGACTGATTTTATCTTGTGCTTTAAGTGACATTTTATTTTCAATTCTTATTTTTATATCTTGCAATCCCTTATGTTTCTCTTCCATTCATCCTAATATTCTTTCCACTCCAAATTTATCTCTCCTGCATTCTGTCTTCTGCATTTCTTTCTTTCTTTTTTTTTAATCTTGCAGTTACTGTAAATTGTATTATCTTTTCTCACTTTCTGACATTTTTTATTTTAATAGTATTTTGGTATTCTTTTTCTTTCTGCATAATCTCCTTTGCATGGCTGCTTATACTGTCATTTGATAGGTGCCCCCTGGTATCTCAATCACAGTGTGTTGATAATTTACTATCCTTCATCTGTGTTCCATTAATACACCTCTCAAGGTTCTATACTCTTTATTCTTATTATCTAGATCTCATTGATTCTGCCACAAGACTGTCACTTTACTATTACTGTTAATAAGTCCTAGTCCATACAACTGTAAATACTACTCAATACCCCTACCTGATCTCAGCCCACTTTGCAATTTCCCGAACTATACTATTGTGGGGGTTGTCTCTATTCCTTTATACAATACTCCTATTTACTAATCTTTAATCCAAACCTACCTTAGAATCTGACCTCCCACAGCCTCACAGCTTTCTAGATGCAACTAACAATTCTCTTGTCCCCAATAAAAGTCTTACCTTCTTTCCATCCTTTCTAAAACATGGATAGTGGGGTGGAGGATCACGGTGAACACTATAAGGAGCCAAAGGATAACCCATCTCTTCTCTACTGGCTGCTAATGTAAATTTCATAGTATACTGTCTTGCTGTCTTAAACCATTTCGCCTTACTCCTCCAACTGATCACAAAAAAGAGTAGGGGGAAGCTGTGAACACCAGGATACATGAAGGAGATTGCACCACTGAATCTCACAAGTATTCTACCACAGAAGTTCACACCATAATTACAGGGAACCAGAACAGATCAATTTAAGAAACAGAGGCTAACAAGAAGAAACCCACAAACAATGAGAAAACAAAGAAATAATCCCCAATTGAAGGGAAACAAGGAAGCCTCAGGAAAATGCTAAATGAAATAGAGGCAACTCAACTATCAGATAGTGAGTTCAAAACAATGATTATCAGGAAACTCAATGAACTCACAATGAGCTATCAGAAATTAGAGGGAAACTACAACAATCTCACTGCAAACTATATAAACTTGAAAAAGGAAATAGAAACTCTCAACAAAGGCCAAGAGGAAATGAAGAATACAATTTCTGAACTGAAAAACACAGTAGAAGGAATGAAAAGCAGGATTGATGAAACTGAAGATCAGATTAGCGAGCTAGAGGACAAAGTAGAAAACAACATCTAGAAAGAGCAAGAAAAGGAAAAGAGCCTTATAAAGAATGAAGAGGGATTAAGAGAAATGCAAGACAATATGAAATGTAATAATATCTGTATAATAGGGATACCAGAAGGAGAAGAGAAAGGGATCGAAAACCTAGTTGAACAAGTAATGAAGGAAAACTTCCCTAATTTGATGAGAGAAAAAGTCACACAAATCCAGGAAACACAGAGAGTCCCAATCAAGAGAAACCCAAAGACGCCCACCTCAAGACACATCAGAATTAAAATGGCAAAATTTCAAGACAAAGAGAGAATCTTAAAGGCAGCAAGGGAGAAACAGGAAGTAACATACAAGGGAGCCCCAATAAGGCTAACAGCTGACTTCTCAATGGAAACACTTCAAGCCAGAAGAGAATGGCAAGAAATACTCCAAGTAATGAGAACCAGAGGTCTGCAACCAAGGCCACTTTACACAGCAAGGCTCTCAATCAAGACAGAAGGCCAAATAAGAAGCCTCCCAGACAAAAGAAGTCTAAAAAAATACACCTCCACCAAACCAGCTGTGCAAGAGATTCTAAAGGGACTGCTTTAAGGAAGGAAAGGAAAAGAGAGAGAGAGAGAGAGAGAGGAACACACATACATAAAAGACAATGAATAAGTACCTATCGATAATAACCTTAAACACATATGGATTAAATGCTCCAATCAAAAGACATAGAATAGCTGAATGGATAAGAAAAAATGACCCACATATATGCTGTCTACGAGAGGCCCACCTCAGGATAAAAGACCAGCACAGGCTGAAAGTGAAGGGCTGGGAACAAATCTTCCAAGCAAATGGACAGGAAAAAAAAGCCAGGGTAGCAATACTCATATCAGACAAAAATAGACTTCCAAAAAAGGTCCATAAAGAGAGACCCAGAAGGTCACTTCATAATACTCAAGGGAAGAATCCACCAAGAAGACATAAATATTATAAATATATATGCACCCAAGACAGGAGCACCCAAATACATAAAGAAAATCTTAGAGGACTTCAAGAAAGATATGGACAGCAACACAATTATAGTGGGAGATTTTAACACCCCACTATCAAAAATGGACAGATCTTCCAAACAAAATATCAACAGAGATATTGTGGCATTGAACAATACCCTTGATGAAATGGGCTTTACTAATATATACAGAGCCCTCCATCCAAAAGAAGCTAAATATACATTCTTTTCAAACGTACACAAAACATTTTCAAAGACAGACCACATGATAGGACACAAAACATCAACAAATTCAAGAAAATTGAAATCATACCAAGCATTTTCTTGGACCACAAGGGACTGAAGCTAGAAACCAACCTGAAGGAAAAAAAAATACCAAATACTCAAAATCATGGAGATTAAATAGCATGCTATTAAACAATGAATGGGTCAAGAATGATATTAGGGAATAAATCAAAAGGTTTCTGGAAACAAATGAAAATGAACTCACAACAACCCAAAAACTTATGGGACATAGCCAAGGCAGTCCTGAGAGGGAGTGCATAGCGATACAGGCCCACCTAAAAAAGGTAGAAACAGTCCAAACAAACAACCTAGCCTTATGTCTACAAGAATTCAAGGAACAACAACAAAGACAGCCCAGAGCATGCAGAAGGAAGGAAATAATCAAGATCAGAGCAGAATTAAATGACATAGAGACTAAAAGCATAATTCTAAGGATCAATGAATCCAAGAGCTGGTTCTTTGAAAAGATAAAACAAAATTGACAAGCCTTTAAGCAGACTCATCCAGGAAAAAAGAGAGAAGACCCAAATAAACACCAATCAGAAATGAAAGAGAAGAGATTACAACAGATACCACAGAAATACAAAGGATTGTAAGAATTACTACAAAGAACTGTATGCCAAGAAATGTGAACACCTAGGTGAAATGGACAAATTTCTAGGAAAATATAATCTTCTAAAACTCAATGAAAAAGAAGCAGAAAGCCTAAACAGATCAATAACAACCAAAGAAATTGAAGCAGTAATCAAAAAAACTCCCAACACACAAAAGCCCTGGAACAGATGGTTTCACAGAATTCTACAAAGCATTTAAGGAAGAGCTAACCCCTGTCCTTCACAGACTATTCCAAAAAAATCCAAAAAGATGGGAGACTCCCAAATTCTTTTTATGAGGCCAACATCGTCCTAATTACAAAACCAGATAAAGACACAACAAAGAAAGAAAACTTCAGGCCAATATCACTGATGAACATTGATGCTAAAATCCTCAACAAAATACTGGCAAACTGCATCCAACAATACATTAAAAAGATCATACACCATGACCAAATGGGATTCATTCCAGGGAATGCAAAGATGGTTCAATATTCGCAAATCAGTAAATGTAATACATCACATAAACAAAAGTAAAGACAACCACATGATCATATCAATAGATGCAGAAGAAGCATTTGATAAGGTACAGCACCCATTTATGATAAAAATATTTAGCAAACTGGGAATAGAGGGAGCATTCCTCAACATAATAAAGGCCATATATGAGAGACCTACAGCCAACATCATACTCAATGGGCAAAAATTAAAAATCTGTTCCAAAAAGATCAGGAACAAGATAAGTCTGTCCACTTTCACGACTTCTATTCAATATAGTACTGGAAGTTTTAGCCACAGTGATCAGACAAGAAAAAGAAATAAAAGGCATCCAAATCGGAAAGGAGGAAACAAAACTGTCACTGTTTTGCAGATGACATGATAGTATACATAGAAAATCCTATAGACTCCACCAAAAAACTGCTTGACCTAATAAATGAATTTGGCAAAACAGTGGAATACAGAGTGAATATTCCAGAAATCAAAGGCATTTCTGTACACCAACAATGAAACAGCAGAAGCAGAGATCAAAGAAAAATCCCATTTGAAATAGCAAAAAGAAAAATAAAATATCTAGGAATAAACCTAACCAAAGAGGTAAAAGACCTCTATTCAGAAAACTACATAATACTCAGGAAAGAAATCAAGGAAGACACAAACAAATGGAAACATATACCGTGTATGGATTGGAAGAATTAATATCATCAACATGTCCATACTGCCCAAAGCAATTTACACATTCAATGCAATACCTGTTAAAGTACCAATGACATATTTCACAGACATTAGAGCAAACACCTTCAAAATTTATATGGAATCATAACGACCCTGAATAGCTGCTGCAATTTTGAGAAAGAAGAGTAAAGTAGGAGGGATCACAATACCTGATACCAAACTATATTACAAGACCACTGTAATCAAAACAGCCTGGTACTGGCATAAAAACAGGCACATGGACCAATGGAACAGAACAGAGAGCCCAGAAATAAACCCAAGTCTCTATGGTCAATTAATATTTGACAAAGGAGGCAGCAACATAAATGGAGTAAAAATAGCCTCTTCAACAAATGGTGTTGGGAGAACTGGACAGCCACGTGCAAAAAATGAAACTTGAGCACCATCTTACACCATACACAAAAATAAATCCAAGGTGGATAAAAGACTTAAATATAAAATATGACACCATTAAAGTCCTAGAGGAGAATGTAGGCAGGAAAATTTCAGATATTTCATGCAGAAACTTTTTTACTGACTTGTCCCCTAGAGCAAGGGACATAAAGGAAAGAATAAACAAATGGGACCTCATCAAAATTGAAAGCATCTGCACAGCTAAAGAAAACAGTATTAAAATAAAAAGAGAACCAACTGTATGGGAAAACATATTTGCCAATGATACCTCAGACAAGGGTTTTAATCTCCAAAATATATAAAGAACTTACACGACTGCACTCTAAGAAGACAAGCAACCCCAATAAAAAATGGGCAAAGGGTTTGAACAGATACTTCTCCAAGGAGGACATACAGAAAATCCAAAGACAAATGAAACGATGCTCAATATCGCTAGCTATCAGAGAGATGCAAAGTAAAACCACAATGAGAATTACCACTTCACACCAGTCAGAATGGCCATCATAAACAAAGCAACAAACGACAAGTGTTGGAGAGGTTGTGGAGAAAAGGGGTCCCTAGTGCACTGCTGGTGGACTGCAGACTGGTACAAACCACTATGGAAAGCAGTATGGAACTTCCTCAGAAAACTGAAAATGGTTCTGCCTTTTGACACTGTGATTCCACTGCTGGGACTCTATCCTAAGAATACTAAAAACACCAATCCAAAAGAACCTATGCATCCCAATGTCATAGCAGCACAATTTACAATAGCTAGATGCTGGAAGCAACCAAGATGCCCATCAGTAAATGAATGGATCAAAAAACTATGGTACATTTTACACAATGGAATTCTATGCAGCAGAAGAACAAAGAAGGAGCTCCTACCCTTCGCAACAGCTTGGATGGAGCTGGAAAACTTTATGCTAAGCGAAACAAGCCAGGCAGTGAAAGACAAATACCATATGATCTCACCTTTAACAGGAACCTAAACAACAAAACAAAAAAAACAAGCAAAATATAACCAAAGACACTGAAATAGAGGACAGGCTGACAGTGACCACAGGGGAGAGTAGAGGGAATTTCAGGGGACATTGGGAAGGGTTCATGGGAACAAACTTAAAGGCCACATGGACAAAAACTAGGGGAAGGGAAATTGGGAGAGGTGGGAGCGGGGCTTGGCATTGGGAGTAAAAGGGAGAAAAACTGTAATTTGAACAATGATTAAAATTAAAAGAGAGAGAAAAAAAGAAATATGTACATAAGACAATGACACCTCAGTCTCCTTCCAAGTAGGCACCTGGGGACCTCATATAGCTCTCCCAGTTGCCATCAGCTGCCTGTCATATTTGGAAAAAGCCAGATGTGCAGGGCACCAAATCTGGTTGCAGGGAGGCTGAATCGCCTGCATGATTTAAAGTTTTTCACAGAAAAACTCTGCATGAGACATGATGTGTGTGTGGGCTTGTTGTCATGATGAAGCTGCCAGTCACCTGCTGCCCTTAGTTGCAGCCTTCTGAAATCATCTGTATAGTTTTTGTGGAGGAATATTCAAGCTTAACACAAATTTTGATGCAAATTCGTTGCTCTACTTGCTCAGTCATTTTCAATTCTACAGCCATACAGTACACATGCTCACTCAGTGGCAATCTCCTGCCTTCACTGACTAGTACAGTGAAACTGTCATTGTTCACATATGCATATTCCAGTCCACTCTCCTTGGCTTACCAGGTTACATCGATGTTGCAAAAACTGTTTTCTTTATATTAATGGTGGCTGGACATTTCTGGATAGACCTCATATACTCAGATGTCTATTCTTTAAAACTGACTTCAAGATGTCATTTTCCATTTTCCTCTTTCATTTTTTATGTGTATTTATTATGCAGCCACCATAAGATTTCATTTATAATAGTGCTAAATAAAGGTTCTATGGGTTTGAGATTGTTTTTCCTCCAAAATTGTACATTTTGGAAGAGGTCAAACAAAAGGCAATCATCTCAAGTTGAGTGACCCAAGGATAAGAGCCGGCTATGTTAAAACAGCACCAGGTGCCTGTGCTTGGCTCTCAGAAAGCTGGTCCTGGTATTGAAAGCCAGCCAGCTGGGTTTGGATCCTGTCTGCCACCACAAACTGGCTGTGAGAACTTCTTTCACAAGTTATTCAACCTCTGGAAGCCTCACTTTCTGCTCTGTATAACAGAGATGATGACAGTATCTACTGATGAGGTTGTTAGGAAGATTAAAGGCACTCATATCCATAAAAGTCAGAATGGAGTATGGCAGGAATAAGTACCGACTGAGGGGAAGATGACAGAGATTCCACTCCATGTTAGTGCTAGGAATTTTCTGTGTTCAGGAGCTATGACTTGGGATAGCCATTCCAACCAGGCATGGAATAATAAGAAAGTTTTCCTTAACACTGGGAAGGCCCTCATATGCATATTTAACTTGAAAACTTTTCCTGCCCTGGTCCAACTCATGCCAGAGACTTTCAAACAAGTACTGATAGGCTTTTTTTACTTTATATTTTTATTGACACTATTGCAGATGTACCCATTCCCTCCCCCTTTGTCCACTTCCTACCCCCCTCTCCGCTCTCCTTCCCTCTGGCCATCACCACACTGTTGTCCGTATCAATGGACTATGCCTATATGTTCTTTGAAGTATTGATAGTTTTCAGGATTCTACACAATGGCCATTAAACAACCCTTTCAATTTCCTAGGGACACTCTTGAGCATAGATACCTCTTGAGGAAGAGGTATCTATGCTCAAGATACTTACAGGCTGACATCATTCCTTGAGATGTTGAGCTCCTCACTCAACGAAACAGCAAGTAATCACCAAGGATTCTTTCAGGAACCCTTGTTTATAATGCACCTTCATCTTCAGTTCAGAATGTTTTTAATCTTGTAAATCAGTAACCGACCGAGGTGATTGCTGCTGATTTTAAATACTTCATGTTGTTTTTAATGGGTTTTACAGATCTGGAATCTGATGAGCATACATGTAATAAAAATATATCCTCCTATCTTTTTATCTCAAACACATTTTCCTTGTATGATTTGGCAAAAAGACAGATACTTATAGAATAAGTTCTTTTGCTGTTTATACTTTTTCTGGTAGAGCTCCAAAGAGCAGTTAGCAGCATATTAATCAGCCAGAATGAGCACTCAACAGACCACAGCATTTCCTATTGCACCTGAGAATGCCAGTTGAATACTCAGCACTCTTGTTGTGCCAGGAAAGTATTTTCAATGTATATTAAATTCATGGATTACATATTAGCACCTTTCATTTTCAGATGAAGGCAGAGATTTCTAGCAGGACTTTCTGACCCTGAAAATGTGACAAACAGGGAACTATTTTGTCCTTCAAGATACCAGGGGGAAATGGTGACTTGTCTGTTAGTCATTACATCTCAGAAATGTCCATCAGAATTGTCAATACATTTGTAAAATAAGTGTGGTAAGGAAAGTGGTACAGTGTGATTATCTTCTCATTGGTGAGGAATTCTAATGCTGGGAGTGCACAGTAGGGGGTGGAGGCCAGCTAGACCTGAATGAAACTGAGCTGATTATATTTTTTAAAAGTAAGATTGAATAAAAGGATGAAATGGACTTTGGATATTCTTGTGCAAGAAAATCCAAATAGTCAATATATCTTTATTATATTTGATGCAGATCTAGGAAATAATTATAAATGTAAAGTAATCTAGCAGCTTTTCTTATCATCAGGATGCTATTTGTAGGTCTCCATGGAAAAGGCTTCTTCTTGGCTTGCCCTTTTTTCTTAGAGACTCTGTGTAATAAGCTAACTCTGTGAGTTGCCAACTCTCAACTACACAAAAAGAAGGGAATGCTGATATCAGAGGCCCTGGGAGCTGGACCATTGCTTCAAGGAATATGAAGTCAACAGCTTTGCCTTCATTCCTTCACAAAGACATAGAGTCTGGTGTGCCCAGCTCTGGTGGGAATGAATGCTAGAAGAAATACCCACCTTCTGACAGTCTTAAGATATCAGCAAAATTAAACCTCTGAACATGGGCATTTTAAATTTGTCTCACTGGTTCTGGGGGGGGTGTGTGTGTGTGTGTGTGTGTGTGTGTTTTTAAGGGGCACTCACAACCAAACAAAACTATGCTGATTTGGTCTCCAAACTGCCTCAAAACAAACTTCTGAGCATAATATTTCCTTAAAAGTATGTCTTGTATATAACAAAGGCCCATGTATTTGTGCATTTTTTTCTGATTTTGTTTGATTCTCAGAAATCTGAGGAGTTAATTCCCCGGAGCCTATCTATAATGATGCTCCAGGTTCAGCTATGTGTCCCTTTTGGCTTTCCTCCTAAAGTGGAGAGGTAGTTGCACAGAGCACACCAGGTGTTACTTTCATACTCTCAGACATACTAGAATACGTTAATGCAAACTCTAAATCAAAACATAGCAAAATTAATGATCTTTACCAGGACATCCAGACTAAACTCCTTATTCCTGCACAAGATCTGTGTGCATTGTGTCTCTGTTCTCATCATCCACACAGTGGGGCAATTTGATACTGATATTGTAGGCATTTTAACTGTGAGTTGGTGGTGTTCACATAAATTATAGATGAAATTTACCCCTTTGTCAGCATCATATGTCATCCATTCCTTGTTTGTTAGGTAATGAATATCCAAAGAATGGATTCTTGGGTCTTCGTTTTGCTGGCCTAGACCCAAGAAAATTCACTCTTTGGCCTGAGCCCCCAATTTCATGCTTAGGAACTAAAGCACATGACAATGGATTATCATCATGGTTTTCTTCTTTCTTCCTTTCTCCACTTTCTCTCTCTTTCTGTCTTTCTTCTTATTTCTTTCTTTCTTTATTTCTTTCTCTCTCTCTCTCCCTTCCTTCATTCCTTCCTTCTTACTTCCTTCCTTCCTTCCTTCCTTCCTTCCCCCTCTCTCTCTTTCTCTCTCCCTTTCTCTCCTTCTCTCTCCCTTTCTCTCCTTCTCTCTCCCTTTCTCTCCTTCTTTCTTTCTTTCTTTCTTTCTTTCTTTCTTTCTTTCTTTCTTTCTTTCTTTCTTTCCTTTCTTCTTTCATTCATTCTCTGTAAACCAATTCACCAAAGGAAACTGATAAAACTCTTCTGTAAAAATTCTCTAAGCAATGGAAGTATGTTGTATAGTTTTCCTAAAGGTGTCACACCGCTGAAGGGTGTCTGGGCATTCCCCAGGCCTTTTAATTATATCCTTACCAGTCAAGTTATGTGTACACTGTCCTCTCAGAGACAGACTGCCATTGTGCAGCTAAGGCAAAAGCATCAATCACCTGTTACCTCTCTCTCTTCTTCTATTTTCTACAGTATTCTTTTTTAAGCTCTAATGCAAATGTTTCTATATAAAAATGCCATCTTTCTAATTATATTTCTGAGTTTAGCCATGGTAACTAGGCAAAAGGGAATGTATATTTTTTTTAAAAAAATGTGTAGGTTAGGAAAACAAAGTTACTCAAAGGAACCTCAACTCATCCAGCTTACAGAAACTTCAAAGTGGACACTATTTGTCACCATGAAGAGAGAAGACAAAAACAATGAATCTCACTCATATTTCTCAGTTACTAAGTGTTTTTCCTTCCTCACAAAGGGGTGGCCAGTTTTCAATTAAGGAGTGAGAAAGATCCTATTATCCATTGGAAGAAAAATACTGGGAAAGAACATGATCTATAGGATCCATGGGAGGCCACCCTTCTAGAATCCAGGGCATATGATTATTTGGGGGTCAGTCAACAGTTGCTCAGTCAACTGTTGACTCAGTTTCCCAAAACTGAGGAAATTGAAGTTTCCCAAAAATGAAGAAATTGTTTTTCTTCATTTAATATTTACATCCAGGCACTAATCTGCATAAGAGTTAACATTTGGTCCATTCCCTGGGTCCCCATGTTCCTGACAAAGGGAAAAAGCCTACAACAGGTCTATTTGCATCAGAAATTTCTGCAGGTGTTTCATTTGCATTCTTTTTTTTCAATTTAACTTACTTCAATTCAATATAAAAACAGCTGTTTTGCACCTAGTATGTGCTAAGCCCTGTGCTGGACATAGGCAATACAAAAATAGACAGGACCAAGTCTTGACCCTAGGATGCTCACAATATAGTGAGGGCAAGAGACAAAGAAACCATCATATAACAAGGCAATTAGTATAATAATGGTGATTAGATGAAAGAAATGCAGAGAAAAGGTGGACTTTAAGTCTTCAAGTGGATCAGGGACCTCAGAAAAGAAGGTGGACTGCACAGGGAGGGCAAGGGGGATGCATGCCAGAGGACAGAGCAGTGGGAAAGGCACTGAGGAAGTTTTAGGAACATGTCATATTCTATATGCTACAAGCGGGAAAAGGGACTAGAGAGAGGGCAGAGACCAAATAGAACCAGGCCTCACAGGACAGACTAAGGGGCTTACATGTGTCCACAGATGATGAGAAGCCATGAAAGGACAGTAAGCAGAGAAGCCATAGTCTGCTCCATGTACCAATGCAGTGGATGAGACGGAATGACGCAAAACAAGAGTTGAGCCAATATAAGGTCACTGTAGTATTCCAGATAAGAAAACAAAGCTTCAGATAAATCAGTCATCAGAAGTCATTATGTTGCGTAGACCAGAACAGACTGAAGCAAGTACTCTGCCATATGCCAGATCCTGCTTCCCTAAGGGACAATGTTGTGACTGCCCAAACACATGCAGGTTATATAGGCAGGTAAAGTATACTTGATAATGCAAAAAAAGAATAAAAATTATCTCATCCAAGCTGCAAATGATCACAAAGACAAATGATGGAATGCCACACCCATTAACAGTACCTGCCACATAGTTCCATTAGTGGCAGCCCTATGAGTGACCTGATATGACCATGCATCTCAGCAGCCCTCCCCAGGGACTGGTGCTTTAACAGCTCTGGCAGTTGGCTCTAAATCCTACCACAATCCTGGCCAGAGCAAAAGCTCACCCTCCAGGACCACCTTAGCAAGTACAGTAGTTTGAGCTCTGGCCAATTTAAACCTATAACTCAACTAAAAAGTGACAATACAAAGCTATTGGAAAATTTTCTCTCAGTGTTATTTTTAAAGACTTAGAATCTTCTTCCCCATCAAAGTCAAGACCTTAAACAACATAAAAAATATTCAGTTTTGTTGATTCCTTAAATGATGATGTTTTTTCCATCAGAATTTGCTATCTCTTCTATTCAACATTTAGAGCTTTAGTCACCAGTATGACAGAAATTAAGGCAGGTTTCATCAGTAAGTTAAACATTTATTGCATGCCTCCTGATTCAGGATGCTTTCAGTTGTAAAAAAATGAAAATCCAATCAAGAGTGGCTTAAACAACTATGCAAATGTGTTATCTCACATGAGAAATATGTGGGTGAGAAGGTTCCAAGTTTGGTTTATCAGCAGAAGCTCAATGATGTTGTCAAGGTCCCATAGTCTCTCCTTCCCACTCTGCCATCATTGGGTAGTCTTGAGCTTCCTCATGATGCCAAGATAGATGCCACAGATCCAGGCATCTGTTGCTCTTTCTAGGAGCAAGGACAACTGTTGCAAAAGCATAGAGTATATCCATTCCTAAATCAATTGCTAGCAATAAGAATAAGAAAATCTAGAATTGACTTAGAATGATTACAATAATCACTCTTCATCAGGGTGAGAGGCCAGATTTTTCTGAGCATATGGTTACTAGATACCAGACAAAAATCATGGTTGTGTAGATGAGGCAACAGGGCCAGTGGCTGATATGTAGGCAACTAACAATGTCTACCACTCCACTATCCTAATTACCAGAGACATGTCAGCACACAAGCTCCTCAAGATTTTGGCTCTCAGGAAGCTTGCCTTGTAGTTGAGAGGTGGGAATGCTGGTGGCCAAATTAGGAGAAAGGAGCTTAGCTATACTGCAATCAGCATCAAAAAATAAGGTAATATGATGCACATATCTGTCTGTGGGGGGGGTTAGTATCATCAAGTGTATATTAACTATATTAAGTATCAATGGTATTGACTTGATGATTGTTAGAGATAAATATTTTGGACATGGAGATGTAATGAGCAAATAACATGGGAACAAATTCATTCATTAATTTCTGAATACCTTCTGCATGCAAAGCATTGTTCAGGACTCAGGAAAGATATAAGACCTGGACCTGAGAATGTCAGTGAGGTGGTGTGATGATGTATGTGTGTTGATACATGAGTGGATATGAGTGCAGTGGGAGTTCAGAAGAGGACTAAAAATAACAGAGTTATCACTGGAATAAATCTTACCAACTTTGTATTTTGAAAATGATTTAGAAGGAAAGAATGTGAAGGGAGTAATTTTTTAAAAGTATGTAAATTGAGGAGTAACTAAGAAGGAAGGTAACAAAATTAAAACTGGAAGGACCAAGAGTAAGAGCATAAACTTGATAATAATCCCAATGCATATTATAGACCAATGTAGATAAGAAAATTAGTTATGTAAGAAAATGTTGTACATACATCAATCAAGCTTTGACTCAGTGGAAAATAGCAGGTAAACACTAGTGATGGCAATAATAATAGCAAACTCTTACATAGAACTAACTATATACCAGGCCCTGTTCTGGTGTATAAAGGCTAACACTTTACACATTAGCCTTTATAGCAACCCTAATAAGAGGTGTTACTTTTATCCACATTTCATAGGCACGGATGATTTAGTAGTAGGAAGACTAAATAATTTGCTCAGTCATGCAAGCCATTAGTGTCAGAGCTAGGTTCAAACCCAGGCAGTTGAGTTCCCTAGTGTCTGACTTCAACCACTGTTTTAGACAAAATGGATGCAAGCCCTGAAAAGGCAGGATTATTGGAGGGAAAATAAAGCAGGATTGGGAGACTATCCTTCTCAAGATGTGGAAGAGGCCGGAGTGAATTTGGGGTGCTATTTTGTGCAACTCTGGACACCTATGTACATAAAAGCTGTTGTAAGAATTATGTGCTTCCAGAGGGGTCCCATTGCTGTTGAGCACCTGTGGGGAGGAAGGCATCCTGTTAGGAAAAGTATGTAGTGAGTCTGAGCAGAGAGCAGCAGGAGGTGCTGTGCAGCACCTGGGGGAGGCACTCAGCCACGCTGAGAGTCTGCAGTGAGGGTGAAGAAAACAAGCACTTTTAAATAGACCCTCAGGCCCTCCTGAAGGAGAATAACAGTGTGCAGACGATATGTTATAGAGTTATACACTTGAAGCCTCTATGGTTTTATTAACTAATATCAACCCAATAAATTCAATTTAAAAAAAGAAAAAAGAAGAAGTCAAAGAAATGCTAACAGGGACCAGCAAAGGAGAGAGCTTCCAGAGCCGTCTACCAGTCCAAGGGCATCCTGCAGGGAGTTCCAGCAGCTCCCACCAGAGGTTCAGTCTTCCTCATTGGTGAGTTCTGTCCTGTGAAATCACAGTGTCCTTCCTATCATATCATAAATGACCCCGCTGAGCCCTTTCATGGCTTCTCTCTGGCAAGTCTACAAATGTGAATTGAGGTAAATTGGCCATCATATGGATTTTGAAAAACACAGAAAAGAACTACAATTTTTGCTGGCCCATCGTAGGTCCTTTGGCCTAATCCACTTAGAGAAACTCTTGCATAGTGAGAAGAATACTTAATTAGATAACTGGAGTACAAACTTTCAGGGGGATTTCAGGCAGATTACATAAGTTACCTCAGTTTCATTATCTATAAAATATCAATAAAGTGCCTTTACTCCTGCACAGGGTCATAAAGGGATGATAGCTAGGGGTGGGGGAGATTAGGGGATGGCAGGATTGAGCAAAAAGGAAAAAGGATTCATGGACATGGACAACAGTGTGGTGATTGCTGCAGGGAGGGGAGTATAAGAGGACTAAATGGTAATGAAAAAATATGATAAAGATTAAAAGAAAAGAAACACATGAAATATCTGTATGAAAGCCATTTGAAAGGGACAAGTTCCTGTGCAAGGGCAAGGGGTTAGTTATTATCCCTTTACTTGTGTTTCAAGACCCTGGCATCAGAAAATCCATATGCTTGCAGCAAGGGCCTGAGCTCTGCCCTGCCACCTACCAGTTACCACATCCAAACAGCTAAGCACTACACCTGTCCACTTGGGCTGCTATCACAAGGTACCATAGACTGGGTAGTTTAACCAACAGAAAAGTATTTTCTGACAGTTCTGCAGGTTGGGATTTCCAGATACAGGTGCCAGCAGTGTGTGTGTCTGGCAAGGCCTGTCTTCCTGGCTTGTATATGGCTTCCTTCTCACTGTGTCTTTACATGGCCTTTTCTCTGGTTGGGAATGTGGAGAGAGAGAGATCTCTGGTATCTATTCTTCTTCTATAAGGACACCAGTTCTATCAGATGAAGGACCCCCTTTTGACCTCATGTAACCTAATTACCTCTCTAAGGACACCTTCTCCAACTACTGTCACTTTATGGTTAGGGTTTCAACATGTGAATTTTAGGGAGACCCAACTGAATTTGTAACAAACATCCAGAAAGAAAAGCAGACTTGCTGAAGGTTTTTAAGCAGCCAGATGATCTCTGCCCTCTACAAGGGGCAGTTGTCTGTAACAAAGCATGCTAGCCAAGCCCCTGGGGGTACTCTGTTTTGGCTGTAGTTAGTACTAGGGCATTGGTGACCATATCAGGTATCAGCTTACATGAATTAATATGCAGGAAGATGCCATGCTTTTTGATGGAAAAAGATTTTTTTGTAATGGTTATTTTTTATTTGATTGTCACAGGGCTATCTGAGGACAGGGTATAATGATATCCACCCCAAGCTAAATATCATGGTTGGCTTTGAGTCCTATGCAGGGAGGGTTTAAAGGCATGAACTCAAGAAAGACTCAGAGCCTGCCACTCCTGGTACTGCCTAGATCAGAAATGTAAGCATCATTGAACATAAGCACCCCTGCCACAGGCAACTTCTCAGCACAGAGAATCTTTCAAGTGGGGTCAGAACCAGAGCACATAAGTGAAAGACAAGCTAAATAGGACAGGTGGTTAACTATTTGCTTGCATATATAAACACCCTAGACTTGAGGGTATGCATGGCAATAGAGGAAGATAGAATGGAGATTGGCATTATAAGGACAAGAATAAGAATATTTAAATATAAAGTTATACTTACTTATTTGGCTCCACAAGGTGGTGAGGCAAGAGCATTTTGGTCAAATGCTCATGATGCTACATCTCAGGGCACAGGCTGGGGAAGAGGATGAGAAAAAAGCAGAGAGGAGGAATTTCTGAAGGTGACTGGGGATTATCTCTCATCTAGCAGATACTGACAGGGATAAGTATGAGGTAGACTCTACTGGCCTCATATCTCCTAGGACAAGACACCTCAAGGCACAATGTATTAAGGCAATCAGCTAATTCAAGAGTTGTAGCCAAATAAAGGATCCAGGGTCCAAGGGCTCTCACCCCAGTGAACAAGGTCAGCTAAGTCAGAATGCTCTTCAACCTCTGGCTTTTGTAATCTATGAGGGTAGTTAGTGTTTGCTATACCAAGGTGATAGATGCTATGACTATAGCCCTGATAAAGTCCATGGTATAAAGACACCCTTAAACTTTATTAATGCTCTAAGGAGGCCAACAATTTTCCTGGATCACTCACCTGCTCATGTGAACTCCATCTGAACAAAGTCTATAGTTTCACTGTAGGAGCTGAGTACCAAGAGCAGAGCAGCCTAGGTGCCAGGGATGGAGCCTCAGGAACATGGCTGTGTCATTAGCTCAACGGTCTCCCTAGGCATGCCTTTGTCATCAAAGGAGACATCCTGAATGTGCAATGACTTAATTAGAATCAGGTACACCAGCCAACAGGGCAGGTGGGGAATGTTTGAAAATTGGCCGTGGGGAAAGCAAGAGAATAAGCATCTTCCTCCAGTTTCCTAGTGGATCTTAAGCAGGCAAGGCAGGGAGGCTGGACTCTGAATGAAGCTCTTAATATCAAAAGAAAAAAAACTCCATTAAGATCTCATGCTCACAATCTCTGAATGAGTTCATATTTATTTCAAGCATACATTTTCCCCCAGCCCTGAAATAAGTGTGAACCCAACTGTGAAAAACAGACCTTGACCATATTGCTGTCACTACCAACTCATAGCAACAATCTTCAGTTTTGAATTATCATCCTCTATTTCTTTTCTGCATTTAAAGATTTGGAGATTTAAAAAAATCTCTAGCTAAGATGACTCAAAAGATTTCCATTTTTGAAATCTTGATCCTCCTTCTCCTAGCCTGCAGATTTGCACTGCATCACACACTCCCGTCACAGGTGCTCCCTGGGACATGCCTAATGAGAAGAGGCCTTCCCCTGGGCTTTCAGAGAGGTCTCTACTGCATAACTGTGCCCTACATAATGAGGAAGAGCTACCTGGGGAATTCCAGTCCTTAGCAAACCTCAAGTACCAACCAAGCTTGTTCTTTTCCAACATGTTCTAAGTCAATCTGAATGCATTACAAACCACAGAGTCACAAATTGTATTTGATTATTTATAACCATAAAATAAATGGAATAATGTAGGTCTTGTGAATTTTTTTTCAATGACGGATAAGGTGAAGAACAGAAAATTCCCTGGTGGGGCTATATGATTAATGAATGATGAATTCATAACATTCTTACATTCGACAGTCTTTCTTAAAGGAGTAGAAATAAGTTTCCAGGTTATAATGCCTACAGTTTCCAAAACTTTTAAGTTTCCAAGCTCTGAGCTCATTTAAAAACTGCTGGAGAGCAGAGAAATATATAAAATTTGGAGAAAAAATACATATTTCTTTTCTCTGGGCAACTCATCTTCTCATGGCAAAGGCCACAAAATAGCATCCTTTCACCTGCTTCTAATTTTGTATAAAGGCAAAAATAAGATGCCTGGGTATTTCCTTGTAAAATCATGCTATAAGAATACTTTGAGATGAAAGGGAATCTGGTGAGTTGCTGTCATTGGCTTCCCATGATTAAAGGTAGGGCACCTATGCGACCTGGGCAAACCACATCAAAGACTTCATTAGGCCAGCAGGTACAGTGCTGAGTGTCTATAGTTAATATGCTTCTATTTGATTAAAGTTCAGACTCCTAACAAAATAGCAATATGGAGACAGCAGTGCTGTTTCTTGGTGCTTCCTCCTTTGAATGCTGCTGTCCTTTGTGAAGCTTCTGATAACTAGACAACAAAACTCCCTTTGTTGTTGTCATTATTCCTACTAATAGCCAACCTACCATCTGTCAACTATGTGCTCAGCACTGTGCTAAATCCTTCAGATACATTATCTCATTTAACCATTACACTAACACTATAATGGGTTTTATAGATGAGGAAGATATCTAATATCGCACAGAAAGGAAAGGGCACAGCCAGGGTCCCCAGGCAGGAATGTGGGACTATGGAACCCTACTCAACTAGATTGTCCCAGTCCCTTTTCAACTTCCTACTGTCCACTCAGTGGAGGAAGAGGATTCCAGAACACACTGCTGTTAACTTCATTCAAATCAATGTCCCCAAAGAATCTTTTATCAGCAAAGAGACGTGGCAAAGCTATGTTAACTTGAGAAATGGCAGCTTCTGTAGTGTAGAGGGAAGTCTTAGGCAACAAATGCATAATAACTATGTTTTACACCTGAAACTAAATAATATTGTATGTGAACTATACTTAAATAATAACACTAATAATTTAAAAATAATTTTTAAAAAGCCAGAGGAAAAATGACATTCACATCTTCTCTGTTTCTGAACCTCAAATTTTTTGCAAAACAGTCTGAATGAGTCCAAGCTCTGTCCTACTGCTCTAAAGCAATCTTATGCTATTCTCCTAAGGGTTACAACAATCAAGATCTTACACTCCAGCAGAAGGGAAGAGGAAGTAGTAAATACAAAAAGCTTGTATCCTCACAGTGCATGAACCCTTTTCAAGAATACCTGTGTTTCCACAAGTGGATATGGAAGCTGTAAGGAATTGCCCTTAAAGTAGACACTAAAGCTGTGAGCCCTGACAACACTTCTATCTTTCATTTGCAAATACATAGGATGCACAGAACTATTCCATTGAGAGAAATATGCTCATCAGCCAAACAAGTACAGCACCCTCCTCTAGAACAGAGAATGTGCCAGGGACTGGGCCTTCTAGTACATCTAGACTTAAGGAGAGAATATCCACTGGTCTCCATCAATAGCTGTGTAGTCTAACTCAGGCAGCACATTGACATGATATTGCAGCTGGAACAAACACATACACACACACCACTGAGAACCACTATACCTACAACACTCTTTCTAAGGAGTAATCCAACTCCATGGCTTCACGGTGGGCCAGGCAACATATTTAGCACATCTATATCATCACGTTTTATGGCATTCCCTAAAGTCAACTGTGTACTTTTTTTTGTCCTCACCCCAGGACAAGCTTATTTATTTTAGAAAGAGTGGGATGGAGGGGGAGAGAGAAAGAAAGAAGAAATATTGATTGGCTACTTCTTGTACGTGGAATGACCAGGGAACAAACCCGCAACCTTCAACTGTCCACATTTTAATGTCTTTTTATGTGTTTTATTTTCCAGATCTGGGAAAAGATTAAGTGACTTTTCCCTAATACAAAATTAAATCAGCAGGTATCAAAATACCCAAGATCTTTTTTTCTGACTCAGATTTTGCATGGTAGGAATGCAGAAAGGTATACAAAAAGCAGCCAGGACTGCAAGAATGCTGATGTCTCTGAAATTTAGACTTTTTTCTTCTTTTATTGCTAACTTTCAGAAGTAATTAGGACACTCATTTCTAAGCTAATGCCTTCTAATGGTCACTCACTCTGGACAAACTGCAGAGTAGAATACTGTTGAAACTAGAATTAATTGTTTAACAGACATTATTGGGATTAGTCTTGTAAATGTAGAGACAAAAAAGAGACATTAAAAATAATGAAGTTCCCTCCAGTCCCAGAGCTAATGCAGTGTGTGAATCTCTTTCTGTCTTTTCTGAAAGTAACCAGCCCAGAGCATGAAACAATAGTAGAGACCTTGCCACCTGTTTATGGGAGTTCAGTGATGTTTCTTCTCATTATATCAGATCGGTTGGACTTAAAAAGGAAAAAAAAAAACAGATTCACGATGTGCCAGGTTGCAATTATTCCCTCTCATTTTAAAAAACACCCACCTAGTCATGCTTTACTCAGTCTCAAGAATGCCAGGATAAAGCACAAAGGACAATAAGTTTCAGTCCTCTAAATCTACAGTCCACTGAGAGACAAAGACACACAGATGGCAAAGAAAACTGAGGCAAATGCTGTGAGAGAAATATAGAAAAGATTGATAAGATCAGCTGAGGAAATTATGAGTGGAAAAAAAAACTGGAAAAGCTTCAAAAATCTTTCAGTGTGTGCAGGCCCTAAAGTTTAGATAAGGAAAGGAAGAGAATACCAGGCACAGGGGGAGCTGGGGCATAGGGGTATGCAGTAGAAGAGGAGTAGTATCACTGGATATAATATTACATCATGGCCATATCTGGGAAAAATCTGAATGTAACATAAAGAAATTGGGCATTAGTGTATAAATTTATGAATCAATGACTATTTAGCAGGGAACTGCATTAATCAAAATTGTGAGTTCAAGTTGATGTGTTTAGTTTCAATTCTCCTTGTGAAAAAGGTAAGACAGCTATGACCAAAGCTTGATGAGAAAAAAGAAGGAAGAACCATAGGAAAAAAAGAAAAACAGGGCTGAGAGGATCAATGACACATATTTCCACTTTGCCATTTGGTTAGAGCAAACCTGCTTGTTGTTTCTACTTTCTCATTTCCTGTTTATTGTTAAGTTGACATTCTCCTCTCTTTAACTTCATTATAAACTTCATAGTACTTATATATCATGTCAGAACTGTGTCCCCAGGCTGGACTTCCATCCTGCCCAGATTTTCACATGCCAGTTTGACATAAGAAGACAGATATTGTATTGGTCTTCAAATTTGACTTAGCCAAATTGAGTTTCTCTTTCACAAGACTCTGATTTTCTTTTGTATTCTCAATCACTTAACATCCATCCTCAAATCAACCAGACTGGAACTACAAAAGTTAATTTAGACTATGCTTTCTCTCAATTCATCAACATACAATACATTATCAAATTCAATTATAAAATCTCTCTTAATATGTAGCCATCCAGCCCCTTCACTTCATCCTCTCTGACATAGGCCTATTCAAAGGTCACTGGCTTCATTTTACCTTTAGACTATCAGATTAATTTCTTAATTAGTTCTGTTGTCTTCATTCTCTCCTCTCACCAATGTATCCCTCACTATGCAGCTTAAGACACAGATCATATGGTGTTAGGCCCTCTCTCATAAATTATTGTTATTCTCTTTCCATTGCCTACACAATGGAGTCAGCCACCTGAGTGTGACATTCAAAGTCTTGAGTGATCTAGCCAGTACCTTCAACTAATCTTTTCATGCTCTGGATCACCCATTTCCTTAACACACTATTCAATGTCTGCCCTCTGACTACATCTTTTTCTCTAGGTTTGCCTATTGAAATTCTACACATTTTTCAAATCCTAACTCATATATTACCTCTTCCACAAAACCTTTGTGATTTCCCCTCTCCGCTAAATAAATACTGCCTCCTCTTTGTGCACACACAGTTCTTCAAATGCCTTATTTCTGTCTTGTACTATTGTCTGTATCTTCTCCGCTCAATTCAAAATTACATTCTAATTAGTAAATTATTTATTTACTAATTTAAAAATATTTATTAAACATTTTCTTTTTTCCAAGAACTGTTCTAAGTGTTACAGATATGCTGATATATATAAGATTAAATTGGTTCATTTTCATCTACTTTTCATTCTAATGGGAAAATGATTTTTTAAAGTAATAAAATAGAAGTTCAAAAGAAATACATGGTAGGACAAAAGATAAAACAGAGCAATGGGATAGTTACTTGTTAGTCAAGGAAAGCCTCTTTACAGAGATAACATTTGAGTCGATAGGCCATTCCATCATTCTATAAAGCCAGGTGCTTTTGATAATAGGGAAACATGATAGAACTCACAACTCTAAGAAAAATCAGCCTTTGTTTTTTTTGTTTGTTTGTAAGTAGGTTCCTGGATCAGATGCAATGTTGTACATTAGGCTATGATGACAATTTTCTGTCCAAGATGGGAAGCCTGCCACCAGATTACCACTGTCTGCTTAAACACCCACCCCAGGGAGATTTTATATACTTTTTTATATACACACACACACACACACACACACACACGTGCATATATATTCACATATATACATATGTAAATATATGTATAATATATATAATATATTTACATTGCATTATATTATATTATATATTATGTATTTTATGTATTACACATATATTTACATATGTATATGTGTAATCTCCCTGGGGGAGATTACATTACAGATGTATATATGTAAATATATGTGTAATGTATATAATATGAATGTATATGTTATAACATATATTATATGTAATATAACCTATATAACATATTATACATGTAATATATATAAAATACTATGTCAGAGTTTTAAGACTGCTCACTGATGCTTATTAAGCTCTTAGGGATGGCAGAATCAAGATAAACTTTACTAGAAAATGCCCAAGTTGTTGAAGCTATGCTCTGCCTCATCCCTAACATCCTGTCACTTTGATCATGATCACATGGAGGAGCCTGAAATATTTAGGCAATGAGGTTAATAATGCCCACAAGAATACTCACTTGGACAACCTAATCATTGAGACATATTTCTTTCATGGAATAATCCTTTTGATAAATATTTGCATGAGAACCAAATATCTACACACTGCCCTACAAACCTCTGTCACTAGTCTTCTAATAGTATTCCTTCCAAGTATCAAGTATCCAACTATTAAAAATGAAGCATTAATCTGTAAGATTCTTATCTCAGGTTCTCTCTCCTTTTTGACAGTGTAGTTATACGATATTCTGCTCAGTTATTTGTGCTGGAAAGATATTTTTTCCACTTTCTACAGGAACCACCTGTGATAAATTCAGGTTTAATAACACCACAGTCCATTTCCAGCATACTTATACTTAGATCCGTCTTTAAACCAAGATTAAAAATTATTCCTCTGAAGCCATCTTTTCACAGGGACCTCTTATGAGGTCATGAGACAGATTAAAAAGGAGCAAGAAGTGAGGTGGCAGTAGTTATACTGGGAATGTGAGCCACACACTTATGAAATTGACCTATGATTTCACCACCTGCTTGGTCCCTGTCTCATAAATTCTATTTTCATATGACAAACATATACTGGCATGCCTGGGTTTATGGCAATGGGGATCAGATAGCATTCCATAATCGGCAGTATGAATCATATAGTCACCAGGGTTTGTGATCAGGCATTCAAGCTATATACTAAAGCCCAGTATATAAAAAACAAAACAAACAAACAAAACCACTTTTTTAAAGAATAACTATTTGCTAAAGAAGACAGGGTCTTGTTGCAAAATTTTAGTGATTTCCCATTAGGTGTTGTCAGTGTTTCATGTGGTATTCCTTTTACAAAAACATTTGAAGCAACAAAATTGTGCTGAGTCATGAAGAACTGAATAGTTATACTGATTGTCCCCCAGCTTTGTTGACCAGAGATCAATCTTTTCCTCTACTTTCCACTCATCTTTCAATTTACCTTGTAAGTGGATTAGAGTGGTATATACAAATATTGTATGTAATACTTCCAAAACCCAAAGCCCTATCAAGGAGGAAAAAAAGAGACAAGTTAAAAGAATAAGTTCACTTCAAAATTTTTAACTCTGAATAATTTTAATACCTTACTTTTTATTTAACCGGTTACTCAATCTCAGCCTCATTTAACATAGTCAATGTGGACTCAATGTGGGCTCAGTCATTTAATTGAGAAAACAGCTAAGCCACTATCTGACTCAGACTAACTACTAGAGGAGGCATGGTCCCATCTCTCATTAAGACTCACACAGTGGGAGGCTGCCAGCAAAGATAGAGGCATGGGTAGACACAGTGTGCCTCCTTGCACAACCAAAAAGAAGGACAACAAATTTAAAAACAAAACACAACCAGAACTGATAGAAAATCAAACAGTATGGAAGTCAACCAAGGAGTTAAAGAAAAAACATTCATCCAGAGCAGCAGAAGGGGTGGAGACAGGCAGCTGGGTGGAGAGAGTTCACAGCAAGGCAGCAGCTTGGGGACCGGGGTGGGCAAGGAAGCAGCTGGCTGAGCAGCAGTCCCACATTTGAGTGCAGATAAACCAGGAGAAACAACTGGGGAGTGAGACAGACTGCACAACCCAGAGTTCCAGTGTGGGAAAATATAGCCTCAAAACCTCTGACTGAAAGAACTGGTGAAAGTTGAGGTAGTGGGAGGAACTCCCAGCCTCACAGGAGTTTGTTGGAGAAACCCACAGGGTTCTAGAACATACACAAACCCACCCACCTGGGAGTCAGCACCAGAAGGGCCCAATTTGCTTGTGGGGAGCAGCAGAAGTGACTGAAAGCTGGCAGAGAACAGAGCAAGCAGAATTGTTCCCTCTCAGACCCCTCCTCCATATACAGAGGCAGCAACGTGGGTTGCCCCACCCTAATGAACACCCAAGTCTCCACCCCTTACTACATAACAGGTGTGCTGAGACAAAAAAAAAAAAAAAAAAAAAAGGCCCGAATGAAGGAACAGATCAAAGCTCCAGAAAAAATACAACTAAGTGACTAAGAGATAGTCAACCTATCAGATGCAGAGTTCAAAACACTGGTAATCAGGATGCTCACTGAATTGGTTGAGTATGGTTGCAAAATAGAGGAAAAAGCAAAGCCTATGAAAAATGAAATAAAGAAAAATGTACAGGGAACTAACAGTGAAGTGAAGGAAACCGGGACTCAAATCAACAGTTTGAAGCAGAAGGAAGACATAAGCAGTCAACCAGAGCAGAATGAAGAAATAAGAGTGCAAAAAAATGTGGAGAGGCTTAGGAACCTCCAAGATAACTTTAAGTGCTCCAACATCTGAATTATAGGGGTGCCAGAAAGAGAAGAGGGAAAGCAAAACATTGAAAACTTATTTGAAAAAATAATGAAAGCAAACTTCTCCAATCTGGCAAAGGAAATAAACTTCCAGGAAGTCCAGGAAGCTCAGAGAGTCCCAAAGAAGTTGAACCCAAGGAGGAACACATCAAAGCACATCATAATTACATTAACCAAGATTAAAATGAAAGAGAGAATCCTAGAAGCAGCAAGAGTTAAGGAGGCAGTTACCCACAAAGGAGTTCCTGTAAGACTGTCAGCTGATTTCTCAAAAGAAATCTTACAGGCAAGAAAGGTCAGGAAAGAAAAATTTGAAGTCATGAAAAGTAAAGACCTACATTCAAGATTACTCTATCCAGCAAAGCTATCATTACTCTATCCATAAAGTTAAACCTTCCATTAGAATGGAAGGGCAGATAAAGTGCTTCCAAGATAAGGTAAAGTTAAAGGAGTTCATCATCACCAAGCCCTTATTATATGAAATGTTAAAGGGGCTTATCTAAGAAATAGAACAGGACCAGAAACTATGAACAGTAAAATGACAACAAACTCACAACTATTAATAACCAAACCTAAAAAAAAAAACAACAACATCAACAACTAAGCAAACAACTAGAACTTGAACAGAATCACAGAAATGGAGATCACATGGAGGGTTATCAGCAGGGCAGTGGGAGGGGGAGAGATGGGGGAAAGTTACAGAGAATAAGTAGCATAAATGATAGGTAGAAAATAGATGGGGGGAGATTAAGAATAGAATAGGAAATGGAGAAGCCAAAGAGCTTATATATATGACCCATGGACATGAACTAAAGGGGGGAAGTGTGGGTGGGAGGAAGTATGCAGGGTGGAGAGGAATAAAGGGGGGATGGGATAACTGTAATAGAATAATCAATAATTTTTTAAAAATTAAAAAAAGAAAGAAAGAAAGAAGACTCACACAATGGTGGGTTCTTCCCAAGTAGTAAGGGGTTTCAGATTTCAGGCAACTAAAAAATGTTAAATTTAGACTTTGCAACTTTTTAATTTTATTCTAACTGCAATAAAAAGATATCAGATGTTTAAAACAGGAGTGGAGAGAGAGAATATATGCTGTGTGGAAGGTGGATTATTGAGGGAAGTGAATAAAAAAAAGGAAGCCAGTGGAGTGACATGGCAGCTGTCTAGGTAAGAGCAGATGGTGACTTGGTCTAAGGACATATCCAGTAAAATGGTACAAAGACTAGACATACATTGTGGTCACAGAGCTGGATTCTCTCTTTAGGTAGGTAACCAAGCTAGAAAGATCAAGAATGATGTCTAGGCATATGACTTGGTACCAGTAACTAAGGTAGAGAAATCTTGTATGTTACTGGGAAATGAAAAGGGTATTCTGACCCTGTCTTGCTGCTTCCAACCAAGTTGTGATACTCAGTAGACACATATACACAATTAACAGAGAGTGGTCTGTGCCAAAGTAGTGACTGAGGTAATTATAGATACAAGAGAGGAGTTCCTGCAGGATGTGTTAGGGATGTGTTAGGAGGGTCTTCACCAATGTGCAGGAATCAGGAGGAGCAGGACTTGAACAGAGAAGATGGAGAGAAGAAGAGGAGAATGGCATGGTGAGGAATGATTCATGCCTGGGCACTGCATTGAACACCTCCAGTGCTGCCAGTCACATTGGCTGTGTAAGTTCAGACTTGGAGATGGGAAATACCATGCACATTGTTGGGATGGCAAATAAACCAGTGTAACCAAAGGAAAGCGTAGAGTTAAGAAAGCTTAGTGGATTTAAGATGTTAAATGCAGACACAATTTGGCCATTGTAACATTCATTTTAGGCATATTAAACAGTCTTAAGTCCACAGAACTCCATAGGCATGGGAAATGTTTGTAAGCACTCTAAGTTTCCCAAATCCCCTGCTAACTAATTATCAAATATTAGCTCAATCAAACTCTAGTAGCAGAGGAGTCATAAACATCTTTTATGAGAAGCTTTTCTGTTTTCCGTTAAGGTGAGACAGATGAATCCTACAGTCCTTACTCCAAGAAAACACTCTAACTGCTGAGATGACTTGGTTTCATCAATAAAGGAGCTGTTAAAATTGATTTCTCCTCATTGAAAGGCACTTCATTCACAAATATACTCTGCCACATGGAGCCCATTTGAGTACACAATCTGGGCTGCTCCAAAAGGAATGTTTTCATTACAAGCATGCTTTTCAGAACTATTATTGGTGGTGTCACTGTATAAAATCCTATTTTTCCATATCTTTACAGTGCCTCAAACTTGAATGTCAGTAAGGGTTTCAGGGCTTTTTCGTTCTTAGAAACAATACTTTTGTATATAGAAATCATTTCATTCCTGTCACAGCCCTCAGTGAACTATTTGTCAAGGATAAATATTAGTTAAGGAAAGATGACTTCTGGTTACCTTCTCTATACCCTGTAATAACATTTTTTCATGTAGCACATGGGCAAGATAACATTTGCTACATTACTGCCATTTTCAAGGGAAAAATGTCTCTGCTGGAATAACATTGGTTATATTTTCAGAAATTTGGGAAATGTATAAAACATTGCTTTAGAAAATATATGCGCTATGGAATAATGTCTTTCTTATTTGACAGGCAAATGATAACAATAAATTAACAAGCTAGCACAGGTTTGGGAGAACTGTGGAGTATGAAATGCCTTGTGGACAACATGGTCATATCCCATTTTCTCTGCCTGTTTATTTTGTTTCTCTCCAAGATTTGAAGAGTTCACAAATAGAATGATGCATCAATTCAATGGCAAGCACAGTTGAAAAGATATCTGGGATAAATTTATTGTGAAATAAATAGAATTATGAATACTATCCTGAAACTGCCTGACAAGAAACATTTAAATTATTGAGTCAAGATTGTTATTCCCATTTCATTAGAGCAAGTAAACTTTCAGAAATCCTGACCCAGGCTGACTCATTGTTCTCCCAGCAGCCCAAGCTGGGCATTCCCTCTGCTCTGACTCCAGACACAAATAGTGCTCTCTATTTGTGGTTAGTTTGTAAGTTTCTTTTGGCATCTGCTAATATTTCTATTTTAAAAAAGAAGATTGTTTTAATTTCCAACATATCTATTCTCATTTTGGGATGTAAGCCACTGGCAATGCCTTATCCTTGGAGATTGTGTTTGCTTTTGGTTCAATGTGCAACATCTTATTTTTTAATGCCTTTTCTGCAGGTGTACTATCTGAAGCCAGGTTGTGGCAGGGCAGGGGAGGGAGCAGACAGCTGTAGCTTAAGCACTGGGGAAGACATGAAACAGTGCAAGGCCTTCTTATTCTTCACCTTTTGCTTTTTGTCAAACTGCAGTAAAGAAGGGAGGACAGCTTTTGTTACTTAGAAACTAAAAAAGAAAGAAAAATAAGTGATTATCCTTTACAGATAATGAGTGGTCAACAATTACATTAAAATAGGATAAACTTTCAGAAGGTCTAAACTACTCTATCAGCACAGCTGCACAATGACAACCGTATGCTCTGATTAGAAGGGTTAACTATGACATTTAAACTGATTAGAGCATTTTATCTTCATGGAAAACAAATCCATTAGAACTGATTAGTACCAGCAACAGGTAGACATCAATTGTTTAAGAATTTGCTTTGCATACATATCTCCATTTAATATCCAGGTTAAAAGAATTGATTATCCAATCCAATATAATTTTACACACTAACCTTAAGCAAGTCTGTTAATAGCATGAAGTTCTGTGCAGCTGAAAAAATTTAGGAAAAATCTGGAGACTGTCTAGAAATGATTCCCATTTCATTGGAATACTGTATTGAGACGGAAAGACTTAAAATATTACATTAGCCTCGTGATTCCCAATAGTTGTGAGAGATTGACAGAGTATCCAGGCAGCTTTTCAAAATCTGCCTGAAAGCCCCCATACCTGCCCTCTTCAATGCTGATATGCCTCCATATGATCAAGCTAATGTGTATATGTGCACACATGCTCCAGCCCTTCTCCCAGTTTTTAGTTTTTCTCCTGAATTACAAAATCCTTGTGTGGACCCAAATGAAAAGCTGCTTCTTTTCTCATGGATTTATTAGTTGATCCATCCATTTATTCAGTGATATTTATTGAAACACTCTTTTAGGTGTTGGGATATAGTGGTAACCAAGATATGTAAAGGCACTAATTAAATGAAGGATATATATGTAGACTTATCTTGAACCTAAGCAAGGACACAAAGAAGAACAGAAATAATCCCTAAATAATCTATATAATGAGGAAGTGGTAAAGATGATGGTGATAATATTTATTGCTAGTAACATCTTATACTAGACTAGTTATCTAAAGTTTATAAAGTTTCAATTGTTTTGAAGTATTGTGATGATATATGCCATCTGCCTACATTATATGAGTCAGTGTGCAATGACTTGCATGATGACTAATTATTGTATCTGTGTATATATATCTCATATGCATATATATATCTTATATGTATGTACACATATATGCAATAATTAATCATGCAAATAATTTTCATGTCTTTATCTTTCATAGTGGTCATTAATGTGCTGAGCTCAAAGCAAGGGCTAAAATGTCGTCTCCCATTTATACAGGTTTTAATAGTTTTCAAATACTTTTAATAGCGTAGCTCACTTGATTTCTGTATATTGTTTATTAATTCTAATGACTAGAAATAAGAGTTTCAGAGAGGATACATTATTTATTTACTCAAGATTACATGATTAGTTAGCAGCAAAGTCCTGCATCTTTCTGTTTTCTTTTTTATCTAAAGCTTTTTTCATGTGGCTTCTCATATGCTGTGTGTGTGTGTGTGTGTGTGTGTGTGTGTGTGTGTGTGTGATATTTCAGGCATATGATGTGTCCGTTTATGAACATCTGTTTATATATTGGGAGGAACAAACTCATTTGGGTGAATTGGGAATGAAAGTGGAAGAATAGACAGCTTAATACACATATGAAGCTCCTTATCTTGGAGTAACCCAAATGGTCTGAGAATTGTGTCAGCAGAGGCAGAGATGAGGCTGCACCACAGCTGTGGTGCAGAAGGCACAAAGCTCTGAAGGCAACCGCAGTGTGAGTCATGGGCATCCAGAGTAGAAGAGGAAGTTTTGTCATCAAGGAATGCATGTCAGGATGTGGCAGCAAGCTTAGTACTACAGAAAATGATAGCAGAGCTGAAGTGAAAAAGTCACCCAGGCTGCATTCCAGACATGCTCTTCATGTCTTCTCCCTGCTTTTTGAAAATGAAATCCAATTTTATTCTGGAACTTTCTTCTCACCAGAAGCCCCTAAGGCTTGACATAGAATATATCGATTAGTCTAAAGAATGTATAGTCTGATTATCAAGCAAGTAATGTAAAAACAGTATAAGCTATCAAGCTACCACCAGCCCTAGAACTCACAAAGGGGGACAGAGCACAGACTGGTAATTTCTGCTGCTTCTGAACACCATGTGGTTCCAGCTTGACTCTGCCTGATTTGTTGGCAAATGAATGCACAGGAAATCACTCAGGGATTCATGTTTGCTTTTCCACAATGTGACAATGAGCATCAAACAGCAGCAATATCAGCCATGGGACATAACTTTAATGCCAATTTCAGCTATGCCCTATAAAGTTTTTTCTCAAATCCATAAGGTCAAAAAAAACTTGTCTTTAGGTATCACAGCTCAGAGCTACAAATTAAAAGTCCATTTCCTGTATGCTCTCCCTTCATAAAAAGCAATTAAAGTAGAGTGTCTAATGTATACTATGATACTGCCATTAGTTTCCATTTGCCTGAATGGGCTATGCCAAAATATCTCTTTCATTTATTAAAGTCATTTGTGATTGCCACCAACTGAATGGCCTCCCAAGGCTAAATCTGTTCATTCATCTACTTGTTTGAAGAAATAAAAACAACTAGAAGGGTCACTGATTTATTAACCTGTGGCAGTTCCTTACATTAAATATCTTCATCTGCATGTTGAAAGAAAATAATGGTAAGCCTCAGGAGAAGGTGCAAAGTTAGAAGCCACAATGACATTAGCCTATAGTTAATGTTTGGGGTACCTAGAGTTTGACTACCTATAGCCACACAGCCTTAGGAATGACTGCAAAGCACCAAGCTGGGTTGTCTTGGAAGTACTAGGAGCCTGCTGCCTGCTCTCCTTGGGCTTCTTGTCATTACCGGCAAGGAAACAAGAGAGAACAGCTATAGAATGAAGCAGGCCCAGGAAAGAAGGCTCTTGGTTACATCTGTGAGGGGTAAGAAAACCTACATGGATTTTTCTGCTCTTAGGCAGGCTCTTTCACATACATCTTATCATTTATTCCCCACAACAACCATTTGGAGGAGGTATCATTGTCCCATTTTGCAGATAAAGAAACTAAGGCTCAGAAAGGAACATGCCCAAAACCATAAAGATAGTAAGCAATAAAACCAGGCTTTAAACCTAAGTACAGCTTACTCTAGAGTCTCTTTCTACTCTAACAGTTTTCATATAAACTCAGTAAGAACTCTGAGTCCTAGAAAAGCACGTATATACATAGTACTAGAGCAGCACAACTCTAAAATAATAAAGTGGAGAAATATACCTGGTCTCCCTATGTTATCTTGCATGGTTAGAGAAAAAAATTAGTATATTTCTTTTAGCTTAAAATACCAGGTTTGGTGGATGACAACCAAAAAATATTTTAAGATGGAAGTGGGGAAAAATAGTCAGAATCCTGTACTTTATGGTGATTTCATGAACATTTACCTGAAGTGGAATTCACATGAGAATCCAAGTAGAAATTTCCCAGTTTTTGACAACTCCCAAAATGTGTCTGACAATGATTTGTTTAAAATATTTGTTTATTAAAATCCCCCCTAAATATTAACAACATAGAAAATCTACTACTAGGTTATGTCTTCAGAACAGTGGCCAGGTCTAACTTGCCTTTAAACACTCAATGCTTCACACATATCTTGGTGTATAGTAAATGTTTATTAAGTACTAGGTTAGGAAAGGAATGTTAACCAAATAAATCTTAGCATCCAAAAGCTGGCTCCACATTAGCTGGCTTGTCAGGCAGCTTCCACTGGAAGCTCACCAGTTAGGCAGGACAAGAACAAGGACACACAGCCCTGTTTCACCAGGGAAGAGCTTAACATTCTACTGCATGGAAAAAAATGTTATTTTTCTTTTAACATATACTATAAAAATATAATAAGAAAATGTAACTGAGATATGGCTGGGTTATCTTCTCAGCTCACAGTGATTTCTCTTTCTCAGAGAAGGGTCTGACTCCCAGAGCTCTCTGCAGAGAAAGAATCTCTACAATATGCCATCATCTTAGCTCTAAGGACTCTTTGCAGGATTGTGAATCTGGGCAACCAAAGCTCAGCTGGGTCAATCAGATTCTTTCTGTGGGAAAGTTGAATTTCAATAAAATCCTTCATCAGGTAGGAGTCCTTGCAGCTGAATAATATTGGTGGGGATACTCTAGTAAGCATGTTTTTGTTGTATTGTCACTGAAGTCACTAAAGCTGTCCTCTTCCTTCCTTTTGAAGTTTTATTTGTTCTGTTCTTCCTAGAAATCTATGACACATCCCACAATCCTTCCAATGAATTCCTTCTCTCACTTGAACTACCCAGAGGTGGTTTCCATTACTTTCAAGAGAAACAGAAATGATTTAGAAGTGCAGACGGATGGCTCTAAGTACTGGTGTAGCTAGAATTAAATTGAAACTGGATAGAAAACAAATATGCAAAGTTGGGCATAGGAGGAAATCTTTTTGAAGTATAATAGAGTAAGAAAAGCAGCCCAAAGTGAAGAAGTGGACCAAATACCTTGTAAAACATAGAATAGAGTCAGCTGGATTGCAGAGTACAGTTCCCTGGCCAGGAGAAACATGGAGTCCATGCCAGTAGTTAAGAGAAGGTAATAGTGATGGAGAGGACTGACCAGTTATTTTAGTTAAATGCAAGAGTTTCCCTCCCTCCCTCCCTCTCTCTCTCTCTCTCTCTCTCTCTCTCTCTCTCTCTCTCTCTCTCTCTCCTCTCTCTCTCTCTCCCTATCCCCTTAATCTGGGCTTTTATAAAGTAATATCCTGCGTCTACCAGTCAAGACTACAGCAACTTTGTGCTGTGTCTTGGTATTTCAGAATACTGCTAAGTTTTGTCAGATGATGACATTTAATGAGGAAAATCTTGAATAGAAATTTACATTAAGTAGACTTTGAGGGATGTGTGACTCTGATGGGTTTCACTGGGCAGCTGAACCACACTCACAACACGTGGTTGCCTGGTGCTCTCACAAGGCCTTCTGTGCTATGGTCCTGAATCTTCATGTCCTCAGGTCATGGTCAAACCCAACACCACCCTTGGCAGGAGAGGCTGCCTTGAGCCACACATCAGCAAATGGTTGAAATTACCAGATTTTGAGCTTCTTTTAGAAAGATGCAGACACAGGATTTTGCTTGCCCCGAGAGATTGTAGCTCAGCATCTCAGTTCCAGGACAAGGCAGGTGCCACATATGGGAAAAGCAATTGTGCCTTTGTAGCCTATCAGGAATCTAGTTTCTTCAGACCATCCTCCACTGCTGCAGCTTTGGGCTCAGCTCTCAGTGCTATTCGCTGGCAGGAGTCTGAGGACTTTATCACTTTTACTTATTACACCCATGGAAGCCAAGTTAGATATATGTCACATAAGAAAAATTTAGTACCAAGGCCCAATTTTCATGAACCAAGTTACTGTATAGAACCCCAAAATAAGAATGTAGTATGGTTTATCTATTCCTATCACATCCACTATTCAATAACTTTTTAATAGATCCTTTGAACTATTCTAGTAAAATTTTAACCTAAGGAGTTCGAGGACAGAAGGTAATTTTGAGGTTTACAGCTAAATGTATATAACCAGTTGGATCTTATGCGATTAAAAGTTGAGGCTGATATAAAATATTGCTCACCTTATTAAAAGCACTTAAAGAAATGGTTAATGAGTGTTTTTCAAGCGATGAGCAACTATTTTCCTTTTGGTTTCTATAAGCATGATTTTTGCCAAGGACTAAAATTTGGCTCTATAAACTTAAGTGCTAAATAAAACTAAATTCCACTTTGGGCTCTGTTCTGACCCAAAGAAATTTGATTACTGAACTGTCTTTTGCACAGCTCTCAACCTTTGCTTTCTGTCAGAAGTGAAGCAATGAAATACCTCAGAAAGTACATCCTCTTGGTATTTTCAACCAGGCAGGAAGCTCTGAAAGTCTCCTGAGGGGGGATTAGACAAGTTCCATGAAATGTCCAGTGTACTATAGGATTTTATCCCAACTAAAACCTTATATCTTAAAAAGATTCATTTTTTCCTAGTCTCAAATTTCACACTGGGCTTTTCCATTGACCACAGAAATGTAACAGTAATCTTTCCCTAAGATTTTGAAAAAATATTAGGCTACTGAAGCAGAATCATGAATAATAATAGCCCTTAAGCAACCGGTTCATTTTAATAACACATCTTCCTGCTCATCAGCTTTCCAAAAGTATTCCAAGGCAACTGGAGCCTGTCTCTTAATATGGTCGCTTTGAGAATTAAAATTTGTCTGAGTTCCTCTTGTAAGATTAATTAAAATGGACATACTATGGAAGCAGAGATAAGATTAGAATTTCTTTACTATAAATACGTGTCATGGCAACATTTTCTTTTTTAAATACTTTTTTAAGATTTTATTTTTTATTTATTTAGAGAGAGGGGAAGAGAAGAAGAAAGAGAAGGAAACAAACATCAATGTGTGGTTGCCCATTACATGTCCCCAGCTGGGGACCTGGCCCACAACCCATGTAACCTGACTGGGAATTGAACCAGCAAGCCTTTGGTTTGCAGGCCCAAGCTCAATCCACTGAGCTACACCAGCTAGGGCAATGGCAACATTTTCTGTAATCTAATTATACCATTTTGCTTTTTTGTCATTTTTAATTTATTATTTTTAAATTTATTGGAGTGATATTGGTTAATGGGAATATATAGGTTTCACATGTACATTTCTATGACACATGATCTGTATATTGCATTGTGTACCCACCACCCTTAGTCAAATCACCTTCTGTCACCATATAGCCTCTACCACTGTCCTTCCACTCCCTTCCTTCTGGTAACCACTATACCATTGTCTGTCTGTGTCTCTGAGTTTAAGTTTTATATCTCACATATGAGTGAAATTATACAGTTTTTAGCTTTTTCTGACTGACTTATTTCACTAAGCATAATATTCTCAAGGTCCATCCATGTTGTTGCAAATGGCAGCATTTCATCTTATGGCTGAGTAGTGTTCTCCTATGTATATGTACATATTTATCCAGTTCTCTGTTGGAGCACAGCCTGGTTGTCTCCATGTCTTGGCCACTGTGAATAATGCTGCAGTTAACATAGTGGTACATATGTCTTTGTGAATAAATGTTTTTGAGTTTTGCAAGTAGATACCCAGAAGAAGGATTATTGTTCCTTATGGTAACTCTATTTTAGTTTTTTGAGGTGCTACCATACTGCTTTCCATAGTGACCATACCAGTTTACATTCTCACCAGCAGTAAATGAGAGTTCCTTTTTTCCACAACCTCTCCAGCACTTGCTGTTACTTGTCCTGCTGATTATAGCCAATCTAACAGGTATGAGGTGATATCTCATTGTAGTTTTGATTTGTATTTCCCTAACAGCTAGTGAAGTTGAACATCTTTTCATATATCTGTTGGCCATTGGTATGTCATTTGGGAGAGGTGTCTGTTCAGTTTCTCTGTTCATGTTTTAATCAGATTGTTTGTTTGGTGTTGATTTGTATGAGTTCTTTATATATTTTGGATATTAGCCTCTTGTCTGAGCTGTTGTTTGAAATTTCTTTTAATATCAATCAATAAATAAGGGAAGCAGGCTTTTAGTGAAAAAAGTCATAAGAACTCTATTTATCACTAAAATAAAGGAGTGGTAGATTGAAAGTCTTTTACCTCTCTGAGGTGGGACAAACATTATACTAAATAGAAATAACAAATCTAGAATTAATAAACCAGGATCATTATTCATAATCAATACAGAAAAACTACTTTCTAAAGACCAATGTTTGGCAAATATCATTGTGAGCTATAAAAAATGTGTTTCTGATAACTTGGTGAGTAATAGCTAAGAATATGAGATTAATTAATATGCATTAATTAAAAAACAAATAACATAATAAGTTCTTTGTAACAATGGACTTGATTCTTTAGGTTAGAAAATTGGAGAAGCTTAGGGAGAGAAAGAACTAGGTCTTCAAAATTGAATATTATTTGCAAATTCAGGGAGAAATGAAAGGACATTCAAACACAGTTAAAGCCCATTTAGTGGAGAACAAATATATTATATGGATTCAACTATTCACTCAATGAATATTTATATAAATGTCAGCTTCCTGCCAGTATTGAGGTAAGCATACAAAAATGAAGACCTCAAGCCCCAAGTAGTTCCCAGTCTTATGGTAGGACACACACATTCATAGATAAATTACAAAATAATGTAGAAAATGCTGATACAACAGAAGTACAGCTATAGCACTACTTGAGCACAGAAGAGAGGAAGAGTAAATAAGAGTAAATAATATTTTTAAGCAGAGGAGCCACACTGCAATGTGTTTCCATTCTCCTGGAAAAACAGATGGACTGGGAGAAATAAGACAGTTCCATTCATGAAGAGCCATGTATGTCATGCAAAGGACATCAGATTTTCTCTTGCAGGCTATGATAAACAGGGAAAGAATTTGGAAAATAAAGAGGTTGGATCACACCTCATCTTATAGAGATGGCACTGAAAGCAAAATGGGAGGATATAGAAGTAGGCAACATTTCTTAGGGCAGGGAATCTAGCTGGGAACCTCTGAACAGCATGCCTGTACAAGGTAATTGGCACTAGGGTTGGAAAAGAGATGACACCATTGTGACCAGGGTGGAATGGACCCTTCAGGAAACTGAAGAAAGAATTGCTGAAGACAGGCACTATCGATATTATAATTGATAATATTATATGGGTTGAAGTGTTCCAGCTAGGATGGATGCATAGGTAGAAATGCTTCGCTTCCTCACACAACCAAAAGAAGGATAACAACCAATTTAAAAATAATAAACAACCAAAACTGCCAAAATAGCAACCTGCATGGAACTCTGAAAAACAAAGAGTTGAAGAAACATTCATTCAGACTGGTAGGAGGGCTGGAGATGGGCATCCTGGAAGAGAGGACCCAGGGCAAGGTGGCAGATCACATGGGTGAGGCCAGAGCTGGCTGACCAGGAAACTAAACACTCAAAACCTATAGCTATAAGGTCCTGTAGGGGTTGTGAAGGTGGGAGAAACTCCCAGTATCACAGGAGAGTACATTGGATGCGGGAAGTGAGGGAAGTAACAGAGAGTGGGACTGTAGCAGAGCGAGCAAGCAGCACAGTCCATCTCTGAACCCTTCCCCACAGACAGCACCACAATATAGCAAAGAGGGTTACCCAACCCTGGCAAATACCTAAGGCTCTCTGCCTTGCAACATAACAAGTGTGCCAAGACAAAAGATATGAAGTGAAATGAAAGAGTAGATCAAATGAAAGAATTTAATTTATTGGCCCAAATGAAAGAAGAGATCAAAACTCCAGAAAAAGAACTAACCCACAAGGAGATAGACAACCTATCTGATGCAGAGTTCAAAACACTGGTAACCAGGATGTCCACAGAAATGGTTGAGCTCGGTCACAAAATGAAGGAAGAAATGAAGGCAATGCAAAGTGAAATAAAGGAAAATATGTAGGGAGCCAACAGTGAAGGGAAGGAAATCAGGACTCAAATCAATGATTTGGAGCAAAAGGAAGAAATAAACTTCCAACCAGAACAGAATAAAGAAATAAGAATGCAAAAAAATGAGAGGCTTTGGAACCTCTGGAACAACTTTAAGTGTTCCAACATTTGAATCATAGGGCTGCCAGAAGGAGAAGAGGAAGAGCAAGAAATTGAAAACTTATTTGAACAAATAATGAAGGCAAACTCCCCCAATCTGGCAAAGGAAATAGACTTCCAGGAAGTCCGGGAAGCCCAGAAAGTTCCAGAGAAATTGCACCCAAGGAGGAACACACCAAAGCACATCATAATTACATTACCCAAGATTAAAAATAGGGAGACAATCTTAAAAGCAGCAAGAGAAAAGGAGACAATTACCTACAAAAGAGTTCCCATAAGACCATCAGCTGATATGTCAAAGGAAGAATTGCAGGCAAGAAGGGGCTGGAAAGAAGTATTTGAAGTGATCTAAGGCAAGGACCTACATCCAAGATTGCTCTATCCCACAAAGCTATCATTTAGAGTGGAAGGGCAGATAAAGTGCTTCCCAGATAAGGTAAAGTTAAAGGAGTTCATCATCAGCAAGCCCTTACTAATGAAATGTTAAAGGGACTTATCTAAGAAATAAAACAGGATGAGAGACTATGAACAGTAAAATGATAACAAACTCACAACTATCAACAACTGAACCTAAAAAACAAAAACTAAGCAAACAACTAGAACAGGAACAGAATCACAGAAATGGAGATCACATGGAGGGTTATCAATGGTGAGGGGGAGCAGGTGAGTAAGGAGGAAAAAGTACAGAGAAAAAAAAACATATTTGGTAGGTACAAAATAGACAGGGGTAGGTCAAGAATAAATAGCATAGGAAATAGAGAAGCCAAAGAGCTTATATGTACAACATATAAGTGGACATAAACCAAGGGAGGGAGCCCTGGCTGGCGTAGCTCAGTGGATTGAGCGCAGGCTGGGAACCAAAGTGTCCCAGGTTCGATTCCCAGCCAGGGTACATTCCTGGGTTGCAGGCCATAACCCCCAGCAACCGCACATTGATGTCTCTCTCCCTCTCTCCCTCTCTCTCTCTCTCTCTCTCTCTCTCTCTCTCTCTCTCTCCCTCCCTCCCTCCCTTCCTTCCCTCCATAAAAATAAATAAATAAAATATTAAAAAAAAAAAAACTAAGGGAGGGATGTTGAAGGATGGGGGTACTGGGCAGATGAGGGATAAAGGAGAGAGAAAAATTGGGACAACTGTAATAGCACAATCAATAAAATATACTTTAAAAAGTATAGTAGGGTTGAATGGAAGAATAGGGGGTTTAAATATTATTTCAAGGAATGGGACTCACTAAAGAGTTTTGAGCAGGTGAGGCTTCATAATCAAAGAGGTATTTGAGGAAATTTTGTGTGGTAGTTTTCAGGTGTATTGTCAATATTTTGCTTAGATCAGTCACAGATGTAGCAATATGAAATAATTGTTCCCCGAATTAATTGTGACTTTTGTTGAATAAACTGCTTAATTATATGAGAAATTAATGACCAATAAATAAGTAAAATTGCAATGATAAAATGTCATATATTGCTTATGTTCACCATGCCACCTAAAAATACCTAGATGTATAATGAAAAGTCCAATGATATCTGGAACCACCTCACTCTTTATGTCCAGCCTTAGTTTGGCCTGCATACACTATAGCCCACCCATAATACTTTCATAGCTCTATTAAAACCAATGATTAGGGTCATATGGAAATACATTTTAAGTGATTCCTGCCTGTTCCTTTTTTCTTCTTTACATATGTATCTGTTAGAAAGATATTATAAATAAAAAATGATTCCTGTACTTTAGAAATGTCTTAGGAGAAATATACACCACACAGGTCAGCCTTTCTCTAAGGCATTGCATACGCCTGTTGAACTAGGCTTAGCTAGAGCCATAGGGCAAGCTCTATTGAGGCCACTGAATGGTACAGGAGGAGCCCCAGCAACTTCATTCTCTCTCCCCACTCAAGGCTTTATAGCTTTGAGTTTCTCAAAAGCCTAGATAATGGCCTGCTTCACAAGTGATAGTACCCTAATGAGTAGAAATTGACCTGACAGTACGGAAATCTTAAGGTCCCATGGCCCCCAAAGTCTGATTAGGTGGTTCATTGCAAGACTGACATCAAGCAATAGAACATGAAAAAATATTTCAAATAGTGTTTGAAATTGATTTTAGAGTCACAGCAAACTGCACTCCTGATCCTGACCTTTAACCTCCTCACACCTTGCTCTACACTGGTGCTGTTATTATAACTGTGCACACTCTGAGCAGAGAAAACATGTGCCCAGGCAGAATACTATGGTGGGATGTTGCCAGGCAACAGCAGCCAGAACAATTTGTTTAGGGAGCATTTTGAAAATGATAACACTTGGAGGGTTGGGGTGGCTTGGTTGTGTTGTTTTTTTTTTCCCTTCCTGTGGTAACTATTCCTGGATGTTGTAAATATTCATCTGAATTTTGCATATATGAGAGAAGACATTATTGAAATGAGTTTGGGAGTGTAATTTGGGAGGATGTATCACTACACTCCACTATGTTGTGCAAGCTGTCTGCTGCAGAGGGAGAAAGCGATTTTGTGACTGTACTGACACAGATGATAATACTATGCTGGTTTGTTTCAGTTACATGAAACAATGGGAGCATTTAGTAATTTGTTGGTAAATGGTGAGGATACAAAAGCCCCAGCTCAGCCATCAGGAACATTTCCCCTCTAACGTGGCTGCAGTTACTCTCCTGGCCTCCTCTATCCACCATTCAAGAGGAAAACATGTTCCTCTCCTTCTGTGATATCCACACATTGAAATATAGCACTTGGCTAAACCCAGGAGAGCTGACTTTGAAAAGTAAAGAGAAGAAACATTTCCTTTCAAAAGGCATCTGGCAGCCTTTAAGGGTTTGCAGCACACCACTTTCAGATGAGTCAGAGTTGAGTAGAAACTACAACTACTTTAAAAAATCATCAGTGTCTATTTCCCATACCGCTGGAATATTAACATGTACACACACCCATACACCCCCATCCTGGATATGTGTTTACTTCACAGTTCAAAAATGGTAAAGACACTTTTTCTGATTTTGAGACTTAGGGAGCCAGCATTAAAATTGTGACTCTTCCAAATCCTTTCCCATATTCTTTACATACTTCTATAAAAGTCAGTTTCCTTAGTCCACACATACTTTCTGCACCCTCATGACCACCTCACTGCCTCATTACATAGGACGTTTTCTGTGACTTCTTCTGCTATGACTTGTTCAGGAACTCCTGGCACCGCATGACAGATTTCAAAATTGTATCATCAGCCAGACACAGCAATTGATTATAGGGCACAGGCAGTTACAGACTTTATCTCTTCACCCCCAGGGAGATGTGTATGGATAGAAAATATGCTTCTGGGCTATCCGACAATATGAGCCCAGAGTTGTTGGGCTTCTAGTTCAAATTGCATGCAAGTAGGTATCCCACCTAAGATTCCCAGTTTTGGTCCATAATCCCAGGTCATCAGGCTAACTTTGCAGGCTCTCTTGAGTAAGAGGTAGACTTTGGCAAAGAATCCAGTAAAACTCTACCTGGCTCCTTGTTTTATCCAGGAATGTGACTTAATTACTCACTTTCATTTTGGGTTGAGACCACTTAAATATCCAGAATTAAAATTGGAATGGAAGGGTAGACAGTAAGAAGGGTAGAGATGTATGGGACAAGGAATTCAAAAGTAAATTTATTTTTTACCTTTCATTGTTGGAGCTGGTGCTGGTTAGAGTAATAGGTCACTTAGAAGTTTCAACCTGGGCATACCCATCAAACAACCTTCTGTTTCTTGCATAACCTATGACAGCATAAAATGCATACCCCTTTCTCAATATTGCAGCACATGAGATCTATCTTGGCTTATACTGGCAAGGGTGTCCAACCCCTGGCCCATGGACCACATGTGGCCTAGTATGGCTATGAATGTGGCCCAACACAAAATCATAAATTTACTTAAAACCCTTTTTTTTTTGCTTATCAGTTTTCATTAGTGTTTGTGTATTGTGTGGCCCCAAAAAAACTCTTCTTCCAGTGTGGCCCAGAGATGCAAAAAGGTTGGACACCCCCAGACAGGAAAGAAAGTTAGCCTCAGGCAATTACACCTGCACTCAAGCAAACACTGCAATAACAATACACCAACCTCCATGATGAGAAAAGTCACTTCAACTTAGAATTTCTGATTCTAATGCTTTTATTTTCCTTTGAAAAATGTCCTGTCTTCTGATTCCAAGTTTACATCTAGAGACAACCCTTTTCTTTTGCTATACCTCTAGGCAAAGAACATATGTCACAAATGCCATGGCCATATTTAGACATTGTCTGTTGTTCAGCTTCATTGAGCCTGCGGCCACATCCCTTTTACACAGCAATTACTCATGAAACCTGAACACTCCTGCAAATTAGTGTAAGGGTGCTTTAATTTCCCAATTAACTGCCCACCTGCTATCATAAGACACAATTTAGACATAGTCAGCCTTTTCTTCTTCAGCCCTTAGGAAGAAAAAAAAGTACCCAACTTCTTTATTCAGGTAATAATTAATTCATGACATGGTCCACCAAAGGCAACAATGAAACAAGCAACTAAGAATCTATTCAAAAAAGAGCCAGACAAGGAAGAAAAAAATTCCATAGTATAAACATTAGACAGACAGGTGGATGAGTTTTGATAGACCATATGGCCTCCTTCTGTCTTAAAATGCACTGTGAGATTATATTTCACAAAATCCTTTCAAGAACCAAGTTGATTTCTAAACAGTAAATTATACCAAAGAAAATGCTTATGATGCCTTAACTGTGTCCATTAATTCAAGGTCAACTTTGTATTTCTGGGGATATGTTTCCAAGACTGAACTAACAGGCTTGTACAGTAAATGAGGTGGCAGAGGGTGAGATGAAAGACAGAGAAGAAGAATTTAACCTTTTTTTCCTCAAGAAAAATGGATATGTATTTTCCAAACTCGTGGCAGAGGAAACATTTGTGCCCCACTGCAGCCTCTGCAGACAACCATTGTGATGTGAACCCAGTGCACTGAGCTGCATGACAGACAAGAAATGCACTAGCTAATGAAAAACAGGGTCATTTCTGGAAAACATTAAAGACTATTTTTCTCCCCCTCAGGAAGGCAGAGCATATGATTTCCATTCTCACATTATGGCAGAAATGCTCCATTCACTGTACTTAAAGGACTGTGCCTGAAATTCTGGGAGACCAGCATGATGGGGAGCTTTAGAAATACTTCTTCAAGCCCAGTTTAATTGACACCCTGGTTGACAAGATAACACAGTTTTGACAGCAACTCTGGGCTGAAATAATTTCTCTTCAAATTTTCATAAAGTAATGCTGGCCAACAGGTTGGGATATAAGAAATCTGTTGCCTTTTACAGCAACCTAGTATATATTTTTTTGAAACCCAACTTGGGTTTGCTGATGCCACACCAGCTTAAGAACAATAATAGAGTCACTCTACTTGTGACAAATTGGTCTTTCCCTTTTTCTACTCTCCTCAGACTACCCACAACTGCAGAATACCCTGTTACCTCATGTTTCCTCCTAAAGTTCTTGGAGGTTGTTTTTTGGGTGCATGAGCCTCCCAGGTACTATGTGGCACCTGACACTGACCTTTAACGTGGCTCCTTACTGAGATGCCACCAGTTGCTACTGACACAAAAGTTGCCAGTGTTAGAGTGATGCCAGTGGGACTGATCTTTTCACAGTGCCTAAAGGTATGCTTTATCTCTGCCATCCTTCTGAGCTAGCACCAAAGACTGCAGTGGTCAATGAAAATGTCTATACCTGAAGGCCCCTGTGCTGTGCCACCACAGTGCCATAGCAAAGGCCCTTTTGCTAGAGCTGTTTCATGTCCCGATGTGAGTATAAGGGAGAAAGTGCCCTCCATCCACAATGCTACTGTGCCATCACATAGACCACAGTCTTTGGCTCCTAGGTTGTGTCACAGAGCTTGCAGAGAAACAGTTTTCCTTTTTGTCACTCAACTCTTTATTGTAGCTGCTTCTTCCTGGGCCTACTATTTGAGCCCTTAGGGCCTGGGTGAATGAAATTGGAGAGACAGATATTGTGGTGCCCTCAAACGTTCTTCTGTGTGCCATGATACATAGCTGCTTTGGGCTGAGACTTTTTCCAGGAGTATTTCTGCTCATCATGAAACTAGAGGCCCAACAGAGTCAAATCAGGAGCTCTAGGCACATGGTCACCTGTAAGGCCAAAATGGGTCCCCATGTCACAGCTTGAATAATTGAACAGATTAGTGTTTCTATATTCCTTTGACTTTCAGTTTTACATAAAAAGAACACTGAATATCCAATGAGAAGGTTTAGTAGGTGTTTAGATGATCATACTGCAAGTGAATGCAGAATTTATAAATGGAGAAAGTGGACTTCTTTCACTTTTTTCTCTTGGTGTAGAGACTATCAGAGAATGTTGGAAGGCAACTCATTCTCCTGAGCTTTGGAGAATCACATGGTACTCAACAGAGAGAAAAGCTAGTTAAATGATATTAAAAAATAGAAAAAACAAAAGTCCTAGTCAGATAGTCTTTTCAATCTTTTGTCTGCTCTGCCCACAAAACTATTTTGGACTATAAATATAACACATCATGACAATCTACTGGACAGCAAAGTATTAAGTCATTTAACCAATCATTTTAGTTATACAAAGCCAAGCAATTGGTTTGACCCACATTTCCCCCCTACAAAAATGACTGATTTGTAGATTTGTTTGAATGGTTGACATTTGATATATTCACAGGAACAGTAGAATCCAGAAGAAAGTCATCACTAGCCTCAATTTTAAAATGTCCTTTCTTTTATAATACATCAAATACATAGAAATAATTTTGTAGGCACTGTTATATGTTTTCTCAGTTTGTTTAATCATGTATTCCATATGGCTCAAGAAGTAGGAAGCATGTTTATAACCTTTCAATGAATATGATGGCCTTGTAAACTTATAAAAACTTATAAACTTATATGAAAAGTTCAAATCTGGGTAAAAGAAATGTTTTTAAAGGATTTCCCATTATGAAAATGCCAAACCTCCTGGTTGTATTTTATGACTTAAACTTATTGAAGCTACCCAAGATGAATGCAATCAATATTTATTAGAACACCAACATGAGAAAGCCATCTTTCAGACCCTGAAAAGTGAAAAGGAGTGCTGTGCCCCCACCCCCAAAAAACAATGTACACTATTACACATCTCTGTTCTTCCTGAGGTTCAAAATCTGCCAGTTTCAGTGGGGGGACAAACAACTCCTCCGAAGAATTTATATAGCCTTTTCAATATGTTCTTGTGTTTAACTAAACAAATATAATCCAGAAAGAATATTGATGTGTTGCTTTTCTAATTTCTTGTGAATTCTAGGCCATTAAAGATATAATTAAAACACTTCTACAAAAAGAAAGCAGAAACCAAGATGGCTTCAATCCACAGCAGCTCGTCTCCTCAGAACCTGTAATCACTCTGTGTAATTCAGTGGATTAAGCACCAGTCGCTGTTACTCAGGGACCACATTGTTGAGTATATGTACAAAGAACCATCTGTGTTAAATAATCCCCAGTATTATGGAACAGCAGCTCCTCCTGCACCACGAATAGATGATAGATCAGTATTAGGCCACGTTATTGTTGTCCCAGAAGGACTTCTGTGATTGTAACACAGAAAACTCACACATTTTTATAAACTATGTCGAAATAACAGTAATTTTTTAAACATTTTTTATTTATTTTTAGAGAAAGGAAGGGAGGGAGAAATAGAAGGAGAGAAACATTAATGTATGGTTGCCTCTCGAGCGCCACCTACTGGAGACCTGGCTCACAACCCAGGCATGTGCCCTGAAGGGGAATTGAACTGGTGTAGTGACTCTTTTGTTCACAGGCTAGAGCTCAATCCACTGAGCCACGCCAGCCAGGGCAATAAAATAACTTTAATTCTCTAGATATTCTAGCTTCTAAGTCTAAAAAATAAGCTATTGAGAAGACAGGGTACCCTGGCTGGTAGCTCAGTGGATTGAGCTCAGGCCTGTGAATCAAATGGTTGCCAGTTCAATTCCCAGCCAGGGCACATGCCTGGGTTGCGGGCCAGGTCCCCAGTGAGGGGCACGTGAAAGACAACCACACACTGATGTTTCTCTCTCTCTCTCCTTTCCTTCTCCTCTCTCTAAAAATAAATAAATAAAATATTAAAAAAAGAAGACAGGGTGACTTGAGGACAGGTTAACTCTGATAATTAAGTGTGGCAATTCTCAAAAGACTGGGAATACCTGAGTTAAGTCATCTATCAGAAAGTAATAGCTTCACTGGGAGGCCTGCACCAACTAGTGGCTTCATAAATTTTCTGTCATTTCCAATGTACACTGAGATATGGGCTACCCTGGCTTAGAAGACATGGTTTGCCTCTGCTGGGAGTCTGGTAAAGCAGAGGTTGTGGGATGGATTTCACAGAGACACCTCTGTGTGTCTCCTAGTAAGTAGAGTGAAGGAGTGCCAGGAGAAAAATACTGAAACAAAAGCATTTGTGTTCATCCACCCCCCTCAAAACACTCAAGGCACAAACCAAAGCATGCTCTCTGTGCTAAAACTGTGATAGACACTTGAGATGAGAAGCCTCCAATGCACATTGGAGCCATGGACTGGCACACGTCCATTGCTGGTGGAATCTTTCATTTCTCAGCTACTTTCTGATGCTTAAGTGTGAAAAAGTCAGTATGTTGGAACTGAATTTTTAGATCACTGTACATCAATACACATTTGTTTGTTTTCCAAATCAACAACAAATGCAACACTAAATACTCTGGCTGCTCAGTCTGCAGCCTTGCCTACTGCCTGGTGCTGAAATGGGGCTCACTCCCATGTGCTCAGGCAGCTTCTGGATAGTGCCAATGGTACATATGTAATCGTACTTCAATGAAGTGAGTCAAATAATAAGATATACCTACTCTCTAATGACATATTATTGTCCCCAGAGAAAATAAGCATCAATGAACACACCTCTGTGTGTGTGTGTACAAGTAGGAATTGTTTCCACATGACTCAGAAATACATAATGAGATAGTCATGAAGTGGGTTCATGCACAGGCAGTATAGCTGGTCCTGTCCATGGCTGCCAGCTTGAATTGGATCCAATGATTCGTTCTGATTTTGAAGTAGGCCACTCTAAACAAGCAGGAGTGTGGGAAAAGGCTGACTGCATGCAATATCAGAAATTTTGTTTCCACTTAGTTCCACAAATCCCATGGATATAGCCTTTCCCTATGAAAGTGAAAAAAATAGAAATATGCAAATTTTAAAAATCCACAACCTTATGAAGACAAAACCCTTTGTAATTTCTGAAAATATTTTTTCTCCCTAATCAATGAAAGAAGTCCCACTTATTCTTACTGAATGAGGGAGTGCCTGTCATATTCAGATTCCTGCAAGCATGCCTGCTCCCACAGAAGTTCCTTCTCTTCCTACTCTTGCCCTGAGAAAGATATCAAGTTGAGAAGTTTCAGCATATTCATGTAGGACTTTAAAGACTTCTATTCACTCACTGTCTTGTTCATTCATTATTCCAACTGTATATTAGTTCTTCCTTTCTGTATATGCCTACAGATGCCTCCTTAAGAAACACTGTCACATCTCTGAATTGAAGTCAAGGAAAGTTATTGCCTATGGATAATTAGAGAAAGCAAAAGAAAAAAACTAAAAGAAATGGAAATGTATTCTAATTTTCTGTAGTTTCAGTACAGCCAAAAAAATCTGACCTTCTAAGTTGAAGCTGTGTTTAACCATGGACACAGTCCACAAAGTTAACCATCAGCAGTTACCTAATGTGTGTATTTCCTATAGCCTATATGTAGGTCATGGATTCTACTCTTAGATAACCTGACCTGGGCAGTCTTCCTGTGAGGACACCTTTTTATGAGGCACCCAACCTTGCTATTTCACATCTCCTGATTTCCCCTGTGTTCAATATTGACCACAAACACTTAAATTCTATGGGAAAAGGAAAATATATTTGCCAATGATATCTCAGACAAGGGTTTGATCTCCAAAATATATAAAGAACTCACATGACTCCACTCCAGGAAGACAAACAATCCAATTAAAAAGTGGGCAAAGGATCTGAACAGACATTTCTCCAAGGAGGACATATGGAGGGCCCAGAGATACATGAAACGATGCTCAGCATCAGTAGCCATCAGAGAGATGCAAATTAAAACCACAATAAGATACCACTTCACACCAGTTAGAATAGCCATAATAAACAAATCAATAAACAATAAGAGTTGGGGAGGTTGTGGAGAAAAGGAAACCTTAGTACACTGTTGGTGGGAATGCAGACTGGTGCAGCCACTGTGGAAAACAATGTGGAATTTCCTCAAAATCTAAAAATGGAACAGCCTTTTGACCTAGCAATGACACTACTTAATAAGAATCCTGAGACACTAATTCAAAAGAACCTATACACCCCAATATTCATAGCAGCACAATTTACAATAGGCAAATGCTGGAAGCAACCTAAGTGCATATCAGTAAATGAGTGGATCAAAAAACTATGGTACATTTACACAGCAGTAGTATGGAATACTGCACAGCAGAAAAAAAAGGAGCTCTTACCCTTCACAACAGCATGGGTGAAACTGGAGAACATTATTTTAAGTAAAATAAGATGACAGTGAAGGAAGAATACCATATGATCTCACCTATAAGTGGAATCTAATCAACAAAACAAAAAAGCAAGCAAAATACAACAAGAGACATTAAAATTAAGAACAAACTGATAGTAAACAGGAGGGGGGGCGATAATGGGAAAAAAGAAGGGTTTTCAGGAACATGTATAAAGGACCCATGGAAAAAGCCAAAGTGGGAAAGGATTGAGGGTGGGAGGTGGTGGTGGGTGAGGTGGAGGAAAGTGGTGGCAGGTAAATGGAGACAACCATACTTGGACAACAATTTAAAAAAACATAAAAAAAATTCTGTGGGAAAGATTCTACAGATATCATGTTAAATAATCTGCATTTGTTTATATCATAATTAGCTTCAACTTATATTATAAATCTTCTATCTGACCAGTTAAATTTCTCCACCTGGGAAGCAGATGCCCATTAGCCAGAGGCATTCTGATCCGAGAAAATCTGACTGCCTCTTTTTCTGATCTTCCATTCTCCATGGTCTCCAGAGCTAGACCCTGAAGATACAAAAACTCCTGGTGACACATAGGTAACAGAGGACAGGCTTATGTGTGCAGAGGACAGCGGAGCATTTACAATGCTGAGTTCAGAATGGAGAGGAAGATGAAGGTGGTACATTAGTTGCCTATAATAAAATTACCATAAACTGGGAGGCTTAAAACAACAAAAACTTTTTAACTCACAGGTTTAGAAGTCAGAAGTCCAAAATCAAGGTGTCAACAGGGCTGGTTCTTTTGGGGTGCTCTCAAGAAGAATCTGCTCCTGGCAATTTCTTGTGTCCCTGGGCTAGTAGATGCAGCAATACATCTCTGCCTCTGTGTCTCCTTTCTTTCTTTTTTCTTTATTTTTAAGTATATTTTATTGATTATGCTATTACAATTGTCCCAATTTTTTTCTCCCCCTTAACCCCCATCTGCCCTACAACCCCCACCACCCCCCAGAATTACCCCACATTAATTAGTTCATGTCCGTGGGTCATACATATAAGTTCTTTGGCTTCTGCATTTCCTATACTATTCTTAACCTCCCCCTATTTTCTACCTACCATTTATGCTGCTTATTCTCTGTGCCTATTCCCTCACTCTCCCCCTCCCACTCCCCTGCCAATAACCCTCCATGTGGTTTCCATTTCTGTGATTCTGTTCCTGTTCTAGTTGTTTGCTTAGTTTGTTTTTGTTTTTGTTTTAGGTGTGGTTGTTAATAACTGTGAGTTTGTTGTCATTTTACTGTTCATATTTTTTAACTTCTTTTTCTTAGATGAATCCCTTTAACATTTCATATAAGGCTTGGTGATGATGAATTCCTTTAACTTTACCTTATCTGGGAAGCACTTTATCTGCCCTTCCACTCTAAATGATAGCTTTGTGGGATAGAGCAATCTTGGATGTAGGTCCTTGCCTTAGATCACTTCAAATACTTCTTTCCAGCCCCTTCTTGCCTGCAATTCTTCCTTTGACATATCAGCTGATGGTCTTATGGGAACTCTTTTGTAGGTAATTGTCTCCTTTTCTCTTGCTGCTTTTAAGATTGTCTCCCTATTTTTAATCTTGGGTAATGTAATTATGATGTGCTTTGGTGTGTTTCTCCTTGGGTGCAATTTCTCTGGAACTTTCTGGGCTTCCCAGACTTCCTGGAAGTCTATTTCCTTTGCCAGATTGGGGGAGTTTGCCTTCATTATTTGTTCAAATAAGTTTTCAATTTCTTGCTCTTCCTCTTCTCCTTCTGGCAGCCCTATGATTCAAATGTTGGAACACTTAAAGTTGTTCCAGAGGTTCCAAAGCCTCTCATTTTTTTGCATTCTTATTTCTTTATTCTGTTCTGGTTGGAAGTTTATTTCTTCCTTTTGCTCCAAATCATTGATTTGAGTCCTGATTTCCTTCCCTTCACTGTTGGCTCCCTACATATTTTCCTTTATTTCACTTTGCATTGCCTTCATTTCTTCCTTCATTTTGTGACCGAGCTCAACCATTTCTGTGGACATCCTGGTTACCAGTGTTTTGAACTCTGCATCAGATAGGTTGTCTATCTCCTTGTGGGTTAGTTCTTTTTCTGGAGTTTTGATCTCTTCTTTCATTTGGGCCATATTCTTTGTCTCAGCACACCTATTAAATCGTTGTCCTAGGTATTCTCCAGGGTGGACCAACCCTCTTTGCTGTGTTGTGGTGCTATCTGTGGGGGAGGGTGAGAGAGGGAACAAAGCCACTTGCTTTCTCTGCTCTAGCCCCACTTTCCAATGAACTCTCTTGTAAGACTGAGAGTTTCTGCCATATTTTTAACCCCAAGAGTCTATGCAGCTAGAAGTTTTGAGTCTTTAGTTTCCCAATGAGTCAGCCCCTCCTCACTCTCATGGTCTGCCACCTTGCTGAAGTTCCTCTCTGCCCACCTGGCTTCCCCCTCTCTGTCTGTCTGGATGAATGTTTCTTTAACTCCTTGGTTGTTGGAATTCCATGCAGATTGCTATTCTGGCAGTTCTCGTTATTTATTTTCAAATTGGTTTTTATCTTTCTTTTGGTTGTGTAAAGAAGCAAAGAATTTCTACCTATGCCTCCATCTTGGCCAGAACTGCCTCTTCTTCTACAAGGCCACCAGTTATGTTGATTAGGGGCCCACCCTACTTTCCAATATGAACTCATGTCAACTAACTACATCTGCAGAGACACTATTTCCACACAAGGTCACATTCACACATATCAGCAATGGGATTTGGATCACTTTGGAGGACACAATTCATCCCACAATTGGTGGCAAAGCAAATTATAAGTGAAATATCTCTGAATACTAATATTAGGTATAATGTTCATATTATTTGGTGGGAAACACAAGAGAACTGGGGAAAACATGGGAGAGATAGTAAGAGAGAAGAAGCTGGGAAAGCTGGAGGCCACTGTGGCACCCCTGATGGAGGGGGGATAGCAGAAACAGCCTCCCAGCATGGGGATGGGAGGAGAGGCTATCCTGCCCCAGCCCCATCCTTTTTGCTGAGTCTGCCCACAGGACTTTCCACACAAAGCCAATGTCAATGGTCTGGACCTAATAGAGTGCTTTTTCGCCTTCCAAAGCATAGAGTTTGTGTGTCTTCAACACGGCTCTTGGATATACAGTTTCACAGGACCACTGGGACAGGTCGAACCTACAACTGGCTACATGTTTATAATATAGTGTCTAAAAAGACATAGGCAGAATAACAGAAATATTTCAAACTAGTTTGACTTGTTAGTAAATCTAATGCAGCTGACCCTGCCTTGGGAAGAGGTGGGTTTGTGTCTTTTCCAAGTGACCAAGAGACAGAGGAAAGCCCGGGAGTGAGGGAGTGAATCCCATCTAGAAATCCCCCATCTGGACCCAAGGGAGCAGTTACAATGGCCATTCCTCCCAATCTGAAGGTGGCCTTCCTCATAGCATGAAAGAGGAGACAGCACCCAGCAAGGCCTCCAAGGGTGGAGCTTCCACTGAGATGTAGGAGATGTGGCTGGAGGGAAGGCCAATGGACTGGGGCACAGCCAGCAGGCCTGGGGCAGCAGGGCCAGAGGAGCGAATGTTTTACTCACAAGGACTCCTGTCCTCTCTGTTCTCCTCTAGTACTGTGTTCTAGTCAGCATGTGCTTTTCATCAGTTTATGTGGATGGAAATCCCCTAAGAAAAACATTTTCTTAAATGTTGGTAAATTCCCCAGGAAAGGAAAGCTTCTAGAACTTGTTGGTGCTGACTTTCATTTTAACATTGTGCTGGGGTTAAATTGATGGGGGTAGTAATGAGACTAACACCATTATTTGACATGAGGAACCCAGCAGGGTCAAACAGTGAAATCAAAAACAGAGGCATCTTACCTTCTTCTCCATGAATAGTTTCTAATAGATTTATCATGCACTCTCCACCCTCTTGCCACCAACCAGAGACAGAATCTTTCATTTGTCTCTTATCATAAAGATCATCACATTTTAAAAAAGTGTTAAATTTGACTCAGGTAATAGAATTCTGGAGGCTGCTGACTTGTAAGAAAAGTAAGACAGCTGTTTTCATGTGTTAAAAAGAACTTGGATAGACAGTTAACATAATCTACTGTGAACATTTTTCCCCACTGTGGGCAGATAAGTACTTTTGGCTTAGGGTTGTTAAATCTCTAAATTTGCGCATATGAACTGATGGACAAGAGCTACAGAAAGCTAATGGTCCATAGAACAGTTGAACAATTTATGTTCAGAGTGGACACTTTTTTCCCAGATTCAATGACTTTCAAAAAGAAATCTTAATTTGTTTCTCTCAGTGGTCCCAATGGGGACCACTCCTGTGTTCTGGTAAGATATGGACAGACACTCTCCATGAGGGCTCGCACTGAGACCCAGTGGGAGTCTGCACCTGGCCACCAGCGAGTACAACCAGAATCCAGTAGCAGTGAGGTCCAGAAGCTGAGAGCTATCTCCCCACCATAGGAGAATGTAAAGCAGGCTGATCAGAGAGCTGGAAATAGGCAAGAAATGCTGACTGTGTTCTTTGAATTTTCAGTCTCAACAGGAGAGCAAAGACAGAAAAAATAAGCATAAGCTCAAGCTAAAATGAGAAAGGTTTCAGCTTGACAAAGGGAAGGTCATCTGCTATTGAGGATAGAACAAATGCTAAAAATTGCACAGGAGAACCTCAACCACTTAACAATATCTGTAACAACATATATTAAGGGTGGCTACCTATTATAGTTATATAAGTAATACATAAATTTTTAAATAATAAGTAAATACTCAATAAAGCAATAACATATCAAAAGTAAATTTAAAGTAATAAATAAATAAGATATACAAATAATAAATTCTAGTTATCCAAATTTCAAACATTGTAAATAAAGCTGAAATTTCCCTATACCACACTCTTCCTCATTACACCTAATTTCTGTTTCAAAAATTGTGCAATGTATTAGTCAATTTTCCCTGTACCTTTACATTTTTCTTGCATGCACACATACCCCACCAGCACATATATATGGTGGATAGCATTCTATTTATATATGATAGATGTTACCCTATTATATATATACTCTATACCTATCATTCCAAATATATACATGCTTATCTTTCCACATCAGTATATACTGGTCTACTTTTTGCAAGTACTTCATAGATATTTAGGCTATTTTTTAATTTTTTCTGTTACAGACAATTCTGAGAGTACCAACTTATAACTGCAGTATATTAGAGAAATCATTTCCTCCCACACTTGCCAATACTTGATATTATCTTGTGGCTCTTTACAAACAGAGGAGACAGCCTCACATGTCCCAGGTGGTTAGGTCATTCACTTAGTGAAAGGCTGAAGAACAGGGAAGAAGATCTCTCAAGATACATGGCAACTCCTTGATTCAGTGACAAAGGATAAGGGTATTTGTGTAATTTTTACAGAAAAATTACCTGGAAAGAGCAAAGTTATAGAAAATATGTTCTCACTTTAATTTTAATGTGTGTACTAGAAAAAACAAAACTGACTGCAGTTCAGTGGCCTTCTTCAAAATTAATCAGCAAAAACACCTCCTCCCAGGTTTTTTTCCCCTAGCACAAATCTGAGTGCCATGGGATAATTTTTGTCATTTTAAGGCTCTTTTCCAAAAATTCCCAATCACAATGTGGGCCCAGCCAAGTGCTGGACTTGGGGGTAGAGAGAGAGAAAGGGGACACTGGCAGTTCCTTCAGGGAATGCACAGCCAGAATCCATTATCTTCCAACAGAAACCACAAAGAGAAACACAGTGGAGTTCATCTTGCTGAAGTGAAACAATATTGCATACATCCTGTGCAAGTTCTGAATGCAATCATAATTATTAAATGCCTGAATTTTATTTCCACTGACACTGTTGGCTGCTGCACCCCACCCATGTCTTTTTCCTAGTCTCTGCTGCTCAATGGACCTGGATTGTACATCAGTACAGTGTCAGGTCTGCTATTTGCAGGCAGTCTGGGATGCCGTCTACTGCTGGAGTGGGGGCTTCCTCCAAACCTGAAAATAATGTGATAATTGAAAACAGAAAGGCTACATTTATTTGTGACCCAGAAGAAAACAGATGTTTGCACAAAGTGACCAATGATCCTACATCACTGCCCTCCTGTAAACTTTAAACTGGCCTAAAGTACGATATCTATATTTTTTAATTTTGAGAATGGAAAGAAAATCGACTACTTTTTGTTGTAAGGATAAATTACAGGCACCAACTTTATAAATGAGCATATTACCTAAATTGGTACTGAGGTACTGACTCAATTAAATTCACAGGTGGTAAAGTCTGGATGTACTATAGACAGAGCAATTTATCTATAGATGTTCATGTTTTGCCAAAAATAGAATATAGCATCTTTCCCACATTAGTTCTTATTTTTCTAAAGATTAATTGCTTCATCTAGTATACATTTGTTATCCTTCTCCACCATGCAGATGAGGACATGGAAGGGGTGAGTTCACTTGGCTCTGCAGGGGCAGCTGGTGAACTGAATGAGACATGTAGCCATCTACATAAAGTTGACATATCCAGCCAGCATCTCAACAACCACCATTGTTTCCTCTGCCCACTAGGAGCTCATGTGGATACATGGGCCTTCCTCCAGGGCCCATAATGAACTCTGGGCAGGTGGAGGTGGAATCAGCTTTGGATGGAAACCATTGCTGCCAAACTCGCAGAGGCTTGTACCTGCCAATTGGGGTGATATTCATCATAAATTGGAATTGCCCATTGTGGTATACCGTCGCCAAAGGAAACTGGCTACAAATCAGCAACTCTGCTCAGATGACTTTGAAAAACCGACCTAAGATTCAAACTTAGATTACAAAAATGCTCATAATCTTTCATCTGGGAATTCTTCCACTGGACATTATTCCAAGAAAATGATCTATTATCTATCTATATCTGCACACAAACATAAACATAATAAGATTGTTCACTAAGGGATATGTCTAAGAACTAAAAATTTCAAAAAGGAAAAAGGTCTCACAGACATGGACAACAGTGTGGTAATTGCTGAGGGGAGGGGGATATAGGAGACTAAATGGTAAAGGAAATAAAGACAATAAAGATTAAATTACAAAATGAGTAAATACACTCCAAGAAGACAAACAACCCAATTAAAAAATGGGCAAAGGACCGCAACAGACACTTCTCCAAGGAGGACATAGAAAGGGCCCAGAGACATATGAAAGGATGCTCAGCATCACTAGCCATCAGAGAGTTGCAAATTAAAAACACAATGAGATATCACTTCACACCAGTCAGAATGGCCATCATTAACAAATCAACAAAAAACAAGCACTGGTGAAGTTGTGGGGGAAAAAAAGAGCCCTAGTACACTGTTAGTGGGAATGCAGACTCGGTGCAGCTACCATTGAAAACTATATGGAATTTCCTCAGGAAATTAACAATGTCTTTTGACCTAGCAGTTCTACTGATGGTACTATACTCTAAGGATCCTGAAACACCAATTCAAAACAACCTATGCAACCCAATGTTCATAGCAGCACAATTTACACTAGCCAAGTGCTGGAAGTAACCTAAGTGCCCATCAGTAAATGAGTGGATCAAAAAACTATGGTACATTTACAAGATAAAATATTAGGCAGCAGAAAGAAAGAAGGGGCTCCTACCCTTTGTGATAGCATGGATGGATCTGGAGAGCATTATGCTGTTGAAATAAGCCAGGGAGTGAAAGACAAATACCATATGATCTCACCTATAAGTGGAACCAAATCAACAAAACAAACAAGCAAGCAATATATAACCAGAGACTTTGAAATTAAGAACAAACTGACAGTAACTAGATGGGAAGTGAGAGGGGATAATGGGGGGAAGGGGGAAGGGTTTTCAGGAACATGTATAAAGGACACATAGGCAAAGCAAAGGAGGGTAGGGTTTAGGTTGGGAGATGTGGATGGCTGGGGTAGGGGAAGTGGTGGTGGGGGGGTGGGGGTGGGAATGGAGACAACTGTATGGGAACAACAATATAAAAACAAGGAGCCCTGGCTGGTATGGCTCAGTGGATTGAGCTCCAGCCTGCAAACCAAAGAGTCACCAGTTTGATTCCCAGTAGGATACATGCCTGGGTTGCAGGCCAGGTGTCCAACCAGGGGCAAATAAGGGGCAACCACACATTGATGTTTCTCTCCTTCTGTTTCTCCCTCCCTTCCACTTTCTCTATAAATAAGTACAATCTTTTTTAAAAAGTGCAAACTCCAATCTTCTTAAACTAGCCTTTGCCTTTTGTGTTTCTATCTAAAGTACTTCTGTATTTATGAAATTTCAATTTCAATTTATTAACCACTTAATATTATCTCTGAAACTTTTAGCAGTTTCAAATATCACTCTACCTAGAAAACCAGCAGGTAAATTGTTTGTTACCCTAAGTTCATACACTAAGGGGAGCAGTCTCAGTACATCACAATTTTTCACATGTTTTACTTATATCCACCTATTTGTATTCCAAAACCCTGTAAAGCCTGCATGAGGAACAGTTTAAAGCATGAGGAATTACCATTATCTTATACAAAATTTGGGAAAATTCATCTGCAGAGTTTTGCAAATGTACCTGTAGATCATCAAGTATATATGCAACTATTAGTGGCTATTCAACCTAATAAATTAAAGCTTATTTTAAAACTGCTTCTCTCATGTGCCACGTTATTTAATTAACTAATATGTGACTCCCAGGCTAACATGGGAAGAAAATGGTTAAAGAATAAAAATTCTTGTAATTCTGAAGAAAAAAGCAAAGTTTCCAAACATATCATCCAGTACTGGGTCTGGGAGAAAGCATCATCTTGGTGAGGAGCAAAGCTGTCTTTAGTGGACCTGGGACGTATTGGCAGTTTGTTCTTCAGAGCCTTGCACTGAACCTCTTTCCCTTTCATTGGTCACTGGTCCTGCTTACTTCAGGTATCTAGAACCTTTGCCACCTCTTCTCCCAAACCTATGCAAACCCTGTTTTCAGAAAAAAAAACAAAACCCTGAAATAAATTTGCTTTAAGTCCAATGACAGTTAAATTCAGGAATCAAGCAATGAGTAGGGAACAGTTTAAGAGGAATAAGAGAGGGTGAAGTAGAGGAGGGTCAGGAACTGCACTGCAGGCAAAGGCAACCCCACTGGGAGCCAGAGAGTTGTGAAGATAGGAGTTGATGGGCTTCCATGCCAGAGAGCCCTGTTTTGAAATTCTTGAGATCTTAGACAAATTAAACTCTTTGAGCCTCTATTTCCCCATCTGTGTAAGGGGAAGATTAAGTAGGATTCTGTACCAAAGGCCCTAGCACAGGCTTCACACATAAGTAAGTGCTCAAAATGGCTAGTATTGTGGTGAGCCTAATTATGGTTATGTTTACATTTCCAATAACAGAAAAAAAAGGAATGTTTTTCTATTCCACTTTCATGATAGGGAAAGTAAATTCCAAATTCCAGGGCCTACTTTGAAACTTCTAAGAAAACTAAATTGTTTTATGCCTACAAACAATCCTTTTTTGCTACAAGAAACTGTATTTACTAATAAAATTAAAAGTATGCATATCCATTACATTCTAAAGGAAAGACCTAAACAAAACAAGGATGAAAATGGAAACAACAGGACTGTGCCCAAGGAAAGTATTGTAATTTTTTTCCTTTCCCTCATATCTGTCACTGCAAACTAACCCTAGGTTTTTGAGCATTTTTAAGCCATCACCTAATTTTCTGTCCCCATTTTTTTTAAAATCCCAGTAGATGTGGCCTTATTTTCTTCTGAACCCCCCACAGCTTTGTCTTTGTGCATAATTTATGATAATTATCACATTCTCCCTGGCCTCAGGGTCATATTCTTTGTAGTTCTGCTCTCAAGCCAAGCCCCAAGGCCACACTGTCTCAGCCTGAACCAGGTTTTGCCCTTTGAGAATCTTCAGTACCTTGAAGAAACTTTGGTGCTTAAAGTAAGAGAAGGGATTTGAGGGGTACAGTGAGGTAAAAAGGAAGTGGTGAAAAGAAAGAAAGTGACAAGTGGACATTTGACATCTAATATTTTCCAGGTTATAGGTCTAAAAATAAGACTTCTGGTTTTAAGAACCCAAGAAGATGACAGTCACTACCTCAAATTTTATTTGCACCAGTTGACACCAGTATCCTCCACAGGTGGCAAACACAAGGCCCACAGGCCGAATGAGGCCCTCCACCTTGTTTTATCCGACCTGCCACCTTGTTTTTACCCGGTGGCAGCATGGAGCTTCTTGCCCCTAGTTAAGGAGTAGTTACATTTTTACAGTTCTAAAATTACATTCAGCCCTTTGAAGGCAACCTCAAGGCTGATGTGGCCCCCAGTGAAAATGAGTTTGACACCCATTATTTCATTCCGTTCCTTTCTTAACTCAAAGGAGTGAGGTGTGAGGTAAAAGCTCAGAGGGACCACCTCTCTCAGTTGTCTTAATAAGATCTGGGACACCCTCCTCTCAAATCCTGCTTCCCAAAGTCTGCACCTTGCAAACTCCCCTCCCACAGGCACATTACTCTGGAATTTGCACTGACTCAGGACATTTACAATGGGCTGGAGGCCTCATAAAGTATCTTGTCATTTTTACTGACTCTCTTGAAAGAAATATTTGCACAACAGTTTTTATTTTATTCATAGATATATCTTTCTTGTAGCAAGAAAGGATTATTTGCAGGCACTTAAGTATTTATTCTTCCCATAACCTTCAAAGTATTGACCTTGGGCTTGGAATTTATTTTTCCTATCAGGAAAGCATGATAGAGAGAATTCCTCAAATGTGATCCATGAAGATAAACAGGCCAGTCATGCTCATAAGTCCATCTTGCCAGAGCAGAAAGGGCTTATCCTGACCTTGTGCATCACCCACTCTCAGGTGATACTTCTATTCTAAAGGAGCCCAGATGCCCACATACATGGGAAGTCAGGAAAGAATCAGAAAACATTGTAGATAAAAATCTCCTAAGTTGATGGAAAAAGGCAAATCAAAAAGAATCAAAATGTCAAGCATGTTACTGATTAATTAGAGTTTTAAATGTTCTATTGCTATTAGGGGGGTCTAGTGCAATTGTCTCCTTAAATTCAGCAGAAAAATCATGATCATTTGATGTTAAATTTATACAGACTGTTTAATAACTGCCACTAGACCTACATGATAGTGAACCAAAAAGGAAAAAAAAAAGAGTGATGACAGAGAGAAAAGAAAAGGGGAAGTTTCCTCTTTTCAGGCCTCTCAAAAAGCAAATCCAGTAGTCACGGTTATTTCAAGCTTCAGTCTTGGGATGCTTGCCTCTATAAATGGCAAGTAGTTGAAAGAGCTTAAAAAAAAAAGTGTTCCACACCCAAAGGTAGAACTTACTCTAGTATCAAGCAACCTTTAATAGATTTAAACTCAGGGCGGATATGAATATTGCATAATTTCAGGTCTTATGGTGTCCACTTGGTTGTCATTTGATGAGCCCTCACTGGCCATCAGCGAGGAGTCCAGATGCAGAATGGTGTTCAGGGGAAATGATGGCTTTGCTTTAAAGGCACTTCATGAGTGTGATATCACAAAGTTCAATTCATGTGGTTCCCAGATGCAGTGGTCTCCTTGCTCCTAACATAGCCATACCAATCCAGGTTCAGACACCACATTCTGCCTTCTCTTGTTCTTAGCCTAGCAGTAGAGTAAGGAAAAGCCAGCAACCTGAACACACAGATGAGCTGATAAAATAAGCCACAGGAATAGAATTCTACCACAGAAATACAATCCTTGGAATGGGTTGTTTTTGTGCATCTTCTATTAATTGGTTATTGTATGTAGTGCAAATTGTGAGTTTTATAAACATTCAATAGCAAAACTTTGCACTCAGGTCAAAACTGTATAAAATACCACAAGAAACATATCAATGGATGAGATGTGGTTCCTGCCACCAAAGACTATGTCCTTTGCAAATTTACTGTTTATTTCCAGCAAGAATTCCTAAATCATCTCTCCTTGGAGTCAAAGACTGCCTGTATTATTTTATTTTTTAGGCAATTTAAGACTCTTAGAGTCATCTCAGAATGAGTATTAAGGCACTACTAACCTTTATGCACCCACCACCCGCTACACATGTTTCCCTTCCAGATCTCTAGGCCAGTGTTCCCAGGCCACATGCTTATCGCTTCAATGGCAATGGCTTCCTCATGTGGCTCCAGACCTCAGGATCCACCCATCAGTCTGCATAGTCCTAGCAGATTCATTTTGTAAAAATTCCAGTTCCATCATATCACCTTCCTAAAGAACTCACCGAAGCTCTCCTCCCCTGTGAGGTCAAATTTAGATTCCTTTGTGGGTACTTAGAACATGACCCCATTGTGGCATAGACATAAAATTAAGAGATGTGGCATAACTAAAATAATTGAGACAGCAGAGTTCCCAGCCAGGTCTGGATGTGTTAAGTGAGAATCACACTTGAACTGGTCTCACCTGTGGTACTTGGGACTGCATTAATTTTTGAGTGCTGTCCTATCATTGTGCATATAAATTAGGTAATTACACTAGTGAATTGAAATTTTTGCCTTTAGAATCAGCACTGTAAAATAACAGAAGGACAGGAAAGAAGCCGACTGAAACTTTCACCATCAGTATTTGAAAGCAGCACTTTGTAGACAGCTAGAAGATCCAAGGGTTTAAAGAGACAGCACAGGAAAAAGTGCGAATTAAAGACCCTTTAACCATTTTGTTTGTACATTATTTTCTATTTAAAGGTAATAATGTGGTGTAGAAAAGTTGAAACATGGAAATTATATGTTTGGTGGTCTCATCTCAACTTCTAGCAGAGCAAAAATTGTCTCAAAATTACCATCCTTGTACTGGAGATAACTAGTCAGAAGTTGATGGCCCAGATGTTAGCTGCTACCCTGAGACCCAAGAAGCACACATTGTGGACCAAGTCAGGTCCTCTGTCTTTTAGGAAAGAGCATGGATGGCAAATGGACTTTGCTGTGGATTAGTTGGCCAATCAGCTACAATGTGTAAGATGTTGTCAACTGATATCTAGAAGTATCTTTGTATTGATCTGGAAGAAATGGACCTGCAAAGGCCACATATCTGTCAGGAGGAAAATAACTAGATGGAATATGGAACTAGCATATGAATGCATATAGTGTGCCAGGAAGTTTACCAATGTTATGCCATTTTTTATCTTAATAACACTGAGTTAGACATTGTCGTCCCTGTTTTTCAGATTAGGAAACTCAAAGAGGTTAAATAACCTGCCCAAACTCTCTCAGCTGGTGAGTGGCATAACTAGCACTTATTTAACTCATATGTTAGATATAAAACAGAAAGCAACAAATAAACAACAACAACAAAAAGAATTCACAGACATAGAGGGAAAAGGGGTGGGGAGGTTTAAGAGGGTAGAGAGGCTCAAATATTATGTATGATGACAAAAGAAAACTTGATTTTGGGTGGTGGTCACAGATGATGTATTATAGAATTGTATGCTTGGAACTTATATAATCTTATTAACCAATATGATCCCAATAAATTTAATAAAATAAAATTTAAAAAATATTGGTTGGCTAACATAGGTGATTCTTAACCAGAGATGGAGGAGCTGGAAGGAGACCTATTCTCTCTTAAAACTCCTCTGCTAGGCTGGATGCCCAAGGGCAGGAGGCATCCCTGTTGCTGCTAGAAACATGACATTCCTCAATGATGTTAATACACAAAGCAAGCCTGAAAGCCCTAGACCAGCATCAAAACTCTGACACTATGTGTCTCCCAGCAATATCAAAAGTCCCCTCCAACAATAAAGTATTTAAAATTTTTAATGAATGGTCATGAAGCTTAGGTTGATCAAGACCTTTGGGCTTGGTATATGCAGTCTTTGATCTTCAACATCATTTTCAAAGCCAACATATATTCAAACCACTCGTAAGGATGTCGCTTGAGAGACAGTATGAAGGACTTCCTTGAACAATTTTCCCCAATTGATTCTCCTACCATGCTCTTCACATTCTCCCTCTCTCTCTCTTTCTCTCTCTCTCTCCCTGTCTCCCCCTCTCCCTCTCTCTCTCAGATTAAAGCATCGCCAACATTTGCTAAAATGTATTTTAAATCTGGGAGCTTAACAGGCTCAACCATTACTGTCCTTCACAACCCCTAACCTTGTGCTTACACACACGGGGTGAGGGGCAGGGAGGATAGAGAGGGAGAGCACGGAGCAGCAGTCTAGGACAACTAAATCTAGTATATCAGATTATTCCAAGCTGAGTGCAGGCTCCTAAACAGAAAGCCAGTCAGTTTTGATGGAAAATAAGATCAAAACAGATGCAAAGTTGCAAGGTCCTAGGTACTTCCTGAGGGGCTGTCAGGGTTGGGGCCACTGAAGAGCTAAGAATAAGAGGTGGGGAGGCTGGGGATGGGGCTGAGAGGAGAGAGCAAAGCCTCCCACTTTACTCAGCCTTTCCCAGAGTTAAAGCTATGGTCACTAATGCTATAACCTGACAGATTTGGCTTTCAGGAGTTGGCCTTTTAGAGTCTGTTCTCTATACTGTTAACTCTTTAACAGAAGAGAAAGACATGTGGTCACACAGGGCCTGTGTGAGAGATATGCTGTGACAGGAGCAAGCAAATGCACTCTTGGTGGCTTGTGAGCCAATTGCTCAAGAAAGTCTACTGGGAGGCTCTTCCAGCTCTTAAAAGCTGTCTTTCACATGTGAGTGGGGCTGAGTGTGTTCATGCAAACATCCAGGTTCTGACTTGGCCATGTTTTATCAGTGAAATCCTCATTAATGATATTCAAGGGTGAAAGTAGGCCCTGACAGGGGACCTTTGACAAACTATTTATTGGAATAGTTAATGCTACATATTAAACAAATGAGCCATTTTTTATGTTGCCTTTGAAGCCACATTTTATTTCAACAGCAACACTTGTGTTCTGCACAACACACATTCCCAAGGAAAAGAAAGGGAGCAATAGGTGAGAGAAGTACTCTAGAGTGCCAGAAAATTACCAGATGAGATGCCATAAATATCAATCAATAGTCAAGTAAAGCACTGTATAATAATAGTTAAAATAATGGCAGTGATAGCAATGAACTCAGCCACACAGGTTCTCTAGCACTATGTGCTTATTAGCTGTTTGAACTCTCCCAACTGTAAGAGTAGGTACTACTGCCATCTCCATTTTATGGATGAAGACATTCAGGTATGGGGAGACTAAGTCAGTTGTCCACAGTCACACAGGGAGGCAGAGGAAGAGCCGAGATTCAAACCCAGTCAGTGGCTCTGTGTTCTTACCCTCTTGAGGTCTGAGTGACACAGAGCAAATCTGGGCTAAGTCATCTGTTGGACACAGGAGAGTAGCTATTCCAGTGGGGACAGGGCAGAAGTACACAAATAGAAAATAATGCAACTGGCCATGTCTGTGTTATTACATGTCAAGTGAAAGTGTTAAAAATTTCTGAAAGATACAGTTTTTCACTTTTATTCCATTTGTTTGGCATTGTACAACAAAAGGCTCTTAAATGATGAGTTTACTGCTGGTGGAAGTCCTGTTTGTCATAAATAGCCTAACTGAACAGAATGGACAAAAGTAAAGACAAAAGTGAATAAATATCTTTAAAGTTTCTTTGGGGAATCTAAATTTTGATTCATGCAAAATTTCTGTTATCTCTGGCATATTTTTTTGGAATAAACAACAAGAGATCTCCTTCTCCTCAGAAATGAAATGAGGACTGGAAATACCAGCTGTCTTGGGAGAGATTTTTTTTAACTAAGGATCTATTTTCCTATAAAAATTAGTTTACTATCACCTTAAAGATGTACAGTTTCCCATCAGTATGCACAAGGGATTGGTTCTAGGAGCCCTGTACCAAAATCTGTGCATGCGCAAAGTCCTTAATATAAAAAATGGCATCACAGTTGCATACAATCTATGTATATACTTCCCGATAATTTAAACAATCACTAAATTACTTATAATACCTAAAACAGTGTAAATAATTGTTATACTGTATTGTTTAGGAAATAACGACAAGGAAAAAAGGCTGTACATGTTCAGTATAGACTCAACCATTGTAGGCTTAACTATATTGTAACATCAGTAACAACATATTTCTTTTTCTGAATATTTTCTATCCAAGGTTGATTGAATCTGCAGATGTGGAACCCTTGAACACCGAGGGCCAAATGTAATATTGCCCCTGAATGTCCATGACAGCCTTTCAGAAATGAATCCAGCAGGTAATAGTTATTTGATACAGATCTCAGTACACATTGTTCCTATAGAATTGTAGATAGGACATGAGTTGGGAAAGATGAAAGGTAGCTATTCAAAAGAGAGAAGATTAAACAATATCTGAAAACTAATTTAAAATAATAAAATACTATCTTCCTTTATAATCAAGCAGTACTGTTTTCTAAAGAGGTTTTGGGAAAATGATCTTATCTTATAATATATGCAAAGTTTATGCTCAAAAATGACCATAACATTTAGTTGCTGTATTACAGCTAAATTGAATCCAATTTTGACAATGGCCATTACTGGTATAGTGGCCATAAACCATTAACACTGCCCTAGGCTTCTGCAGCCTAAAAGGCATCACTTGTTCTTTTAAGTACTGGCACTTTGCCATCTTTTCTCTCTCAAACGACACATTCACGTGTCTGCCCTGTGATGGGCTTTCCCATTCTCTTCTCTTGCTCTACATTGATATGCCTGTTTCATGGCAGCTTTTTATAATTGACTCTCAAATGATCGTTATTGTAGCTCATGAAATTAGATTCTGGGGCTCCAAGTGTGACCACAAACTCTTATAGCTCTATGTGAACTTTAAACAGTTTTGGGGAAAAATGTGTGTGTGCAGGCATGCATGCGTACATGTGAAAACTGATTCAAACTTTGCCCGGGACTTTGTATTCTCCAGGTCCTCAGCAGCCTCAGGGCATGTTTCTTAGTAAGAATTTATTTTTAAAAAGTGATCTCTCTGACCCCTGAAAGAGGTTTTATTTGCATTTAATGCCTGTTAAAAGTGTCCTAAGATTGGATTGAGCAAGTAGTCTCCTAATACATGTTTCAATGCACATTAGTCATACAGAAAACAAAATTAGGGCTGAGAAAATCCAGTTTTTGAGACAAATAAGAAGGAGTCAAGTTGTCATTCTTATGTGACCTTGAGTAATTCACTTAACCTGTGTCTTCAACCTTCTAGATAGCATAGGGAAATAATTACTGCCTCCTTCCTACTTCATTAGAGCATTGTGTGAGCACTTATCTGATGCTTTGGGGGTTTCCCTCTATATTTGCCTGGGAAATGTAAGAACTATTGCTGTTATCATGATTCAATACTTGCCTACGGCCCCGTGTGAGATGGGCATTCTCTAGATGACATGCAAATTACAATGGATCTGATTTGTTGCAGGTGCACCAAATCACAGCCTGTTGTGTGTGAAGTGCAGAATTCACACACAAGATGGCCTCAGGAGAAACACGGGTCCCCCTTATTTTTAGCTAATGAAGTCCCTCCCCCATAGATCAGCCTTGATAACATACAATAACAGTGGATATTAAGACAGTCACATTGAGCCATGTTAAGTTATGAAAGAAAAGGTGAGCCCATGTAACAGATCTAATGGCCACACAAACCTGAGTCACTGTCTCTTTCTGGACAGGGATCTATCCAACAGTCTGTTGGGCATTCACCATGATGAAGACTAAGCTCCTCTTCTTTCTGTGAAGCATCCCATTGTCCCCACTTAGGCACACACTCAGTTTGAGGCAATTATTGGCAATTTAACATTCTCCTGCAAATTATCTCAATTTGGTTGTTTCATCTTTTCTGACACAGCCAAGCTCCTGCCTATTGTCCTTCATATGCTTTTCACAGAATCTCATTTTTCATCGCTGTCACTACAGTCCAAGTGCCAACATACTGATTACTCTTTCTATGACAAATACAGTATCTCTTCAGCAGTCTCTTCTGGTCACAATCTGCTTGGAAAATAGCTCCCTCCCCCTCCCAGGCTTTTCATAATAATACGCACTGCAGTCACCACCACCCCTTCCAAGCCCTTCATTAGCTCACCCTAAACAGTTTTCCTATCAATTCTGAAATGACATGTTTTTCTAAGTTCTGCCTCACCTGTCTCTTGCCTATTTGTGTGTCTCTGGGGAGCTTTGTGGTTAGCAGGACAAAACCACTTGCCCCTATAGGCTGTCACCAAGCTTAATTTTGGCACTCCACATATTACGGTAGATCCTGCTAATCAGATCAAAGCATTCATCCTGCATGCTGGCCAGAATGGGCATGATTCCTCATGACAATTTCTTATGAGTCAGCTGAGGAGCTCCCAGGCATGCAAACTCATAGGACAAGTTCATATGGTCAAACATAACGACTCTGGCAGGACCATGTAAGGTGAAAGTGATGCCAGTTCTCTGTGGCTTCATGGGGCCAGCCTGAAGGATAGACTTCTGTAGAGATGCCTGTTTGGAGAGTGTCCAAACTTAGGACACTTAGGACATCTCAAAATACCTCAGCTGGGCAAATGTGGTCTTTGTTGTGTTAGTAAATTTCATGGTCATTTGTTAAGCTCAGCCTTTCCAAATCCCAGATGGCAGGTCAGTCTCTACTGCCTGTGACTATAGAAATGTCTTTCTCAACTTTTTAGATTAAAAAATAATGAATTGAATTGTTCTATAAATATGACAAATCTTATTTCTTTCTGCTTTATATATGCTTACTAAATCATTTAGCAAGGAAATAATTCCTGATTTGTATTGACCTACTTTTCTATTTAAAAAAATGGTTGAGAAGATGCTCCTCACTTATTCCCAAAGGCTTTTGGGAGAGTAGTATGTACTCATAGTCAATTGCTGTCTGTTCTCTTAGAGTATTTCTGGTATCCCAAGAATTTAGATGTTAAGGATGTTGACAAGAGGGCTGACATTTCTCATCTGAAGTTGGGAAGGAGACCAGTTCTATGAAATAAAAAGGCTGATCTTGAAATAAAGCTCACTGGAGCAAAACTAAGGGGAAGTCTCATAGGCTGTGTTATCAGGTAACCCACTAGGGGCAGTTAAAAAAATCAGATTTGATGCCATACATGAAATATATTTCATTTTTAAAAATTAAACAAGATTGAAAAGTTAAAAAATAAGAGATGTTGGTTTTTGTTTCTTTCATTTTGTTTTTCTCTTTTTATGTGAAAATATTGAGAAAGTAGATAATTTGATCATTTTCTTCCACCCTGCTGTATACATATTTTATTATCTTCATATATACTGGTTTTATTACATAAGAACTCTAAAGCTCCTAATTAATTAAAATTTTATTAAAATCATATGAATGATGATGCACACAAAACTATAAAGCCTAAGAAGACAAGGTTCACTGAGTTACAGCACTCTGCACAGTGCCCAGCACATAGCATGTATTCACTAAACATTTGTGTAATGAATTAATGAGCAAAGAAATTGAAGAAACCTACTTCACAAGTTCACAAACTTCACAAGTTTGGGTTAAGAATTAAATGAGATGACTGTTCCTGGCACAGAGTAGATAGTCAATACTTTGTCCTCATCTTCCCACCACAAAATAGCTACAGAAATCTCTCTATGCCAGATTACCATTTAGTTTTCATAGAATCAAGTCAAGAATGTTCAGTTCATTATTCCACCAAAAATGTCCAGTTCACCAAAAATATCCAGTTCACCAAAAAGGTCAGCAAGCAAGCCCAAATTTCCCATGAGATGAGTCTTAACTCAGATTACATTAGTACTGCTCCACGTTGCCTTAGCTCTAAACAACTTTGGATGGTCTTAGAAAATACCTCGCTGTCGAATATGTGTTCAAGAGAAGTTTCTCTCCTTGAAGAGTGAGTAGTCAAAGCTAATTTCCATTCTCTACCCGTGGCTGCCCTTGGCTACCCTCCCTGGCTAAAGTTTCAAAGACAAGTCTGAAGAGTATTCTGGTTTACCCAGTCAGCAACAAAAGCTGAGCAAGAGAGGGATAGTGTATAATTCCAGATACCATTCCATTTTATTATGTTAACCATAAACTGACATCTTCTGAGATGGTTTGAGTATAACCCTTACCAAAGATATGGCAACAAACTTCAAACCTCTTGAGTTATTTCCACCCCTTGAAATCTTTGCACAACTTTTTAAAATATGATCATATTAACCTAAAAGAAAAAAAGTGTGGAAATTCTTGCTTTATTTCTCCACTGAGTGACTTTCTCATTTGGTAGAATAATAACTATTACCTAGCATGCAAAATACAGTCTGACCAAAGGAAACTATGATTGAATAAACTTACACATTTATTCCTTAGAACAATTCCTACCAGTCATTTATTATTTTCTTCAAATATAGTTGGCAAGACCAACTGTAAATTTTATTTGGGTGTTTGACACTTCATTTACAAGTAAACATGGGAGATCTGAATTGTAACCTTGGATCAGTATTTACACTAAAGAATTAAAGACAAATAACATAATTCTGTAATAATCCTTTCATTTAAAATTTCAATTTTATTTTTTCATTTAAAGTTTTATTCATGAATTATATTTATAACCCATCATATATAAACACATAAGTTATTTTCTATACATATTTAGCCATAACTGAATATATTCATTTATATATATATGCATTTATAGTTGAAACTTTGTTATTAAATTCAAGCATCATTATAAACTTATATAATATCCCTCTATAAAAAGCCTCTGCTGACATCAAAAGCTATGTTGTCATTTAATTCTGGCACTAGCCACTGGAAGTTGGCACAGATCCTCAAGTTGCCAGCCACAAGTGGTAGCCCCTGGTCACCTGCATTTTTGTCCAACTGGCCACAAAATCAGGGGTTCCCACAACCCTACTCCATTCAGGTTTGCTAATTCACTAGAACAGCTCTCAGAACTCAGAAAAACACTATACTAATGATTACAATTTTATTATAAAGGGTACAAGTCAGGACCAGCCAAACAGAATCTCATAAGGCAGGATATAAAAGGGTCTTGAACATGGAGCTTCCATGCTCTCTCCTTGTGGAATCTGACTGTGTCACCCATCCAGAACACTGAGGTGTCCACCAACCAGGAAGCACCACCGACCCTCAGTATCTAGAGTTTTTATTGAGGTCTCATTACAAAGGCATGACTAACAACTCAGTGCCTAGCCATCTTCCCTCCCTATAGTTGGCTGCCTCTAAGCCCCACCTCTCTAATCATATGGTTGCCTTTCTGGTGACCAGCCCTCATCCTCAGCCATCTTATTAGCATTAACTCAGGTTTGATCCAGAAGGCTCAGGAATAACAAAGTTCCTATCTCCTGCAAAGTTCCAAGGGTTTTATAAGTTCTATGTCAGGAACCCAGGACAAAGACCAAAAAAATTCTTTATTATACAACAGGGCCCAGTGGCACAAAACCAAATGCAGTCAGCTAAAGCAATTCTATACATAGACAGCCTATTTTGGCCCAGGTATACAGTTTTCTTATGGATGGCTTAAAAATAAGTATGGCTTTTAGAGTATCTAAAAGAATGAAATGACTTACATACATACCTTCAAGATGTTTTCCATAATTAGTAATTCTCTCACTTATATTTTTAAAATTTATATTGTCTAATTAAGGTGCCTATAAAGCAACATGTAGGGAGAAATATGGAAACCAATACCATAACCATGTAATTCAAGTTAACATCCCAATAATTGGACAACAGACATGGTATGCTTCCTTACATGATGCACTAAGAAGGATACGACATCACTTCTGTGGTATTACTACCAACAATTCATAGCAAATCTCTTCATGAGGGTATATCATACAAACACACATTGAATCATATTTTATAAAATAATAGGCCTGTAGTCTTCAAAAATGGCAAGATCATGAAAATCAAAGACTTCCTTTTCTGGAAGAAAAGGAAGACTAAACAGACATGACAACTAAATAGCACTCATTACCCTGAGTTTGGATCCAGCACCAAGGAAAATGTAGTCTTATAAAGAACACCTATCAGGTCCATTGACATAAATTGTATATGGATTATGGATCAAATAGTATTATTATATGCATGTTGTATTTCCTAGTTTTAATAATTGTATTGTGTATACAGATGTATACATGTAAGAGCATTTCCTTGTTCTTAGAGAACAAACACTGACATTTTTAGGAGTCACCCTGAGGTGTCTGCTCTTTACTCTCAAAGGTCCCCTTGAGAGATAGAAGAAGGGATAGTATATGATAAAGCAAATGAGGTAAAATGTAAGCAATAAGTGACAATCTTGTAAAGACTATTCAGAAGCTTTTTGGAACATATTACAACCTATAATTACATTTAAAATTATATCAAAATCAAAAGCTGAAAAAAGAAGTAAAAGCCATGTGTGAAGAGGGAAGAAATGTGAAATGTTGCAAAGAAAATACATAACTGGTTTAAAAGAAATACAGACTGTGATTCTGGTGCCTGCTCTTTCTATAAACATCAGAGATCTTTATAAAAAGATATTCTCATCTATTTTTGTAGTTCTTAAGATTTTTGATACTTTTTCTCAACTTGAATTTGTTTTTCCCATTCTCACTGAATGGGGAATTTTTTATTTTTTTCTTTCCTTTCTTTTCTCCCCTTTCTTTTTCTTTCTTTTCACTTTGTATGTTCAGAGTCCTGTGCTTTGCACTGCAGAAAACACAACATTAAACAGTATGTTTCCTACTCAATGAGCTTACAGTTTTGTAGGGCAGATAGACCTTCTCCTATTTAATTGTTCATGTGTGATAAGAATTGAAACACTAAAGATGATATAAGAGCACACAAGTCTGAGGTCTTGCTGAGTTTTGAGATAAGATGGATTGGTAAGAGCAGAAGAAAGTAGAAAGTGCCCCCCAAAGGCTTCTGTTATTCCTTACACTGGGGCAACCCTGACAAAACCCATCAAAACCCATCATTTCAAAGGAACATTTCAAATAAATTTCCTCAAGATTTCTTTAAAAACTAGGTGTTGATGACTTAAACTTAAAAGGACATCTCATAATTATTTCCTCTTCCATTTTCCCTCATATGCTCCTTTTTGTTTTCCACCCCCCTTATCTTGGCAAGAATTAATTCATTCTGATTGGTGTGAAGTGGCAAGGTGGTGAAAGACAAATACCATATGATCTCACATTTAAGTGGAACCCAGTCAACAAAACAAGCAAGCAAAATATAACCAAAGACATTGAAATTAAGAACAAACTGACAGTAACCAGAGAGGACATGGAAGGGGATAATGGAGTAAAAAGAGGGAAGGTTTTTCAGGAACATGTATAAAGGACACATGGACCAAACCAAAGGAGGGTAGAATTGAGGGTGGGAGGTGGGGATGGCTGTGGTAGAGGGTGGTAGGGGGAGAATGGAGACAGCTGTACTTGAACAACAACAACAGAAAAACATTAAAGTTAATATCATTTAAAATAAAAATAAATAAAAATGCTGATTCCCATGCCTAACATATCAGGGAAAAAAAAAAAGAATGAATTCATGCCTAATTATTCAATCAACAACCAGCGAGCAGCAATTGGAATTTAGCTTTGACTTCTGATAAGCCTGAGCAGCACAATCCAGGTTTCAGCTTAGATAGAATCATAAGCAAAAATAAGCAGATCCTGGCTCAAGTAAGATTAAAATTTGGTGAATGACCTTTTGATAAAATCGACAGAAGGTGGTTCTTGACTGGTTTGGTATGGAAACTTTCACACACTATAAGTGAGCACCACCTGCTATTCTATTATTTATTTATTTGTTTGTTTGTTTGCTTTTACAGTGCGGAAGGGAGAAAGAAAGAGAGGGAGAGAAACATCAATGTGTGATTACCTCTCACATGCCTGCCACCAGGGACCTGACCCATAGCCCAGGCATGTGCCCTAACTGGGAATCGAACCATTGACTTTTGGGTTCACAGGCCAGCACTCAATCCACTAAGCCACACCAGCCAAGGCTACTGTCTTTATTAATACCAAAACAGAGACACTGGAAATGAACTGAAAAGCAGGAGATGATCAGAATAATCCCTAGTATGTAAGCTTTAATATCATAAAACCTGATCTACAGAAAAATGTTGCATTCATTATAAAAAGTATAAATAGAAGACTCTAAACAGATTTCTATAATTTGCAGTTTACAAATCCACCCTAATCCTTACCCTTCTTCTCTTTTAGAAACTACAGAGAGGTAAAATGTCTGTGACATATCAAAAGAGCCCTTCTGCATCCTGATCTAAAAGCCAGAGGGTCCATATAGTTTTCAACAGGAGGCATGACCACTAGAAATCATGGCACCTCCATATGATTTTCTGCAACCATTAAAATAACTCTAAACAACTGAAATAGATTAGTAATTCAAAAATATAAAAGAAGTAGAGCTAGCACCTTTGTTGCATCAAGATGAATGAAATCAGATGCCTTCTTGCATTTGGTACTACCATGACACAAAAGGAACACTTTCAGCTTCATTATACTGTAGAAAGATTTATGTATGGGAAGCATTCTCCCTTCCCTTGGGCAAGAACTTTTGGCATTATTAACAAAAATGCTGCGATAGACTATTTCTTGGCCAGAATTCTGTATAACAAGAATTGGTCTGGTCCAATTGACTGGGGTAAAAATGCAATTTGATTTAGTTATATAGACAGATATATATTAAAATACAGAAAGAGATAAAGTTTTAGTAATTTAACTCATGGATTTGGGATATTACATGCACATTATTAAGCATTTTGCTATCATATGTTTTGAATAATTAAAATAATAATTTCTCATCATAAACATTTATAAAATTCTAGATTAGTATAGGTCATTTGCAAGTATTATAATTACAAGCATCCAAGTAAGACCTCTAAAATTAATATCAGCAGTTGACTCTATTTGTAGTCAAGATGACCAGGAAAATTGAGGTGAGATATTAATCACACTCTTTCAAAGTATGGAAAATTCAGTTGTAGCATAATCAAACATTAAAGAGATTAAACTAGTTGGTTGTAGGACTAAACACATTCTGTTTAATGGGAGGACTTTAAAGGATACTCATTATCTGCACTCTTAACAGGCTTGGAACTCTCTGTTCACTGTCCTCACATTCCTTTTCTCTACCTGAAGCCAAACAGAAAAGGGAGATGAAGGAAGTTATACACTCTAATCCAGTTTAGAAGACCTGTGTACACTAAAAGAAATCATTAAGCAAAAAATAAAGTCTTAGGGGATATCAGAGGTGTTACTTACATGTATAAATTGAACTAATGAAGAACTTGTGCTTCTAGACATAATACCTTCAACTAAGTGATACCCATGCAGACCATCAGCTTACTGTTGCCTCTGGCCTTGAAGTGCAAGGTTCTCCTGTCTCAGTTTGGATGCCTTGTCACCCCATCCCAGCACTGAGCTCCCTCCCTCCTCACGCCAGCAAGTTGATGAGTCTTTCTTATTATTCTAGACATTAGCCATTGATTTATTTTGACTATCTCTCATGTCTGATTTAAGTGTTTTCTCAACCCCTTTTTGTTTTGCTCACCTCTCAATGCTTTTCCTTTTCAAGACCCTGTATGAAAATACACATCTCTCTGTATTTCACCCTCTCATATTTGAACCTTCTGTGTCTACTCCCGCACAAGCCTCACATCTCTTTTCTTGCCTTTTTTGCTTTGCTTCAGCTCTCATTATTTACAGCTCAGTTGCCCTTCACTGTGAGTTGTTTTCCATTCCCTCTTTCTCATCTGCCATGACATTTAACTCTGTAACAACAGTGAAAGCCATGACAGTTTTGCATACAGGTTGTGTGAAGATCGACACTAACAGAAAATTGTCTTATTTCATGGGGAGAGGTTTGGTGTCATGTTTGCTCTCCCTAGTCGGCTGGCTTGAAATAAGGCATCTCATTTCTACCATTTTACCTGACTTCATTAGTTTAGAGTCATGTGCCACTTAACAACAAAGATAGTTCTGAAAAATGTGTCCTTAGGCCATTTTGTCATTGGTCACACATCATAGGATGTACTTACAGAAGTCTATTTGGTATAGTCTGCTACTGTAATTACATGTGCTATAGTTTTACATGACTGGTAGTACAGTGCATTTGCTTATACCAGCATCATCACAAACATGGGAGAAATACTTTGTGCTATGGCATTAGCAAGGCTACAATGTTACAAGGCAATAGAGATTTTTCAGCTCCATTATAAGTTATGAGACTACTGTCATATATGCAGTACATCATTGACCAAAACATCTTATGCAGTACATGACTATATTCTCAGTCCAAAACCACAAATGTTATTAGACACAAACCAAAGAGAAATTTTATGTTATTAGATTTTTAGAGCAAACTTTACATTTTTTACAAAGTAGTGATAATACAATAAACCTTGCACAAAAGACCATTAAAAATTATTTCTCTCATTTCAAGCCTGTTATGTAGTGACGATGAACTAAAGTAGAATTCATACTTTCACTTTTAGCTACTAGGATACACTGTCTCTCAAGCATAGGTAGAGGAGGAGGTTGCAAATGCAGAATGGTTTGAAAGGATTGAAAACATTTAGAGTTCAAAGAGTCTTTCTTTCCTCTACTGGCTAGAGGCAGAGGTCTTAAAGGTTATCATTTTAATGATGGTGAAGAGCACTACACTCCACTAAAAATTATTTCTCTAATTAGACATTGGTAATGCCCAGTCCTGTTAAAAAAACTCTTTAGGTTCAATATTTAACAGTATTGTACAGGACAGGAAAAGAGAACTTTCTTCCCTCCTCAAGCTGCGAACAGCAAGATTACATTTTGTTGGCAGAATTTGTAAGTCACTACCAAAGGGAGAAACTTTTGGAAGTTTGTCATGGTAAATCAATATATTTGTCATGGGTTAAAGAATGGCAGAAGATACATGAAAACCTAATGCTGATCACTTGATTACAAATGACTTTCAGATGTTAAAATGTGTTTCCCAATTTAAAAAAATAAGACAAATGCCACGCTGCCTGGCAAGAAGGGGCCAAACACCTGCCTGAAAACAATGGAACTCATAATAAGCAGCAACAACTTAGATATTCCTGAAACTTCCTTCCTAAAAACTAACAATAGCCCCTTGTATATTCTTTCTTCACACAAACGACAAATTCCTAGACTGAATACATATAAAGTGTGTACCTATAACTTCTTTCTCAGCACATGTGAGATGTACTCATTTTTGCAACTTTTGTGACATTGTGATTTATAAGGAGCCTGGTTCTAATTCTCTCATTTCTATATCAATTGCAGAGCACTCCTTCAAAGCAGCCTTGCAGGGCCTGGCACTGGGCTGTAAATGGCTAGCAGCTGCCTGCTTATTCTTCAAGTTCATTGTAGAGAACCAAGAGAATTTTCCTAATGTGTCAAATGGTACTGAGGTAGACCCTCTCATTCTCCTGCTTGTGTGAAATAAAGATCACCTCTTAAACTGGGTTATTTCTCAAAAACAGAGCAAGCAAATTCTAAGGAGACATTTAGCCTGAGATTAAGGAACTATAGTTCACCCACTGGAAAAAGTAAGTTTATTTTTCAGGTCAAGAGGCAAATACTAAATTACCTTCTAGAATAATCAGACTGCACTGAGGCCCAACTTTCATAGTTACAGGCAAGTCTAATTAATGGATTAGTCAAAGGATTTGCAGACTCTGAGAGTACATGCCGGAGAGAAAATGAATTATGAAAATCCATAAGGATTAATCAAGCAGTCTGAACTTCTTATTTGACCACGAATGTTCTAAAAACATCTTTGTAACATGGTTCAAGATACACTTCAGTTAGGCTATGTGAATTTTGACTCAAAGACCAAACAGAAAGTCCTTTTCAAAGTCCTTTTAAAATAAATTTAGGAAAATGTCAATGTGAGTAAACTATTGAGGGAGGAGACTGTGGTTTGGCATTACTGTTAAAAGAAATAGTGTTTCACCCCCTCCCCTATATAATGGGAAGTGGTTGTTTTTGTTGTTGTTGTTGTTAATTCACATGTATACATTTTATTTGTGCTTTGGGGAAAATTTAACTTCCAATAACAGTTGGCATGAGGACTTTTGGAGTTTGGGTTTATGTTCATTCTTGAAAGATTAGCTTTAGCTAAAGGTGAGTTAACTGAATTTGACCTATTTAAGTGGTATAATTAAAATAGATTGTTAAGGCTAAATATTTTTAAAATCTATTGCTTTAGCAGTTTAGCTTTATGGAAAAAGTAACAGGAAACAATGAACCCCACTTATAAGAACACACATTCAGAAAAAAAGCTCTATAGAAAAAAGATCATATCTGAAATCACACAAACATTAAAATAAAACATCATTACTTCTGGAGTGTCCATAATGAAATAATGAATATTTATACGATACAATAATACAACAGAATTTAGAAAAACCCATGGACATTTCTACTTGTCTCAATAAGTTGGAATCATTTTTAGTAAAGCAATTTTAAGGTGAAAATATATTACAGATATAAAACCAAAAAATAATGATATTCATAAATTTATTCATATTATCACATGGTGCACAATGCATATTAAAAGAGCACCTGTAGAAAGCAAACCATCAACTGAAAATTTTCTATAGATTTGCCTTATTAAAATAATTTTTATTTACAACATTTCCAAAGTTCATTTAAAGGGTAGGCTATCTATTTTTTGTATATGATTCCCATTAAATTCTGTAAATGCCATTTCATTTTATAAATTCAGAACCTCAGAAAAGATATAGGTTATCTAGGATATTAGACAGTTCCTCAAATCTTACTCTTTAATACTTATTCAAAACATTTCACTTAAAAATTACCTTATTTTACATTATTTTTTGCATAAGAGAGGGCACTAAGATGATAAAATTTTACCTTCTTAATTATAATGATGAGACCACACTTCATCAAAATAGATTTATCTTTGGATAAATACCCCAAAGTGGAATTACTGGGTCATAAGGCAGTTCCATTTTTAATTTTTTGAAGTAATACTGTATGGCTTTCCACAGTAGCTTCACCAATCTGTGTTCCCACCAACTTTGCTGAAGGGTTCTCCTTTCTCTACAACCTTGTTAGCACTGGTTGTTTGTTGATTTACTGATGGCAGCCATTCTGACAGGTGTCAGATGGTATCTCACTGTGGTTTTAATTTGCCTTTCTCTAAATGTTTCTGATCCTGAGCACCTTTTCATATGTCTATTTATTGGTCATCTTATGTCCTCTTTGGAGAAGTGTTTCTTCAGGTCCTCTGCCCAGTTGTTAATTGGATTTTGTTTTCTGTATTGATCTTTATACGTTCCTTATAAATTTTGGATATTAAATCCTTCTCAGATGTATTAGTGAAGACTGTTTCCTATTCAGTGGGATGTCTTTTCATTTTGTTGATGATTTCCTTTGCTGTGCAGATACTTTTTAGTTTCATGTAATGCCATTTATTTTTCTTTTGTTTTCCTTGCCCAAGGCAATATATCAGAAAAAATATTGCTATGATCAATGTACAAGATTTTACTACCTATGTTTTCTTCTAGATTGTTATGATTTAGAGTCTAACAGTTAAGTCTTTAATGCATTTTGAATTTATCCTTGCATGTGGTGTAAAAGGGTGGTCTGTTTTCATTTTTCTGCACATATCTGTCAAATTTTCCAAACACCATTTACTGAGCAAACTGTCTTTAGCCCAATGTATGTTTTTGCATCCTCTATCAAATATTAATTAACTGTAGGCATGGATTTATTTCTGGGCTCTCTATCCTGTTCCATTGATCTGTATGTCTGTTTTTATGCCAGTACCATGCTAGTTTGATTACTATGGCCTTAAAGTAAACTTTCTTATTAGTTAGAGTGATTCCTCCAACTTTGTTCTTCTTTCTCAAGATTTTGCTGTTGCTATTCAGAGCCTTTTGTTGTTCCATATAAATTTTTGGAATACTTGTTCTAGTTCTGTGAAATACATCATTGGTATCTAAATAGGAATTATGTTGAATCTATAGATTGTTTTGGATAGTATAAAATATTTAACGATGTTAAATTCTTCCCATCCATGAACTCGGTTATGCTTCCATTTATTTGTACCTTCTTCACTTTCTTTTTTAATGTCTTATAATTTTCTGAGTACATGTCATTTATATTCTCAGTTACATTTATTCCTAAATATTTAATACTTTTGAAACAATTATAAATGGATTGATTTCTTAATTCCCTTTCTGATAGTTCATTATTGTTGTATAAAAATGCACCTGATTTCTGGATATTGACTTATTATCCAGTTATTTACTGAATTCATTTATTAGGTCTAGTAGTTTTTTAGTGGAATCTTTAGGGTTCTCTATGTACATTATGATCATTTGCAAATAATGACAGTTTTACTTCTTTCTTTCCAATTTGGATGTCTTTTATTTGTTCTTCTTGTCTGATTGCTGTGGCTAGGAATTCAAGTACTATACTGCATGAGAAGAATGAAAGCAGACATCCCTGTCTTGTTCCAGTCTTAATGGGAATGCTTGTAGTTTTCACCCATTAAGAATGATGTTGGCCATGGGTTTGTCATATGGCCCTTATTACATTAAGGAATACTCTCTCTATTTCCACTTTGCTGAGAGTTTGTATCATAAATGAGTACTGGATTTTACCAAATGTTTTTTCTGCATCTATTGATATCATCATGAGGTTTTTATCTTTCATTTTGTTTAAGTGGTGTATCACTTATTGATTTCTGGATATTGTATCAATCTTGCATCCCCAGAGTAAATCCCATTTGATCATAGTGTATAGTCTTTTTGATGTATCACAGTATTCATTTATTAATATTTTGTTAAGGGTTTTGCATCTATGTTCACTAGGGATATTGACCTATAATTTTCTTACTTTATCTGACTTTGGAATTAGGATAATGCTGACCTTGTGAAATGAGCTTGGGAGTCTTCCCTCCACTTGAAATTTTTGAAATACTTTTGAGAAAGAGAGATGTTAGTTCTTCTGGAAGTGTTTGGTAAAATTTGCCTGTGAAGTCATCCAGTCCAGGGCTTTTATTTGTTGGGAGTTTTTTATTACTGCTTCAATTTCACTAGGTTTAATCTGTCTATTCAGATTCTGTCACTCTTCTTGATTTATTTTTGGAAGATATATTTTTAGAAATTTATCTATTTTGTGCAGGTTGTCCTGTTTGATGGCATATAGTTGTTCATAACATTTTTTTACAATCCTTTGTATTTCTTTGTTATCAGTTGTCACTTCTCTTTCACTTTTGATTTTATTCATTTGGGTTCTCTCTCTTTTTTTCTTGATGAGTATAATTAAAGGCTTATCAATCTTGTTTATATTTTCAAAGAACCAGCTCTTAGTTTCATTGATTTTTTTTATTGATGTGTTAGACTCTTCCTTTATTTCTGCTCTGACTTTTACTATTTTCTTTCTTCTACTCATTTTGATCTTTGTTTGTTGGTCTTTTTCAAGTCCTTTAAGTGTAAAGTTAGGTGTTTTTATTTGAGCTTTTTCTTGTTTCTTGAGATAGGCCTGTCATGATATGAGTTTCCCTCTAAGGGCTACTTTCTTCTTATCCCAGAAATTTGGATTGTTGTGTTGCTCATTTTTGAGCAAAAATGTTGCTCATTTTTATTTGTTTCAAGATGTTTTCTTATTTCTTTCTTGATCTCATTATTAACCCATTCATTGCTTAATAGCATGTTATTTAGCTTCCCTTTCTTGTAATTTTAAGTTTTCTTCTTCTGAATGATTTCTAGTTTCATAGCAATATGGTCAGAAAAGATGCTTGATATGATTTCAATCTTCTTAAATTTATTGAGACTTGATTTGAGTCCTAGCATGTGGTCTATCCTAGAAAATATTACACATGCACCTAAGAAAAATGTATGTTCTACTGCTTTTGGGGTGAAATGCTCTGAAGATATAACTTAAATCTATTTGATCTACTGTGTGATTTTAGGCCATTATCTCATTGTTGATTTTCTATCTGAAAGATCTATCCACTGATATCAATGGGGTGTTAAAATCTCCTCCTATGACTGTAATTCCATTAATCTCTCCCTTTATATCTATCAAGATTTGCTTTACATATTTGAGTGCTTCTATGTTGGATATATTAATGTTTATTAGGGTTATTTACTCCTGTTAGATTATTCCCTTTATCATCATGTAGTGTCCTTCTTTGTCTCTTACTATAGCTTTGGTTTGAAAGCCTATTTTGTAAGGTAAAAGTATTGCTACCCCAGCTTTTTCTTTACATTTGCATGAAATATCTTTTTCCCATTCCTTTACATTTAGTCTGTGTACATCTTTAATTCTGAATTGGGTCTCTTGAAGACAGCATATATACTGGGTCTTGTTTTCTTATTCATTCAGCTACTCTATAGCTTTAATTGAGCATTTTTTATGCCATTTACATTTAAAGTGATAATTGATCGATACATATTTATTGCCATTTTATAGTTTAACTATGTTTCTTCTCCTTCTTCTTCTTCTTCTTCTTCTTCTTCTTCTTCTTCTTCTTCCTCTTCCTCTTCCTCTTTCTTCTCTTCTTAAAGCAAGTCCTACAACATTTGTTGTAGTACTGGTTTAGTGGTAACAATACCACTTTAGCTTTTATTATCTGGAAAGCTCTTTATTTCTCTTTTAACTTTATTTTTAAGTATATTTTATTGATTGTACTATTACAGTAGTCCCAATTTTTGTCTCCCTTTTCTCCCCTCTCCACCCTATACTCTCCTACCTTCTAGCATTCCTCCCCTTAGTTCATATCCATAGATTGTACATTTAAGTTCTTTGGCTTGTCTATTTCCTACACTATTATTAACCTACCCCTGTCTATTTTGTACCTACCAATAATGCTTCTTATTCCCTGTACCTTCTCTCCTATCCTTCCTCTCCACCTCCCCATTGATAACTCTCCATATAATCTCTATTTCTGTGATTTTATTCCTGTTCTACTTGTTTGCTAGTTTTTGTTTTTTAGATTCAGTTGTTGATAGTTGTGAGTTTGTTGTCATTTTACTGTTCATAGCTTTTTGTCTTCTTCTATTTCTTAGATAAGTCCCTTTAACATTTCATATAATAAGGACTTGGTGATGATGAACTCCTTTAACTTGACCTTATCTAGGAAGCACTATATCTGCTCTTGCATTCTAAATGACAGCTTTCCTGGATAAAGTACTCTTGGATGTAGGTCCTTGCCTTTCATGACTTCAAATACTTCTTTCCAGTCCCTTCTTGCCTGCAATATTTCTTTTGAGAAATCAGGTGATAGTCTTATGGAGTCTTTGTAGGTAAGAATGATGGCTTCTGCTGTGTGGGGAATGACTGAGCACAGGGATCCTGGTGGTTGACCCCTTAGCTCTCTCCCCAGAGCTACCAATCCCAGGCTCTCCTCACACAGCTCTAATCTACTCTGGCATCCCTCCATTGGCCCAGCTTAATTGGCTGCAAAGAAAATTTTGGTGTGTTGGCCTTTTTATGGGGTGGTTGCATCTCTAGCTGTCTCTCCTTGGAAGATAGAATCTTTGCTTCTTTACATAGCCAGATGTTATGTGGGTGACTTTCTTGGTTCTGGTGCTCTAGGCTAGAGAGCCTGTCTTGGGGTTTAGACCCCACTTAAGGGAGATCCCCCTCACCAGCCACTGAATTACCACTCTGGTATTTTAGCTGCAGCCCATGGGAAACCAGTCATCCTCCTCATGCCTCCACACTTCCTACCAGTCTTAATGTCCTGATGGGTTTTTTCTGTAAGTCCATGGTTATAAGGCTTCTCTACAGCTAGTCATACCTATTCTGGATGATTTTTTCTATAGTTTAGTTGTAATTCCAGTTTAGTCTTGGGAGGAGTTTAGTGCAGCTTCCACCTACCACACTGCCATCTTGGATCCTGTATAAGGCCAAATCTTTTATAAACATTGCTCTCCTGTTTCATTTTACTTTAACAAATCTAAGTATAGTTTATTAAACCATATGTAACCTAGACCATGTCTTTGGATAAAAACAGTTTTATGAATTTACCACTAGATTAGTGTGGAAGTTTATGTCACTCAATTGGTCCCAAACACAGGATCTATCCCATGGATGATATCAATTTGGCATGCAAGAAACTGCTACACTACAACTTCTAATTCCTCTAGTTTGAACTGGCTAAGCCAAGCAAAGACAGTTACAGCTTTTCCCCACACAGTATGGTATATGAGAGACTTCCCATGGAATATGAGCTTTGTTTCATCTTCCAGGTCCTTGTGTTTAGAGCATTTGATGAGCTTCTGTTCCCTTGTTGTCTATTTTTATCTCTCTGTCCCACCACAACCTTCATCTTCTGTATAGCACTTCCTGAATCTGTGATATTCCCATGCATTCGTTGATTCTTTTTCAATGAATATTTATTTTTCACTAAGTACTTGGCACCCAGGACACAGAAAGTGATGAATGCCTGGCCCTTCCCCAAGGGGTTCTTATCTTTTACTCCCAGCCATTTTGGATGGTCCAGATCTGACACAGAGAGCACATTACCCATAAGCAGAATGATGGTTCCTCACTAGTCATAGGCACAGATGTGGGTTTGGATGTTGTGTGTGTTGAGAAAGGGTCA